>NC_058519.1:432722391-433333161 GCF_904849725.1 Hordeum vulgare subsp. vulgare | reverse complement strand
TTCTACCATGAATTACAATGTTTAGTCGTTTCTTGAACTTTGGGGGTGTTGTGCATATATGTTTTGCGGTCTCAGAAAGGGCTACCGAGATACCACTATTGTCATATTGTATCATGGTTGTTTTGACAACGTGTTGTTGTTTAAGATATCTTATTATTGCTCTCTAGTTTATAATGTCATTGATATGAGTTAATATAATTTTTAAGAGTTATTTTCGACATGGTTAGTTATAATCTTTGTTGAAAACCTGAGTGCTGTTTAAGCTGATTTATGAAACAAGAGCAAAAGAGTTCATAATTTTTTTTATTTTTCACTTTCAGTTTATCAACTGAATTTCTTGAGGACAAGCAAAGGTTTAAGCTTGGGGGAGTTGATACGTCTCCAACATATCTACTTTTCCTAATGCTTTTCGTCTTGTTTTGGACTCTAATTTGCATGATTTGAATGAAACTAACCCCGAAATGACGATGTTTTCAGCACAACTACCATGGTATTGTTTTTGTATAGAAATAAAATTTCTCGGACTAGAACAAAACTTTGTGAGGATTTTTTATATCAATAAAGAGAATTTCTGGATCCAAGAGCCACCTGAGGGGGGCACCTGGGTAGGCTCAACTCACCAGGGCGCGCCTGCCCCCCAAGGACGCCCCGATGGGTTGTCCCCACCTCGTGGCCCCTATGACCCTAAAACCGACGCTATAAAATCACGTTATTCCAAAAAAATCGGGGAGAAAGAATTATCGTGTTTCACAAGACGGAGCCGGCGTCGTCTCCTGTTCTTCATCGGGAGGCCAGATCTGGAGTCCGTTTGGGGTTCCGGAGAGGGGGACCTTCGATCTTCGTCATCACCAACACATCTCCATCGCCAATTCAAAGATGCTCCCCATCGGAGTGAATAATTCCTTCGTAGGCTCTCTAGTCGGTCAGGAATTGGATGAGATTCATCATGTAATCGAGTTAGTTTTGTTAGGGCCCGATCCCTAGTATCCACTATGTTCTGAGATTGATGTTGGTATGACTTTGCCATGCTTAATGCTTGTCACTTTGGGTCCGGGTGTCATGATTTCATATCTGAACCGTTTATGTTATCACCATTATATCCATGCTAGATCCGATCTTGCAAGTTATAGTCACCTACTACGTATTATGATCCTGCAACCCCGGAGTGACAATAGTCGGGACTACTCCCGGTGATGACTGTAGTTTGAGGAGTTCATGTATTCATCGTATGTTAATGATTTGTTCTGGTTATCTATTAAAAGGAGGCCTTAGTATCCCATAATATCCAATAGGACCCCGCTGCCACGGGAGGGTAGGACAAAAGATGTCATGCAAGTTCTTTCCATAAGCACGTATGACTATTTACGAAATACATGCCTACATTATATTTATGAACTGGATCCAGTGTTGTATCGCTCTAGGTTATAACTGTCTCATGATGAATACCATCCAACGAGTCACCGATCCAATGCCTACAAATTTACCTTATATTGTTCTTGCTAAGTTACTACCGTTGCTACTTCTATCGTTAGTGCTACAAAATCATTGCTATCACTATTACCGTTATTAATATTGCTTCTACTATCATCAAAACTGTCATATTACTGTGCTACTAATCACTTTGCTACAGATAATTAATCTCCAGGTGTGGTTGAATTGACAACTCAGCTGCTAATACCTTCATATATTCTTTGGCTTCCCTTGTGTTGAATCTATAAATTCAGGTTGAATACTCTACCCTCAAAAAGTGTTGCGACCCCCTATACTTGTGGGTTATCAGAGATACAACTAATTGATTTGGTTTTAACTCTTCATAGTGTTGTGGACCTTATCCGTAAGATCCGTTTTGTCCTTGTAAGTTCTTGCATTGTCGGGTGTTTGAAAACATGACGAACGAAACATGATCTTTCAGAGATGCTTCCGTGACCATGGATAGTGCCCACCAATCCTACGTTTCAACTACATGTGCTAGCAATGCCCCGCCAGAGTCAAAGCTAAGATCAAGCAATTCAGAGCCCATAATGACTTGTGGATGCACATGTAAGCTTCCGAGCATGAAGTATTCTTTCATCTCTTTGAGTCTGGGGAACTTTCCTCATGAGTAATGGCCTACTCTATCTCACTAGGCGTCCACTAGGTACTCCAGGGTGCCTCACAACCAGTCCACCCGGTAGTGTGTATTGAAATCTTCTCTTGGGTCTTGAAGTCCTTAGGTCTTGAGGAATATAGGCTTTGAAGATGCCATCATGAAGTAGTCCTCTTTGACGTAGAGTCCTCTGTTGGAATTATACCGTAGAGGCAATAATAAATATAGTTATTATTATAATTCCTGTATCAAGATAATCGTTTATTATCCATGCTATAATTGTATTGAATGAAGACTCATTTACATGTGTGGATACATAGACAAAACACCGTCCCTAGCAAGCCTCTAGTTGGCTAGCCAGTTGATCAAAGATAGTCAGTGTCTTCTGATTATGAACAAGGTGTTGTTGCTTGATAACTGGATCATGTCATTAGGAGAATCACGTGATGGACAAGACCCAAACTAATAGACGTAGCATGTTGATCGTGTCATTTTGTTGCTACTGTTTTCTGCGTGTCAAAGTATTTATTCCTATGACCATGAGATCATATAACTCACTGACACCGGAGGAATGCTTTGTGTGTATCAAACGTCGGAACGTAACTGGGTGACTATAAAGATGCTCTACAGGTATCTCCGAAGGTGTTAGTTGAGTTAGTATGGATCAAGACTGGGATTTGTCACTCCGTGTGAACGGAGAGGTATCTCGGGGCCCACTCGGTAATACAACATTACACACAAGCCTTGCAAGCAATGTAACTTAGTGTAAGTTGCGGGATCTTGTATTACGGAACGAGTAAAGAGACTTGCCGGTAAACAAGATTGAAATAGGTATACGGATACTGACGATCGAATCTCGGGCAAGTAACATACCGAAGGACAAAGGGAATGACATACGGGATTATATGAATCCTTGGCACTGAGGTTCAAACGATAAGATCTTCGTAGAATATGTCGGATCCAATATGGGCATCCAGGTCCCGCTATTGGATATTGACCGAGGAGTCTCTCGGGTCATGTCTACATAGTTCTCGAACCCGCAGGGTCTGCACACTTAAGGTTCGACGTTGTTTTATGCGTATTTGAGTTATATGGTTGGTTACCGAATGTTGTTCGGAGTCCCGGATGAGATCACGGACGTCACAAGGGTTTCCGGAATAGTCCGGAAACGAAGATTGATATATAGGATGACCTCATTTGATTACCGGAAGGTTTTCGGAGTTACCGGGAATGTACCGGGAATGACGAATGGGTTCCGGGAGTTCACCGGGGGGGCAACCCACCCCGGGGAAGCCCATAGGCCTTAAGGGTGGCACACCAGCCCTTAGTGGGCTGGTGGGACAGCCCAAAAGGGCTCTATGCGCCAAGAAGAGAAAATCAAGAGAAAAGAAAAAAAAAGAGAGGAGGTGGGAAGGAAGGGGGACTCCCTCCCACCAAACCAAGTCCAACTCGGTTTGGGGGGGAGTCCTCCCCCCTTGGACTCGGCCGACCCCCTTGGGGCTCCTTGAGCCCCAAGGCAAGGTCCCCTCCCTCCCACCTATATATACGGAGGTTTTAGGGCTGATTTGAGATGACTTTTCCACGGCAGCCCGACCACATACCTCCACGGTTTTTCCTCTAGATCGCGTTTCTGCGGAGCTCGGGCGGAGCCCTGCTGAGACAAGGTCATCACCAACCTCCGGAGCGCCGTCACGCTGTCGGAGAACTCTTCTACCTCTCCGTCTCTCTTGCTGGATCAAGAAGGCTGAGATCATCGTCGAGCTGTACGTGTGCTGAACGCGGAGGTGCCGTCCGTTCGGTACTAGATCGTGGGACTGATCGCGGGATTGTTCGCGGGGCGGATCGAGGGACGTGAGGACGTTCCACTACATCAACCGCGTTCACTAACGCTTCTGCTGTACGATCTACAAGGGTACGTAGATCAATCATCCCCTCTCGTAGATGGACATCACCATGATAGGTCTTTGTGCGCGTAGGAAATTTTTTGTTTCCCACGCGACGTTCCCCAACAGTGGCATCATGAGCTAGGTTCATGCGTAGATGTCTTCTCGAGTAGAACACAAAAGTTTTTGTTGGCGGTGATGTGCGTTTTTCTGCCCTCCTTAGTCTTTTCTTGATTCCGCGGTATTGTTGGATTGAAGCGGCTTGGACCGACTTTACTCGTACGCTTACGAGAGACTGGTTTCATCGTTACGAGTAACTCCGTTGCTCAAAGATGACTGGCAAGTGTCGGTTTCTCCAACTTTAGTTGAATTGGATTTGACCGAGGATGTCCTTGGATGAGGTTAAATAGCAACTCATATATCTCCATTGTGGTGTTTGCGTAAGTAAGATGCGATCCTACTAGATACCCATGGTCACTACGTAAAACATGCAACAACAAAATTAGAGGACGTCTAACTTGTTTTTGCAGGGTATGCTTGTGATGTGATATGGCCAATGATGTGATGTGATATATCGGATGTATGAGATGATCATGTTGTAATAGAAATATCGACTTGCACGTCGATGGTACGGCAACCGGCAGGAGCCATAGGGTTGTCTTTGTACTAACATGTGTGCTTGCAGATGCGTTTACTATTTTGCTAGGATGTAGCTTTAGTAGTAATAGCATGAGTAGCACGACAACCCCGATGGCAATACGTTGATGGAGATAATGGTGTGGCGCCGGTGACAAGAAGATCGTGCCGGTGCTTTGGTGATGGAGATCAAGAAGCACGTGATGATGGCCATATCATGTCACTTATGAATTGCATGTGATGTTAATCCTTTTATGCACCTTATTTTGCTTAGAACGACGGTAGCATTATGAGGTGATCTCTCACTAAAATTTCAAGACGAAATTGTGTTCTCCCCAACTGTGCGCCGTTGCTACAGTTCGTCGTTTCGAGACACCACGTGATGATCGGGTGTGATAGACTCAACATTCACATACAACGGGTGCAAAACAGTTGCGCACGCGGAACACTCGTGTTAAGCTTGACGAGCCTAGCATGTGCAGACATGGCCTCGGAACACATGAGACCGAAAGGTCGATCATGAATCATATAGATGATATGATTAGCATAGGGATGCTTACCACTGAAACTATACTCAACTCACGTGATGATCGGACTTGAGCTAGTGTAACTGGATCATGAACCACTCAAATGACTAGAGAGATGTACTTTTTGAGTGGGAGTTTAGCGAATAATTTGATTAAGTTAAACTCTAATTATCTTGAACATAGTCTAAGTCCACTTTGAATATATTTGTGTTGTAGATCATTTCTCACACGACAGTCATCCTGAATTTTAATACGTTCCTAGAGAAAGCTAAGTTGAAAGATGATGGAAGCAACTTTGTAGACTGGGCTCGTAATCTTAAGCTAATCTTACAAGCTGGGAAGAAGGATTATGTCCTTAATGCTGCGTTAGGAGATGAACCACCCGCTACGGCTGATCAGGATGTTAAGAACGCTTGGTTGGCACGTAAGGAGGACTACTCAATAGTTCAATGTGCAGTCTTGTATGGCTTAGAACCGGGACTTGAACGTCGCTTTGAGCGTCATGGAGCATTTGAGATGTTCCAGGAGTTGGAGTTTATCTTTCAGAAGAACGCCCGGATCGAGAGGTATGAGACCTCCGATAAATTCTATGCTTGCAAGATGGAGGAAAACTCATCTGTCAGTGAACATGTGCTCAAAATGTCTGGGTACTCAAACCATCTAGCTGAGCTGGGGATTGAACTCCCGCACGAAGCTATCACTGACAGAATCCTTCAATCACTGCCACCAAGCTATAAAGGCTTTGTGTTGAACTACAACATGCAAGGGATGAACAAGTCTCCTGGCGAGTTGTTTGCGATGCTGAAAGTCGCAGAGTCTGAACTCCGTAAAGAGCATCAAGTGTTGATGGTGAATAAGACCACTAGTTTCAAGAGAAACGGCAAAGGCAAGAAGGGCAATTCGAAGAAGAGCGGCAAGCCTGTTGCCAATCCGACGAAGAAACCCAAAGCTGGACCTAAGCCGGAAACGGAGTGTTACTATTGCAAGGGTATGGGTCACTGGAAGCGCAATTGCCCCAAGTATCTGGCAGATAAGAAGGCGGGCAAAGAAAAATCAGGTATATTTGATATACATGTTATTGATGTGTACTTAACCGGCTCTCGTAGTAGTGCCTGGGTATTCGATACCGGTTCTGTTGCTCATATTTGCAACTCGAAACAGGAACTGCGGAATAAGTGAAGGCTGGCGAAAGATGAAGTGACGATGCGCGTAGGAAATGGTTCCAAGGTTGATGCAATCGCCGTCGGCACAGTGTCACTTCAGTTACCGTCAGGATTAGTGATGAACTTAAATCATTGTTATTTAGTGCCTGCGTTGAGCATGAACATTATATCTGGATCTTGTTTATTGCGAGACGGTTACTCTTTTAAGTCAGAGAATAATGGTTGTTCTATTTCTATGAGTAACATCTTTTATGGTCATGCACCGAATGTGAGAGGATTGTTCATATTGAATCTTGATAGCGATACGCATATACATAACATTGAGACCAAAAGAGTTAGAGTTAACAATGATAGCGCCATATTTTTGTGGCACTACCGCTTAGGTCATATTGGTGTAAAGCGCATGAAGAAACTCCATGCTGATGGACTTTTGGAGTCACTTGACTTTGATTCACTTGACACGTGCGAACCATGCCTCATGGGCAAGATGACTAAGACTCCGTTCTCAGGAACAATGGAGCGTGCAAGTGACTTGTTGGAAATCATACATACCGATGTGTGTGGTCCGATGAGCGTGGAGGCACGCGGCGGATATCGTTATTTTCTCACCTTCACTAACGATTTGAGTAGATATGGTTATGTCTACTTGATGAAGCACAAGTCTGAAACATTCGAAAAGTTCAAGCAATTTCAGAGTGAAGTGGAAAATCATCGTAACAAGAAGATCAAGTTCCTACGGTCTGATCGTGGGGGTGAATATCTGAGTTTCGAGTTTGGTGCTCACTTAAGACAATGTGGAATTGTTTCGCAGTTAACACCGCCTGGAACACCAGAGCGTAATGGTGTGTCCGAACGTCGTAATCGTACTCTATTAGAGATGGTGCGATCTATGATGTCTCTTACTGATTTGCCGTTATCATTTTGGGGCTATGCATTAGAAACAGCTGCATTCACTTTAAATAGGGCACCATCAAAATCCGTTGAGACGACACCATACGAACTATGGTATGGAAAAAGGCCAAAGTTGTCGTTTCTTAAAGTTTGGGGATGTGATGCTTATGTCAAAAAGCTTCAGCCTGAAAAGCTGGAACCCAAAGCGGAAAAGTGCGTCTTCATAGGTTACCCTAAAGAGACAGTTGGGTACACCTTCTTTCTCAAAACCGAGGGCAAAGTGTTTGTTGCTAAAAACGGAGATTTTCTCGAGAAGGAGTTTCTCTCGAGAGAATTGAGTGGGAGGAAGATAGAACTTGACGAGGTTGTCGAACCTCTCATCCCTTTGGATGGTGGCGCAGGGCAAGGGGAAACCTCTGTCGTTGCAACACCGGTTGAGGAGGAAGTGAATGATGATGATCATGAAACTCCAGTTCAAGTTTCTGTCGAACCACGCAAGTCGACGAGACCACGTGCTGCTCCAGAGTGGTACGGTAATCCCGTGTTATCAATCATGTTGTTAGACAACAATGAACCTGCGAATTATGAAGAAGCAATGGTGGGCCCAGATTCCAACAAATGGCTGGAAGCCATGAAGTCCGAGATAGGATCCATGTATGAGAACAAAGTGTGGACTTTGGAGGTACTGCCTGAGGGCCGCAAGGCCATTCAGAACATATGGATCTTTAAATGGAAGACGGACGCTGACTGTAATGTGACCGTTTATAAAGCTCGACTTGTGGCAAAGGGTTTTTCACAAGTTCAAGGAGTTGACTACGATGAGACTTTCTCACCCGTAGCGATGCTTAAGTCCGTCAGAATCATGTTAGCAATAGCTGCATTTTTTCGATTATGAAATCTGGCAGATGGATGTCAAAACGGCGTTCCTTAACGGTTTCCTTAAGGAAGAATTGTATATGATACAACCCGAAGGTTTTGTTGATCCTAAGAATGCTAACAAGGTGTGCAAGCTCCAGCGATCCATTTATGGACTCGTGCAAGCATCTCGGAGTTGGAACAAACGCTTTGATGAGGTGATCAAAGCATTTGGGTTTATACAAGTGGTTGGAGAATCTTGTATTTACAAGAAAGTGAGTGGGAGCTCTGTGGCGTTTCTAATATTATATGTGGATGACATATTACTGATTGGAAACAACGTAGAGTTTTTGGAGAGCATAAAAGGTTACTTGAATAAAAGTTTCTCTATGAAGGACCTAGGAGAAGCTGCTTACATTCTAGGCATTAAGATCTATAGGAATTTCACAAATCGCATACCTTGATAAAGTTTTGAAGAGGTTCAAAATGGAACAGTCCAAGAAAGGGTTCTTGCCAGTTCTACAAGGTACGAGATTGAGTAAGACTCGGTGCCCAGCAACTGATGAAGATAGAGAGCATATGCGCTCCGTCCCCTATGCTTCAGCCATAGGTTCTGTCATGTATGCGATGCTGTGCACTAGACCGGATGTTAGCCTGGCCATAAGTATGACAGGTAGGTTCCAGAGTAATCTAGGAGTGGATCACTGGACAGCGGTCAAGAATATCCTGAAGTACCTGAAAAGGACTAAGGAGATGTTTCTCGTGTATGGAGGTGATGAAGAGCTCGCCGTAAAAGGTTACGTCGATGCAAGCTTTGACACAGATCCGGACGACTCTAAGTCGCAAACCGGATACGTATTTATTCTTAATGGGGATGCAGTAAGCTGGTGCAGTTCCAAGCAAAGCGTCGTAGCAGATTCTACATGTGAAGCGGAGTACATGGCTGCCTCGGAGGCGGCTAAGGAGGGTGTCTGGATGAAGCAGTTCATGACGGATCTTGGAGTGGTGCCAAGCGCACTGAATCCAATAACCTTGTTCTGTGACAACACAGGTGCCATTGCCTTAGCAAAGGAACCACGGTTTCACAAGAAGACCAGACACATCAAATGACGCTTCAACCTCATCCGCGACTACGTCAAGGGAGAGGATGTGAATATATGCAAAGTGCACACGGATCTGAATGTAGCGGACCCGCTGACTAAACCTCTTCCATGGCCAAAGCATGATCAACACCAGAACTGTATGGGTGTTAGATTTATTACAATGTAATTCACATGCTGATGTGAGGGCTAGATTATTGACTCTAGTGCAAGTGGGAGACTGTTGGAATTATGCCCTAGAGGCAATAATAAATATAGTTATTATTATAATTCCTGTATCAAGATAATCGTTTATTATCCATGCTATAGTTGTATTGAATGAAGACTCATTTACATGTGTGGATACATAGACAAAACACCGTCCCTAGCAAGCCTCTAGTTGGCTAGCCAATTGATCAAAGATAGTCAGTGTCTTCTGATTATGAACAAGGTGTTGTTGCTTGATAACTGGATCACGTCATTAGGAGAATCACGTGATGGACTAGACCCAAACTAATAGACGTAGCATGTTGATAGTGTCATTTTGTTGCTACCGTTTTCTGCGTGTCAAAGTATTTATTCCTATGACCATGAGATCATATAACTCACTGACACCGGAGGAATGCTTTGTGTGTATCAAACGTCGCAACGTAACTGGGTGACTATAAAGATGCTCTACAGGTATCTCCGAAGGTGTTAGTTGAGTTAGTATGGATCAAGACTGGGATTTGTCACTCCGTGTGAACGGAGAGGTATCTCGGGGCCCACTCGGTAATACAACATTACACACAAGCCTTGCAAGCAATGTAACTTAGTGTAAGTTGTGGGATCTTGTATTACGGAACGAGTAAAGAGACTTGCCGGTAAACGAGATTGAAATAGGTATACGGATACTGACGATCGAATCTCGGGCAAGTAACATACCGAAGGACAAAGGGAATGACATACGGGATTATATGAATCCTTGGCACTGAGGTTCAAACGATAAGATCTTCGTAGAATATGTAGGATCCAATATGGGCATCCAGGTCCCGCTATTGGATATTGACCGAGGAGTCTCTCGGGTCATGTCTACATAGTTCTCGAACCCGCAGGGTCTGCACACTTAAGGTTCGACGTTGTTTTATGCGTATTTGAGTTATATGGTTGGTTACCGAATGTTGTTCGGAGTCCCGGATGAGATCACGGATGTCACGAGGGTTTTCGGAATAGTCCGGAAACGAAGATTGATATATAGGATGACCTCATTTGATTACCGGAAGGTTTTCGGAGTTACCGGGAATGTACCGGGAATGACGAATGGGTTCCGGGAGTTCACCGGCGGGGCAACCCACCCCGGGGAAGCCCATAGGCCTTAAGGGTGGCACACCAGCCCTTATTGGGCTGGTGGGACAGCCCAAAAGGGCTCTATGTGCCAAGAAGAGAAAATCAAGAGAAAAGAAAAAAAAAGAGAGGAGGTGGGAAGGAAGGGGGACTCCCTCCCACCAAACCAAGTCCAACTCGGTTTGGGGGGTGAGTCCTCCCCCCTTGGACTCGGCTGACCCCCTTGGGGCTCCTTGAGCCCCAAGGCAAGGTCCCCTCCCTCCCACCTATATATACGGAGGTTTTAGTGCTGATTTGAGACGACTTTTCCACGGCAGCCCGACCACATACCTCCACGGTTTTTCCTCTAGATTGCGTTTCTGCGGAGCTCGGGCGGAGCCTTGCTGAGACAAGGTCATCACCAACCTCCGGAGCGCCGTCACGCTGCCGGAGAACTCTTCTACCTCTCCGTCTCTCTTGCTGGATCAAGAAGGCCGAGATCATCGTCGAGCTGTACGTGTGCTGAACGCGGAGGTGCCGTCCGTTCGGTACTAGATCGTGGGACTGATCGCGGGATTGTTCGCGGGGCGGATCGAGGGACATGAGGACGTTCCACTACATCAACCGGGTTCACTAACGCTTTTGTTGTACGGTCTACAAGGGTACGTAGATCACTCATCCCCTCTCGTAGATGGACATCACCATGATAGGTCTTCGTGCGCGTAGGAAATTTTTTGTTTCCCATGCGACGTTCCCCAACATCCTCCTCTGCTGAGCACTCATACAAATCCCAATCTACTATAGCGTAGCATTTAAAAAATAATGTCACGGGGCTTGATAATAGGGTGGTGGGTTCCTAACTCATGCATTCTACTAAACTACAAGATTCAATATCACTACTAGAGGAAATTGTGAAATGGTGACTGATACGTCTCCAAAGTATCAATAATTTTTGATTGTTCCATGCTATTATATTATCACTCTAGGATGCTTTTTAGCCATTTACTTGCTAATTATATTATTTTTGAGCACTAACCTATTAACCCAGTGCGAAGTGCCACTTGCTATTTTCTGCATGTTTTTGGATTTCCAGGAGTAATGTACCAAACGGAGTCCAAATACCACGAAACTTTTTGATGATTTTTTCTAGACCAAATAAAGACCTGGAAGCTTTGGAGGAAGACCCGAGGGCACACGATGCACCCCTAAGCCAGCAAGGCGCGCCCTGATGGCTTGGGCCACCTCTCAACTCTTAGACTCCCGTTCTGTGGCCTATAAATTCACATACATTCCAAAAACCCTAGAGAGCCTCGTGAAACACTTTTTCCACCGCCACAAATTTTTGTTCTGCCGTGTGCCCATCTGGAGCCATGTTCCGGTGCCCTGCCAGAGGGGGATCGATCATGGAGGGCCTCTACATCATCCTTGTCGCTCCCATGGTGATGTGTGAGTAGGTCACCATAGACTTACGTGTCCGTAGTTAGTACCTAGATGGCTATCTCTCTCTCTATGTTCTTCGTTTCCATGATCACCGTGATTCCCTTAGTGCTCTATCTTATATAAGCACTCTTATGCGGTGCATTTGTTGGGATTCGATGAACTGTGGGTTTATGTTCAGATTATTCATGAGATTATATTGAGTTCCTTGCTGGTCTTTCATATATATGCATGATTATGATAGCTTCATAATTCTCTCTGATCTATCGATTTGGTTTGGCCAACTAGATTAGTTTATCTTCAGTGGGAGAGGTGCATTGTAGTGGGTTCAATCTTGCGGTGCTCAGTCCCATAGAAAAAAAGGGACATGACACGTATTGTATTTCTTCCACTAAGGGTAAATGATGGGGTTCATTCATATTAAATGGATTTACTTTGTCTACATCATGTCATTATGCTCCAAGCATTGCCCTGGTTTTACTTAATACACTAGTTGCATGCTGGATAGCGGTCGATGGGTGGAGAATACTAGTAGATGCAGGCAAGAGTTTAGTCTACTTCCTTACGGACGTGATGCCTATATGTAATGATCATTGCCATGAATAAACATTGCATAACTATGCACTTTTCTATCAATTGCCCAAATTTAATTTGTTTACCCATCGTATGCTATCTACGAGAGAGAAGGCTCTAGCGAAAACTATGGCCCCCGAGTCTATTCACAAATATATTTACAAAAACACAAAATACCTTGATGTTCTTATTTACTTATTATTTATTTTATATTTATATTTATGAAATTATCTATCTATCACTACTTATCGCTTACAAGTAACGAGTTCAAGGGGATTGACAACCTTCTTGCCCGCGTTGGCTGCAAGTGTGTGCTCTTTTGTGTGTAGGCGTTGAAGATGGGAAATTGTGTGATTATCCTATTGGTTCGATAACCTTGGTTCTCATTGAGGGGCATACTTATATATATTGTGTTGCGTCACCCCCTCCTCTTCGGGGAAAAACCAAATGCAAATCACAAGTATCAGGAAGGATTTCTAGCGTCGTTGCCGAGGAGTATCACCAATTTCCTATCAAGTAACTACACACAAATTATCATTCACTTGTTCTAATCTCTACTTGCCTAGCGATGCTACATTTATCTTTGTCACAAAAAATAGAAAGTAAAACAAAAATTTTAATATAAATGGATCCTCATCCACTTGCTAATGTTTTTAGAAGACCCGATTATGTTGAACCAATTGTTAGTGACTTGAGTGCACTAGATTATCTTTATGAGGTCTGGCTTGAAAATCCTGAATCTGAAAACTGTGAAGAAGTGTTATAAGGAATTTGTAGTGATTCATGATAGTTCCTTGAATGAAAAGCATGCTTGCAATTTTGCTAGTATAATTTATTTAATATGAACTGTGCCAATGATCATGATGTTGGAAATACGCCCTAGAGGCAATGATAAAATAGTTCTTATTATATTTCCTGTTTCAAGATAATTGTTTATTATCCATGCTATAATTGTATTGAATGAAAGCATAAATGCATGTGTGAATATATAGACAAAACAATGTCCCTAGTAAGCCTCTAGTTGACTAGCCAGTTGATTAAGGATAGTTAAGGTTTTCTGACCATATGCAAGTGTTGTCACTTGATGACTGGATCATATCATTAGGAGAATGATGTGATGGACAAGACCCAAATTATGAACGTAGCATGTGATCGTGTCATTTTGTTGCTATTTTTTTCTGCATGTCAAGTATTCATTCATATGACCATGAGATTATGTAACTCCCTGACACCGGAGGAATACCTTGTGTGTATCAAACGTCGCAACATTACTGGGTGACTTTAAAGGTGCCCTACAGGTATCTCCGAAGGTGTCCATTGAGTTACCATGGATCAAGACTGGGATTTGTCACCCCGTCTGACACATAGGTATCTCGGGGCCCACTCGGTAATACAACATCACATATACGCCTTGCAAGCAACGTGACTGAAGTGTTAGTCACGGGATCTTGTATTATGGAACGAGTAAAGAGACTTGCCGGTAATGAGATTGAAATAGGTATAGGGATACCGACGATCAAATGTCGGGCAAGCAACATACCGAAGGACAAAGGGAATGGTATACGGGATTATATGAATCCTTGGCACACAGGTTCAACCGATAAGATCTTCGTAGAATATGTAGGATCCAATATGGACATCCAGGTCCCTCTGTTGGATATTGACCGGGGAGTGTCTCAGGTCATGTCTGCATAGTTCTCGAACCCGCAGGGTCAGCACACTTAAGGTTCAGTGACGTTTCGGTATAGTTGAGTTATAGGTGTTGGTGACCGAAGGTTGTTCGGAGTCCCGGATGAGATCACGGACGTCACGAGGGTTTCCGGAATGGTCCGTAAATGAATATTGATATATAGGATTGTTTCATTTGGTCTCGAGAAAGATTTCGGGCATTACCAGCACTGTACCGGGAGTGACGAACGGGTTCCGGGTTTTTACCCGGAGGGGCCCACCCACCCGGGAGTGAGCCTAATAGCCCAAGGGTGGCGCACCAGCCCTTAGTGGGCTGGTGAGGCCAGCCCAAGTGGGATATGTCGGCTAGAAGAAAAAAAACCAAAGGATAAAAAAGAGGGAGGTGGGAAGGAAGGAGGGGACTCCTCTTTCCCCAAACCGAATTGGAGTTGGAGTCCTCCTCCTCCTCTCTCGGCCGGCGCCCTTGGGGCTCTCTTGAGCCTCAAGGCTAGCCCCTCCCCTCCTCCTATATATACTAGAGGTTTTAGGGGTTTTGAGATACCACTTTGCCAGATGCAACCCAAACCTCTACTTCGTAGTTCTTCCTCTAGATCGGTTTTCTGCGGAGCTAGGGTGGAGCCCTGCAGGAATAGATCATCACCATCACCGGCACGCCGTCACGCTTCTGGAGAACTCATCTACTTCCCAGACTCTCTTGCTAGATCAATAAGGCGGAGATTGTCATCGAGCTATACGTGTGCTGAACATGGAGGTGCCGTCCGTTCGGCGCTAGATCGGAACGGATCGTGGGACGACGGTGATTTGAATCACGAAACTGTTCCACTACATCAACCACGTTTCTTAATGCTTCCCGCATAGAGATCTACAAGGGTACGTGGATCCGATCTCCCTCTTGTAGAGGAACATCACCATGATAGGTCTTCGCGTGCGTAGGAAGATTTTTGTTTCCCATGCAACGTTCCCCAACAGTGACATCATGAGCTAGGTTCATGCGTAGATGTAATCTCGAGTAGAACACAAAAGTTTTTGTGGGTGATGATGTTTTATTTTCTGCCCTCCTTAGTCTTTTTTTGATTCAGGGGTATTGTTGGATTGAAGAGGCCCGGACCAACAATAATTGTACGCTTACGAGAGACCGGTTTCATCGACAACCATGCAACTCGTTGCATAAAGATGACTGGCGGGTGTCAGTTTCTTCAACTTTAGTTGAATTGGATTTGACCGAGGCGGTCCTTGGAGAGAGGTTAAATAGCAATTTGCACATCTCCCTTGTGGTTTTGCGTAAGTAAGACGCGATCATGCTAGATACCCATAGCAGCCACGTAAAACATGCAACAACAAATTAGAGGACGTCTAACTTGTTTTTGCAGGGTATGCTTGTGATGTGATATGGCCAAATACATGATGTGATATATTGGATGTATGAGATGATCATGTTGTAATAGTTAAATATCCACTTGCACGTCGATGCTACGGCAACTGGCATGAGCCATAGGGTTGTCTTTAAACTAACGTTTGTGTTTGTAGATGCATTTACTATATTGCTAGGTTGTAGCTTTAGTAGTAATAGCATAGATAGCACGACAACATCGATGGCGACATGACGATGGATATCATGATGTTGGAGATCATGGTGTGGTGCCGGTGATGATGAAGATCATGGCGGTGCTTTGGTGATGGAGATCAAGAAGCACAAGATCATGGCCATATCATGTCACTTATGAATTGCATGTGATGTTAATCGTTTTATGCACCTTATCTTGCTTAGAACGACGGTAGCATTATAAGGTGATCCCTCACTGAAATTTCAAGATAAAATTGTGTTCTTCCCAACTATGCACCGTTGCGACAGTTTGTCGTTTTGAGACACCACGTGATAATCGGGTGTGATAGACTCAACGTTCACATAAAACGGGTGCAAAACAGTTGCACACGCGGAGCACTCGGGTTAAACTTGACGAGCCTAGCATGTGTAGACATGGCCTCGGAACACAAGAGAACAAAAGGTCGAGCATGAATCGTATAGTTGATATGATTAGCATAGAGATGTTTACCACCGAAACTATACTCAACTCACGTGATGATCGGACTTGAGTTAGTGAATTTGGATCATGCCACACTCAAGTAACTAGAGGGATGTCTATTTGAGTGGCAATTTATTAGTAATTTTATTAGTTAAACTCTAATTGTCTTGAACATAGTCTAAGTCCACTTTGCAATATTTTATGTTGTAGATCAATGGCTCACGCAGTAGCAACCCTGAATTTCAATACGTTCCTAGAGAAAGCTAAGCTGAAAGATGATGGTAGAAACTTTGTAGACTCGGCTCGTAATCTTAGGCTCATCCTACAAGTTCGGAAAAGGAATCATGTCCTTGATGCAGCGCTAGGAGATGAACCACCCGCTATGTCTGATCAAGATGTTTTGAACGCTTGGCAAGGACGTAAGGAGGACTACTCAGTAGTGCAATGTGCAGTCTTGTATGGCTTAGAACTGGGACTTCAACGACGCTTTGAACGTCATGGACTATATAATATGTTCCACGAGTTGAAGTTTATCTTTCAGAAGAATGCCCGGATCGAGAGGTATGAGACCTTCGATAAATTCTATGCTTGCAAGATGTAAGAGAATTCGTCTATCAGTGAACATGTGCTCAAACTATCTGGGTACTCAAACCGTGTAGCTGAGCTGGGGATTGAACTCCCGCAAGAGGCTATCACTGACAGAATTCTTCAATCACTGCCACCTAGCTACAAGAGCTTTGTGTTGAACTATAACATGCAAGGGATGAATAAGTCATCCGGCGAGTTATTCGCGATCCTAAAAATCGCAGAGTCAGAACTTTGGAAAGAACATCAAGTGTTGATGGTGAATAAGAACACTGGTTTCAAGAAAAGCGGCAAATGCAAGAAGGGTAACTCCAAGAAGAACGGCAAAGTTGTTGCTCCTCTGACGAAGAAACCCAAGGCTGGTCCTAAGCCGGAAACTGAGGGCTATTATTGCAAGGGGTTGGGGCACTAGAAGCGCAACTGCCCCAAGTATTTGTCTGATAAGAAGGCGGACAACGCCACACCAGGTATATGTGATATACATGTTATTGATGTGTACCTAACCAACTCCCGTAGTAGTGCATGGGTATTTGATAGCGGTTCTGTTGCTCATATTTGCAACTCGAATCAGGAACTGCGGAATAAACGAAGGCTCGCAAAGGATGAAGTGACGATGGGTGTGGGAAATGGTTCCAAGGTTGATGTAATCGCCATCGGAAGAGTTTCACTTTAGTTACCATCAAGATCAGTTATGAACTTAAATAATTGTTATTTAGTGCCTATGTTAAGCATGAACATTATATCTGAATCTTGCTTATTGTGAGACGGTTACTCATTTAAGTCACAGAATAATGGTTGTTCTATATTTATGAGTAATATCTTTTATGGTCATGCACCCAATCTGAGGGGTTTGTTCATATTGAATCTTAATTGTGATGACTCATATATACATAACATTGAGACCAAAAGATGTAGAATTAACAATGATAGCGCCACCTTTTTGTGGCACTGCCGCTTAGGTCATATTGGTGTAAAGTGCATGAAGAAACTCCATACTGATGGACTTTTGGAGTCACTTGATTTCGAATCACTTGACATGTGTGAACCATGCCTCATGGGAAAGATGACTAAGACTCCGTTCTCCGGAACAATGGAGCGTGCAAGTGACTTGTTGGAGATCATACATACTGATGTGTGCGGTCCAATGAGTGTGGAGGCGCGCGGCGGATATCGTTTTTTTCTCACCTTCACTGATGATTTGAGTAGGTATGGATAAATCTACTTAATGCAGCACAAGTCTGAAACGTTTGAAAAGTTCAAGCAATTTCAGAGTGAAGTTGAAAATCATCGTAACAAGAAGATCAAATTCCTACGATCTGATCGAGGGTGTGAATATCTGAGTTTCGAGTTTGGTGCTCACTTAAGACAATGTGGAATCGTTTCACAATTGACACCGCCTGGAACACTACATCGTAATGGTGTGTCCGAACGTCGTAATCGTACTTTGTTAGATATGGTGCGATCTATGATGTCTCTTACCGATTTGCCGTTATCGTTTTGGGGTTATGCATTAGAGACAGCTGCATTCACTTTAAATAGGGCACCATAAAAATCCATTGAGACGACACCATATGAGATATGGCATGGCAAGAGGCCAAAGTTGTCGTTTCTTAAAGTTTGGGGATGCGATGCTTATGTCAAAAAGCTTCAGCCTGAAAAGCTGGAACCCAAAGCGGAAAAGTGCGTCTTCATAGGTTACCCAAAAGAGACAGTTGGGTACACCTTCTATCTCAGATCTGAGGGCTAAGTGTTTGTTGCTAAGAACGGAGCTTTTCTTGAGAAGGAGTTTCTCTCGAAAGAATTGAGTGGGAGGAAGATAGAACTTCATGAGGTTGTGGAACCTTTGCTCCCTCTGGATGGTGGCGCAGGGCAGAGGGAAATCTCTGTCGAGGCAACACCGGTTGAGGAGGAAGCTAATTATAATGATCTTGAAGCTTCGGATCAAGTTACTATCGGACCTCGCAGGTCGACAAGATCACGTACTGCTCGTGAGTGGTACGGGAATTCTGTCTTATCTATCATGTTGCTAGACAACAATGAACCTGCGAATTATGAAGAAGCAATGGTGGGCCCAGATTCCAACAAATGGTTAGACGCCATGAAGTCCGAGATAGGATCTATGTATGAAAACAAAGTGTGGACTTTGGAAGTATTACCTGAAGCCGTAAGGCTATTTAGAACAAATGGATCTTTAAGAAGAAGACGGACGCGGGCGGTAATGTGACTGTTTATAAAGCTTGACTTGTGGAAAAGGTTTTTTCACAAGTTCAAGGAGTTGACTACGATGAGACGTTCTCACACGTAGCGATGCTTAAGTCCGTCTGAATCATGTTAGCAATAGCTGCATTTTTCGATTATGAAATTTGGCAGATGGATGTCAAAACGGTGTTCCTTAATGGTTTTCTTAAGGAAGAGTTGTATATGATGCAACCTGAAGGTTTTTTCGATCCGAAGAATGCGAACAAAGTATGCAAGCTCCAGCGATCCATTTATGGACTCGTGCAAGCATCTCGGAGTTGGAATAAGTGCTTTCACGAGGTGATCAAGGCATTTGTGTTTATACAAGTTGTTGGAGAATCTTGTATTTACAGGAAAGTGAGTGGGAGCTCTGTAGAATTTCTAATATTATATGTGGATGACATATTATTGATTGTAAACAATGTGGAGTTTTTAGAGAGCATAAAGGATTACCTGAACAAATGTTTTTCAATGAAAGACCTAGGAGAAGCTGCTTACATATTAGGCATTAAGATCTATAGGGATAGATCGAGGCGCCTAATAGGACCTTCACAAAGCACATACCTTGATAAAGTTTTGAAGAAGTTCAAAATGGAGCAGTTCAAGAAGGGGTTCTTGCCAGTGTTACAAGGTACAAAGTTGAGTAAGTCCAGTAACTGCAGACGATAGAGAAAGATGAGTACCGTCCCCTATGCTTCAGCCATAGGGTCTATCATGTATGCAATGTTGTGCACAAGACCGGACGTCAGCCTGGCCATAAGTATGGCAGGCAGGTTTCAAAGTAATCCAGGAGTGGATCGGACGGCGGTCAAGAATATTCTAAAGTACCTGAAAAGGACTAAGGAAATGTTTCTCGTTTATGGAGGTGACGAAGAGCTCGTCGTAAAGGGTTACGTCGATGCAAGCTTTGACACTGATCCGGATTACTCTAGGTCTCAAACCGGATACATATTTATTCTTAATAGGGGTGTGATACGTCTCCATCGTATCTAGTTTTCCAAACTCTTTTGCCCTTGTTTTGGACTCTAATTTGCATGATTTGAATGGAACTAACCTGGACTGACGCTGTTTTCAGCAGAATTGCCTTGGTGTTATTTTTGTGCAGAAATCAAAGTTCTCCAAACGTCCTGAAAATTTACGGGGAGGAGTAATGGAAAATATCAAAAATATCTGCGCCAAGTTCCACCTCAGGGGGTGGGCCAGTGGGCCACAAGCCCCTGCTCCGCCACCACCCCCTGGTGACGGTGGGCAGGCTTGTGGGGCCCACAGGCACCTGCCGCCCCCAATTCCAGCTCTATAAGTTGCCTTTCGTCCCAGAAAAAATAAAAAGAGAAGTTTTCGTCGCGTTTTCGATACGGAGGCGCCGCCGCCACCAGTTCTTCATCTGGAGGGCAAATCTGGAGTCCGTCTTGGGCTCCGGAGAGGGGAAATCGTCGCCATCGTCATCATCAACCTTCTTCCCTCTCCAATTCCATGAAGCTATTCGTCGCTCGTGAGTAATCTATTCGTAGGCTCGCTGGGCGGTGATGAGTAGGATGAGATCTATCATGTAGTCGAGTTAGTTTTGATGGGGATTGATCCCTAGTATCCACTATGTTATGAGATTTGATATTGCTACTACTTTGCCATGCTTAATGCTTGTCACTAGGGCCCGAGTGCCATGATTTCAGATCTGAAATTATTATGTTGTCACCAATATATGTGTGTTTTAGATCTGATCTTGCAAGTTGTAGTTACCTACTATGTGTTATGATCCGGCAACCCCGGAGTGACAATAACCGGAACCACTCCCGGTGATGACCATAGTTTGAGGAGTTCATGTGTTCACCAAGTGCTAATGCGTTGGCCCGGTTCTTTATTAAAAGGAGAACCTTAATATCCCGTAGTTTCCTTTTGGATCCCGCTGCCACGGGAGGGATGGACAATAGATGTCATGCAAGTTCTTTTCCCTAAGCACGTATGACGACACACGGAATGCATGCCTACATCACATTCACAAATGGGAGCTAGCCACTTATCTCTCCGTGTTATAGCTGTTGAATGATGAATATCATCCAAACAAATCACTGACCCATTGCCTACGAGTTTGTCCTACTGTTGCTACTGCTGTTACTTGTCTTGCTCTGCTGCTACTACTGTCACTACTGCTGTTCCTTGCCACTTCTATTGCTCGTTACACTGCTGCTACCTGCTACACTGTTGGTTCACCTACCGTTGACGGGAATTGACAACTTCCGTCGACGCGGCAACGAAGGCGCCATTGATACAATTGTTAGGAATAGTCTGCCGTCAACAGATCGTTTCTAACACCGTTGTTATCATACTACTTTCCTGTTACTACTGTGCTTGCAGATACTAATCTTTCAGGTGTGGTTGAATCCGACAAATTCAGCTGCTAATACTCGAGAGTATTCTCTCACCTCCTTCAGGCGATCTACAAATTTGGGTCGAATACGCTACCCTCGAAAACCGCTGCGAACCCACGCGCTGGTGGGCGGGCAACAACATTCTTCTAGTTTCATTACCGGGGAGTGCTATCAGCATTCTTCTGGTGCCGTTGCAGGATAAGGTTCGTTGTCATAAGCATTCGTCTGGCTAATGCCAGAGATTGCGCGATCAGCATTTTTCTGGCGCCGTTGCCGGGGAGCTATTGCCATATTCTCTGAGTCACTTGGGATTTATATCTGCTGATCACTATGAAGAATCTGAAGGATCCGAAGACCAAAGTCTTGCCCTCAACTACGAGGGGAGGTAAGGAATTGCCATCTAGCTCTGCACTTGATTCACCTTCAGTTATGAGTAAATTTGCGACATCACCTCCTGCTAGAAATCTTGATATGTCGCCCGTGCTTAATGATGCTTGTGATACTGCTAGAGATGCTATGCTTGATACTGCTTTGCCTGATGTAGCTAGAGATGCTATTTTTCCTGATGATACTATGCTTGATACTATGCCTGATACTGCTAGAGATACTATGCCTGATACTGCTAGAGATGCTATGCCTGATACTGCTTTGCCTGATGATGCTAGAGATGCTATTTTTCCTGATGATGCTATGCTTGATACTGCTAGAGATACTCCTTTACCTGATGTTCCACTAGGAGTGTTCCTTGATGCTCATATTGCTAGAGTTACTACCAATGCTCGTGATGCTTCTGAAATTGCCGATGCTATTGAGATAGAACCTGCTTTTGCTCCTCCTAGATCTAGCTCTCCTAGATATGAATTGCTTGATATACCTGAGGGTTCTGTTATGGAGGGAGAGATAGGTGAGGATTCTCTTGCATGTAAGGATGCCCATGATGCTGAGAAATTACTTCTCAAGTGGAAGGAAAAATCTCGGGAAGCTAGGATGAAAAATGACCCGAAGTTTGCCACTTCGCCTATCTTTGTCATCGATAAGGATTATGAATTCTCTGTCGACCTGAGATAATCTCTCCAGTCAAATCTGATCCTTTTCACGGTTATGAGTCTGAGACGGTCATAGCCCATCTTGCCAAACTATCCGAAATAGCTAACCTTTTCACTAATGAGGAGAAGATCCGCCACTACTATATCCTTAAGTTGTTTCCTTTCTCTCTAAAGGATGATGCTAAAGCCTGGTTCACCTCTCTTGCTCCTGGATGTGTGCGTAGTCCCCAGGAGATGGTCTATTACTTATGTGAGAAATATTTCCTTGCCCATAAGAAGCAAGCTGCCTTGCAGGAAATATACGACTTTGCTCAACTCCAAGAAGAGAGTCTTCCACAAGCTTGGGGGAGGCTCGTCCAGCTACAAAATGCTTTGCCTGATCACCCTCTTAAGAATAACGAGATACTTGATATCCTCTATAACAGACTTACCGATGCCTCTAGAGACCACCTAGATTGTTGTGCCGGTTGTGTTTTTAGGGAACGAACTGTAGAACAAGCTGAGACCCTACTGAATAACCTCTTGATCAACGATAATGCTTGGACTATTCCCGAACCACCTCCTAAGCCAACTCCTAAGAAAATAGGTATTCTATTCCTCAGTCCCGAAGATATGCAAGAAGCCAAGAAATCTATGCAAGAGAAAGGCATTAGATCTAAAGATGTCAAAAATCTACCACCTATCGAAGAGATCCACGGTCTCGATAACCCCGATAAAGGTAGTAGAAGTGAATTCTCTGCGTAGGTTTGATGAGAGTGATATTCCTTTTGATAAACCTACTAGCCTATGCTTTGATGAATTTGACAACTTTGTTGCCAAACAACAGAGTTTCAATAATTATGTTAGCAGACATTTGGAACAAAGTGCTCGTATGCTTAGCCATTTAAGTGCTTGTGTAGACATAAATGTCAATGCTCTGAAGCTTCTGAGTAAACATGCCTCTATGATTACTACTCAGGTAGAACAAGTACTTAAAGCTCAGAATGACCTTCTCAATGAATTAAATGACAACTCTGTGAGAGTCATTACTAGAGGAGGCAAAATGACTCAGGAACCTTTGTATCCTGAAGGTCATCGTAAGAGAATTGATCAAGATTCTCAAGGAAGCAATGCTGATACACCTAGTCATCCTAAGGAGAAGAAGAAGGATGATAGAAACCTGCACGCCAGTTCACCAAATACTGTCACACCTGAAGAACCTAATGATATTTCTGCATCTGATGCGGAAACACAATCTCGTTATGAACATGAACCTGGTGACAACATGGACATTGATGTTCATAATAATGCTCAACCTAGCCATGATGAGGATGAGGAGATTGAACCTATGGTTAATCCTGATAATCCACAACCTAAGAGATACGACAAGAATGACTTCACTTCTAGGAAGCATGGTAAAGAAAGAGAGCCATGGGTTCAGAGACCTATGCCCTTCCCTCCTAAGCCATCCAAGAAAAAGGATGATGAGGATTTTGAGTGCTTCGTTGAGATGATAAGACCCATCTTTCTGCAGATGCGGTTAACTGGTATGCTCAAGATGTCTCCGTATGCCAAGTACATGAAAGATATCGTGACTAATAAACGGAAGATACCAGATCTTGAGATCTCCACCATGCTTGTCAATTATAATTTCAAAGGTGGAACTCCTAAGAAACTTGGTGATCCCGGAGTGCCCACTATACATTGCTCCATTAAAGGAAACTACGTAAGAACTGCCTTATGTGACCTTGGAGCCGGTGTTAGTGTTATGCCGCTCTCTCTTTATCGTAGACTTGAGTTGGATAAGTTGACACCCACTGAAATTTATCTGCAAATGGCCGACAAATCAACTCCTTTCCCTATCGGCATTTGCGAGGATGTGCCTGTTGTGGTTGCTAATACCACTATCTTAACAAACTTTGTTATCTCGGATATCCCCGAGGACGATGCCATGGCTATTATCCTCGGAAGACCCTTTTTAAACACTGCAGGGGCTATTATAGATTGCAACAAAGGCAATGTCACTTTCCATGTCAACGGTAATGAGCACGCTGTGCACTTTCCGAAGAAACGATATCCAGTACATTGCATCAATGCTATCGAAAAGACTTCATCGATTCTTATTGGGAGCTTTGAATGCCCTATTCCTCGTGTCAAGATGAAGTATGATTTGCTTGTTGGGGAGGTTCATATCCCCATTGAGGTGACTTAGTGGCTATTCGAAAATTCTCCGTTCTCTCTTGCGATTCGAGAAGGTTTTGTCATAAGGACTTGATCAATCCCATTGACGGATATCTTTCGATGACCATGAAACGGATGAATCAAAGAGTCACATACCTCTGTTTTGAGTCTTCATTTTCTATTTCTTAGAAGAAAAATGATAGAATTAGTTCAGTTTTTCCTGTTTTCTGTTTTAGCGTCCCGGAGAAAAATACCTCGAAAATAAAAGTTCTCCGATGGTCCTGAAAATTTAGTATAATTTTTTCTGGAATTTTTGAAAATTTCTAGGCCCGAGAGCTGGCCAAGGGCCCTAACAAAAGGCCACAAGCCCCCCCACCGCCACCTACCCCCTGGTGGCGGGGTGCAAGCTTGTGGAGCCCACATGCACCCACTCCACTCATTCCAGCTCCCAGCCTCTTCTTCCACCTCCAGAAAATTTGTTTCGCAGCTCAAACCCGTGTTCTTGCTCATTTGGCTGTGATTTTCGATCTCCTTGCTCAAAGCACCATTTTCCGATCTGTTTTGGGGAAATTACTCCTTGGTAAGTGACTCCTCCATTGGTCCAATTAGTTTTTGCTCTAGTGCTTTATCCTTCGCGTATTCTTGCTACCTTGGTGACCCTGTTCTTGAGCTTGAAAGGTTGATTTTAGCTGGTCCCAAGTAGTTTTAGCGCGCGAGACGGTCTCTAGGCACTAGTAGGAGTAGTTGCTACAAGTTGGGTTAATCCTTATTCACTTTTCTTTCGAAGCCTCTAAAAATTTTAGAATTTTTCAAAGCTAGAAAAGGGAAAAGATGAGGAGATTCTTGAGAGGCTCTTCAAGCCGTAACCCCAAGGAGGACGAGAAGAATCACCCCAAGTACGCACTCCCTCGAGTCACAGAAGTTCGAGCATGCGAGTGGCCAAGTGATGAATTTTTGCGCGCCGTCGGACTTTATGCAGAATTTTATTACTTGGTGGAGAACGCAGGTCTTACCGCGTTCGTTGAAGATAAGTGCCCACAATATCTCCTCCTCACCAATATTTTTGTTCAAAGCTTCAACTTTTATCCGAGGTAGAATCCTCCCATGGTTGAGTTCATGATTTACGATATCCCCCAGTGCATGACGCTGCAGGACTTTTGCAATGTATGCAAATTACCTTATGTTGGGGATATCTGTGACCCTCGTCCACGGGACTTGGAGGATTTCATTGGTTCTATCGCTGTTGGAGAGGAGAGAGGAGTGTCTCGCGCTAGAATTGCTAGCATACATTTTCCTGTGCTTCGGTACTTCTCACTATTTGTGAGAAAATGTTTGATTGGCCGTGGGGATGCTGGATCACTTAGTTCTCCAGACCTTGCGGTTTTGCGCGAAGGCCTTTATAACGATAAGACCTATAGCCTGGGCGCTATAGTAGCTCAACGGTTGAACTTGAATCGTTCTAAGGTGTTGTCTATGGAGGTATCTTTGCTACCCGTCTTGCCAAACACTTTGAGATACCCATTAGACTGGGAGAGGAAGGAGAGATGCTCCTCCCTGAGAGATATCTGGATTATGATAGCATGGTTCGCCATGATTTTCTGGATAGAGATGCTAGTAGACGGATGATTTATAACCTGGTATTTAGTCAGGGTACTCGAGAGACTATTACTTGGCCTGCTCCTTCTTTGTTTGATCTTCATGCACGTAGGTACACTATTAGGCCCGCAGACATCTACGCATATTGGGGCTTGGCCCAACCGCACGCGCCCGTGCCCGAGCCGCCAGTCGAGTACCAGACGCTAGTTTATCAATGGGAGCCAGAGGAGCTCACATAGCAGTGGCATCCACAGTCTGCTCCGGAGTATCCTGGAGCTGGTTATTTCCCACCATGGGAGTAGACCAAGCTAGTCCAAAAGCCTAAGCTTGGGGGAGTACGTGTTCTCACCGACTTTACATTCATGATTATGCTTTCGCTTTGTTAGCCGATGTTTACACTTTGCCACCGTATTATTCATGCTAGTTTCTTTTTGTTTTCTTGTTTTCTTGTTTTGTGTCCTTTTGAGAAAACCCAAAAATATTTTTCTTTCTTGTTTTGCTTGTTGGGAGCTTTCCCGTGTAAATAGTTTTCTTTTTCCTTGTGTCAAGGTAGAAGATATTGGTTACAATGCTTACTGGTTCTTGCATGCTTACCTGTTTAGCTTTCAAAGAGCCATATTACTTTGTCTTCTCCTTTGTGTTTGCCTGCAGATTCAACTTAGTCCAATGCGCTTATTATCGTTTTCATCGTTCGATCGTGCAAATGAAAGGCAACAATGATGATATATGATGAAGTGACTGAGACTGAAAACCTGGTATGAACTCTATCTATTTTGTTTTTGTAAATATGACTAGCTTGTCGACCCAGATTTAGCTTTGTTGTGAGAGAACCATGTTTGCAATGACAACTTAGAGATCATAGTTTCCGATGCCATGCTTATTTAGTGAGAGCTTATAATGGTTTGTCTTGATTGCCAACATAGATTTTGAGATGACTATGATGTAGTATGATAGGATGGTATTCTCCTTTGAATGTTTTAAGTGGCTTGACTTGGCGCATGTTCATGCATGTCGTTGAAACAAAATCAACATAGCCTCTATGATGTTCGTGTTCATGGTGATTTATATCCTGTTCATGCTTGCATTTAATGTTAGTCAAACTCATTGCATCTTGATGACTGTTGTCGCTCTCTAGTTGGTCGCTTCCCAGTCTTTTGCTAGCCTTCACTTGTACTAAGCGGGAATCGTGCTTGTGCATCCACTTCCATAAACCCAAAAGTTTTTCCATGAGAGTCCACCATACCTACCTATTTGCGGTATGTACCTGCCGTTCCAAGTAAATTTGCATGTGCCATTCTCTAAACCTTCAAGAAATAATCTGTTTTGCATGCCCGAACCGCTCATGTGGTGACAGAGGGCTATTGGTATCTTCCATGCTAGGAGTGTTATCCTCGACATGTGTTTATTCACATTCATTCACGAGAAAGGGGCCGGTATTTGGGATGCCCAGTTCCATGCTTAAATCGAAAATATAACTGTAAAACAAGACTCCCCCCGGATTGATGTTAGTACGGACGGTACCTGAGGATTCGGCTAGCCGTGGAGTGTGATTGATTGGTGGTGGGGGAGTTAAAACTTTACTTTTCTGTTTGGGAACTGCCTATAGCATGAGTAGCATGGAATATATTGAGAACTCTTGGTCATTGCGTTGACAATGAAAGCATGCCACCCAAAATTATTATCTCTGTTTTCAAAAGCTTGAGCTCTGTCACCTCTGCAAATCAATGCTTCCCTCTGCGAAGGGCCGGTCTATTTATTTTCCTGTCGAGTCATCCTCCTCTTTTATAAGCACCAATTAGAAAGCACCTCTGTCATTTTTATGCTTTGCTTTTGATTGATATTGAGTATGACTATGACTGGATCTTCGTTGCTATGAATTACAATGTTTAGTCATCCCTTGATCTTTGAAAGTGCTCTCCATTTATGTTTTGCGGTCTCAGAAAGAGCTAGATAGATACCACCTATTCATATTGCTTCATGCTTGTTTTGATTGAAGTTTTGGTATTTGAAACTCATTATTATTTGCTCGTTAGCTGATTACGCCATTGATATTAGTTTACCGTGAGACCTTTGTGTCATTTGCTTATGTGGTTAACTTGTGATCTTGCTGAAATTCTGGTTATGAGTTAGACATAGTTGCAACAACAAGATCAAACAGAGTTTGTCAAAGTTTTTCTTTCTCTCTCAGTTTATCAACTGAGTTGCTTGAGGACAAGCAAGGTTTTAAGCTTGGGGGAGTTGATATGTCTCCATCGTATCTACTTTTCCAAACTCTTTTGCCCTTGTTTTGGACTCTAATTTGCATGATTTGAATGGAACTAACCTGGACTGACGCTGTTTTCAGCAGAATTGCCTTGGTGTTATTTTTGTGCGGAAATCAAGTTCTCCAAACGTCCTGAAAATTTACGGGGAGCAGTTTTGGAAAATATCAAAAATATCTGCGCCAACTTCCACCTCAGGGGGTGGGCCAGTGGGCCACAAGCCCCTGCTCCGCCACCACCCCCTAGTGGCGGTGGGCAAGCTTGTGGGGCCCACAGGCACGTGCCGCCCCCAATTCCAGCTCTATAAGTTGCCTTTCGTCCCAGAAAAAAGAAAAAGAGAAGTTTTCGTCGCGTTTTCAATATGGAGGCGCCGCCACCACCTTTTCTTCATCTGGAGGGCATATCTGGAGTCCGTCTTGGGCTCCGGAGAGGGGAAATCGTCACCATCGTCATCATCAACCTTCTTCCCTCTCCAATTCCATGAAGCTCTTCGTCGTTCGTGAGTAATCTATTCGTAGGCTCGCTGGGCAGTGATGAGTAGGATGAGATCTATCATGTAATCGAGTTAGTTTTGATGGGGATTGATCCCTAGTATCCACTATGTTCTGAGATTTGATGTTGCTACTACTTTGCCATGCTTAATGCTTGTCACTAGGGCCCGAGTGCCATGATTTCAGATCTGAAATTATTGTGTTGTCACCAATATATGTGTGTTTTAGATCCGATCTTGCAAGTTGTAGTTACCTACTACGTGTTATGATCCGGCAACCCCGGAGTGACAATAACTAGAACCACTCCCGTTGATGACCACAGTTTGAGGAGTTCATGTGTTCACCAAGTGCTAATGCGTTGGTCTGGTTCTTTATTAAAAGGAGAACCTTAATATCCCATAGTTTCCTTTTGGACCCCGTTGCCACGGGAGGGATGGACAATAGATGTCATGCAAGTTCTTTTCCCTAAGCACGTATGACGACACACGGAATGCATGCCTACATCACATTGACGAACGGGAGCTAGCCACTTATCTCTCCGTGTTATAGCTGTTGCATGATGAATATCATCCAAACAAATCACCGAACCATTGCCTACGAGTTTGTCCTACTGTTGCTACTGCTGTTACTTGTCTTGCTCTGCTGCTACTAATGTCACTACTGCTGTTCCTTGCCAGTGTTATTGCTCGTTACACTGCTGCTACCTGCTACACTGTTGGTTCACCTACCGTTGACGGGAATTGACAACTTCCTTCGACGCGGCAACAAAGGCGCGATTGATACAATTGTTAGGAATAGTCTGCCATCAACAGATCGTTTCTAACACCGTTGTTATCATACTACTTTGTTGTTAATACTGTGCTTGCAGATACTAATCTTTCAGGTGTGGTTGAATCCGACAAATTCAGCTGCTAATACTCGAGAGTATTCTCTCACCTCCTTCAGGCGATCTACAAATTTGGGTCGAATACTCTACCCTCGAAAACTGCCGCGAACCCACGCGCTGGTGGGGCGTCAAAAACATTCGTCTAGTTTCATTACCGGGGAGTGCTATCAGCATTCTTCTGGTGCCGCTGCAGGATAAGGTTCGTTGTCATAAACATTCGTCTAGCTAACGCCAGAGATTGCGCAATCAGGGTGCGGTAATCTGGTGCAGTTCCAAGCAAAGCGTTGTAGTAGATTCTACATGTGAGGCAGAGTTCATGGCTGCCTTGGAGGCAGCTAAGGATGGTGTCTGGATGATGCAGTTCATGACGGATCTTGGAGTTGTGCCAAGTGCACAAAATCCAATAACTCTGTTCTGTGACAACACCGGTGCCATTGCTCTAGCAAAGGCACCAAGGTTTCACAAGAAGACCAGACACATCAAACAACGCTTCAACCTCATCCGCGACTATGTCAAAGGAGAGCACGTAAATATTTGCAAAGTGCACATGGATCTGAATGTTGCAGACCCGCTGACTAAACCTCTTCCACGAGCGAAGCATGATCAACACCAGGACTGTATGGGTGTTAGATTCATTCCAATGTAAATCGCATAGCGATGTGAGACTAGATTATTGACTCTAGTGCAAGTGGGAGACTGTTGAAAATATGCCCTAGAGGCAATGATAAATAGTTATTATTATATTTCCTGTTTCAAGATAATTGTTTATTATCCATGCTATAATTGTATTGAATGAAAGCATAAATGCATGTGTGGATATATAGACAAAACAATGTCCCTAGTAAGCCTCTAGTTGACTAACCAATTGATCAAGGATGGTTAAGGTTTTCTGACCATATGCAAGTGTTGTCACTTGATGACTGGATCACATCATTAGGAGAATGATGTGATGGACAAGACCCAAATTATGAACGTAGCATGTGATCGTGTCATTTTGTTGCTACTGTTTTCTGCGTGTCAAGTATTCATTCCTATGACCATGAGATCATGTAACTCACTGACACCGGAGGAATACCTTGTGTGTATCAAACGTCACAACGTTACTGGGTGACTATAAAGGTGCTCTACAGGTATCTCTGAAGGTGTTCGTTGAGTTAGCATGGATCAAGACTGGGATTTGTCACTCCGTGTGACGGAGAGGTATCTCGGGGCCCACTCGGTAATACAACATCACATATTGAATTGGAGTTGGAGTCCTCCTCCTCCTCTCTCGACCAGCGCCCTTGGGGCTCTATTGATCCTCAAGGCTAGCCCCTCCCATCCTCCTTCATATAATAGAGTTTTTAGGGTTTTTGAGATACAACTTTTCCACGTGCAACCCAAACCTCTACGTCGCAGTTCTTCCTCTAGATCGGTTTTCTGCGGAGCTCGGGCGGAGCCCTGCAGGAATAGATCATCACGATCACTGGCGCACCGTCACGCTGCCAGAGAACTCATCTACTTCTTCATATCTCTTGCTAGATAAAGAAGGCGGAGATTGTCATCGAGCTGTACGTGTGCTGAACGCGGAGGTGCCGTCCGTTCGACGCTAGATCGGAACGGATCGTGGGACGACGGTGATTTGAACCACGTAGCTGTTCCACTACATCAACCGCATTTCTTAACGCTTCCCGCTTAGCGGTCTACAAGGGTATGTCGATCAGATCTCCCTCTCGTAGATGAACATCACCATGATAGGTCTTCGTGTGCGTAGGAAATTTTTTGTTTCCCATGCAACGTTCCCCAACACATGATTGGGGTGATCATCATGTTAATTCTTGTGATATTCAGAATTACGATGAATCTAATATTGATAATGATATTTGCAATGCTACTAAAAGTGGGGTTGCAAGAGCGTATACTTTAGGTAATATTGGTCCCACTACTTTGGAGAATGATCAAACTTATGAAATTTTTAATAAAAATGGGTTTGGAGAGGTCATGACTTTAGTTGTTGTTAATCCCACTATCTTGGAAGATTATAGAACTTTTATCCATGTGTATCGTGGAGAAAATATTTTTTTATGGTAGCTATATTGTTGGATTTAAAAGTGATCCTACATGTAATTATTATGAGAGAGGCAAATATGGTTCTAGAAATTTCATGTTACTCAGTTACCAGTCGTGATGTTTAATTTGTTAATGCTTTCCTATTTTCATATGCTAGATACTTCTTGTCCTGAGAATTTATTTGCTTATAAAATTCCTATGTATAGGAAGTATGTTATAGTTAAATGTGTTAATTACATGCTATATGATGCTCTCTTTGTGCTTCAATTCTTGTCTTTTATGTGAGCATCATTATTATCACAAGCTTATCTAAATGGCTATAAAGAAAGAGCTTGTTGGGAGGCAACCAATAGTTATTTTTTTCTAATCCACTTTTAGTTTGTGTGAGTTAACATGATTATTTATACTTTAATGATTGTGTTTTTATATTTAAATTAGTGTTAGTGCCAAGTAATTCCTTTGGTATGATTTGAATGATAAGTAGAATTGATACGGTACAAAAACACAAACTTTTACGTCTAGTGCATAATTTCTCCGATTTTATTGGAACGTCTTTTCGATCTTAGTTTTCTACACAGTATTTGTGTACAAATTCCTTATGTTGTCCTAATGTTTCAGAGTTTTCGGATTTTCAGAAGTATGGTTTAACTGTTGATCACTACAGACTTTTCTATTTTAGACAGATTGTGTTTCTGCTTGCATAGTTCGCTTGTTTTGATGATGCTATGGATTATATCGGGGGGTATAAGTGATGAAGAAGTTAGAATACAATATCTGGTACAATAATAAAATATTAATCAATTTATAACAATACCTAAAATTTATGGTTCGCATACCGTACTAATGGACCTCACGAGTTTTTATTGAGTTTTGTGTGCTGAAGTTTTCAAGTTTTAGGTGCGATCACGATGGATGAAGGAATAAGTAGCAAAAAAGTGCCTAAGCTTGGGATGCCCTAGGCGCCCCAAGATAAATTCTAGGAGGACTCAAGCGTCTAATCTTGGGAATGCCTCAGAAGGAATCCCCTCTTTCATACCAGTCCATCGGTATGTCACTTGGAGCTACATTTTTATTCATCACATGATATGAGTTTTGCTTGGAACATCGTGTATTTTAGTTTGCTATTTTCCACAATAATTTTTTGCTGGACACACCCACTTGAGAGAGACACATGTTCACCATGATTTTTTAGAATACTCTATGTGCTTCACTTACATCTTTTGAGCTAAGCGGTTGCTCTAGTACTTCACTTCTATCTTTTAGAGCACGGCGGTGTACAGATTTTATAGAAATAATTGCACTCTTTTTATTCACTTAAAATTGTTTGAGAGTTAATAAATAGTGATGGTAATATGCATGGGTTATATGAATAGTCCAAAATTAATATGAATTCAAGGAGTGCATAATCAAAACCTTCATGTAGCACATAAAAGAGAAATTGCGGGTTAATGTTATTGATGTGGTAATATGAAAGGGAGTGAGTGCATGGTTGTTGGTTAGTAGAAATATTGATAGTTAAAAGGTGTTAATTTTCTGTTCATCTTAATATGGGTTATGTCATGGTGATCATGTGTGAGCATTCTTATTCCTTGTTGAAATCCTAGTGTTGTTTCGGTCGGGGCGCGCGATGGTTAACTCCTTCCAACCTCCCCCCTAGTGTCATGTGAGTAGTACTTTGCTTCGAGAGAGCCAATAAATTTTTTCAATAATAATGGGGGTTGTTTATGACTAATGTGAACCCATGGATGTACGCACTCTCACCCTTCCATATTTGCTAGCCTCTTCGGTACCATGCATTCCCATTCTCACCTCGAGGATCGGTGCAAACTTCGTCGGTGCATCCAAACCCCGCGACATGATACGCTCTGTTGCACATAAGCCACCTTATATCTTCCTCGAAACAGTCACCATACCTACATATCATGACATTTCCATAGCCATTCAGAGATATATTGCCATGCAACTTCCACCGTCACATCATATGACTAGTACACCCATTCTCATATTGCTTTGCATGATCTTGTAGCTCACATGGTATTTGTGGAAAATCCACCATTCACCGGTGTTTACATGTTACGCTTGATCATTGCACATCCTGGTACACTGCCAGAGGCATTTATATATTCATATTGTTTAGTAGTTTTTCATATGGAGTTGTAAGTAGATAGAATTGTAAGTAGATAGAAGTGTGATGCTTTTCATTTTTAGGGCACTGCCTCAGTGAGGAAAGGATGATGGAGACAATGATTGCCCCACAAGTCGGGATGAGACTCCGAAGGAAAACAAGAAAAAAAGAAAGAAAAAGGAAAAATAAAAATAAAAAAGTAAATTAAAAAAAGAGAAAGAAAAAATGAGAGAAAAGAGAGAAGGGACAATGCTACTACCTCTTTTTCCACACTTGTGCTTCAAAGTAGCACCATGTTTTTATATTGGGAGTCTCATGTTTTGTCACTTCCATATGCTAGTGGGAATTTTTTATTATAGAACTTGGCTTGTATATTCTGATGATGGGCTTCCTCAAATGCCCAGGTCTTCATGGGGAAGTAACTTGGATGCACACCCACTTAGCTTTAGTTGAGCTTTCAGACACTTATAGTTCTAGTGCATCCGTTGCATGGCAATCCCTACTCCTCGCATTGATATCGATTGATGGGCGTCTCCATAGCCCGTTGATGTGCCTAGTTGATGTGATTCTTTCTTCTCCACTTTTACCCCTTTGAAACCTATCACCATATTCCATTCCACCTATATGCCATGTCCATGGTTCATGCTCATGTATTGAGTGAGGTATAAAAAGCCGAAGCGCATTAAAAAGTACTATTCAATTGCTTGGCATAACACCGTGGTGCTTGATATTTGTATTTATGTGGTGAAGACGGAGCCATGCCATGCTAATATTATAAAATGAATGGGGGGTAAACATTCTTTAAGGATCGTATATTTTGAAAATTGATGATTTTGTTACTTATGTTTATGGATATTACTATGTTAATGTTTGTTAATTCATTATATCTCAATGATCATACCTGCAAAAGATTACATGTTGGGTAGCATGTCACACTAAAAAATTTGTTTTATCATTTACCTACTCGAGAACGAGCATGAATTAATGATACATCCACCTTGCATCATGTTTTCCTACTTTTATTCATGTTGTTTTATTGTATAATAATGCTTTTTGAAGTAGTTCTAATGACTTTTCTCTCATAATATGCAAGTTATACACCAAGGGGGAGAATTCTGGCAATTGGAAATCTAGACCTGAAAAAGCTATGTCAGGCTAACTATTCTGCACAACACCAAATGAGCTGAAACTTTACAAGGAATTTTTATGGAATATTTGAGGAATATTGGAGCAAATAAGTACCACAGAGGGCCCACCAGGTGGGCACAACCCACCTGGCCGAGCGAGGGAGCTTAGGCGCGCCCCGGTGGGTTGTGCTCTCCCAGGCCCACCTCTGGTGCCCCTCTTCTGGTATGTAAGTCATTTTGACCTAGAAAAAAGTAGGAGAGGAATTTCGGGACAAAGCGCCGCCGCCTCAAGGCGGAACTTGGGCAGGAGCACTTTTGCCCTCCAGCGGAGCTATGCCGCCGGGGGAACTTCCCTCCGGGAGGGGTAAATCATCATCATCATCATCACCAACAACTCTCCCATCTTGGGGAGGGCTATCTTCATCAACATCTTCAACATCACCAACTCCTCTCAAACCCTAGTTCATCTCTTCCGTTCAATCTTTGCACCGGAACTATAGATTGGTGCTTGTGGGTGACTAGTAGTGTTGATTACATCTTGTAGTTGATTACTATATGGTTTATTTAGTGGAAGGTTATATGTTCAGATCCATTATGCTATTTAATACCCCTCTGATCTTGAGCATGATTAATATTTGTGAGTAGTTACTTTTGTTCTTGAGGTTACGGGAGAAATCATGTTGCAAGTAATCATGTGAACTTGATATGTGTTCGATACTTTGATGATATGTATGTTGTGATTCTCTTAGTGGTGTCATGTGAACATCGACTACATTACACTTCACCATATTTGGGCCTAAGGGAATGCATTGTGGAGTAGTTATTAGATGATGGGTTGCGAGAGTGATAGAAGCTTAATACCTAGTTTATGCATTATTCCGTAATTGACCGATTGGATCCAAAAGTTTAATGCTATGGTTAGAATTTATTCTTAATACTTTCTCGTAGTTGCGGATGCTTGCGAGAGGGTTAATCATAAGTAGGAGGTTTGTTCAAGTAAGAACAGCACCTAAGCACCGGTCCACCCATATACCAAATTATCAAAGTAGCGAACACGACTTAAGCCAACATGATGAAAGTGACTAGATGAAATTCCCGTGTACCCTCAAGAACACTTTGCTTATCATAAGAGACCGTTTTCGCCTGTCCTTTGCCTCAAAATGATTGGGCTACCTTCCTGCACTTTTGTTACTACTATCTTTACTTGCTCGTTACAAATTATCTTGCTATCAAACTACTCCGCTACTTACAATTTTAGCACTTGTAGACATTACCTTGCTGAAAACCACTTGCCATTTCCTTCTGCTCCTCGTTGCGTTCGACACTCTTACTTATCAAAAAGTCTACAATTGACCCCATATACTTGTGGGTCATCAAGGCTATTTTTTGGCGCTGTTGCCGGGGAGTGAAGCGCTCTTGGTAAGTGGAAATTGATAAGAAAACATTATTACTACGTGCTGAAATTTATTGTCACTTGCTACTATGGAAAACAATCCTTTGAGGGGTTTGTTCAGGGTATCTTTACCTCGACCGGAACCACAATTAGTTACCCCTCAACCTACTGCACCTACTGAAAATATTGAATATGAAATTCCTTCGGGTATGGTAGAACAACTGCTAGCTAATCCTTATGCAGGAGATGGAACCGAACATCATGATATGCACTTGATATATGTGGATGAAATTTGTGGATTGCTTAAGCTTGCGGGTTTACCCGGAGATGAAGCTAAGAAGAAGGTTTTCCCTTTATCATTGAAGGGAAAAACATTGACATGGTATAGGCTATGTGATGATATTGGATCTTAGAACTGGAATCGGTTGAAATTGGAATTCCATAAAAATATCCTATGCATCTTGTTCATCGTGATCGGAATTATATATATAATTTTTGGCCTCGTGAAGGAGAAAGTATCGCTCTAGCTTGGGGGAGGTTTAATTCAATGTTATATTCATGCCCCAATAATGAGCTCTCAAGAGAAATTATTATTCATAATTTTTATGCTCGGCTTTCTCGTAATGATCAATCCATGCTTGATACTTCTTGTACTCGTTATTTTATGAAGAAGACTATTGAATTCAGGTGGGATCTTTTAGAAAGAATTAAATGCAACTCTGAAGATTGGGAACTCGACGAAGGCAAAGAGTCAGGCATTGAACCTAAGTTTCATTGTGTTAAATCTTTTATGAATACCGATACTTTTCAAAAGTTTAGAACTAAATATGGACTTGACTCTGATATAGTAGTTTCCTTTTGTGAATCTTTTGCTACTCATGTTGATCTCCCTAAGGAGAAGTGGTTTAAATATCACCCACCTATTAAATAAGAAATTAAAGAACCGGTAAAAGCTAAAGAAGAAACTATCAGTTACAATGTTGATCCAGTTGTTCCCACTGCTTATATTGAAAAACCGCCTTTCCTTGTTAGGATGAAGGAACATACTAAAGCTTCAACTTTGGTTAACAAGAGTTATGTTAGAACACCCAAACTGGCTGAACAAATCAGAGTTGGACCTAATGTTGCTATGATTAAAGATATCTTGGTCGATAATATCGATGGGCATGTTATTTACTGTTGTGATGAAGCTTCTAGAATTGCCAAAACGAATAAAAAAGATAAACATAGACCAGTTGTTGGCATGCCTGTTGTCCCAGTTAAGATAGGAGACCACTGTTATCATGGGTTATGTGACCTAGGTGCTAGTGTAAGTGTTATTGATTTTTTCCTTATATGAAGAAATTATGAATGGAATAGCTCCTGTTGAAATACAAGACATAGATGTTACTATTAAACTTGCCAATAGAGATACTATATCACCAATTGGGATTCTCAAAGATGTTGAAGTCTTGTGTGGGAAGATAAAATACCCTACTGATTTTCTTGTTCTTGGCTCCCCACATGATGACTTTTTTCCCATTATCTTTGGTAGACCTTTCTTGAACACCGTTAATGCCAGAATAGATTGTAAGAAACAAACTGTCGGTGTTAGCTTTGGTGACAAATCTCATGAATTTAACTTTTCTATGTTTAGTAGACAACCACATAAGAATGATTTTCCTAGTAAGGATGAAATTATTGGTCTTGCTTCTATTGTTGTACCTCCTACTGATCCTTTAGAACAATATTTGCTAGACCATGAAAATGATTTGCATATGCGTGAAAGAAATGAAATAGATAGAATCTTTTTCGAACAACAACCTCTGCTTAAACACAATTTGCGTATTGAAACTCTAGGAGGCCCCCCTCCAACTAAAGGTGATCTTGTGTTTGAATTAAAACAATTGACAGACACTTCGAAATATGCTTATCTTGATGAGAAAAAGATATATCCTATTATTATTAGAGCAAACGTTTCAGAACATGAAGAATAAATATTATTGATAGTTCTAAGGAAGCACTGAGCTGCTATTGGTTATACTCTTGATGATCTTAAGGGCATTAGTCCCACTCTATGTCAGCACAAGATTAATATGGAACCTCATGCTAAACCCATTGTTGATCACCAACTTCGGTAAATCCGAAGATGAAAGAAGTGGTAAGAACAGAAATATTGAAACTTCTGGAAGCAGGTATAATCTATCCTATAGCTGATAGTAAATGGGTAACTCCTGTTGATTGTGTCCCTAAGAAGGGAGGTATTACCGTTGTTCCTAATGATAAAAATGAACTTATTCCACAAAGAGTTGTCACATGCTATAGAATATTAATTATTTTAGAAAATTAAACAAAGCAACTAGAAAAGATAATTACCATCTGCCTTTTATAGATCAAAGTTAGAACGACTATCTAAGCACACACATTTTTTGCTTTCTTGATGGATATTCTGGTTTTTCACAAATATCTGTATCACAACCTGATCAAGAAAAGACCACTTTTACTTGTCCTTTTGGAACTTATGCTTATAGACGTATGCCTTTTGGTTTATGTAATGCACCTGCTACCTTTCAAAGATGTATGATTGCTATATTCTCTGATTTCTGTGAAAAGATTCTTGAGGTTTTCATGGATAACTTTTTTGTTTATGGGAAGTCTTTTGATTTTTGTAAGCAATCTTGATCGAGTTTTGCAGAGATGTGAACAAACAAATCTTGTCTTGAATTGGGAGAAGTGCCACTTTATGGTTAATAAATGTATTGTTTTGGGCCATAAAATTTCTGAAAGAGGCATTGAGGTGGACAAAGCCAAGGTTGACGCAATCGAGAGAAGGCCATGTCCTCAAGATATCAAAGGTATTCGTAGTTTCCTTGGTCATGATGGTTTCTATAGGAGGTTTATCAAAGACTTTTCTAAAATTTCTAGGCCTCTTACAAATATTTTGCAAAAGGATATTCCTTTTGTGTTCGATGATGATTGTTTGGAAGCCTTCGGAACACTAAAGAAAGCCTTAATTACTGCACCTGTTGTTCAACAACCTGATTGGAACTTGCCTTTTGAGATTATGTGTGATGCTAGTGATTATGATGTTGGTGTTGTTCTAGGACAAAGAGTTGATAAGAAATTGAATTTTATCCATTATGCTAGTAAAACTCTGGACAGTGCTGAACGAAATCATGCTACTACTGAAAAAGAATTCTTAGCAGTAGTGTTTGCTTGTGATAAATTTAGATCTTACATTGTTGATTCTAAAGTTATTGTTCACACCGATCATGCTGCTATTAAATATCTTATGGAAAAGAAAGATGCTAAACCTAGACTCATTAGGTGGGTTCTTCTGTTACAAGAATTTGATTTTCATAGCACTGATAGGAAAGGAGCAGAGAACCCTGTAACTGATAACTTGTCTAGGCTTGAAAATATTCTTGATAACCCACAACCTATTAATGATAGCTTTCCTGATGAACAATTAGTTGCAATAAATGTTTCTTATAGTACACCTTGGTATGCGGATTATGCTAATTATACTGTTGCTAAATACATACCACCTAGCTTCACATACCAACAAAAGAAAAAAAACTTCTATGATTTAAGACATTACTTTTGGGATGACCCACATCTTTACAAAGAAGGGGTAGATGGTATTATTAGACGTTATGTACCTGAGCATGAACAGGAACAAATCCTGCGGAAATGTCACTCTGAAGCTTATGGAGGGCATCACGCGGGAGACAGAACTGCTCATAAGGTATTGCAATCTGGTTTTTATTGGCCTACTCTCTTCAAGGATGCCTGTAAGTTTGTCTCATCTTGTGATGAATGTCAAAGAATAGGTAATATCGATAAGCGTCAGGAAATGCTTATGAATTATTCACTTGCTATTGAACCATATGATGTTTGGGGATTTGATTTCGTGGGACCTTTTCCTTCCTCTAATGGGTATACACATATTTTGGTTGCTATTGATTATGTTACTAAGTGGGTAGAAGCTATTCCAACTAGTAGTGCTGATGACAACACCTCTATTAAAATGCTGAAGGAAGTTATTTTCCCAAGGTTTGGAGTCCCTAGATATTTAATGGCTGATGGTGGTTCACACTTTATCCATGGTGCTTTCCGTAAAATGCTTGCTAAGCATGATGTTAACCATAGAATTGCATCACCTTATCATCGTTAGTCTAGTGGTCAAGTTGAACTTAGCAATAGAGAAATAAAACTAATCTTACAAAAGACTATCAATAGGTGCCGGAAGAACTGGTCCAAGAAATTAGATGATGCACTTTGGGCTTATAGAACAACATATAAAAATCCTATGGGTATGTCTCCTTAAGAAAAGGTTTATGGACAAGCTTGGCATTTGCCTCTTGAGTTAGAACATAAAGCATATTGGGCAATCAAAGAACTCAACTATGGTTTCGAACTTGCTCGTGAAAAGAGGTTATTTGGTATTAGCTCATTAGATGAATGGAGAACCCAAGCTTATGAAAATGCAAAGTTATTTAAAGAAAAAGTTAAAAGATGGCATGGTGAAAGAATCAAAAAGCATGAGTTCAAAGTTAGAGAATATGTTCTTTTGTACAACTCTCGTTTCAGATTCTTTGCATGAAAACTCCTCCCAAATGGGAAGGACCCTATGTTATCGAGGAGGTCTATCGATCCGAAGCTATCAAAATAAATAATGCCAAAGGTACTAACCCAAAGGTTGTCAATGGGCAACGAATAAAACATTATATCTCAGGTACGCCCATTAATTTTGAAAGCAATATTATCCAAACTATGACACCGGAAGAACACAAAAAGGAAACCTTCCGGAACACTCCAGAATCGTGAAAAAGGGAGGTACGTGATACGGTAAGTAAATGGACTCCAAAAAATCAGCAAAATATTTTTTGTGAGTTTTGGAATATTTTAAAAATTAGGAAAACAAGAAACTTCCAGGAAAGTGATCCTGGTGGGCACGATACACCAGGGCACGCCTCGCTTTCCATGCGCGCCCCGGTGGGTTGTGCCCACCTCGGGTGCTTTTCAGACTCCGTTTTTCTTCCGTTTTGCTTGTTCCTCAAGATAAAAAATATTTATATACACCCCGAACCTGTTGACCTCCGTATCATGGAGAAATCTCCTGTTTTCTTCTCTTGTTGTTTTATGTGAGATCCAATCCACCATGGCCGCTTCAAGCTTCTCCAAGGACAAGTCCTTCGACAATGTCATCAACCCATATTTGTGGGAAGTGATGCAACACCCTCAATCTATCCAAATGCACGATGGGGTGCTCCACATCCGCGATATGCAAGGATCCAAGGGGACTGGATCCATGGAGGCTAGGCTTGAAGCTATGGAGCAGGAAGTCTTATGGTGCAAGGGGGTGGTGGAACGTGGGCTCAATGCCAATCACCTCATGATCGCGGACTACACTCGTGATCTCAAGGTGGATGGCAAGTCCATGAAGGACATAGTCTTCTCCCTCAATGAGCAAATCAACTTCCTCCATAGCCAGATTCACGACCTTCAAAGCCAAGTCTTTGAATATGAGGCAAGGTTTAAAGGTATGAGTATGGCTGCTAGTTGCAGGATCCGAGAGACTCACTCTTCCTCTTATGATGGTGATCCTCTGCCATGGTAACCGGAGTAAAAAAATTGCTTATACTTCATCACCACCACCTCCTTCTTCATCACCAAAATAAAATTGAGTATCGGGTATGTGCACTCCCCTAGGCTTTCGCCAAGCTTGGGGAGGTGCCCCGGTATCGTATCCTCTCCACTATCTTTTGCCTTTTCTTTTCTTAGTTCGATCCATGGTTATATTTTGCTTTAGATGAATAAAAGTTTAGTTCGATCCTTTCTTTCCAAGAGTTTTCTTAGTGATCAATGTATGCAATCGTGTGCGAATTATATCATAAAGTTTAGTTTGAGTTTTGCCTTCTTTACTTTCTGGTTTCAATAAAAAGAAATGAAAAAAATGAAAAAAAATATCATATGCTAATCTTGTGGTAAGTGATGACATTACACAAGGGAAAGTATAAGTAGAAAATATTATTGTAGATTGACAAACATAGCATTGGTCAATGATGCAACTCATGAAAGAATTAATAAGGGAAGAGAAGATTCACATGCAAATTTACTATCCTAGAAATCTTTTGTGACTGTGAGCACCCATCAAAATATTATATGCCAAAATTGTTGACGTTGGACAAGGAAGACAACGTAATGAATTATGTTTGTTAATATTCACATAGAAGTTATATTGTCATGGATCCTTCAACATGTGGTGCTTGCCCCTATCTTTGCTAGACAAAAACTCCGCACTAAGTACAGATACTACTTGTGCATCCAAAACCCTTAAACCCAAATCTTGTTTGAGAGTCCACCATACCTACCTATGGATTGAGTAAGATTCTTCAAGTAAGTTGTCATCGGTGAAAAAAGGGCAATAAAAATTGCTTCTAGAAGTGTAAGATCATTTAGTGTAAGGGAAAATTGAGTGTTGTACGAACTTGTGATGGTGAAGAATAAAAGCGACAGACTGCATAATAAAGGTTACTATCACAAGGGGCAATATAACGTGACGTTCTCTTGCACTAAGGGGTTGAGCATACAAACAGAAAGCGCATGGCGACCTCTACTTCCCTCTTCGAAGGGCCTATCTTTTACTTTTATGTATTTACTTTCATGCAAGAGTCAAAGATTTTCTCTCTATTCCTTTTTATTTTCTCCTTTGGGAAGCATCATGTGGTGAAGAAAAATCTAGGCACATATATCCACTTGAATATGGGTAGCATGAGTTATTATGGGTAGCATGAGTTATTATTGTTAACATCGCCCTTGAGGTGAATTCGTTGGGAGGCGAAACTATAAGCCCCTATCTTTCTATGTGTCCGGTTGAAACGTTTTGCTCATGTGTACGCGGTGAGTGTTAGCAATCATAGAAGATTAAATGATGGTTGAGTATGTGGACTTGCCTAAAGGCTCCGATATGTGACCCTTCCTGGAAAGATGATAAATTGTAGTTGCAAAGTTCACTGAGAACATAGTTTATTGGTTTCTAATAAAGTTTATGCTTTATACTTCGATGTTGTGATGAATTGTCACTTGTTCATGAGAAGCCTATGATAAAAGTTCTATGATGAAAGTTTTATGTTAAATTTTGTTGTTGTCATAATAAGTTACATCATGTTGCTATGTCCGTATTTTTGTTTTTATTGACACCTCTCTCTCTAAGAATGTGGACATGTTTCTCGATTTTGGATTTCGCTTGAGGACAAGCAGGGTCTAAGCTTGGGGGAGTTTATACGTCCATTTTTCATCATGTTTTCCTACCATTATTCATGTTGTTTTATTGTATAATAATGCTTTTTGGGGTAATTCTAATGTCTTTTCTCTCATAATATGCAAGGTATACACAAAGGGGGAGAATTCTGGCAGGTGGAAATCTGGACCTGAAAAAGCTACGTCACGCTACCTATAATGCACAACTCCAAATGAGCTGAAACTTTACGAGGAATTTTCATGGAATATTTAAGGAATATTGGAGCAAATAAGTACCAGAAGGGGCCCACCAGGTGGCACAACCCACCTGGGCGGGCGAGGGAGCCCAGGCGCGCCCCGGTGGGTTGTGCTCACCCGGGCCCACCTCCGGTGCCCCTCTTCTAGTATATAGTTCATTTATACCTAGAAAAAAAGTAGGAGAGGACTTCCGGGACGAAGCGCAGCCGACTCGATGAGGAACTTGGGCAGGAGCACTTTTGACCTTTGGCGGAGCGATTCTGCTGGGGGAAATCATCGTCATAATCATCACCAACAACTCTCCCATCTTGGGGAGGGCTATCTTCATCAACATCTTCAACAACACCAACTCTTCTCAAACCCTAGTTTATCTCTTGTGTTCAATCTTTGTACCGGAACTATAGATTGGTGCTTGTGGGTGACTAGTTGTGCTGATTATATCTTGTAGTTAATTACTATATGGTTTATTTGGTGGAAGATTATATGTTCAGATCCATTATGCTATTAAATACCCCCAGATCTTGAGTGTGATTATCATTTTTCAGTAGTTACTTTTGTTCTTGAGGTCACGGGATAAATCATGTTGCAAGTAATCATGTGAACTTGATATGTGTTCAATATTTTGATGATATGTATGTTGTGATTTCCTTAGTGGTGTCATGTGAACGTCGACTACATGACACTTCACACCATATTTTGGCCTAAGGGAATGTATTATGGAGTAGTTATTAGATGATGGGTTGCGAGAGTGCGAGAAGCTTAAACCCTAGTTTATGCATTATTCCATAAGGGACGATTGGATCCAAAAGTTTAATGCTATGGTTAGAATTTATTCTGAATACTTTTCTCGTAGTTGTGGATGCTTGCGAGATGGTTAATCATAAGTAGGAGGTTTGTTCAAGTAAGAACGGTACCTAAGCACCGGTCCACCCACATACCAAATTATCAAAGTAGCGAACACGAATTAAGCTAACATGATGAAGGCGACTAGATGAAATTCCCGTGAACACTTTCCTCATCATAAGAGACCATTTTGGCGTGTCCTTTGCCTCAAAAGGAATTGGCTACCTTGCTGCACTTTTTCTACTACTATCATTACTTGCTCGTTACAAATTATCTTGCTATCAAACTACTCCGCTACTTACAATTTTAGCACTTACAAACATTACCTTGCTGAAAACCACTTGTCATTTCCTTCTGCTCCTCGTTGGGTTCGACAGTCTTACTTATCGAAAAGACTACAATTGACCCCATATACTTGTGGGTCATCAATTAAACATGGGGATGTTGATACGTGTCCAAGGTCTATATAACTTTTGATTGTTCCATGCTATTATATTATCATTCTAGGATGCTTTTTAGGCATTTACTTGCTGATTTATATTATTTTTGAGCACTAACCTATTAACCTAGTGCTAAGTGCCATTTGCTGTGTTCTGCATGTTTTTGGCTTTCCAGGAATACTGTACCAAACGGAGTCCAAATACCACGAAACTTTTTCAAGATTTTTTCTATACCAAATAAAGAAGTGGAAGCTTCGGAGGAAGATCAGAGGGCACATGAGGCGCCCCCAAGATAACAGGGCGTGCCTAGGGGGGTGTCCACTCCCTGATGCTTGGGGCCATCTCCTAGCTCTCCGACTCCCGTTCTCTGGCCTATAAATGCACATATATTCTAAAAACCCTAGAGAGCCTCTCGAAACACTTTTTCCACCGCTGCAAGCTTCAGTTCCATCATGTGCCCATCTGGAGCCCTATTCTGGTGCCCTGTCGGAGGGGGGATCGATCACGGAGGGCCTCTACATCATCCTTGATGCTCCCATGGTGATGTTTGAGTAGTTCACCACAAACCCATGGGTCCGTAGTTGGTACCTAGATGGCTCTCTCTCTCTCTCTCTCTCTGTTCTTTGTTGCCATGATCAACGCGATTCTCGTAGTGATCTATCTTATGTAATCACTCTTGTGTGGTGCATTTGTTGGGATACGATGAACTATGGGTTTATGTTTAGATTATTCATGAGATTATATTGAGTTCCTTGCTGGTCTTTTATATATACGCATGATTATGATAGCTTCGTAGTTCTCTCCGATCTATCGATATGGTTTGGCCAACTAGATTGGTTTATCTTCAGTGGGACATGTGTGTTGTAGTGGGTTCAATCTTGCGGTGCTCAGTCCCAGTGACAGAAAGGGACATGACACATATTGTATTGCTGCTACTAAGGTTAAAACAATGGGGTTCATTCATATTAATTGGATTTACTTTGTCTACATCAAGTCATTATCCTCCAAGCATTACTCTATTTTTACTTAATACTCTAGATGCATGCTAGATAACAGTCGATGGGTGGAGTAATAGTAGTAGATGCAGGCAGGAGTCGATCTACTTGCTTATGTACATGATGCCTATATGTAATGATTATTGCCATAAAAAAATATTGCATAACTATGCAATTTTCTATCAATTGACCAGTAGTAATTTGTTTACCCACCGTATGCTTTCTACGAGAGAGAAGACTCTAGCGAAAACTACGCCCCCCGGTCCTATTCAAAAATATATTTACAAAACACAAAATACCTTATTGTTCTCATTTACTTGTTTACTTATTTTCTGTTTATATTTATCAAACCATCTATCTATCACTACTTATTGCTTGCAAGTAACGAATTCAAGGGGATTGACAACCCTCTTGCCCGTGTTGGGTGTAAGTGTGTGCTCTTTTGTGTGTAGGCACTAAAGATGGGAAATTGTGTGATGCTCCTATTGATTCGATAAACTTGGTTCTCACTGAGGGAAAACTTATCTATACTGTACCACATCATCCCCTCCTCCTCGGGGAAAACCCCAACGCAGATCACAAGTATTAATGACACCAAATGCAATAAAAGCATAGGCATGAAAATATTGTCAAACAGAACTTGCGTGGTATGTTGATGAAGATTGTATCGCTCTCAAAAAACTTGAAGAAACTATTTGTCACACTCCGGTGAAAATCTATTAAGTCAAACATAGCATTCATATCAGCAATCATACTATCAATCAATTCTAGCAATCAATATACAACCAACAATAAAATTATGAAATAACTCTATAAGAAAAACCAAAATAAAAATCCAATAAAAACTTCAAAAGAGAACTTTAAGGGAGCTACCAAAAAAAATCCTAGGACTTTACTATAACAAATTAAGTTTTATCCTAATTAAAACTCAAAATAAAAGTAATACAACTAAGTTAACATAAAATAAAATCTAAAACTAATAAATAAACAGAACATAATTTTCATAAAGTTTTAATAGAAAAATAAACAAATAAAAAGATTTTATAAAACCCTATTTATGACCTATATAAGTTTTCGCTACAAAACTATATAAATATTTTTTTACAAATAAAAGTGGCTATTGTTAACTAACAAAAACATCAAATATTTTGTCAACATTGACAAAAAGAATAACTGATATCAATTAAAAGTAAAAGATTAAAGACATAAGAAAAATAAAGTTAAAACAATATTATTTTTGCTAATAGCCTAATTTAAATTATTCTAAAATTGCCCAAGTTAATCCTACTGCAAAACAATTCGACAAGTGACTAGGAACATAATAGTGGTTCGAACAAATTTCATCTAATTCAAAACTTAAATTTCCCAAACATGGCTCAAACTGAATCTAGAGAAACTAGATGAAATTTTTAGTCTAATGAAAAAGAACCACTCAAAAATATTAAAAATCCTAAGAGGTATTCAACTTCTAAAAATAGAACTATTTTTGAAAATAAAAAACTGAAAGTGAAAAAACTACCGATCTATAATAGATAAAGCTTCACAAAAAAACTATATCTAATCTAGTTCGTGGGATCTAGATATAACGGTAATGGGCGTTCCCGTGGCTTACATTGGAGGAAGTCGCCGGAGTTGGGTGGCGGGACGTCGGGCTTGAACGGTGCGGGCGCTCCGACGGTCGTCGACGTCGGGCGAAGGGTCCAAGCGATGCGACGTAGCATGGCGGACTTGGAGGTGGCGACAACGGATGTAGGGAGGTCGGAGTGGGGCAGGGTGCGGCAATGGTGTTGCCTTTCAGGGTTTCCACGACAAGGGGTTACGGGCGAGGTAAAGGGGTTTGGAGGGGGTTTAGGGCGGAAATCGAACGAGTTTAATCGTGCCTTCACAGAGAGGATTTCCGGTGAGGAAGAAAGGAAGATCATGATCAAGTGTTTGGGATGGGGCCCGCTATCAATGGCGGTGTAACGAAGGAAGGGGTGAGGCGACCAGGCAGAAGAGAATCGGGCGTGCGAGGGCAGTGCTCGACCGGTCGGTGCTAGTTGGGCTGAAAGGCTACGACCGTTTTTTCCTTTTAAAGTAAGCACAAAAAAGAAACGACAAGAGAAACAAATGAAATGAAATTATTATATAGTCATATATCAAAATGTACAGAAAAAAATGAAGAAAAAGATGAACTATTTTTCAAGTTCAAATAAAGTTCCCATAAAACCTCAAAATTCAAATAGTTCTACTCTTGTAATAAAACCCGATAAAATCATTTTTAAAATATAAAAATGATTTCAAATTCATTTTTCTCCACTTCTCTATTGAAGGGAATCGTTTTACCCTATTTTCCATATATTTTATTTTTGGAGAAAAGTAATTTGATAATAACTCCAAAACGGTCTTTCAATTTGATTTTAAATATTTTCTGAATATTTTGTGATTTTCCCTTTAGTAAAACATACTTCAAATGCCTCTCAATTTTGTAGTGTCATATTCCTTCTCTCATTTTGGATATTTCTAGAGAATTTCAAATGTGGTAAATCAAATAACTTCAAATTAAAAGTGGGTTTCACAAGCTTCAATGTGACTTTCAAAATGATTCTTTGACCCATGTTAAGGAGCAATATATGACCCATGTTGCTCAGAAGGAGGTCGTTAGCGCGACAAACTGATTCTGAGGAAGCTCGACTTGAACATCTCAAGTGGGTCTGAGAAGAACATCACTCCTGAAGGTGCTTGAACGGAGAAGAATAACTTTTAGTGAGATGAGTCTAATCAGTCTGATGATTAGTTTGATGGTTGAGTTCTATGCAGTAGGAGCTACCACCTATGTATTATGTGTCCTCCCTGCCTTTTTGGTGTCTCGGTGGCAAAGGGGGAGAGAGTGTAGGATTTGCGAGTTCTTTCGTTTTCCTTCTCTCCTTGTTCGTTGAACCTTTGTCGTTGCTTTAGTTGGTTGTGTTTTTTTTATGTGAGACGAGGAGACTTATTCTATCATATGGTGTGACACATATGCTATCACTCGCAGGGGTGGAGCTAGAGCTAAAGTCACCATGATGCACCTCTTTAGCACCATATAAAATTTTCAAGCAACAATTTATTAAATTAATATGTGTTTTATAGCTTCTAACATACTAATTAGTTGGCATAATAGAAGCTAATGTATATATACAAAAAATAACACTCAAATGCTTGCCATAATGATGAGTTAGATCGGCAATTCGTGTGACTGAGTGAAGTACTCCCCCGTCACAATATTCTTTTAGTATTTTGATACATTCATTTCTAGACAAACCTAAGACAAGAACTTTAGGATATTCCCTCCGTCTAGAATTACTTATCACAAAAACGAATAAAAATGGATGTATCTAAAACTAAAATACATCTAGATACATCCATTCCTATGATATTTATTTTCGGACAGAGGGAGTATTTATCAGGAGTCAAACGAACTACATCCTAATTACCCTAAAAAGGTACTACATCCTAATTAAGATTTAGGAGTTAAACCCTAGTGAATGCCAAGAAAACCCATATTTGTAAGAAAGGTTTAAATGTACTCGACAAAAAATGGATTTAAATGTTTAAACTACTGCTACTACGTTACAACCTACGCGTCCTAACCAAAATGATAATGGTATGATTTGAGAACGAAAAATTATTGCAAAAAATAGTAAAACTGATCGCGCTAGAAGCATTGATGGGTTAAATATTTCTGCATTGATCACCGGTTGCAGCGCCGTCGCTTTAATCGGCTGTGTGTGCAGCTAGCCATAGTACATCCTAGGCCACGCTCCTTGATTGAATTGATCCATGGCAGCAATAGCCTGAGTTTGATTGGTGGGACTGGCGGCCGAGTGGGCGTCAGGTTTGTGCGCATGTGTGTTGTATAGCTGCCTCGAAGTGTGGCCTAGGGAAGGAAAAAGGGTAACGAGATCGTGGGAATATGGGACGGGGCAAAGACACACGCATGACATGGAGCGGAATCGATCGATCCGGGTGCCGACGTGGGTCGTCGGAGTTGCACACGAGGGCCAGCGGCCTCACGCTCCAAACATTGGCCAGACCCTGATGTACTGATGGTAGCCCAACCTGATGCCCGACCCTTTTTAGAGCAAGTATAATAGATCCTAGTCAGCAGGCTATAAGCTATTCCATGTAAGCAGAATTCTACGTGGAAGAGTGAGAAAGGAAGAGAGAGAGGGGAGCGGGCGCTTCTGCTACCGCCAAGCTGCAGCACGCTAAACCAGAAACAAGCACCCGCATGCAGCCGGTGTAAGTACTTTCAGCTGGCGTTGTTCATGTCCCTTCCAATCACTGTGCATTTTATATGCTTTTTCACATGCAAACAATTACTTCTAGGGTCCACCTAATAGCCAACGTACAACCAACTTGCTATATGAGTTGACTTTTTCAATAGCTCTAACTGACATGGTACATTCTTAGAGCCGACGGTAGGCTTTTCTATTAACCATGCTCTTAGATGATAAACAGTACTAGCAATTTGTTTGGATCCATATTCCTGTGCATCAGGGGCCGTTCATTGGGCTCCGCCCCTGATCACTCTTCTCTCATTTTATTGTCTCATATTTGTCGAGTATGTTAGTAGGTTGTGAGTCAATTTAAAATGTGCCTTTATCTTCATGCTCACATGCTATGCCTTGCTTTCATGCTTAGTGTTAATCAGGTTGTTGCAAGGAATGCCTTGTCTATTAAATTTAGGAGGAGTACTGTCCTTCGGTTATGTGCTTTGTAGTCCATAGCATTTCTCCAGTATACACACATCTAGGGGGAATCTGTCTATATTTATAGAGTTTGGGTTTGCTTATGTTATTTGTTTATCCTTTTGTGCAAATCCTGTATTGTCACCAATCCACCAAAAAGGGTGAGATTGTTAGGGCATATTTCTCCCTAAGTGGTTTTGGTGATTGATGACAATACTTGTGCGGACTAATCGTGTGCATTGAAGATTTCAGATAATACATGACTAGGCACAATGATTCAATGCCCCTCGATGTATGTCGAAGACGGTGGCTTTCTACGTTTCTTTTCGGTGGATTTGAGTCGTAGGAAAGTCGTACTATTAAGAGGGGGTCTGCTTCGGAAAGGTATGGGTGGAATCATCACATACACATATGTTCCTTCGCACCACCTTTCCTTTGCTTCGATGCAACTCCAGTTCCTTTCTCCTTGTATGTGCAAAGTGAAAGCAGCAAGATGCTTGTTTTCAGTGGCCATCAGTAGTATCGCTCAAGGGAGTGGTAGTACCGCAGGTGCTAGCGGTAGTACCACTCCTAGCAGTGGTACTACCGCTGTCACCAGCCTCTGTTACAAGCATTTGCGGTAGTATGAGCGGGCGTAGTTTTTTACTATCGCCCACCAGGAGTAGTGCTGCAACTATGTCCAGTACTACCATGCCGACGAAATTTTGCACAGCCGTAGCCTCAGCGGAGGTAGACACGGAAGTAATTTTCTAGTTCCGTGGAACTTGGACACTACCCTGCGGTAGTATCGTAAGGGCGTGCGGTAGTACCGCTCCGGCGGTTCAACTGCTCGTTGCCCTGTGCAATAGTTCCTCCCTCTGCCACCATCGTGCATGCGGTAGTACCGCACCAAGCAGCGGTAGTACCGCACATGGTTGCGGTAGTACCGTTGTGCTCAGGCTGACAATGGGGGTAATGGTTGGATTCTTTCCCCCACTATATAAAGGGGGTCTTCTTCCTCAAGAAGACTACCTCTTACCTCCCCAAGCTCCATTGTTGCTCCAAAGCTCATTTTTGCCCGATCTCTCTCCCTAGCCAATCAAACTTGTTGATTTTCTAGGGATTGGTTGAGAAGGCCCCGATCTACACTTCCACCAAGACTTATTTGATTCCCCCCAATAATCCCTTGCGGATCTTGTTACTCTTGGGTGTTTGAGCACCCTAGACGGTTGAGGTAACCTCGGAGCCACATTCCATCTTGGGGAAGTGATACGTCTCCAACGTATCTATAATTTTTTATTGTTCCATGCTATTATATTATCTGTTTTGGATGTTTTATATGCATTAATATGTTGTTTTATATTATTTTTGGGACTAACCTATTAATCTAGAGCCAAGTGTCAGTTTCTATTTTTTCCACATTTTTGAATATTGCAGATAGAGAATATTGAACGTAGTCCAAACGGAACAAAATCTCTAGAAAGAATTTTCTTGGACTAGAAGATACTCACGACACTTGGAGTAGGGGGCAAGGCAACTGCCGGGAGGCCATAAGCCTACAGGGCGCGACCTGGGGGTTGGCTGCACCCCGTGGCTAGTGGGCCCCCTGCAGGTCTCCTAACCCTAATTCTTGGCCTATAAATTCCCAAATATTCCCGTATAACAAAAGAGAGCCATGAAAATACTTTTATGTCGCTGGGAGCTTCTGTTCCTGAGAGATCCAATCTGGGAGCCTTTTCCGGTAATCTGCCACAGAGGGAATTGATCACAGAGGGCGTCTACATCAACTCCAATGGCCCTCCGATGATGTGTGAGTAGTTCACCACACACCTACGGGTCCATAGCTAGTAGCTAGATGTCTTCTTCTCTCTCTTTGATCTTCAATACCATGGTCTTCATGATCTTCATGGAGATCTGTCCGATGTAATACTCTTTTGCGATGTGTTTGTCGAGATTCGATGAATTGTGAGTTTATGTTCATATTATCTATGAATATTGTTTGAGTCTCTTCTGAATTCTTATATGCATGATTTCATATCTTTGCAAGTCTCTTCGAATTATTGGTTTGGTTTGGCCAACTAGATTGGTAATTCTTGCAATTGGATAAATGCTTAGTTTTGGGTTCAATCTTGCGGTGTCCTCACCCACTGACAGTAGGGGTAGCGAGGCACATATTGTATTGTTGCCATCAATGGTAAAAATATGGGGTTTTCATCATATTGCTTGAGTTTATCCCTCTACATCATGTCATCTTACTTAATGCGTTACTCTGTTCTTCATGAACTTAATCCTCTAGATGCACATAGGAGTTGGTTGATGTGTGGAGTGCTACCTCTTGAGCTTGCGTTGGTTTTTCCCTTGAAGAGGAAAGGGTGATGCACCACAGTAGCGACAAGTATTTCCCTCAGTTTGAGAACCAAGGTATAAATCCAGTAGGAGTATCAAGATGAGGCACCAATGTATCTGCGCAAAAACAAACAAACTTGCACCCAACGCTATAAAGGGGTTGTCAATCCCTTCACGATTATTTGCAAGGTGAGATCTGAAAGGTGAAAAGTGCAACAAAGTAATTTTGTGGATCTGAAAATATGAGGTGAAGTAGACCCGGGGGCCATAGTGTTCACTAGAGGCTTCTCTCATGATAGCAAGTATTACGGTGGGTGAACGAATTACTGTCGAGTAATTGATAGAATCGCGCAAAGTCATGATGATATCTAAGGCCATGATCATACATATAGGCATCACGTCCGAGACAAGTAGACCGATACTTTCTGCATCTACTACTATTACTCCACACATCGACCGCTATCCAGCATGCATCTAGTGTATTGAGTTCATAACAAACAGAGTAACGCCTTAAGCAAGATGACATGATGTAGAGGGATAAATTCATGCAATAGATATAAACCCCATCTTTTTACCCTTGATGGCAACAACACGATGCGTGCCTCGTTACCCCTTCTGTCACTAGGTGAGGACAATGCACGGTATGAACCCAAAACCAAGCACTTCTCCCATTGCTAGAATTATATATCAAGTTGGCCAAACGAAACCGACAACTCGAAGAGAATTACAAGGATATGAAATCATGCATATAAGAGATCAGAGGAGACTCAAATGATATTCATAGATAATCTGATCATAAATCCACAATTCATCGAATCACGACAAACACACTGCAAAAGAACGTTACATTGGATAGATCTCCACGAAGATCATGGAGAACTTTGTATTGAAGATCCAAGAGAGAGAAGAAGCCATCTAGCTACTAGCTATCGACCCGAAGGTTTGTGGTGAACTACTCACGCATCATCGGAGAAGCAATGGTGTTGATGAAGAAGCCCTCCGTATCCAAATCCCCCTCCGACAGGGCACCAGAACGGTCCCAGATGGGATCTTGCGGAGATAGAAGCTTGCGGCGGCGGAAAAGTATTTTCATGGCTCTCTCTGGTGGTTATGGATTTTTAGAGAATTTATAGGCGAAAGAAGTAGGGCAAAGGAGCCACATGGGGCCCACAAGCCTGGTAGGCGCCCCCTAGGACACGGCTAGGGGGCTTGTGACCTCCCGCGAGGTCTTCTGCCTTGGTTCTCAAGTCCCATGCGTATCTTCTGTTATGGAATCACCCCGCAGGTTTTATTCCGTTTGGACTTCGTTTAATATTCTTCTTTGAAAAATTCAAAAACACGAAAAAAAACAGAAACTGGCACTTGGCATTGAGTTAATAGGTTAGTCCCAAAAAAGATATAAAATAGCATATTGCTACTTCAACAAAAGACCTTCCAACAGTGCCAGAAATTGGTGTGTCGACGGCACGATGAATCCTTCTGCTACGGCTACACCTTAAGGGACTTCCTAGGCAAATATGCAAAGTATTTCCCAGTGGCCTTGGAGCCTTGTGTTGGTGTTCCCTCGAAGAGGAAAGGGTGATGTAGCGCAGCGGTGGTAAGCATTTCCCTCAATTTGAGAACCAAGGTATCGATCCAGTGAAGGAGTATCACAAGAGCGTGCACAAACAAAAAAAGCTTGCTCCCAACGCTATGAAGGGGTTGTCAATGCCTTATAGATTGTTCGCCAAGTGAGCACTGAAAGCAACAAAGTAACAAAGCGAAGTAAAAGAAAAAGTGGAAACGATATGTGTGAATAGACCCGGGGGCCGTAGTGTTTACTAGTGGCTTCTCTCATGAAAGCAAGTAGACGGTGGGCGGACAAATTACTGTCGAGCAATTGATAGAACCGCGCAAAGTCGTGACGTCATCTATGGCAATGATTATATCTATAGGCATCACGTCCAAAACAAGTAGACCGATACTTTCTGCATCTACTACTATTACTCCACACGTCGACCTCTATCCAGCATGCATCTAGTGTATTAAGTCCAAAAGAACAGAGTAACGCCTTAAGCAAGATGACATGATGTAGATGGACAATATCATATCAACGACAGAGCCCACCTTGTTACCCTTGATGGCAACTACACAATGTGTGCCTTGCTGCCCCTACTATCACTGGGAAAGGTCACCACACGGTAAGAACCCAAAACCAAGCACTTCTCCCATTGCAAGAATCATAGCTCTAGTTGGCCAAACAAAACCCAAGACTCGGAGAGACTTACAAGGATATCAAATCATGCATATAAGAAATCAGCAAAGACTCAAATATATATCATAGATAATGTGATCACAAATTCACAATTCATCGGATCTCGACAAACACACCGCCAAAGAAGATTACATCGGATAGATCTCCATGAAGATCATGGATAAATTTGTATTGAAGATCCAAGAGAGAGAAGAAGCCATCTAGCTACTAACTACGGACCCGTAGGTCTGAAGCGAATTACTCATGAGTCGTTGGAGGGGCGATGATGATGATGAAGAAACCCTCCAACTCCAAAGTCCCCTCCGGCAGGGCACAGGGAAGGGTCTCCAGATGAGATCCCGCGGAAACCGAAGCTTGTGGCGACGGAAAAGTATTTTCGTGGCTCCCTTGATTTTTTTTTCTGATTTTTAGGGAATATATAGGCGCAAGATCTAGGTCAGGGGGGCGCCAGGGAGGCCACAAGCCTGCCCACCGCCGCCCCCTGGTGGCGGAGTGGGGGCTTGTGGGCTCCGTGTAGCCCTCCTCGCTTGGCCCACAAGCCCCCTGATCTTCTTTCGTTTGGGAAAAAATCATTTCGGGGATTTTATTCCATTTGGACTCCGTTCCAAAATCAGATGTGAAAAGAGCCAAAAACACAGAAAAAACAGGAACAGGCACTTGGCACTGAATTAATAAGTTAGTCCCGAAAAAGATATAAAAGGTACATAAAACATCCAAAGATGACAAGATAACAGCATGAAACCATATAAAATTATAGATACGTTTGAGACGTATCAAGCATCCCCAAGCTTATCTCCTGCTCGTCCTCGAGTAGGGAACTGATAAAGAATGAATTTTTGATGCTTTCATGCTACCTAGCATAGATGTCCTTTGTAACTCCTCTTATGTGACGTGAATGTTCAGATCCATTAGATTCAAAACAATAGTTTGCTATTGACGTGGAAACAATAATAATTCAAGCAAACTAGCAAGGTAATCATGAACTTTCAAAATAACAAGGCCAAAAGAAAGTTATCCCTACAAAAGCATATAGTCTGGCTATGCTCTATCATCATTGCACAATGAATTTAAATCATGCACAACCCCGGTATTGGCCAAGTAATTGTTTCACACCTTTACTTTCTCAAACCTTTTCAACTCTCACGCAATACATGAGCGTGAGCCATGGTTTTAGCACTATAGATGGTGTGGAGTGTGGTGGAGGTTGCAAGACAAAATAGGAGAAGATGGTCACATTAACTAGGCATATCAATGAGATGTGGAGATGCTCATCAATAGATATCAATGTGAATGAGTAGGGATTGCCATACAAATGATGCACTAGAGCTAAGAGTATGTGAAAGCTCTTAAAGAAAACTAGTGGGTGTACATCCAACTTGCTTGCTCACGAAGACCTAAGGCAATTTTGAGGAAGCATATCATTGGAATATACAAGCCAAGTTATATAATGACAAACGAGAGACTCTCAATCATGAAGATCATGGTGCTTAATATGCACAAGTGTGGAAAAAGTGGTAGCATTGTCCCTTCTCTCTTTTTCTCTCATTTTTTTGGTGGGCTCTTTGGTCTCTTTTTTTATTTATTTTTATTTTGGTGGGCTTCTTTGGCCTCTTTTATTTCCTCACATGGGACAATGCTCCATCAATGATGATCATCACACTTTCAACTCAAAACTTAGAGCAACTATGACTCTATATGGAATGCCTTCGGTAGTGTATCGTGGCAGTGATCTAGCATGGCATAGACATTAATGGAAACATCATGCTAGCTATCTTACGATCATGAAATGGCAATGTAGACGTGATGGCACATGTCATGGTGGTAGTTGCATGGCAATATATCTCGGAATGACTTTGAAAAAGCCATAGTAGGTAGGTATGGTGGCTGTTTTGAGGGAGGCTAATGGTTGGTTTTGTGCACCGGCGAAAGTTGCACGACACTAAGAAGAAAGTGATGGTGGAAGGTGAAAGTGCATCTAAACCATGGACTCAACATTAGTCATGTAGAACTCATACATTTGTTGCAAAAGTTTTATTAGTAATCGAAACAAAGCATTCAACGCATACTCCTAGGGGAAGGGTTGGTAGGTATAAACCATCGCGCGATCCCGACCGCCACGCAAAGGATGACAATGAATAGACTAATCATGCTCAGATTTCATCACATAGCGGTTCACCGTACGTGCATGTTATGGGAATCACTAACTTCAACACAAGTATTTCTAGATCCACAACTCCTTACTAGCATAACTTCAGTATTACCAAAACCACAACTCAAAACTAATTGAGATGAATAAACTTCTCTAACTATTCAATGCACATGAAGGTGGAAGTTTACGTATCCCTTTGGATAACTACCCCTTTTGAGACTACTTTCATAGCATAGATCAACTACCAAGCCACGCACCGCTGTGCTCTAAAAGATATAAGTGAAGCACATAGAGCAAAAGTATCTAGCTCAAAAGATATAAGTGAAGCACACGTGAGCTGAATTGTATACCAAAAGATATAAGTGAAGCTCGACAAAATCACGATGAGTGCATGTCTCTCTCTCTAGGTGTGCAGCAAGGATGATTGTGACACAACAAAAATAAAAGACTCCTATGATACAAGACGCTCCAAGCAAAACTGAAAGTGCGTTATATCGACTAGAGGGGGTGAATAGGAGATTTTTAGAATTTCATCACTAAGGAAATTCCTTTTGAGGAAATTCCTCACTGATGACTAACTTACAGCGGGAACAGTAAAGGCTCAGAAGTGCAAAGTTCCACAACAGTAGTTTTTCGGAGTGAGGAATGTGAAAACAGATTGCACTATGAGCAGGCACGCAGAATACCGATGAGGATTAACTGACGTGAAGAATTTGGGGTTGAGGAAATTCAGAGAAAGTCTTCAGCAAATTCTTCAAACAGTAGCAGTGAAAGTCATCAACACATAATACGAGGAAAGTAAGGAGTTGAGGAATTAGAACCCGTTTCTCAGTGAAGACAGTCATTGATGACCCAGTTCCAACTGTTGTGACAGTCGTACATCTGGTTTGGAGCGGCTTGGTATTGAAACCAAAGGACACAAAGTCCCTACCGTGTTCTCCTTGGGCTAAGAACACATAGTCCTCGCCCAACACTCGTGGTAAGTCTTCAGGGCAGACTTCCAAACCCTCACAAACTTGGTCACCCGGCGATCCACAATTGACTGCTAGAAAGCTCTAGACCATGACGCCTAACCATCTGGAGGATGCACAGTCCTCAAAGGTAACAGGCTTCAGTCCCACATAGGAACAACTTCTTCAGTGATGCTCAATCACTAGGTTTGGTTTGTGGTTTTGGTGTATGGTGTATTTCCTCACTGATGAATTACTCTCGAAGACTCTGAGGAATTGGGTTGCTCTTATGACAAGTGTCAGTTTCTAACGGAGCAGCCAACCAGCTAATGGTTGTGGGGGTGGCTATTTATAGCCTCGGAGCATCCCGACATGATTTGACACTAATTCCCTTAAATAATATGACCGTTGGAGTGGATAAGACCAATGACTTGGTGTGGCTATCGAAACGGTCGGAACCCTCAACTGTGAGAGTCCTCATGTCACTCGTATTCCTCACTTGAGGATTTTCGTAGGATTAGGTTTGGGTTGAGCATCATGAGGAAATTCATTCCAAAGTGTAACTTCGACCCCCTTTAACAGTACGGTGTTCCTATTACTCAAATGTGAAGAAAATAAAACAGAAAGAGTAAATCTTCGTGCTTCAAATTCTTCAAAGTGATTTTCTTCAGGACACACCGAATTCCTCAATTTAAGTATCTTCATGAGGAATATCAATTTCATCGCAGATTCCTCGCGATTCATTTCTTCAGCTTCAGACCAATTTCTTCAACCGAAGATATACATTTTTAGGGGTCGATATTCTTCAAATATCTCAAACTCCTCAATGACTTATAGATCCTGTGTACACTCATAAACACATGAGATACTTAACCTATAAGTCTTCAAACCACTAAAATCACTAAGGGGCACTAGATGCACTTACAATCTCCCCCTTGTTGGTGGTTGATGACAATTAGGTTAAGTCTTCAACAGGGATCAAAAATATGAAGTGTAAATACTCATTTGAGGAATTTGAAATCAAGATTCAGAGAGACTCCCCCTGAATATGTGCATATCTTGAGGATTTTGCTTTTCACAGCAAATGCACATTGATGATTTATATCACGGGAGATCTCCCCCTGAGTCTTGTAAATCATGCATACATGTAACATATCATATGAAGAAAATGAAAATGCATGATGACAAATGGTATTTGACGAATTCCAGCATGCGTGCATTAAAACTTGAGGAATAAGCATGCGAAGAAAAATGTTCAAAAGCGTCAGAATACCATCGGGCTTAAGTTACAACTCATTACACAAAAACTTCAGAAGAGCCAAGAGTTTGTAACTTAAATATAGTTCATAAGCCCCATAAATATCCCGCTTGAAGACTAACTCTCAAGTTTCTCCCCCTTTGTCATCAAGTGACAAAAAGGGACAAACTGAGGACTAACGCCCGTGAAGACTTCACTTCTTGGCGGTTGAGGAAGAGTCGTGATGCTTCTTGGGAGTAGCCTTCTTCCTTGGTCCGGTAGCAGTGTCGAGCTGTTCTTCATCAGTTTCAGCAGTGCGGAATGAAGAAAATGAGCTGTCTTCAAGATCTGGAACTGGAATAGGCTTGAACTTCTTCTTGGGAGGCCACGACCATTCAAAGTCTTGCTCAAAGTCCATTTCTTCAAGCTCAGTCTGAGTCTTCAGATGTGCAAGTGTAGCCCAGGTGCGATCAAAAACCTCATGCAGATAATGATGGTTGAGCTTCATAGAGTTCTGTGTTTCAGTGAGGGTTTTCACAATGGCGCCAAACTGGCATTTGACCCACTTGTGATTGCGATCCACCTTCTGGTGAAGACTGAGGAGGAGCTCTCTTGTATTCATCACGCGAGGAGGAACGGGGCTTGCCGGATGAGTCTCAGTATCATCCCATGAAGAATAAGCTTCTGGCTCTCTGAACTGGCCATCAAGGGGCCTACTGCCTTCTTCAATCACTGATTTGCCTTTTCCTTCAATGGGCACGAAAGTCTTCTTGTTGACCCGGATAGGAGGCATATAACCAACATGGTTTTGGAAATCAGCGTGGAAGTTGATGCCTGTCCTTGTCCTGATGAATCTCATGATCCATGGGGCATATGTTTTGTGATCAAAAGGACACATAGCATTGTCGGCCAAAGTCCTCAAGAAGAAATCATGGATGTTGATAGGAATACCATGAATGATGTTGAAGAGGATATTCTTCATGAGGCCTACGACATCTTCTTCATCATCATGGCCTTTGATCGGCGCAAGCACACTGCAGAGGATTCTGTAAACACATATGGGTGTGTACTTGAGCTCGTGGACGATGAAGGTTGTTCTTGGAGGTTTTCCTTCAGCTAAAGGCTTCATGAGGACTTCCATCATCCCATTGGGCAGCTCACGCTCACCATAAATCTTCACAGCCTCATCTGAGGGAATTGGTATATGCAGTTCATGGAGGAGTTCAGTAGCAGGAGCCTTGTAGTGAGTGTTTTGTGTCATCCAATCAAACACCCAAGTGTTAATGTCTTCAGGGTTGCCAGATATGTGAAGAGTGGCATAGAACTGAAGAATTAGCTCGCTGTTCCAGTCAGAGATGTCGGAGCACATTGGTAGTAAACCAGCATCATGGAGTACACTGAGGACTGGCTCGAGGCACGGTATAGCTTCAAGTTCAACGTGAGGAATATGCATGTGCTGGAATATCTTGTTTCGTCCACATAGCACAGAGGCATAGTAATTCATCTGTGTCCTAGTCCAAAACTTCAGATGCCTCATTTGAGGCTTGTCATAGGGGTTCTCTCCAATGAAGTACATGCGTTCTTCAAAGAAATTTTCCTTTTGAAACTATGGATGCTTGGAGAATGGCTGACGCTGAACTGGCTGAAGATTTTGCCGAGGAATAGGAGGGGAGACAACAATGGCAGTCTCTGGGTTGAGCACGACGAATGCATTGTCTTGGTCAGGTGCATTTTCCTCAGCATTTTCCTCAGGGTGAGGAATTTCAGCAGCTGGTACTTCAGGCTGAGGAGATGGTGTTGTATGGGCGTCAGGCTGAGGGTCTTGCTCTGGTTGTGCATCAGGCTGAGGAATAGCTTCTTCTTGCTCGGTTGGAGGAGTTGGGTCAGCCTGTTCCTCATCTTGAGGATTTTGCTCAGAGCGTTGAATTTCATCAGCTTGAGGATTTTCATGTTGTTCTTCCTCAGCTGGCTTGGTGGCAGAGGCAGTTTCATCAGCTGGTGCAGCTGATCCTTGACTAGTGTCTTTCTGAGGAATGAAGGGCTGAGGACTGTCGTCTATATGAATTTTTTCGTCAGTGTGTTCCTCAGAGGCAGCATCCTTCATTTCCTCATCTGCCTTTTTTGCTTGATCATCAATGATGACCATTTCATAAGACGGAGCGACATTTAAGGGCACAGGGTCCACAGGAGCAGTTTCTTCAAGTGCTTTGAGATGCTTGGCCTTGGTTTCTTCTTCTGGTGAGGAGGCCTTTCTCTTTTTGGCTTCCTTCTCAGCAGCCCTGGTTTTCTTCACGTCTGATGCAGACGGAGTCATCTTCTTCACCTTTGAAGCTTTTGGTGAAGGGGTTCTCTCGACATATTCTTCAGCTGGTATGGAGGAACTAGCTGGAACAGAGTCATCAGCTAGCTTTGATGAAGTAGCTGGGTCAGGGGCAGTCTCATCAGCTGCAGCTTCCATGATGATTTCTTCAATAGTCGGTACATCTGCAAGGCTTTCTTCATGTACTTCCTCAGCTTGAGGAGTTTCCTCATTATGAGGAGATTCGTCTGCTGGCTCCTCAATCAAGGGCTGAGAAGTTGGTGTTGGGGGTGCAGCCTTCTTGTTGTAGTCATCAACAGCTTTAGTGGCCAGCTTGATGAAATTGCTCTTGCGACTCTTACGATCTGACAGCTTGGAGTACTTGCCAGTCAATTTCTTCAGCTCTGCCTGTGTTGATACCAGTGCATCAGGAGTCAAGTTGAGGAGATTCTGCTTGAGGAATTTCTCCTTTTTAAGCTTTGCAATTTTGGCCTGCTTGGCCCGCTGTTCTTTCCACTTGGCTTCATTAATGAAAGTGGCCACCATGTGGCTAATGCCAGGGGGAAGTTTCAAATCATCAAGCGGAGTGTTTGGGTCCTCATACCAGATGTTGATGTAGTCAAGGAGGACCTTGGGGTCCATGGCCAGAGGAATGGCACTGCCTGATGCTTGAGCTACTCTTTCCTGCTTGTTTCTGATGATGGCTTGCAGGGTTTGATTATCATATTCATCACTGCCCTCTGATGCAGACGGGACGGTGATGATTTTGCTGGGGCTTGGCAGAGTTGCACGTTCAGCAGACACCTGAGTCTTCACAGGAGGTGGTGAAGACTTTGTCTCCGAGCTGGTTGCAGCTGGGAGTGAGGAGCTGGAGCTGGTGGTCATAGGCTTCATGACTTGCTTCTGTACTGGTTTCTCTTGAGGCTTTGGTGGTGGTGCTGAGGATTTTGGAGCTGAGGAGATTGGCACTGAGGGTTTTGGCGCTGATGGTTTTGGTGCAGAGGGTTTTGTAACTAATGCATGAGCAGATTTCTCTTGAGGCTTTGGAGCCCTTGGCTTTGACGGCACAGACTGCATTTCAGGAATTTCTGAACCAGAGGTCTCAGCGGCAGAGGAAGTGGCAGCAGCTGAGGCAGCAGCTGAGGATTCATTGAATTTCCTCACTCCAGCTTCTGCCTGCTTCTTGAGCTTAGCCAGATGCTTTTCCATCTGATCTGGATAGTCATCGATGGTCTTGAGGCTTGAGGGATGTGCTACTTGATGATCCTCAAGTGGGGCCCGTCTGCCAGGGGGCTTCAGAGCGAATTTCTTCGCATACTTGGCAATCACAAACCTGTATTCCTTCCATTCCTTCGCCCATCGGCGTTCTATCTTTTGCAGCCGTATCTTTCTCTTGGCCATTGTCTCATTTTCATCAGGTGTGCAATAGTCCAAGTAAATATCCTCAGGGATATCCACAGCTGTGTTTTGCTCAAGTTTCTTTCCTCCATTATGTTTTCTGTCATCCTCCATTTTCTTCACCTGAGGATTTTGCTGATGAGATTGAACTCTTGAGGATTCAGATGAGACGTGAAGATTTTCTTCCAGAAATGCTGCAAATGAGTTAATGTGATGAGAACCGAGAGATTCATCAGCTGACATGTGTGTACCTGTGAACAGAGTATAGTTGCGAGGAATTTGGAGAGGTCATATGCGTTCTCAAATTTGAAGAAAATGAAAAAGTTTGACAGTTGAGGAATTTAACCAGTGGTTGAGGAATTTGCCTAAGCATACTGTTCTTGGGTTCCAGAGTTGTACAGAGCCGAAAATTCACACAATTGAGGAATCTCGTGGAAATCTTAGATGCTTAGTATAGTTCATCAATGATGTGGTGATAGGCATTGTTTGAGGAATCAAGTGCTTATCGATTCTTGAGGAAAAATAGATTTCACATAGAAGATGTAAAATCTTTAGATCTAACTTGCGGTAAAAAAAGGGATTTTATTTACCCTTGAAGGAGCACACGAAGAACACAAAGAAGTTGTGTAGAGAGGCTCTTCGGTCGCGTGTCCAATGCACCCTGACCCGGCGACAGAGGACGTCTACGGCGGCGGCGGACGAAGATGGTCCGACTCCGGCGTGGTTCCGGCGATGGAGAAGTCGAGGCATTGAAGCTCTTCCTCACCGGCGACGAGACTACCAACGATGGCGCTAGGGTTCGGTGGTGTTTGCTGTAGGAGGAGAGCGATGGAGCGAAGAAGAGTTTGCCGAGGGGGATAAGGACATATTTATAGCCAGACAGTTATTGTTGGCGCGAAGATATCGGACCAAACAACCCCTGCCTCTACGTCTCCGCAGGACACATGTAGTTCCCGACCAAGGCGGTGGAGATAGTGGAGATCGTGGTTATCCGATCGTGGGAAGTGGGGTTCACATACTGTGCATTAAAGAAACAATTTTTGAAGATTTGAGGATTTTCGTTACAAAATCATCAGCTGACAAGGACGTAGTGAGGATTTTGAACAAAGTTTCAAGTAGAACGCATATGAAGAATTGAATAGACTGGATGAGTATAGCATAGAGGGAAAGTAGGGTCCGATCACATTCACTTAGCAGAAATATCAACTTGAAGAAAGAGCTATAAGTGAATGCTGTTGAGGACTTGAAATCACATTCTATCTAGTCAAATGAAAGTCATCAAGTGTTTTTGAAGATTTTGTGATAACTCGTCAAAATGAAGAACAGCTGTTTTGAAGAAAAACTCATTTTGAGGGAATGGAACATTTGAAGAAAATCAACTTGAGGAATTTCACATTGGGCGATGGCGTGACCCACCATATAAGAATGTTGATTACAGAAGCCGCGTACAATTGTCGTAGGGCCCTGAGAATCAATTTCTTTGTTGATTTCTTCACATTCAGAGTGACATTCTTCATCAGTTGAAGAAACTCGATTCATCATGTGTTGCACATCTAAGTCATCAATTTTGCATAAGTGTTAGGATGTGTGCATGTTTTTACAAAACATTTGAAGATTCTAAGGTATTTAGCTCACACCGCAACTTGCAAAACCCTTTCTCATCCAAGGGCTTAGTGAAGATATCTGCCAGTTGATCATCAGTCTTCACATGGTCGATGAGGATATTTCCCTTGAGGACATGGTCCCGAAGAAAATGATGACGAATCTGGATGTGCTTGGTCTTCGAGTGTTGTACTGGGTTGTATGCAATCTTGATAGCACTCTCAATGTCACAGTAGAGAGGCACATTCTTCATGTTGATGCCGTAGTCCTTGAGTGTTTGCTTCATCCATAGTAATTGTGCACAGCATGAACCAGCAGCAGTGTACTCAGCTTCGGCAGTGGAGAGTGATACGGAGTTCTGCTTCTTTGAGGACCAGCAAACTAGTGATCTTCCGAGGAAATGGCATGTGCCAGAAGTTGACTTGCGATCCACACGGTCACCGGCATAGTCAGAATCAGAATACCCTACCAGATGAAGATTTGAGCCCTTGGGATACCATAATCCTAGTGTTGGTGTGTGAGCTAAGTATCGAAGAATATGCTTCACAGCCTTATGGTGTGATTCCTTCGGTTTTGCATGAAAAGGTGCACACATGCAAACACTAAGCATTATATCTGGCCTAGATGCACATAGATACAATAAAGAACCAATCATAGAACGATATACCTGCTGATCGAAATCTTTACTATTTTCATCAGCGCCGAGGTGGCCGTTGGTAGGCATTGGAGTCTTGGCACCTTTGCATTCATGCATGTCGAATTTCCTCAGAACATCCTTGAGGTATTTCTCCTGTGATATGAAGATTCCATTGCTTTGTTGACGAATTTGAAGACCTAAGAAGAATTTCAGCTCCCCCATCACGGACATCTGATATTCTTCACTCATCATGTAGGCAAATTCATCACTGTATCGTTTGTCAGTACAGCCAAATATGATATCATCGACATATATTTGACACACAAATAGCTCATTATCATAGGATTTAATGAAAAGAGTTGGATCGAGTGAACCAGGTTTGAAGCCTTCATGAGGAATTCCTTCAATGTATCATACCATGCCCGAGGGGCTTGCTTGAGACCATAAAGAGCCTTTTTGAGTCTGAAGACTTTGTCTGGATTCCTTGGATCCTCAAAACCTGGGGGCTGAGCAACATATACTTCTTCCTCAAGCTTACCATTGAGGAATGCACTTTTCACATCCATTTGATATAAGATGATGTTATGATGATTAGCATAAGCAAGTAGTATTCGAATAGCTTCAAGTCTAGCAACAGGTGCAAAAGTTTCATCGAAATCTATTCCTTCAACCTGGGTGTAGCCTTGGGCTACAAGTCGTGCCTTGTTCCTCACCACTTGACCGTCCTCATCTTGCTTGTTTCAGAAAATCCACTTGGTACCGATGATGTTGTGCTTGCGAGGATCTGGTCGTTTGACGAGCTCCCATACGTCATTCAGCTTGAATTGAAGAAGTTCGTCTTGCATAGCTTGGATCCACTCTGGTTCCAGAAAAGCCTCAGCAACTTTTGAGGGTTCTGTGATGGATACAAAGGAAAAATGCCCACAAAAGTTAACCAAGTGTGAAGCTTTTGAGCGAGTGAGAGGACCTGGCGCGTTGATGTCGTTGAGGATTTTGTCAATTTCTACTTCATTTGCAATCCTTGGATGAGCTGGTTGAGGATTTCGTCTAGGCTGAGGAAGTGGTTCTGGTGCAATTTCCTCAGGAGCATCTTCTTGATTTTCATCAGTGATGGGGATCGTTTCTTCACCAATTTCCTCAGTGGGGACAATGTCTTCAGTAGGTTTGAGCTTTATTGCTTCCTCAGGAGACAGTTAATCTGGATCAGAAGGCAATTTCTCTCTTTGCAAGCCATTAGTTTCATCGAACCGCACATCTACAGTCTCAACAACTTTGTTGTGATAGTTGTTGAAGACTCCGTAAGTGTGCGAGTCCTTTCCATAACCGAGCATAAAACCTTCATGTGCCTTAGGTGCAAATTTTGAGCTATGGTGAGGATCTCTAATCCAGCATTTTGCACCGAAGACTTTGAAATAACTTACATTGGGTTTCTTGTCAGTGAGGAGTTCATATGAGGTTTTCTTGAGGAATTTGTGAAGATATACCCTGTTGATGATGTGGCATGCAGTGTTGATTGCTTCAGGCCAAAAGCGACGAGGAGTCTGATATTCTTCAAGCATAGTTCTTGCCATTTCAACCAGAGACCTGTTCTTCCTTTCGACGACACCATTCTGCTGAGGAGTATAAGGAGCAGATAATTCGTGAGTAATACCAACTTCATCAAGACCAGTGTTTTTGAACTCGGTTCCATTATCACTCCTGATATGTTTGATCTTGATGCCAAAGTTCGTTGAGGCCCTTGAAGAAAATCGTTTGAAGATTTCCTGCACTTCAGTTTTATACACTATGATATGCACCCAAGTATATCTGGAATAATCATCAACTATGACGAATCCATATAAAGATGTTGCATTGGTTAGTGTGGCATAGTGAGTAGGTCCAAATAGATCCATATGAAGCAATTCGAATGGACGAGTAGTGGTCTTGATAGTCTTCGAGGGATGCTTGGATCTGGTCATTTTCCCAGATTCACAAGCACCGCAGAGATGATCCTTGAGGAATTTGACTGATTCGATGCCGATGACATGCTTCTTCTTCGCGAGCGTGTGCAAATTCCTCATGCCTGCATGACCTAGTCTTCGGTGCCACAACCATCCTTTTGTGGTTTTTGCTAGTAAGCAAGTGGCTGGTTGAGGACCTGTAGAGAAATCAACAATGTACAAATCCCCTCTTTCCATGATGACTACACATCTATATCTACCAAAGATAACAATCATATCAAGATCACAAAGCATTGAGACAGACATGAGGTTAAAACCAAGGGATTCAACAAGCATCACTTTGTCCATATGCCTATCCTTGGAAATAGCCACTTTTCCAAGTCCCAATACCTTGCTTTTACCTTTGTCAGCATATGTGATTTGCTTCAGAGGTGATGGAGTTAGTGGCATTTTCATCAGTAAGCTTTTATCACCAGTCATGTGATGTGTGCAGCCACTATCAAGAACCCACTCAGTATTCTTGGGTTTGTTATCCTGCAGATGAATTAGTACAGCTTACCATCTCATATGCTTCAGATTTGAAGAATATGATATTCATTTCTTCATAACAGAGACATAAGGATGTGTGAAATATTTCTATTTAATCAATCATTAGCTTGCATCCTATCAAGCATTTCCTGAGGTCTCCAGCAAATTCTTCAGATGATGATTTTCATCTGGAGACATGACCTGTAGAAGTGATTAGTTCCATTTCTTCACCACCCACATCTGAAGGGGTGGCAAAGCATTCATCATCCTGCGAGCACCATATGAGAAAGGTGGCATTGAAGCCAATGCACTTCTCTTAACAGTAGGGGGGTTAAAGTACTCATATGAATATGCAGATAACTGGTTTGAGGATTTATGAACATAATGATTTTAGGAGTAACGCTCATATTCATATTCCTTGTAGTTCCCCTGCATGTTAGATGCATTAGCACGGGTACGAGCATAGTTTTGACCAGTTGAGGATTTTGATCCTATTGAAGACTTTGGTCCTCCTGAGGAATTTGATCTGGGGTTCAGATTCTTCAGTGGTGGTGTCATGAGGACATTCACCTGAAGATTTTCAAGACAGCTGTTGGGAACCCAGATTTTCCTCAAGGGAGGGCCATTCCTGCAGTTAGTTCCAACATATCGAGCAAATACTTCACCAGATTGATTTTTGAACAGTTTATAGTTGGAGTCAAATGACTCATCTGAGGAATAGGATAATTCACATGAAAATCCAGTTAGATTAGATGGATCAAAAGGAGGCCCAATAGCAGCAACCCATGAGGTTTTGGGATACTGTTCAGGTTTCCAATAAGATCCATCTGCATTTAATTTCCTCTCAAAGGCAATTCCTTCTTTCCTCGGGTTCCTATTAAAGATCTGCTTTTTGAACACATCACAAAGGGTTTGATGTCCTTTGAGGCTTTTGTATATGCCTGTCACATACAATTCCTTCAACCCTGCATTTTCATCAGTAACATTTGTGTTTTCCTCAAGTGAGGAAATAGACACAACAGGTGCAGTTGAAGAATTTGTAGTAATAGTAGCATTTGATGATTCTCGTGAGGAATGAGCAGTTTCGCATTCAATGCATTTAAGACATGGAGGAATGAATTCAACTTGACCAGCGCTGATCTGTTGAGCCAGTAATGTATCGTTTTCCATACGAAGATCATCATGAGACATCCTCAGCTTCTCAAGATCAAGCTTCCTTTGAAGAAATTCATAGGAAAGCTTCTCATGATCAGTGAGGAGTGTATCATAACGATCCTGAAGATTATCAAATCTAGACTGAAGACTTTTCACATCTTCAGTGAGGAGTTGGGTAAGCTTCATTTCATCATTCAACAGATCATCACTTTTATCTAGCAGTTTCTGAAGCTTTTCCAGGGCAGTTTGTTGTTTAGTGGCAATGATAGCAAGTTTACTATAACTGGGTTTCTTATTATCATCAGGTTCACGGTCACTTGAATCAGAGGAGGAGGCATTATTTGGTACCTTTGAACCTTTTTCCATGAAGCAATAGGTTGGAGCGAAGTCATCAGCTTAGTCATCAGTGTGGATGGTGCAATCATTTTCTTCAAGATTGAAGATTGACTTGCTGACGAAAGTGGTTGCCAGTGCAAGATTAGCCTGTCCGGATTCTGAGTCTTCATCGGAACCCTCTTCTTCATCACATTCTTCTGATTCTGCCTCGGAGTCCATTTCCTTGCCAATAAGTGCCCGAGCCTTTCTAAAACTAGTCTTCTTGTGCGATGAGGGCTTTGAAGATGAGGTTTTTGAAGATTTCTTCTTCTTCTTCGAGTCATCAGAACTATCATCCTTGTATTTCTTCTTCTTTGATTCCTTTCCCCAACGGGGACAATCAGCAATGTAATGACCTGATTTCTTGCACTTGTGACAGGTTCGTTTCTTGTAGTCCTCAGATGAAGATTCCGATTTCCTCATATCTCTTCTTGAAGATTTACCGAATTGGCCATGTCGTGTAAATCTCTGGAATTTCCTCACGAGCATTGCAAGCTCCTGTCCAAATTCTTCAGGGTCACCAATGCTGTCATCTATGTCTTCTTCTTCAGATGAGGAAATTGCTCTAGCCTTCACTGCACGTGGTCTGGAATAGCTTGGTCCATATAGATCTTTCTTTTCTTCTAGCTGGAATTCATGAGTATTTAACCTTTCGAGTATATCAGCTGGATCAAGCATCTTGTAGTCTGGTCTTTCTTGAATCATCAGAACTAAAGTATCAAATGAAGAATCCAAAGATCTCAGCAGTTTCTTCACAACTTCGTGATTAGTGATGTCTCGAGCTCCCAGTGCTTGCAGTTCATTTGATATGTCAGTGAGGCAATCAAAGGTGTCTTGGAAGCTTTCATTGTCATGTCTCTTGAAGCGATTGAAGAGATTGCGAAGAATATCAACACGAGAGTCATGTTGGGTTGATACTCCTTCATTTACCTTGCACAGTCTCTCCCAGATCAGTGTTGCAGAGCCCAAAGCACTTACTCTTCCAAAATGGCCTGGGCTCAGATGGCCACAGATGATATTCTTCGCTTGAGAATCGAGTTGCTTGAATTTCTTCACATCAGCAGCAGAGACACTGGCAGAGATGACGGGGACGCCATGTTCCACAATATACCAGAGATCATTATCAATAGCTTGTAGATGCATTTGCATTTTGTTCTTCCAGAAGGGAAAGTTCTTTCCTTCGAAGGTAGGACATGCTGCAGTCACCTTAAACATGCCTGCAGTCGACATAACTAAAACTCCAGGTGGTTAAACCAAAATCACACAGAACAAGGGAGTACCTTGCTCTGATACCAATTGAAAGTGCGTTATATCGACTAGAGGGGGGGTGAATAGGAGATTTCTAGAATTTCATCACTGAGGAAATTCCTTTTGAGGAAATTCCTCACTGATGACTAACTTACAGCGGAAACAGTAAAGGATCAGAAGTGCAAAGTTCCACAACAGCAGTTTTTCGGAGTGAGGAATGTGAAAACAGATTGCACTATGAGCAGGCACGCAGAATACAGATGAGGATTAACTGACGTGAAGAATTTGGGGTTGAGGAAATTCAGAGAAAGTCTTCAGCAAATTCTTCAAACAGTAGCAGTGAAAGTCATCAACACATAATACGAGGAAAGTAAGGAGTTGAGGAATTAGAACCCGTTTCTCAGTGAAGACAGTCGTTGATGACCCAGTTCCAACTGCTGTGACCGTCGTACATCTGGTTTGGAGTGGCTTGGTATTGAAACCAAAGAACACACAGTCCCGGGACACACATTCCCTACCGTGTTCTCCTTGGGCTAAGAACACACAGGCCTCGCCCAACACTCGTGGTAAGTCTTTAGGGCAGACTTCCAAACCCTCACAAACTTGGTCACCCAGGGATCCACAATTGACTGCTGGAAAGCTCTAGACCATGACGCCTAACCGTCTGGAGGATGCACAATCCTCAAAGGTAACAGGCTTCAGTCCCATACAGGAACAACTTCTTCAGGGATGCTCAATCACTAGTTTGGTTTGTGGTTTCGGTGTATGGTGTATTTCCTCACTTATGAATTACTCTCGAAGACTCTGAGGAATTGGGTTGCTCTTATGACAAGTGTCAGTTTCTAACGGAGCAGCCAACCAGCTAATGGTTGTGGGGGTGGCTATTTATAGCCTCGGAGCATCCCGACATGATTTGACACTAATGCCCTTAAATAATATGACCGTTGGAGTGGATAAGACCAATGACTTGGCGTGGCTATCGAAACGGTCGGAACCCTCAACTGTGAGAGTCCTCATGTTGCTCGTATTCCTCACTTGAGGCTTTTGGTAGGATTAGGCTTGGGTTGAGCATCATGAGGAAATTCATTCCAAAGTGTAACTTCGACCCCCTTTAACAGTACGGTGTTCCTATTACTCAAATGTGAAGAAAATAAAACAAAAATAGTAAATCTTCATGCTTCAAATTCTTCAAAGTGATTTTCTTCAGCACACACCGAATTCCTCAATTTCAGTATCTTCATGAGGAATATCAATTTCATCTCAGATTCCTCGCGATTCATTTCTTCAGCTTCACACCAATTTCTTCAACCGAAGATATACATTTTTAGGGGTCGATATTCTTCAAATATCTCAATCTCCTCTATGACTTATAGATCCTGTGTACACTCATAAACACATTAGATACTTAACCTATAAGTCTTCAAACCACCAAAATCACTAAGGGGCACTAGATGCACTTACAAAAACACATAACATGTGGTGAATAAAAATATAGCCCCAAGTAACGTTACCGATGGATTGAAGACCAGAGAGGGGATGCCTTCCCGGGGCATCCCCAAGCTTAGGCTTTTACGGCATCCTTGAATCTCTTGGGGGTGCCTTGGGCATCCCCAAGCTTGAGATCTTGCCACTCTTTATCTCTTTGTCTATAAGAACTTCACCCAAAACTTGAAAACTTCACAACACGAAACTTAAACAGAAACTCGTGATAACATTAGTATGAGAAAGCAAACCACCACTTCCTTAGGTACTGTAGCAAACTTAGATTCTACTTATTCTGATGTTGGGTTACTGTATTTTCAATCTTCCATGGCTAATACCCCCTGATACTATCCATAGTTTCATCAAAATAAGCAACCAACACAGCAAAAACAGAATCTGTTAAGAGCAGACCAGTCTGTAGAAATCTGTATATTTCGTATACTTCTGGTACTCCAACAATTCTGAAAAATTACTAAAGTCTGAAGAATTTTCGTAGCAATCAGCAGAAAAAATAATCAACTCAAAATCTCTTACATAAAAAGAATGAAATTTGTTTTGGTGAGCATAAAGTTTCTATCTTTTCCAGCATGACCAAACGATCATCCCCAAGACTAATCATAACGGTTTTGCTTGGCACAAACGGAAAAAGAAACAAAAAACACAATCATAAAAGAATTATGAAAGTGTGGAAAACACAAAACAGAAAGAAAAAGGACAGATTCGTTGGGTTGCCTCCCAACAAGTGCTTTTGTTTAACGCGCTTAGCTAGGCAAAAGGTGATGGAATCACGTATAGTCATCTTTGGGGCTCAAACCATAAGTAGCCCTCATCATAGATTCATAAGGCAATATTATTTTCTTTATAGTAAAGTGGTCCATGCCCTTCTTTAAACTAAATTGAAATCTAATATTCCCTTCCTTCATATCGATGATAGCACCAATAGTCCTTAGGAAAGGTCTACCAAGAATAATGGGACATGAAGGATTGCAATCTATGTCAAGTACAATGAAATCCATGGGTACGTAGTTCTTATTTGCAACAATAAGAACATCATCGATCCTTCCCATGGGTTTCTTGACAGTAGAATCCGCAAGATGCAAATTAAGAGAACACTCTTCAATCTCATGAAAACCAAGAATATCACATAAAGACTTTGGAATCGCGGAAACACTAGCACCCAAATCACACAAAGCATTGCACTCATAGTTTTTGATCTTGATTTTGATAGTAGGTTCCCACTCATCATGAAGTTTTCTAGGTATAGAGACTTCTAGTTCGATCTTCTCTTGAAGAGATTTCATCATAGCATCTACGGTATGCGCGTAAAGGCTTTGCTTTGGCTATAAGCGTGTGGACAGTTTGCAATGGATTGCATCAAAGAAATGCATTCAAACAAGGAGCAATTATCATAATTGAATTCCTTGAAATCCAAAGTGGGAGTTTCATTACTACCCAAAATTTTGATTTCTTCTACTCCATTCTCCACATCTTTATCATCAAGATGGGTGGACTCTGAATCATTGGGGCGTTTTTCAATCAAAGTGGATTCATATCCAGCCCCTCCATAAATAGGTTTGACACGCGAAAACAAAGATTCAAGAGGAGACACACCAAGCACTTTAAGATCTTCGTGATTTGCATCACAAATTTCAGGTTTAGCTGCCATCTTATTGACTAAGGTAGCCTACTTGTCAGAAACTTGGCCCACCAATTTTTCAAGGTGAGCAAGCTGAGAATTAAGTGCAAGGAAATCATTGGCCATATCATCAACCTCTTTATTCAAACAGACCAAAAAGGAATTTTGCTCTTTTAATTCCCTACGGAAGTAACTATCTTGGTCAAACAGAGAAGACATGAAACCTTTGACATTAGTTTCAATCTCCTCCAATTTTCTGAAATATTTTGGTTTGGCCACGAGGAAAGGTCTCTCACGAACAATTCTAAGAGTAGGCGGGCGAAAGGGAAAGGAAAAAATGCAAAAAGCAAAAGAAAACGGCAAAGGAAAAAGGCAAATGTGAAGTGGGGGAGAGGAAAACGAGAGGCAACTAGCAAAAAAGTAAATGCAGGAGTTGAGTTTGCGAGACCTACTTGGATAGATCTCCCCTTCCCTGGCAACGGCACCAGAAATACTTCTGCTACTGCAACAAAAGATCTTCCAACGGCGCCAGAAATAGGTGTGTCGACGGCACTAGGAATCCTTCTGCTGCGGCTACACCTTAAGGGACTTCCTAGGCAAATATGCAAAGGATTTCCCCCGTGGCCTTGGAGCCTTGCGTTGGTGTTCCCTCGAAGCGGAAAGGGTGATGTAGCGTAGCGGTGGTAAGTATTTCCCTCATTTTGAGAACCAAGGTATCGATCCAGTGAAGGAGTATCACAAGAGCTTGCACAAACACAAAAATCTTGCTCCCAGCGCTATGAAGGGGTTGTCAATCCCTTATAGATTGTTCGCCAAGTGAGAACTGAAAGCAACAAAGTAACAAAGTGAAGTAAAAGCGAAAGTGGAAACGATAGAGGTGTGAATAGACCCGGGGGGCGTAGTGTTTGCTAGTGGCTTCTCTCATGAAAGCAAGTAGACGGTGGGTGAACAAATTACTGTCGAGCAAATGATAGAACCGCACAAAGTCATGACATCATCTATGGCAATGATTTTATCTGTAGGCATCACGTCCAAAACAAGTAGACCGATACTTTCTGCATCTACTACTATTACTCCACACGTCGACCGCTATCCAGCAGGCATCTAGTGTATTAAGTCCAAAAGAACAGAGTAACGCCTTAAGCAAGATGACATGATGTAGATGGACAATCTCATATCAACGATAGAGCCCACCTTGTTACTCTTGATGGCAACTACACAATGTGTGCCTTGTTGCCCCTCCTGTCACTGGGAAAGGTCACCACACGGTAAGAACCCAAAACCAAGCACTTCTCCCATTGCAAGAATCATAGATCTAGTTGGCGAAACAAAACCCAAGACTCGGAGAGACTTACAAGGATATCAAATCATGCATATAAGAAATCAGCAAAGACTCGAATATATATCATAGATAATCTGATCACAAATCCACAATTCATCGGATTTCGACAAACACACCGCCAAAGAAGATTACATCGGATAGATCTCCATGAAGATCATGGAGAACTTTGTATTGAAGATCCAAGAGAGAGAAGAAGCTATCTAGCTACTAACTACGGACCCGTAGGTCTGAAGTGACCTACTCACGAGTCATTGGAGGGGCGATGATGATGATGAAGAAGCCCTCCAACTCCAAAGTCCCCTCCGACAGGGCACCGGGAAGGGTCTCCAGATGAGATCTCGCGGAAATGGAAGCTTGCGGCGGCGGAAAAGTATTTTCGTGGCTCCCTTGATTTTTTTCTGATTTTTAAGGAATATATAGGCGCAAGATCTAGGTCAGGGGGGCGCCAGGGAGGCCACAAGCCTGCCCACCGCCGCCCCCCTGGTGGCGGAGTGGGGGCTTGTGGGCACCCTGTAGCCCTCCTGGCTTGGCCCACAAGCCCCCTGATCTTCTTTCGTTCGGCAAAAAATCATTTCGGGGATTTTATTCCGTTTGGAGTCCGTTCCAAAATCAGATCAGAAAAGAGCCAAAAACATAGAAAAAACAGGAACTGGCACTTAGCACTGAATTAATAAGTTAGTCCCAAAAACGATATAAAAGGTACATAAAACATCCAAAGATGACAAGATAACAACATGAAACCATCAAAAATTATAGATACGTTTGAGACGTATCACATATTCATGCATACAAAACATCCAAAGTTGATAAGATAATAGCATGGAACCATCAAAAAATTTAGATACGTTGGAGACGTATTGTCATGGTTTTGTCACGGCAGTTGTCCTCGTGAAAGGACTTAGATATGGAGCCATCAGACCTTGGTGGCGACTCGAAGGGGGTGAGCGAAAGCGATACTCAGTTTTACCCAGGCCCGGCCCCTCGTGAGGAGGTAAAAGCCTACGTCCTGCTTTGTGTGGATTACTGGTGGTTTCGATTACAAGGAGGGCGTAACTCGCCTAACCTAGCTCTCGATTCTCTCTAACTCGCCTGACCTCTCCCTGGGACTCGCCTTTATATACAGGTTGAGGCCCTAGGGTTTACAATGTCCTGCCATTCTACTCTTCGTAGCTTTCCTTATCTCTAAGTCGCCGTGTCCTCCACGATCAGGAGCTTCCTTCATATTCATCATCCACACGATCTTTTGAACCGCCCTTCAGCTCCTGGGCCATGGGACGCGCATCCGATGGTGAGTCGCCCCTTTGGTGACCCGGCCCATTAAGGGCGGGTTACCCATAGGTAATATCCCCAACATTAGGCCCCAGATTGTCCTGAATTCATTCATGTCAATAAACTCCTATCAACTCAGGCGACTCTCCTCATTTTTGACCTTCGGCGAACGTTAAGTCGCCATCCATCATACTTGATCTGAGTCGCCATGTAATACTGAATGGCGTCACCTCGTCCCCTTAATTCCACGGCTCTTAACACCGTAACCGTCAACGGATCTTTTGTTCATAATTGCTTATCCCGAAAATCTAGGCGCAATCATCGCAATCTCTGACTTGTCGCCTCGATTTCTGCCTCGACAATCTCGATTTCCGTTCCTGCCCTCTAAATAACAAGGGAAATGGGGGGGGAAGAAACCCCGTCACCAACCTCTGTCTCTTCCTCGCGCACCTCATCTCTGAGCACCAGCGCCCCGGCGTCGTCTCCGGCTCCCGGAGTTTCTCCATCGACAGCGACCTTCCATGCGTCAAGGATCGCGAAGCACCGAGCATCCGTCTCCGACACCGATCTCTTGTTCTCAGGTACACACCTTCCCACCATTTAGGGTTAGGCCGAGAACGCCATGACTGTAGCTTCTTGCAAACTAGCTTCGACAATGCGATGAACATCCTTATCTGTTTTAGATTTGTCTCATGCTCTAGTGATTGACCTTAGGCAATAGCGGGCTTTGGCCATTTAATCATGCCCTTTCGCCAACTTAAACCTACATACTGCAAACACAACAGCGTTGCTGCGTTATGTGCATAGTTCATTATTCCAGGCAATATACTTCTATTTTGACCTGTTCGTAGATCCACAATTTACTGCCCATCTTTTGAAACATGTTTGTTCATCTGCTGAGAATATATCTAAGGAAGAAAACACCTCTGAGATTCTCCGTTTAGCATCAGTCTTCGTAGCGACTTAGTTTTTTTACTATAGCCATGATGCCTTCTCTTCCAGTCTGAAGGGCGAGTTAGAATACTTTTGAAGATATACCCGTAGATCGCCCAAATAACGGGCTATGGTGTATGTCAACCTTTTGGCGGGTTACCAAATCTTTTACGAACACCGTAGGCCCATATCGGCGGGTTAGAACATCTCCTAGTCTTTTACTGAGTAGCCTCGTTCCCCTTTCTTTTGTAGTCATGGCCATTACGTAGTGCGACTGGTTAGCAACCAAAGTCGACGATGCCACGCTTGAGAAGTTCGTTAAGGCGGGTCTCCTTGACAGCAAGGAAACCATTGGTTGGAGAACCGCCCCGGGCGAGTTGACTCCCAACCCCGCTCCAGGAGAAGTGGTAATCTTTACCGATTACCATGAGCATGGTTTTAAACCGCCCGGGTCAAAGTTTTTCTGGGACGTCCTGCATTTCCTCAACGTCCATCCTCAAGATCTGGGACCCAATTCCATCAGCAACTTATGCCAGTTCTAGGTCTTCTGCGAAGTATTTTTGCAGAGAGAACCCATGATCCCCTTATTCTGGAACTTTTTTCATCTAAACCACCAGACCGAGTTTCCCAACGGTCTCAACCATGAGCTCGGAGGAGTCAACATCCAAAGGCGCCGCGAACGTGGATTCCCGACAGTTCTTTTGCCCAGCCATCCCAAAGGCTTGGCCGAGTCATGGTTCTACTGCCGAGACACTTCTCCACCAGGAGACAACCCTCTCCCGGGCTTCAGAGCAGACCGCCTGCCCATGGACTTCAAATTTCCTGATAAGCTCATAGAAGAAGAAGAGTCGGAGTTTATCCCAATCTTCTCCGAGTTGAAATCTCTGAACAACAACGGGCTCATCGGGATCGACCTATTCCGCTGCTGGATAGAATGGAACATCCTTCCCCTGAGTCGCCGTGACGGCCTGATGTACGATTATGATGGCACAGTAGACCATCCACAGTGCGTCAGTCGCCACATGCTCTTAGAGAGCGAAATTATCGGAGTCATCAAGAAACTAACCGGCGAGTCTTTGGAAGAATGCGCCAAGATTGGTCTTAAAGCCTTCTGCCGCGCCAACCCGGTGCCACCAGTAAGAATCCAAGATGCCCTTTGTCTTATTTACGCTTAACAATGTTCGTGGCTTAAGATTTTCCTCCATCCATCAGAAAACCGATGTGTTTTGGCGAAGGGGCCCCAAAGCGGCCGCCCCGAAGTCCACCAAGGTGCTGCCAAAAAAGAAGAAGACGGTGAGCAAAAAGAAAGCCGCCACAAAAGATTCCTCTTTTGTTGGCGACTCACACGCAGACGAGGCACAATCAGAGGTAAGGTTTCCCCTTGCTCCTCATTTATGTGTTACGTCTTAAGTTTACATCATACATCCTTATGTGTAGGGCGACGACAATGAGAGCAAGAATGATGCAATCGAGGTAATTTCCATTTCTTCCGACTCACCTTCTCCTTCCCCTAGACCAGCCAAGCGGATCTGCAGAAAAGTGCCCATGTCTCACCCACATGCTTACATGGACCCTGATTTCCTTTTGAAGAAAGCAAGATTTACCCCCTCGCGCAAGACCCGTAGTCGCTCTGGCGACTTGATCACCAGACTGGATGACAAGACAACCGGTCGGAAATGCACCAGCGAGGTACATTCTTCTTTTATTATACCCTTGGTCGTGTGAAATATGACTCGCCACTTTGTAAACTTTGAGCCTCTGTTCTGTCAGACTTCTCCTCCTACATCTGGCGACTTGGCAATATCTGCTCTCCCGCCGATGATTCGTGTGCAAGGGTAAGTCTTCTTTGTTAACCCAATTTTTTCTAAACAATGATATGTGCTTTTAATCTTGGTGCTTTTGTCGCAGGGCACAAGCGAAGAGAAGAAAAACCAGCGACTCTCCTTCTGTTCTCCGAACATCTGATGCCTTAGGCACGAGCACCTCTATTCCCGAGACTGATGAGGAGCAAATGGCGGCTTGTGATATTCCTGTGGGCGATATTCCCGAAACCTGGGATGACTCGCCCATCATTTTGAAGGAGACCACTGGTCAGAGTAACCCGTCAAGCCCTCTCAAGGCGACTGACGATCCAGACGTCATGGTCACTGGCATTGGCTACTCCACTCCTCCAACTTCCATGCTTTCCAAACATACCTCCAAGGCAACTTGCCTTTCCGCCGATGAAGACACAGAACCCCTCAAGCTCCCCCAATATGAGAAGCTAGAATTCGACCAGCTTTGCTCCGACTTCTCAAGTCATCTGGAGAGGGATTTTGAACTGAACAAGAGCTTGCTCTGTCTTATGAGGACCAAACTTGAGGTATGTTGACGTATTTTCCTGCACCCATTAGCCTTCCAAGGGCCGGCTCATCTTTTGAAAGATGAGCCGGGTCTTTGTAGTAGAAAAAATCTCCAAACTGTAGCCCCCAAGGGCCGGTTCATCTTTAGGAAGATGAGCTGGGTCTTGTATTTAGAGAAAAAAATTCAACCTGTAGCCCCCAAGGGCCGGGTCATCTGTTGGAAGATGAGCCGGGTCTTGTATTTAGAAAAAACTTCAACCTGTAGCCCCCAAGGGCCGGGTCATCTTTTGGAAGATGAGCCGGGTCTTGTATTTAGAGAAAAAAATTCAACCTGTAGCCCCCAAGGGCAGGGTCATCTTTTGGAAGATGAGCCGGGTCTTGCATACGGTATGATTTTGATAAAAAAACATACATTAGCCCCCAAGTATCAGGAGTATTGCTTGCAATAATTCTGAAACTTGTCTCCCCAAATTTGATGTGCAGGAGTCTATGGCACAGACTGAGTCGGCGGTAGCCAACTTAAAGAAAAATCTGGCTGAATAACAGGATGCCCACTCCGAGTTGGAGACGAAATTCCGCTCACTACAGGCTGAGCTAGAGAAGATGAAGGCTGACGAGAAAAAATTTGAGAAGAAAGCCAAGGCCGATCAAGCCGCCATCCTGAAGCGTGCTGAGCAGGCTGAGGAGAAATTGGAAGCCGCCCAACAAGAGCTAACCGGCTTAAAAAAGCATGTGTCCAATATGGTAGTCACCATGTTTGGTAAGCGTTATCCTTTAACTTGTTTGACTAACTAATCTGGTATCAAAACCTATCAAATACTGATGTACCCTTTGCAGCTGCACAAGCCGCCAATCTTCCGGACGACTACCTGCTTAAATTAAAAGCCATATATAGCTTTGCTGAGCAGCTTTACACCGGGGGCGTGCTGTCGATCAAGGCAGTGATGGGCAACAGGGGACCAGTAATGACCATCAAGCAGATGCTTGGCTTCTTGTCTACGTTGCCTCCTCAGATAGAGGAGTTAAAAAGATCAGCCGCCCGAAAGGGAGTGTTGAACACCCTGAGTTGATGCTTAGCTTACGCCCCTAAGCTCAAAACCGAAGAAATAGTCGCCGGCTACCCCAAGCTGAAAGATGACGGGTCAGAATTCACCGAGGTGGACTATCACCGAACCATCATAGAATCTCGCTATGCGGCGACTCAACTGGCAGCCAGTTTAGATGTGAACAAATACCAAGCCGTCTATGACGAGAACAAAAAGAAGGTGACGCCTCCTGCATATGAAACTTCTAGCTTGGTTCCTAGTCGTCCCAAGAATCCTTTTGATCTTGACTTGGACCTATCTCTCTTCCTTGATGATGAAGACGAGTTCATTGCCTTGTCCAAGTGTAACTGGAAGCTGGGCGACTTACGAATCGAAGGCGGGGAGAGCTCAAGACAAGGCGACTCGGCGGCGGCCTGATTCGCCTATGGATCTTTCCTTCACTGGGGGATGACACCCATTCTGGCCATGCGAGCCATGTAATAGTCTTGCGAGTGTGTGTGGAACACCAAACATGCCGTATTGTTTTTGGATGGAACCACTTGTAGTCCTTGAATCTTATGCGTGACTCGCCTGCAACTTTTTTGATAAACCAAGGAATGTCTCAAATGTTTTCCTGATATGGTAGGGAAAACAGGAGCCGAGTCAGTAAGTGCATGGCCAGGAATAAACCAACCCCCTAGATCATGGCAAGAAATAAATTAGCCCCCGGGATATGGCAAGAAATAAATTAGCCCCCGGGATATGGCAAGAAATAAATTAGCCCCCGGGTTACGGCGAGAAATATGAGCAGGGGCGAGTTATAACCAAAGTCGGCTCAAAGTAAAAAAAATTATCGACTCGGTGAGTTTCGATAGGATAAGACGAGTTTGTAAAACTCTAGTGTTACCCTTAGGAAGCTTTTGCCAAAAAGCCTTGTTGTTTTAGACCGGCTGATAAGCTCGAGTCAAGCTTCTGTGAAGCAGGTTCAATGAACCAATGGTTTCTCTATTTTCCATGTGTGACTCTGGCCGGTACCTTTTATGTTTTAACCAAGGCGAGTTCAGGGTCCAAATAACAGATTGACTCGCCTTGAGTACATAGGTCCATGTGGCGACTTGTTCAACACACAGTCCAGTATAACCATTTGTAATGCGGTAATTTTTCGCTAGCCAAGAGGGTATTCAGGCTGGACTCAATGAGTGGAAGCCCCAAGTGACCTATGGTTTAGGAAGAAACCATGCATAGGATTACAGAAGCGTATACGCTCTTACTGCAAAACGACTTGGGGACTAGTAGCCCCCAAGTAAGCCGGCTTAATTCTCAAAGCCATATAAGGCGCCTATGTTTGGACCGTGCGACGTGGCAACGTTGGTCCTCTTTGGCTTTTATCAAAGCCCAATTTTGAAGCAAGTGCACCATGGCGACTTACGCTCTTTGACTTTGATAGCGTCCATGTTTGGGCGACTTATAGAACAATAAAGACTCATGCTTTCGAAAGCTGAAAACAGCAAAGGACCCCGAAATTCGTGGGCCCCTGCTTTATTGCTTTCATAATTCATGGATTACAATTTGCTAAAAACTGATAAAGAAAAAAGTGGGAGCTCATGGCTCTAAGTGTAGTAAGGCCGCAGATGGGCTATGTTCCAGGGGCGAGTTGTCTCAACCTCTGTAGTTGGCCGATCCGGGCGAAGATCCACCAAATAGTATGAACCATTCCGAAGATTCTTACCGACGACAAACGATCCCTCCCATGGAGGATATAGCTTGTGCATACCAGTATGATCTTGAATCAAACGGAGCACTAAGTCGCCTTCTTGGAAAGCTCGGCTCTTGTCCCGGCGACTATGGTAACGCCGCAAGTCCTGTTGGTAAATCGCCGACCATGACGCGGCCAAGTCACGTTCCTCCTCCAAGGCGTCCAGCGAGTCTTGTCGTGCCAACTCGTTGTCCTGCTCCACGTAGGCGGTGACTCGTGGGGAATCATGTTTGATGTCACTGGGTAACGCTGCTTCTGCCCCATAGACCAAAAAGTAAGGGGTAAAACCCGTGGAGCTGTTTGGAGTCGTTCTGATACTCCACAGTACAGATGGCAACTCCTCAACCCAACATCCTGGTGTACGTTCCAAAGGTACCATGAGCCGAGGCTTAATCCCCCGCAATATTTCCTGATTCGCCCTCTCTGCCTGTCCATTAGACTGGGGATGCGCAACCGCGGAAACATCAAGCCGGATATGCTCTCGTGAATAGAACTCTTGCATTGCACCTTTGCATAGGTTAGTACCATTGTCTGTAATGATACTATGAGGATAACCGAATCTGAAAATCAGTTTCTTCAAGAACTTGACGGCCGTATCAGTGTCACAACTGCTAACAGGTTCCGCCTCCACCCACTTGGTAAATTTGTCAACCGCCACCAATAGATGAGTATTCTGGGTGGAAGACATTTTGAAGGGACCGACCATATCAAGCCCCTAGACTGCAGACGGCCAAGTGATTGGTATCATACGCAATTCCTGAGCCGGTACATGCATCTGGCGTCCAAACTTTTGGCAGCCATCACATCGGCGAACGATCTCCTCTGCGTCTGCGTGAGCCGTCACCCAATAAAACCCATGTCTGAAGGCTTTAGAAACCAAGGATCGGGACCCAGCATGATGACCACAGTCGCCTGCGTGAATCTCATTCAGAATCATACATCGTTCCTCAGAAGAAACGCATCTTTGAAATACCCCTGAGGTGCTTCGTTTGTTTAACTCGCCATTGTGTATGACCATGGATTTGCACCGACGGACGATTTGGCGAGCTAGCAACTCGTCGGTTGGTAACTCGCCTCTGGTGAGGTATGCCATGTAGAGAATCGCCCAGTCTTGAGTAGCGTGGAGAGCCGCCACGAGTTGAGACTCGGGGTCTGGTACCGCTAGATCTTCCTCCGAAGGCAGTTTCACCGAAGGGTTATGTAATATATCCAAAAAGACATTGCGAGGAACCGGCTTACGCTGTGAACCAAGTCGGGAAAGAGCGTCCGCTGCTTCGTTAAGCCGTCGGTCAATGTGATCCACTTGATAGCCATTGAAGTGACCCGCCACATCTGACACAGCTCGTCTGTAAGCCGCCATCAGAGGGTCTCATGAATCCCAGGTGCCAGAAACCTGCTGCGCCACCAGATATGAATTGCCCAAACATCTCACTCGCGTGAGGTTCATCTCCTTGGCGAGTCGCAACCATGGAGCAAAGCTTCGTATTCTGCTGCATTATTGGTACATGGGAAAATGAGCCGGAGGACATAGCAAAGCTTGTCACCTTGAGGCGAAGTTATCACCACACCAGCCCCCGAGCCTTCCAACTGTCTGGACCCATCGAAATAGATGGTCCAATACGTAAGAATTGGTCTTTACTCAGGGATTTGTAACACGGTCCAATCATTGATGAAGTCCACGAGCGCTTGAGATTTGATGGCTGTCTGAGGCGTATATCGTACCTGATGGGACCCAAGCTCGATGGCCCACTTGGCAATCCGTCCAGTAGCATCTCAGTTCTGTATGATGTCGCCTAGGGGAGAGGAGCTGACGACCGTGATCGGGTGTTCCTGGAAGTAATGTTTCAGCTTTCGACTCGCCATGAACACCCCAAAAACCAACTTTTGCCAATATGGGTAGCGTTGCTTGGAGAGGGTGAGGACCTCGCTGATGAAATACACCGGTCGCTGGACGGGGTACTCCTTTCCTTCTTCCTTTCGCACGACAACTACTGCCACGCTGAATGCTTTGGAATTGGCCGCAATGTATAGGAGCATAGGTTCCTTGTCTGCCGGAGCCGCCAACACTGGCGGGTTAGCTAATTGCCGCTTCAAGGCTTCGAAGGCTTCGTTGGCCTCGTCTATCCATACGAAACGATCGGTTTTCTTGAGCAGCTGGTAGAGAGGGATGGCCTTGTCCCCAAGGCGACTTATGAAACGGCTCAAGGCCGCGATTCGACCCGCCATACGCTGCACCTAGTTAACGTTGGCTCGTTTCCCAAGTGAAGTAATTGCCTCAATCTTGTCCGGCTTGGCCTCGATGCCACGTTCTGATACCAAGAAACCCAATAACTTCCCCGCAGGGACACCAAAAACACACTTGGTGGGGTTAAGCCTCATCTGGTAAACACACAGGTTGTCGAAGGTTTCTTTGAGATCCTCCAAGAGCGACTCCTTGTGGTGAGACCTGACCACGATGTCATCCACATAAGCGTGGACGTTACGGCCTATCTGGATGTGTAAGCAGTTTTGGATGCAGCGTTGGTAAGTCGCCCCCGCACTGTTGAGCCCAAACGGCATGGACACGTAACAGAAAGCTCCAAACGGGGTTATGAAGGATGTCTTCTCCTGATCCTCCACCGCCATCTTTATCTGATGGTATCCTGAATAAGCGTCCAAGAAACACAGACGTTCGCAACCCGCCGTCGAATCAATAATTTGATCAATGCGGGGAAGGGCGAAAGGATCCTTCGGGCAAGATCTATTAAGGTCAGTGTAATCGATGCACATGCGGAAAGTGCCGTTCCTCTTGAGCACCAGGACCGGGTTAGCCAGCCATTCAGGATGGAAAACCTCGATGATGAACCCAGCGGCAAGGAGCGGTGCTACTTCTTCTCCGATCGCCTTACGGCATTCTTCATTAAACCTGCGAAGCTACTACTGCACGGGCTTAACTTTAGGGTCAGTATTAAGATGGTGCTCAGCGAGTTCCCTCGGTACACCTGGCATGTCAGAAGGTTTCCATGCAAAGATGTGCCGATTCTCACGGATGAATTCAATGAGCGTGCTTTCCTATTTGGGGTCGAGACTCGCCCCAATAGTCAACTTCTTGGTGGAGTCGCCTAGCGTAAAGTCGATAACCTTGGTGTCGTCCGTTGGTTTAAACTTGAGAGGCAGCTCAGAATCGATAGTCAGCCTTTTGAGCGGTGTCATGTCTGCCGGGTCGACATTGGATTGGTGAAATTTGAGCTCCTCGGCCGCGCAACCCGACTCGGCATAAGCCGCATCTCCTTCTTCCCACTCTTGGGATATCTTCCTGTCGCCGTGGACGGTAATAGGACCCTTGGGTCCAGGCATCTTGAGCTTGAGATAAACATAGCATGGGCGGGCCATGAACTTGGCGTACGTCGGCCGTCCAAACAGTGCATGATAGGGGCTCTTGATTTTGACCACCTCAAATAGGAGGGACTCGCTCCTGTAGTTCGACTCCGTGCCAAAAGCCACGTTAAGCTTAATCTGCCCAATCGGGTACGCCGACTTACCAGGGACAATGTCGTGGAAGACCGTGGATGATGGCATCAGGTCCTTCTCCAAGAGGTTCATCCGCCGGAAAGTGTCGAAATACAGGATGTTGATGATGCTGCCTCCGTCCATGAGGACCTTGGAGAGGGTGTATCCCCCGACTTGGGGAGCCACGACTAGGGCTAAGTCTCCAGGGTTGTCAACTCGGGGTGGGTGGTCTTCCCGGCTCCATGTTATGGGTTGCTCTGACTAGTGAAGGTATCGGGGGAGCGCCGGCTCAGCTACGAAAGTTCTATGCTTCACCTTATGATCCCGTTTACAGGTATTGGTGGTGAACACGTGGTACTGCCCGCTGTTCAACTGTTTGGGGTTATTTTGGAACCCGCCCCGATCCTCCTGCCACTGGGGATCTCCTTGCGGGGGGGGGGGGGGGGGTTGTTGGAACATTCCCGGTGGGTGGTACTGCTGGTTAAGAACTTGGTATTGGACAGCATTGTGTTGCGACCCGCCCTGTGGTCCTCGGTTAGGGAAACCCCTGAACGTGACCTGGCGTGACCCGGATGCGCCGGGTTGCTCCTTCCGCTGGCCCTTCTCGCCGCCTTGACTTCTCTTGAGTGCCTCGGCCCGAAATTCTTGCATCGCGTAGCAATCTTCCCATGAGTGAATCACCAGTGCTTCGGCAGTGGCGTACTGCGGGCACGGGCCTTTAAGCATTTCATGGTAATTACGTAGTTTCTTCCCACTAAAGCCCCGCTTCTTTAGGCGTGGGTTTGTGTTGCCGGTATTGGTTTTAGCAAAAAATTCCGTAGAACCCTCCTATTGCCGCTTCTTGCCATGCCTGCCATGGTGGTTATTGCCACGGTTCTGAAACTGGGACTGGCCCTTGTGTAACTCGCCCTTCCTGGCGGCACTAGTTTTGTCGTCACCCTCTCCAGGATCCTTGGTGCCGTCCGACTCAGCATACCTGGTAAGGGCGTCCATTAGCTCGCCCATGTCCTGTACCTTTCGCTTAAGTCGCCCTAGCTTCAGTACCAGAGGCTCGTAATGGCAATTCTTCTCCAGGATCAACACCGCCTGAGCCGCCGAAATGCCTTTCGATGAATGAATAACATCCGCAACTCGCCGGGTCCAATAGTGGGCCGACTCATCCGGCCTGGATGCAGTGTTGTAGGTCGACGATAGTCATTGGGCGCTTGCAGGTCCCTATGAAGTTTTTGATGAAGCGCTCCTTCAACTCTGCCCAAGTGTTGATGGAGTTGGGCGGCAGGTTTTTCAGCCACGTGCGCGTCATCCCTTCAAGCATCATAGTGAAGTATTTAGCACAGACCGCCTCGCTTACGTCAAGCATATCCATCGCGAGTTCGTAGCTCTCGATCCATGACCCGGGTTCGAGATCCGGCGAGTAGTTGGGAACCTTCCTAGGACCTTTGAAGTCCTTCGGCATGCGCTCGTTGCACAAAGCTGGGGCGAGACATGATACCCCAATATGCTTTCCCCCAGCATCCAGAGGCGCGGGAGGTGATAGCACGTAAGCCGGGTAGGCCTCACCCGCCGCGGCCGTTGGCTCTATGTGCCGCGCGGCTCGCGCCGCATCCACAATATCCTGAGCCCGTGTGTCGGGCATCCCGAGAGGGTCGTGTTGAGGAAGTCGCCGCGGCCCACTGGTTACTGCGGGGAAGTCCGCATGGCGACTGCTGGTGTGACTTGCCTGAGGTGTGGAGTGTAGCCGATCAAGGCTATGAGAATACTGTGCGTGTTGAACCATGGCTGTCTTTAGCATCTCGATGTCATTTCTTGCTTCTATCTTGGTCGGGGTGTTTCCGTAGATCGGAAGGGGCTCCAGGTGGCGGGTTGCTGCTAGCACATTATCTACATGATTCGAGAAGTGGCCCCGTGGCGTCTAGAACCGAGTCGCATGGGCATCTATTGGCCGAGGCGGCCGTGGATTGGGCGGTGGAGCCGCTCCTCCCCTCGGGATGGTTTGCAAAGGCCGATCTGGACCCGCCCCGGGGGTGCACGGAGTGTCGAAAAGGCGAGTTGGGTGTAAGTCGGCCGGGATGCGCCCATTGTGTCTCCTTTGGTGAACGGCGTCAGATGCGCGCTGTTGTCTCTCGAGCCGCCAGCCCTGAGTGTTCAATCGCTCCATCTCCGCTGCCACCGCGGCTCGCTGCGTCTCGATTCTGGCGGCTTGTGCTTCCATGTCCCGCTGGGCCTTGGCCATTGCCTCCAGCAGCTTAGTTAGCTCTGCATTGATAGACTCCTGATTTTCAGATGTGATCGTGGTTTCCATGAGGCTGGCGATCTCCGCCGCCAGCTCTGTCATGGTTTGCGTTGGGGGTTTGGGTGTTCCCCCGGTCTCGTTATTGCCGATTGGATTCTGCTAAGGCTGTGCTGACCCCGCCATGTAGATAGCCATTTTGCCGGTGAGACCTCTCGAAGACCTCGGGATCCATCGCTAACGACATCCCCCCGACCTGTCCTTCCTTAAGAGGGTGGATCGATTCCGTCTCGCCCATGGACGACTCGTCATCAGAATTGACAGGGGTGATCTCCTGACCCGCCACTTCGTCTTGCGCGTCGTCTCCCAGCGTAAAACCGACGAAGACATGGCGACTCCTGTTCCGCTGTGTAACGGTGAGGACGTACCTGGCCGGCTCGACGTTGTCGGTGGAGATGTCCGACTCAGGCACAGGTGTCCCGATCATGCCGATGAATATGTTGATCTTGCCGAAGGGGACTCGGTAGCCAGATTTGACGGAATCGGCCTCCGGCTCCCACAGCAAGTTGTCGATGTAGTACTTCCCGCGGCGACTCTTAGTCATGATGCTGACCGCATAGCTTTCTAACCCTGGTAGAGCTCCCTTCAAGAACTCAACTCCATCATGCGCTAGCCCCACGGTGTGCGCCAACTGTCGTGGTTTTGTCACGGCAGATGTCCTCGTGAAAGGATTTAGAGATGGAGCCATCGCACCTTGGTGGCGACTCGAAGGGGGTGAGCGAAAGCGAGACTCAGATTTACCCAGGTTCGGCCCCTCGTGAGGAGGTAAAAGCCTACGTCCTGCTTTGTGTGGATTAATGGTGGTTTCGATTACAAGGAGGGCGTAACTTGCCTGACCTAGCTCTCGATTCTCTCTAACTCGCCTGACCTCTCCCTGGGACTCGCCTTTATATACAGGTCGAGGCCCTAGGGTTTACAAAGTCGTGCCATTCTACTCTTCATAGCTTTCCTTATCTCTAAGTCGCCGTGTCCTCCACGATCAGGAGCTTCCTCGATATTCCATCATCCGCACGATCTTTTGAACCTCCCTTCAGCTCCTGGTCCATGGGACGCGCATCCAATGGTGAGTCGCCCCTTTGGTGACCTGGCCCATTAAGGGCAAGTTACCCATAGGTAATATCCCCAACACGTATCAAGCATCCCCAAGCTTAACTCCTGCTCGCCCTCGAGTAGGGAAGTGATAAAGACCGAATTTTTTGATATGGAATGCTACCTAACATATTTGTCCTTTGTAACTTCTTTCTTGTGGCATGAATGTTCATACCCGTAAGATTAAAAACAATAGTTTACTATTGACATGAAAACAATAATACTTCAAGCATACTAGCAAAGTGATCATGAACTTTTGAAATAACAAGGCCAAAGAAAGTTATCCCTACAAAATCATATAGTCTAGCTATGATCCATCATCCCCACACAACGAATTTAAATCATGCACAACCCCGGTATTGGCCAAGTAATTGTTTTCGCGCTCTTACTTTCTCAAACTTTTTCAACTCTCACACAATACATGAGTGTGAGCCATGGATATAGCACTATAGGTGGAATAGAGTGTGGTGGAGGTTGTGAGGCAAAAAGGAGGAGATGGTCATGTTCACTCGGCATATCAACGGGCTATGGAGATGCCCATCAATAGATATCAATGTGAATGAGTAGGGATTACCATGCAACAGATGCACTAGAGCTATAAGTGTGTGAAAGCTCAAAAGGAAAACTAGTGGGTGTGCACCCAACTTGCTTGCTCACGAAGACCTAGGGCAATTTTGAGTAAGCCCGTCATTGGAATATACAAGCCAAGTTATATAATGAAAATTCCCACTAGTATATGGAGGTGACAAAATGAGAGACTCTCTATCATGAAGAACATGGTGCTATTTTGAAGCACAAGTGTGGAAAAAGATAGTAGCATTGTCCCTTCTCTCTTTTTCTCTCATCATTTTTTTTGTTTGGGCTCTTCGACCTCTTTTTTCATTTTTTTGGTGGACATCTTTGGCCTCTTTTTTTATTTCCTCACATCGGACAATGCTCTAATAATGATGATCATCACACTTTTATTTACTTACAACTCAATACTTAGAACAATGATGACTCTATAAGAAATGCCTCCGGCAGTGTACCGGGAAGTGCAACGATCTAGCTTAGCATATGACGTTGAAACATCTCGCTAGCTATCTTACGATCATGTAATGGTAATATGAAAGTGACGACACCTGTCATGAGACAGAACGGTGGGAGTTGCATGGCAATATATCTCGGAATGGCTACGAAAATGCCATAATAGGTAGGTATGGTGGCTGTTTTGAGGAAGGTATATGGTGGGTTTGTGCACCGGCGAAAGTTGCACGGCACTAGAGATGCTAGCAATGGTGTAAGGTGAAAGTGCATCTATGCCATGGACTCACATTAGTCATGAAGAACTCATATACTTATTGCAAAAGTTTTATTAGTAATCAAAACAAAGTGCTAAACGCATACTCCTAGGGGAAGGGTTGGTAGGTGTTAACCATCGCGCGATCCCGACCGCCACACAAAGGATGACAATCAATAAATCAATTATGCTCCGACTTCCTAAGATAGCGGTTCACCGTACGTGCATACTAAAGGAACCACTAACTTCAACACAAGTATTTCTAGATTCACAACACCCTACTAACATAACTCTAATATTACCATATCCATATTTCAAAACTAATTGTGAGGAATCAAACTTCTCTTACTAATCAATGCACTTTAATATGGACGTTTTTATTATATCCTCTTTGGATGCCTATCATCTTTAGGACTACTTGCATAGCACACGCCAATTACGAAGTTACTTAGAGAGAGCACTATCAAAATGATACAAGTGAAGATCGACAGTTCTTATTTCTTCAAAATATGACACCATCGTGCTCTAAAAAGATCTAAGTGAAGCACTAGAGCAAAATTATCTAGCTCAAAAGATATAAGTGAAGGACATGCCACTACTATAAAAAGGGCTATAGCTAATATGGACATTGATGGCGCACCATGTATGTGGTGCGCCCCTGCTATATAGCAGTGGCGTACCAGATACAGGTGCGCCATTATTGTCCATATTACTAATGGCGCACCTTGTGTGTGGTGCACCATTACTATCCTTGTCCTGGCCCCACACCCTTTCCTAGACTTATCAGTGGTGCACCAGGGGAAGTGTGCCATTACTAGTTTTAACTAGTAATGGCACACCACATCCACGGTGCACTTTCATTTTTTTTAAAACTACTAATGGTGCATTCTTACGAGGTGCGCCATTAGTAACCCTGGTTACTAATGGCGCATTCTTTGTGGGTGCGCCATTGGTAACCTGGGAGCCATAGATATTTTTGACAGCCACTTCACACTCACTTTCTCCCCACTCCATTCTCTCCACCTCTACCAATCTTGTTGGTCTCGGCTGCCTCCTCCTCCTCACCTCATTTGCACCATAGGTTCACCCAAATTAAGTGGTTAAATTTCCTTTTTTTGATAGGTAAGTAAGGGGAAAGCTTTCTTTATGTTCTAGATCTACTTTTTTCTCCCTCCAGCGTGTACACACTTTTTATGGCCTAGATCTACGTATGTTTGTGGTTTTGCATATGTTTGTGTTTGCAGGTACCGGTATTTGAAATGCGATAGTTCCCAATATTTTGCCGAAACGTTGATTCATTTCCGTTTCGGCGAGAATTTGGCACTATGCATTCTTTTTGGTCTTATTTTTAGGCAAAGTCATGCCAATTTTTTTTTTGGTTCTAAAATATCGTTTTGCTCTACCCCGCAGGAGACCATGGTCCGCACGATGACCAAAGGCATCGTGAATAGGTTTTTGAGCTCCACGAAGGCCGAGATGCTTCAAAAGAACGAGACGGAGATAAGATGTCTGTATCGAAGATGCAAGCTGAAGAGCCTTATGGATCTGGATTCCAGACAGGTGCGGGACCAGCTGCTCGTGTGTGGTTTCATGGATGGCTATCGGTGGAAGGTGATGAAGATGATTATGAAGTCGTCCATGGGGGCCGGGCAAGAAATAAGGAAGGACTGCAAGACAATAGCGGCGAGGGCGGGAGAGAAGACGAAGAATCTCCAGGACATGATCACGAAGTAGATGCAGGACACATTCATCATGTAGAAGATGGTGGACATGATGATGAGGAAGATCAAGACGAAGGGCATGATCATGAAGATGAAGATGCTGGAGCAGACGACGATGGACCATCGATGGGCTAGGTGCAGGACCCTCATATTCAAGAGCTGCTTCTCAAGCAGACGGGTAACGCAAGAGCTGCCGCCCGAGAGAAAGCCAAGCTGGATCAACTGGAGATAGACGCGGTTACTCCATTGTATGAAGGATGCAGGCCCGAGGATACCCGCCTGAAAATAACACTCATGGCTCTGGAGATGAAGGTAAAACACAAAATGACAGACACATACTTCGACGAGAACATGCCATTCTGGCACGAACGTCTTCCCATGGGGAACAAGTTCCCGACCCGTTTCGAGGAGGCGAAGAAAATCGTGTGTCCTCTGGATTTACCGCACGTGAAATACCATGTGTGCATGACGATTGCATCATTTATCGGGACGAGCACGCGGAGTCTACCATATGTCCGGTGTGCGGCATCACTCGATACAAGAAGAGGAAGAAAGCTCCTCGAAAAGTGGTGTGATACTTTCCAATCACTCCTCGTTTGCAGCGGTATTTCATGGACCCTAAGCAAGCAGAGCTCCTGCGTTGGCACGCGAATAGGGAGGAGAAGAAGCGAGAAGATGACGGACATGATCCAGAGATAAATAAAAAAGACAAGATGCTGAGTCACCCTAAGGATGCGAGCCAGTGGCAAGCGTTGAACTTCGAACACCCAGAATTTGGGGACGATTCAAAGAACATCATGCTTGGCGCGAGCACCGATGGAGTCAATCCGTTTGGCAGCCAAAGAAGCACACATAGCACCTGGCCTGTGTTTGTGTGGATGTACAACCTTCCCCCATGGATGTGCATGAAGAGGAAGTACATTCACATGAGTATGCTAATTGAAGAGCCGAAACAACCAGGGAACAATATCAATCTGTATCTCGGGCTGCTGAAAGAGGAGCTAGACATGCCGTGGAAAACGCCAGCCAATACGTGGGACGCCGCAGCGAAACAATATTTCCCTATGAGAGTCGCACTACTCACGACGGTGCACGACTATCTCGGTTACGGATATGTCGCGGGGCAGGTGGTCCACGGATTTTGTGCACGCGTCAGGTGCATGGATGACACAACGTATTGCCAGCTAGATAGAGATCCCGTGTCTTCAAAAACCGTGTTCATGGGACATCGAAGGTGGCTTCGCGACGATGACACATGGAGAAAACGCAAGGATTTGTTTGATGGTGAAACCGAACCCCGAAGACCCCCACGTACGAGGAGCGGCGAGGAAATAGACGAGCTGTTGAACAATTGGAAAGAGTGCCCACCGCCGGGAAAGAAGTGAAAGGCAGCAGAGCCTCTGCTGAAGGTATGGAAAACGAGGTCAGATTTCTGGGACTTTCTATACTGGAAGATCCTCCGTATGCCTCATAGCCTTGATGTCATGCATATCACGAAGAACGTGTGCGAGAGTCTGCTTGGTACCCTGCTCAACATGCTAGAGAGGACCAAAGATGGGCCGAAAGCAAGGGCAGACTTGCAATCAGTGGGCATGAGGGAGGAGCTTCACACAAAACGCCCTAATGATGATGATGATGATGATGAGGCGAAGGACACGGAAAGTCGTCGCAAAGGCAAAAAGGCCAAGAAGATCGAATATGGCTGCCCACCCGCGTGCTTCACTCTAAGTCAGAAGGAGATCGACCAGTTTTTCACCTGCCTCGTAGGAGTAAAACTTCCTTACGGTTACGCGGGGAAGATAAGCAGATACCTAGACTCAGCGAAGCAAAAGTTTAGCAGGATGAAGTCTCACGACTATCACATGCTCATGACGCAGATACTTCCAACTGCAATCCATGGGATCATGGACGCGCACGTCCTTGAAACGCTATTTGGCCTATGCAACTTTTTCGACGTCATCTCTCGGAAGTCGGTTGGCGTGAGGCAACTCAGAAGGCTACAGGAAGAGATCATGGTGATACTATGCGAGCTTGAGATGTACTTCCCACCCAAATTCTTTGACGTTATGGTGCATCTGCTGGTCCATATCATGGAGGATATCATCCAACTCGGGCCGACGTTTCTGCACAGCATGATGTCGTTCGAAAGGATGAATGGTGTCATCAAAGGATACGTTCACAATAGGGCACGTCCATATGGAAGCATAGCCCAGGGCTTTCTGACCGAAGAGTGCATCTCCTTCTGCATAAATTATCTAGGCATCGAGAACCCTATTGGTCTTCCCATCAATAGGCACCTCGACAGGCTCGCTGGATGGGGTCACCGCGAGGGTCGCCGTGAAATGCATGTCGACTTCAAGGGTCGACTCGCCGACTTTGAAAGAGCAAACCTAGTCGCGCTACAACACATAGACGTGGTCGATCCTTGGGTGGTAGAGCACAAAACCTTTATTGAGAAGACGTACAATGACCGAGGCCAACAGAGGACGGACGGAGATATAATCAAAGAGCACAACTCATATTTCACGCGTTGGTTCAAGGACAAGCTTCTGTCGTACCCTTTACATGAGGATTCTTCCACGGAAGAAAAACTCTTATTCGCCTTGTCACAGGGCACCGAGCACAACCTGATGACCTATGAGGCATACGATATCAAAGGCTACACATTCTACACCGAGGAAAAGGACATGCAGAGCGATTATCAGAACTCCGGGTAACGATGGAATCCTACACCGGTAACGACAAGGACAGATACTACGGAAGGATCGAGGAATCTGGGAGCTGAGCTACGCTGGAGAGAAGGTTCTGATGTTCCGTGTCAGATGGGCCAAGAGCGTCCTAAAAGAAGACCGGTATTTCACCACCATGGTTATACACGAAACCAAATCCAAGACCGCGGGCGCAAACGTCACCGCAAAAAATGAGCCATGGGTACTGGCTTGCCAAGTGGACCAATGCTTCTTCATTACCGACCCGTCAAATCCTAGTCGTGTTGTCGTGAGGAGAGGCAAAAGGAACATCATCGGAATGGATGGAGTCACCAATGAGCAAGACTTCGACAAGTACGGCGACCCGAAGATGGAAGATGACGACGACAATGAAGTAGCACACACCACAAGAAGAAGGAGGACCACCCTACCTAAAGGACGTCCATTCAAGAGAGGAATTCAAGGGGTTCCGGGGCTAAGTTATTCAACCGCGAGAAAGAAGGGCAAGAAGATCATTGTGAAAAGATAGCTAAGATCGAATCACGACGTGTCAGCCACGTGTGTGTGTCAGTGGCAAGCTCAATCTTTGATGACTGTTATTTCATGTCACTTGATTTCAACCATGTCATGTAATTCTAAATATTTGCATAATGTGATATCACCTCATAACATGATTTTTTGTAAGTGTCTCTCTCCGTGAGCTTTATGGATGGGTTAGGTGTAAAACATGCTTTCCTCGGGCTACTCGTAAAACACATTAGCTCGTTTGGCTAAACAAATGGAAATGAGTGATTGGCTCTTTTCATTAAGTAGCCACCCTTTATTTGTCCTCACACATGATTGTAGTCCTCAAAGATCCAACCAAATCCATACAAAGGATGCTACTACGTAGATCAACATTCGAATGTGGACCAAACCTACAAATATATAGAAGAATATGTCCCAAAGGACATAGTTCTTGGTCGTACATAGTTCTTAGTAAGAAAATAGATGAACTAAATACAAAGTATACTAGATAGGCGGAGAAATTATTACATGCAACTATAAATAAATAAATAATAATAATAATAAAAGTTAGTAATGGCGCTCCAGGGGAAGGTGCGCCATTGCTATTACCTTACTTATGGCGCACCACTAGAAGGTGCGCCATTGCTGTCACCTTACTTATGGCGCACCCCTAAATGGTGCGCCATTGCTAACCCTCCCCCACTCCACCAATTCATTCCCCCCTCCCCTCACTCTCCCCATAGCGCCTGCGCGTCGTTTCTCCCCACCTCTCCTCTCGCTGGAACTCCCTCCTCCTCTTCCACGGGGACTGCACCGCCGGGGACTCCCTCCTCCTCCTCCACGGGGACTGCGCCGCCGGGGACTCCCTCCTCCTCCTCCACGGGGACTGCGCCGCCGGGGACTCCCTCCTCCTCCTCCACGGGGACTGCACCGCTGGGGACTCCCTCCTCCCCCTCCGCCTCCGCCGCCAGCTGTCGAGGTCCTCCTCTCCGAGGTATTGATCCCTCTTCTCTCTCTTCTACTTGTTCTTCTGGGCACAAGCTTCGATCTCGACTTGTTTGCCTTGCAGGAATCGCCCGTCGCGGCCGACAACTTGGAGCCTGTGGTAGTTGACGACTCCCTATCGATTTATAAGGTGCAATTTGGAAATGCCTACCTTGTGTTTGCGGAAATGCCTCTGTTGCTCTGTAGTCCAGCAAGAACTGTAGAGTATATGCTATGATTCCGGTGTGCAAGAAAAAGACAGGCCGTAATATATGCAATTACTTGATCACTCTGCAACTTGTGCAGTGGCGAATGACGCGATGATCAGTTGATCATTGAGCATGCAATGCAAGGCTTCTTTATTACTCCCTCCATTGCAAGCATTAGGGCAGCTTTATATTTTGCCAGACTCTTTGATTATTTTACTTCTTTTCTTTTTCCTGCTTTGGGGCTTTGGCTTAGAGCACCTATCGTTTGCACTCAGAGTGTAATCAAACGGCCACTTCTGTACGACAGCGTATCTCCCACTAATTTAATTCATTTCTACCTCCGTATATGGATAAACGACTGTCATGCTCGGTACATGGACACACTTGTAGCTACTAAGTAACAACTAGCCACCTAGTTTGGGTGATTAATGTAAGGCATCTCTTGGTCGATCTAGCTCAACATCTGACTATCGATCACGATGTTCCGTAGGTAATGAGAATGAAGCCCATGTCTTTGAAATGCAACTGTCGTCATATATACCTAAAAAAATAAAAGTAATGAAAGAGCCAAAGTATGTTCGTATCGAAGTAAAACATGAAAGTACAGCTTGCAGCATTGAGAAGGTCATCAAGTTCTTATTATGCACTGCTTATCGCTTAAGTTGGGATAGTAGATTTGCTTGTGCCAGCATTTGCTGACAATCTAAAGGTTACCCCTTTGTCCTGAAATGTAGATTAATTTCCGTTTCGGTTGAGAATTGGGCACTCCTAGGTCAAGAAAATTAGCAAAGGTCATGCCCAATTTTCTTGACCTAGAAGGTGCCCGATTCTCAACTGAAACAAAATCGTTATCCTTTCTTGAAAACAAAGATTATTTATTTTTAATTCTTATGTTTATTTTTTATGTGGGTGAAATGGGTCCAAAATGATCTTATTCAAACCCTTGGTTGATTCCATGATTTTGCTGCCCATTTCTTCTAGGAGTAATTCTTCATGTAGTTGTCTCTATTCCTCTGCAGGCTTGTGGGCCAATCATTAAACAAGATTCTTAAAAACATGTGTTGGTTTATAATTTAGGAGTCACTGATCTTTCATGTATTTATGACTCCATAATTATTTTGATACCAAAAGATAACTCCCGTGAAACTGATGACAAAAATTACGTGACAATGCCACTTAAGATTTTCATCACTTTTTTTGGATGCATGAAATTTAAGGCGTTGTTCAAGTTGATTGTATATTTCCAAGTTTTCTCTTAAAGCTAGCACCAAAGTTTTTTCTTAAAGCTAGCACCAAGCCTCTATTAAATCAGACAAAGGGTCTCGACCATATGGATTTAATGGTACATTTCTTAAGGCATGTTGGCCAATCATTCAATGGAACTATTACAAGATATGTGGTTATTTTAATGTAGGGTCATTGATCTTACATGTATTAATGTTTCCACAATTACTTGGATACCAAATAATAACTCCCTTAAAACCCCTAATGACTACATGAATATTTATTTGCCTAGCTATTATTTAGATTTGTTGGAAATATTGTTTGATGGAATGATGGTGATCTCCAGTTCAGAACATTCTTCGGTTTGTCCGCATTAATCAATATGAGTTTATTATATCAAACACCCTACAAGAGTATTTGCGCCATTGTAAAAGTTATGGAAAAGAATGTCATCCAATAACTCTACGTCTATTCTTCTCAGATTTTGATAATTATTAATCAATATGATTTTTCTGCCCATTAATCAATATGATTTAAGGATAAAGTAAGATTTGCTCAAGCCTATATAATCCCTTGTTGATATGCATGGTTATGCATACACAAATTAATACATCTTTACTTGATTTTTCCCTGTCAGCCATACCTCATGTGTGCATGGAACATAGTTTAATTTTATTGGGGTTATATATATGTGATTCAAGTACTTACATAATACTCCATAGATGAAATAAGGAGCTACTCTAAATCTGAGAAGAATAGATACTACCCTGATCTCATCCAATAACTCTAGTAGCCTTTTTTCCTATTTAGAGCGAACATGGCCAACAACGATGAGGCCGACGGTTCGGGCAAGCCATTCTGGGAGTTGTCCCAGGCGCTGGAGGAAGAACCTCACCACTATGAGGACGCCGTGGAAGACACCGATCCCGACTACACAACCCCTAGTGGCGTCGGGGATGACACCACTGATGGTGCCGCCGGGGATGCCACCACTGATGATGGCAGCGGACGCACAGATGGCAGCCAACCGAAGAAGCAACGGCAGGACCGGTGCCCGAACGTGCTCGGCAACGTGAGGGAGGAATTTACCGAAGTGTCCTCTAGTGGGCATCCAACGGTGCCCAAAGAATTAGTCGGTGGATACGCGGGACAACTCGGGTGCATTCTCCGGAGCACCGTCTCGATCAACACCGAGAACCTAAGGCATCAAGGCCGAGCGAATTTGCGCAACCTCCTCTTCGCGAAGCTGCACGAACGATACAAGTTCCCCGGTGACGTCGCAAACACACGCCTCACAGGGACTAAAGTGAATAGTGCCGCCCTCACGAAGATGAGCACGGCCCTGGCTACTTGGAGAGCCTCGGTGAAGAGAAGGATTCTAAGAGGTGATTGTTATGAGAAGATCAAGGAGACAAATCCTTCGATCAACGAAGCTGACTACCTGGAGTTCAAGATCAAGTGTGAGAGCAACGCATTTGCGGAATCAAGTCAGTGGGGGAAAGATATGCGGGACTTGAACTTAGGGGTCCACAAACTCAGTCCCGACAGTTACAGAGTGGCGGAACCTAAATGGGACAAGGAGGACACGGAGCATGCCGAGCAAGGCCTACCGCCCCTCTTCGATAAATATCATGAAAAGTAGACCAGGAACTATGTCAGGGCCCGGTACAAGGTGGACCCGGTAACAAAGGAGCTTACCACGGATCCGAAGGTGAAGGAGCTTGAGCGTGTTCTAGTAAGGAATACACCCCTGCGTAATTGGCTCCATATGGTTGCATTCTAATTAATGAAGCCAAATTTCTAAATGGTCCACGTTTCTTCCGCAGGACACTGAAAGCAGTAGCGCGGGGTCACCGAGCTCCCCATCTGCCCCTTGGTACATCACTTTAAATAGGGCGTTGAATGTAATGAAACACAACGATAAGCTCAGTAAGCCGTCGTCAGCTGGTCGTGTGGACGGCGAAGGCTTGTCCACAAAATGGAAGGAATACTATAAGGCTAGGCAACAGGACAGAAAGACCATCTCGGAAAGCTAGGAGCGCGAGGTTAAAGAACTCAAGGCACAAGTGGCGCAGATTTCGGAGATAGTCCAAGAGCAAGTGTGAGACCAACTTGGAGCGACAATCACCGCCATTATGCCTTACTAGCTTGAGGGGCTGCGGGGGTGGATTGTGGGCGGCCAACAGGGGCCGCCCCTATTCCCAGCTTCACGGGAAGCAACTCGCACAATGCGCCGGCATCGGTGTCTGCAGCGGAGGCGGCATTGCAGGGGCCTCTGGCGTCGGCGCCGGTATTGGAGCTTACTACACCCGTGTGTTGGAAGAATACGCCGGCCGGCACCTCGGCATCAAGAGGCCCCTCCGTCACTTGCATGCCCTCCGTTGGCGGTGCCTCGACATTAGCCGAGCTCGACGCCATTAGGGTAACTAAGCCTCGGCCGATGACTTCATCTCCTTGCCTTTGACTGGGCATCCTTGACGCCCTACATGTTTTCGCAAGGCACCGCCAATGTTCCATGCACTCTCCTGCACTTCGTGGATGGCGAGTTGATCGATGTCGCCAAGGCCAAAATCGTTGAACCGGGCAACCGTGTGTTCCACGGTAATCCGATGCCACCCATCGTGTATAGGGTTCAACTGGTTCGGGTGCTGCGGGGCTGCGACGACTTGTTAGCTTCGTATCGACCCCCTGGGGCCGACGAAGATGATGTGATGACCCTCAGCGCCTTCTTAAACTCGTCCATGCTTTGGCCGAAGAGCCAGATTCGTTTGGGGGCGGGGGACACCACCCCACAGACAACAGCGCTAGTCGTGCCAGCGCCAAGCCATGGCAAGACCACTGCAAGACTACCACCGCCAATAAATCCGGACATGCATATGGCACAGGATTCAGACGACGACGACGGTACATTTTCCAACATCGATAAGTACATTAACGAACATGGGTACGGTGATGAATTATTCGGGCCTCCTTCTCAAGAACCCAACCCTGCAAAAGATGATGGCGATCTAGCTGGTACCGCGGAGAAACCCAATTGCAACACGTGTTGTCTGTTCAGCTCTTAGGAGACGCCTCTAGCTGCCACCTTCACCGAGACTCAAATAGCTGAGGTGAGAAATGTTATCAGCCCCAACACACTCAAGAAGGTGGTCTCTAAGAAGAACTCGATCCCATTACAACAGAAGAAGCAGAAGGGACGGAAAAGACAGAATAACAAGGGTGCGAGCCAGCCGGCACCGAGTACGATCCGTGCTCAGGACGGGCCACCAATGTCTAAGGATATTGAGAGGATGGTGCATGTGGTGGGTAGGCCGATGCTACCGACTAATCTGCTCAATGCTGCAACCGGTGCTATGCGGAGTCTGCATGACGCTGTTCTTTATATGGAGAAGCGGCGCCTCTCCGAGAATGATTTGACATACCTGGTTTTTGTGGCCAAGGTGCCAGAAGGAAAGGGCTTTGTCGATAGCACCATCGAGCGTATGATCGTCCTGCGGTTTGATGACATATTTGCTATGCTTAACCTTTATCCGCTGCACTACACCTTCATTCAGCTATTTTCGCTCAGTATGGAGATGCGGATCATTAGAGACAAGACTCCGGACATTGTGATAGTCGACCCCTTCTACATGCGTGCCAAGCTCTTGGGCGGCGCTGGGGACCGTAAAGTCGCGATTTCATACCTCGAAGGCGTCATTCTGGTGAACACAGATAAGGATAACTTCCTCGTGCCTTACTTTTCCGAGTAAGTCATCCCCTCATCGCCCCGTAACATATGATTTCTTAGATTTCGATCTTTTTTTTCCTAACATTCCGTGTTTTGTGCAGTGACACACATTGCACACTCATCCTCTAAGCCCGAAATATTCCATGGCCACGTATTTCGACTCGGACCGTCAGTCGAAGAAAGACTACACAAATATCAAGAAAGTTCTGGATGATGTCCTCCCTGGCTACGCCAAATCTGGAGGCATCTTCACGAGGCCAATTCTTAGGTATGGCAAGCACGTGTTCACCCACGTAACGACGTTCCCTTGCATCAAGCAGACGCCTGGCAGTCAGAAGGATGCCTACTACGCCCTCCATCACATGCGGGCGATCGTATAGGACCGGCCGCACGCTTGTCGGCAATCCAGGACGAGGACATCAGACAAGAATTCTTTCACATCCAGTCGGAGTTTGCGGAAATCATCTATCAAGACGTCCTTCCTAGATCGGGGCAGTTCTACCTCAACTGTCAACCGTCCAACAGTGAAATTGACACAACGCTACAAATGCAGGTTGACAACGACTGCACATTCATGACCATCACGAAAGACGATGGCTTCATACACACTCCGGTTCCTGAGTCGAGTCGAAAGTACTGATGCTATGTTGTAATTAAACTTTAATGAACTTGTATGTCTCTTTCGTTTGGACAGTCGTTCAACTTATATGTGTAGTCGATGCTATTTAATAGTAGGACCATGAATCGTGCTATTAATGTGTTGCTTTTCTCTTCCGATCCTTTTGTTGCATACTTATATATTGCTTATATATTATCTGTGAATTGCTACTAACGTTTTGTTTGTCTAGTGCATAGAGATGCCGTGGTATGTCGTGTACAAGGGTGAGGTTCCCGGAGTCTACGACGACTGGGAGGAGTGTCGGAGACAGGTTCACCTTTTCAACGGTAACAGTTACAAAGGGTACACCACTAGGGCGGAGGCGGAAGCTAGATATGCGCGCTATCTAGCGAGAGAGAGGAGGGAGCGGAGGAGGAACCGGATGAAGATCAGTTTCATCGCGACGATGCTCATCGTGACCACAACCCTCTTCTATGTGATGGTAGTTTAGATATCGACTTGTAATGTGAAGACAAACTCGCTACTCGTGGTATCGAGACTTGTAGTGTTCTAACTTTATTCGTTATTTTGAATTCGGAGACTAATATGATGAATTGTATTCGGAGACTAATCTTCTATTGTATTCAATAAATCTGATGTTTATATATTGTGCTGTTTATATTCTGTGCTATAATGTATTTTGTAACCTATACAAATATTAGAAAAGAAAAAAAATCCTAATATTCATAGTAGTGGCGCACCAAATTGCACTTTAGTGGCACACCAGGTGGTGCGCCATTAGTGTCTGAGATAGTAATGGCGCACCAGGTGGTATGCCACTGCTATGTATATTAATAGTGGCACACCACGGGTGCGCCATTACTATTTATTAGTAGTGGCGTGATAATAGTGGCGCACCTATAGTGTGCCATTAATAGACAAAGTTGGTGTGCCACTAATAGCCTTTATTCTAGTAGTGTGCGAGCTAAATTGCCTAACTCAAAAGATATAAGTGAAGCACAATGAGTATTCTAGAAAATTCACGATGAGTGCATGTCCCTCTCAAAAGGTGCGCAGAAAGAATTATTGTGACAAAACAAAAAGAAAATACTCCTACAATACACGACACTCCAAGCAAAACACATATCATGTGGTGAATAAAAATATAGCTCCAAGTAACGTTACCGATGGATTGAAGATGAAAGAGGGGATGCCTTCCCGGGGCATCCCCAAGCTTAGGCTTTTTGGTGTCCTTGAATTTGTCTTGGGATGCATTGGGGATCCCCAAGCCTAACCTCTTTCCACTCTTTATCCCATTGTGCATGAGAACATCACCAAAAACTTGAAAACTTCACAACACAAACTTAAACAGAAACTCGTCATATCATTAGCATAAGAAAACAAACCACCACTCTTTAGGTACTGTAGTAAACTTGATTTCTATTTGGATTGATGTTATATTACTGTATTCTCACGTTTCCATGGCTATTACCCCCCGATACTATCCATAGTTTCATCAAAATAAGCAATCAACACAACAAAAACAGAATCTGTCAAAAACAGACCAGTGTGTAGCAATCTGTAAACTTCTTATACCTCTGGTATCCCAAAAATTCTGAACAATTATGAAAATTATGTAAATTTGCATATCAACCAGCAGCTAAAAGAATCAACTCAAAAGCTCTTTCTGTATAGGAATTAAAAATAATTTTGTGAGCGCAAAGTTTCTGTCTTTTTCAGCACGATCAAACAACCATCACCAAGACTGATCATAAAGGTTCTACTTGGCACAAACACAAAAAGAAACATAAAAATACAATCATAACAGAACTATGATGGTGTTGACACAACAAAACAGAAAGCAAAAAAGAAAAGATAAATTCATTGGGTTGCCTCCCAACAAGCGCTATTGTTTAACGCCCTTAGCTAGGCATAAGGCAATAGAATCAAGTGTCGTCATCTTTGGTGCTCAAACCATAAGTATCCCTCATCATCGATTCATAAGGCAATCTTATTTTCTTTCTAGGAAAGTGTTCCATGCCCTTCTTTAATGGAAACTGAAATCTAATATTCCCTTCCTTCATATCGATGATAGCACCAATAGTCCTAAGGAAAGGTCTACCAAGAATGATGGGACATGTCGGATTGCAATCAATATCAAGCACAACGAAATCTACAGGCACATAGTTCCTATTTGCAATAATAAGAACATCATTGATCCTTCCCATAGGTTTCTTAATAGTAGAATCCGCAATATGCAAATTAAGAGAGCACTCATCAATCTCATTGAAGCCTAGAACATCACATAAAGACTTTGGAATAGCGGAAACACTAGCACCCAAATCACATAAAGCATTGCATTCATAGTTTTTAATCTTGATTTTGATAGTAGGTTCCCACTCATCATGAAGTTTTCTAGGAATAGATATCTCCAACTCAAGTTTCACTTCAAGAGATTTCATGATAGCATCAACGATATGATCGGTAAAGGCCTTATTTTGGCTATAAGCATGTGGAGAGTTTAGCATGGATTGCATCAAGGAAATACATTCAATCAAAGAGCAACTATCATTATTGAATTCCTTCAAATCCAAAGTAGTAAGTTCATCACTACTCAAAGTTTTGATATCCTCTACTCCACTTTCAGTGCTTTTAGCATCAAGACAAATAGACTTCGAATCATTGGGGCGTTTCTCAACCAAGGTGGATTCATATCCAGCCCCATCATCATTAGTATTGATTTTAGAAAACAAGGATTCAATAGGAGTCACACGAAGCACTTTAAGATCTTCATGATTCTCATCACGAGAACACGCCTTTTTAAGCCATTCATGTCTAGCACAAATTTGGGCGGTTCTTTCTTTACTCTCATTCATGGAAACACACATAGCTTTCAAAGTTTCATCCATTTTAATATTGGGAGGAGCACATCTCAATTTCAAAGGATCGATAGCAAGAGACATTCTATCAATGGTCCTAGCCAAGTCATCAATTTTGAGCAGTTTTTCTTCTATCGACGCATTGAAAATCTTTTGCGAGTTGATAAACTCTTTAATATTACTCTCAAGATCAGAGGGTAACTTATTGTAATTTCCATGAGCATTGTTGTAGGAATTGCCAAAGTTATTAGAGGGATTACTAGGAAAAGGCCTAGGATTAGAGTTACCTCTATAAGCATTATCGTTGCCAAAATTATTCCTACCAACAAAATTAACATCCAAACTCTCATTGCTATTCTCAATCAAGGAAGACAAAGGCATATCATTTGGATCTAAAGGAGCACTTTTACTAGCAAACAATTTCATTAACTCATCCATCTTAGCACTCAAAGAGTTAATTTCTGCTATAGCATGCACTTTTTTACTAGTAGGTTACCTTTCAGTGTGCCATTGAGAATAGTTTGTCATGATATTATCTAGGAGTTTTGTGGAATCTCCTAGTGTGATTTCCATGAAAGTTCCACCGGAGGCGGAATCCAAGACATTTCTAGAAGCAAAATTCAAACCAGCATAGAATATTTGTATAATCATCCAAAGACTCAGGCCATGAGCGGGACAATTTCTAATCATCAATTTCATTCTCTCCCAAGATTGTGCAACATGTTCATGATATAGTTGCTTAAAATTCATGATATCATTACGGAGAGAGATAATCTTAGCCGGTGGAAAATACTTGGAAATATAAGCATCTTTACACTTGTTCCAAGAATCAATACTATTTTTGGGTAAAGATGAAAACCAAGTTTTTGCTCGATCTCGTAATGAGAACGGAAATAGCTTCAATTTAATCATATCATTATCCACATCTTTCTTCTTTTGCATATCGCATAATTCAATGAAGGTATTAAGATGGGATATGGCATCTTCACTAGGAAGGCCGGAAAATTGCTCTTTCATAACAAGATTCAGCAAGGCACCATTGATTTCATATGATTCCGCACTAGTGGGGGAGCAATTGGAGTACTAATAAAATCATTATTATTAGTATTCGAGAAGTCACACAATTTGGTGTTTTTAGTCATGGTGACTTAGCAAGCACACAAGCACACAGGCAAATAGAAAGCAAGCGAAAGAAAAGGGCGAACGGAAAAGGCAAATATTTTTGTAAATTTTGTTTTTTTCAAAAGTGGGGGAGAGGAAAACAAGAGGCAAAAGGAAAATAATGTAAATGCAAGAGATGAGTTGGCGATAGTTACTTGGATAAGCTTCACTTTGAATACTACCCGACAACGGCACCAGAAATTCTTCTTGCTACCTCTTGAGCTTGCGTTGGTTTTTCCCTTGAAGAGGAAAGGGTGATGCAGCACAGTAGCGACAAGTATTTCCCTCAGTTTGAGAACCAAGGTAGCAGTCCAGTAGGAGTATCAAGATGAGGCACCAATGTATCTGCGCAAAAACAAACAAACTTGCACCCAACGCTATAAAGGGGTTGTCAATCCCTTCACGATTATTTGCAAGGTGAGATCTGAAAGGTGAAAAGTGCAACAAAGTAATTTTGTGGATCTGAAAATATGAGGTGAAGTAGACCCGGGGGCCATAGTGTTCACTAGAGGCTTCTCTCATGATAGCAAGTATTACGGTGGGTGAACGAATTACTGTCGAGTAATTGATAGAATCGCGCAAAGTCATGATGATATCTAAGGCCATGATCATACATATAGGCATCACGTCCGAGACAAGTAGACCGATACTTTCTGCATCTACTACTATTACTCCACACATCGACCGCTATCCAGCATGCATCTAGTGTATTGAGTTCATAACAAACAGAGTAACGCCTTAAGCAAGATGACATGATGTAGAGGGATAAATTCATGCAATAGATATAAACCCCATCTTTTTACCCTTGATGGCAACAACACGATGCGTGCCTCGTTACCCCTTCTGTCACTAGGTGAGGACAATGCACGGTATGAACCCAAAACCAAGCACTTCTCCCATTGCTAGAATTATATATCAAGTTGGCCAAACGAAACCCACAACTCGAAGATAATTACAAGGATACGAAATCATGCATATAAGAGATCAGAGGAGACTCAAATAATATTCATAGATAATGTGATCATAAATCCACAATTCATCGGATCTCGACAAACACACCGCAAAACAAGGTTACATCGGATAGATCTCCATGAAGATCATGGAAAACTTTGTATTGAAGATCCAAGAGAGAGAAGAAGCCATCTAGCTACTAGCTATGGACCCGAAGGTCTGTGGTGAACTACTCACGCATCATCGGAGAGGCAATGGTGTTGATAAAGAAGCCCTCCGTGTCCTAATCCCCCTCCGGCCGGGCACCAGAACGGTCCCCAGATGGGATCTTGCAGAGACAGAAGGTTGCGGCGGCGGAAAAGTATTTTCGTGGCTCTCTCTGGTGGTTCTGGATTTTTAGAGAATTTATAGGCGAAAGAAGTAGGGTTAAGGAGCCACGTGGGGCCCACAAGCCTGCTAGGCGTGCCCGCAGGCCACGGTTAGGGGTCTTGTGTCCTCCCCCGAGGTCTTCTCCCTTGGTTCTCAAGTCCCCTGCGTATCTTGTGTTATGGAAAAAAAATCATCCTGTGGGTTTTATTCCTTTTGGACTCCGTTTAATATTCTTCTCTGAAAAAGGTCAAAAACACGGAAAAACAGAAACTGGCACTTGGTACTGAGTTAATAGGTTAGTCCCAAAAAAGATATAAAATAGCATATTCATGCATATAAAACATCCAAAGTTGACAAGATAATAGCATGGAACCATAAAAAATTATTGATACGCTGGAGACGTATCATGGAGTAATAGTAGTAGATGCAGAATCGTTCGGTCTACTTGATATAGACGTAATGCCTATATGCATAATCATTGCATTAGATATCTTCATAATTATTTTCTTTTCTATCAATTGCTCGACAGTAATTTGTTCACCCATCGTATTATTTTCCTTTATGAGAGAAGCCTCTAGTGAAACCTATGGCCCCTGGGTCTATTTTACATATTATATTTTGAGATCTATCGATATTTTATACCTATCTCTATCAGATATCATCCTTGCAAATAACTCTGAATGGATTGATAACCCCTTTATAGCATTGGGTGCAAGAGTTTGATTATTTGTGTAGGTACTACTATTGGAGCCTTGCTTGTTCCGCCTACTTGATTGATACCTTGGTTCTCAACAAATTGAGGGAAATCCTTATCTACTTCGCTGCATCACCCTTTCCTCTTCAAGGGAAAACCAACGCAAGCTCAAGAGGTAGCAAGAAGGATTTCTGGCGCCGTTGCCGTGGAGGATACATAGAAAGACCAAGCCTACCAAGTACCCATCACAAACTCATCGCTTGCATTTACTGTATTTGCTATTTGCCTCTAGTTTTCCTCTCCCCCACTTCACCAATTTGCCATTTTATTCGCCTTTTTCACGCCGGATCTGTTTTTTCTACTTGTGTTACCATGTGCCTTCTATTTGCTTGCATATTTGCTTGCTAAAAATCTATTGATATGGATCCTCATCCTCATCCACTTGCTAATATTTTCAAGAGATCCAATTATGATGAACCAATTGCTAGTGAGTTGAGTGTACTTGATTATCTCCATGAAGTTTTGCTTGAGATTCGTGAATCTGAAAATTGTGATGAGGTGATTCACGATGTTTCCTTGAATGAAAAGCATGATTGCAATGATATTGTTATAGATTCTATTAATATCAGTTGCGCTAATGATATGCAAACCCACAAGCTTGGGGATGCTATATATGATGAGTTTGCCATGACCACTACTTATTGCAATGATCATGATTGGGTGATAATGCTTCTTATGATCTTGATAATTTATTTAATACTCTTGATGAATATGATATTGAAAGTGGGTTTGGAAGCGTGTCGACTTTAGGTAAAAAGAATCCCACATATTTGGAGAGTGTTCAATCTTATGAATTTTTTGATAAATGTGGGTTTGGAGAGGTCATGACTTTAGTTAATGTTAATCCCACTACCTTGGAATATTATAAGACTTTTATGCATGTGGATCATGAAATAAATGCTTTACGGGATAGTTATATTGTTGAATTTATTCATAATCCTACTGAAAACTACTATGAGGGAGGAACATATGCTTGTACGATTTGCAATAATATCAAGTTTCCTCTCTATGTGTTTAAAGTTTTGAAGTTATGCTTGTTTTGCCTTCCTATGCTAGTTGATTCTTGTTCCCATAAATTGTTTGTTCAAAAAATCCATATGCATAGGAAGTGGGTTAGACTTAATTGTGATTTTCATGCTATTGATGATTCTGTTTTGCATATCTCAATTACTACTTTTTATGCGAGCATCATTGAAATCAGCATGCCTAGCTAGGGGCGTTAAACAATAGTGCTTGTTGGGAGGCAACCCAATTTTATTTTTATGCTTTTGTTTTTTTGCTTCTATTTTTGAGTGCTTCACACATTATTACCTCTATAATAATTTTGGTTTCTTGTTTGAATTAGTGTTTGAGCCAAGTAAGACCTTTGGGATGGTCTATGGTGTTTGCAAAGTTGATTTTGCTGAAAAACAGAAACTTTCGCTCTCAGTCGAGGAATTTGATAAAATCACTGGAACGTGATTTCGATCTGAATTTTTTACACAAGATTGGTTCACAAATTTCCCAGATCGTACTAAGTCTTCAGAATTTTTAGAGTTACATAAGTATTTGAAGTAAACATATTGTTGAAGACTGTTCTCTTTTTGACATATTCTGTTTTCTTTGTGTTGTTTGCTTATTTCGATGAATCTATGGGTTGTATCGGGGGGTATGAACCATGGAGAAGTTATAATACTGTAAATATTACATCAAAATAAATAAATAATGAGTTCACAACAGTACATAAGTGGTGATTTATTTTTCTTATACTAACGGATCTTGTTGGTCGTATTATTTGTTGGGTAACCCGCCCTAGTTGGGCCGGGTCACCCAAGTTGGCGACTCATCTCTAAGTGGTTCCGGCCTTGGCCTAGCGGGGCCGGGAGTCGGATGACGATTCGGGACCTTTGAGAGAAGTCTATTGTTGGGAAGATCTTCAAGTCTTGGAAAGATGGCGACTTAGAGATAGGAAGAATCACGATTTGTGTAAAGGAAAGAACTCTTGTAAACCCTAGGGGCTCGACCTATATATAAAGGCGGGTCTCAGGGAAGGAGAGGGCAGGTTAGAAATCATCAAGTGCTAGGTCAGGCAAGTTACGCCCCCTTGTAATCGAAACACCATCAATACAAACACCAAGCAGGACGTAGGCCTTTACCTCCTCACGAGGGGCCGAACCTGGGTAAATCTCTGTCTCGCTCTCGCATAACCCCTTTGAGTCGCCACCAAGGTGCAATGGCTCCAACACTAAGTCCTTTCACGAGGACATCTGCCGTGACAAAACCACGACAGTTGGCACCCACCGTGGGGCCTGCGCACGGTGGAGTTGATTTCTCAAAGGGAGCCCTACCAGGGTCCGGGAGCTACGCAGCGGGGCTCATGACTCGGAGCCGCCGCGGGAAGTACTACATCAATAACTTGCTATGGGGGCCCGAGGCCGATTCGACCGAATTCGGCTACAGAATCCCCTTCGGCAAGATCAACGTCTTCGTCGGCATCGTTGGATCGCCTATACCTGAGTCGGACATCTCCTCCGACATCGTCGAGCCGGCCAGGTACGTCCGCCCTGTCGCAACGCCAAATCTAACCCGTCCGGTCTTTGTTGGGTTCACACAGGGATCTGGGGAACCAGAACGATCGGCGACCCAGGAGACCACGCCGGTCAACACTAATGACGAATCGTCCATTGGCGATTCAGATTCAATTCAGTCTCTACATGGGGGCTGCCTTGGGGGCTTGTCACTAGCCATGGACCCCGAGGTTCTTGACCGGATCCGCCGTCAGATCGCCGTTTACATGGCAGGGGCGACTCAGCCCTCGCCAAACCCGGCAGGCGAAGATGGGGCTAGCAAAACATCTAGAAGCTCGACCGCGATCTTGGCAGAGTTAGCAGCGGAGATAACAAGGCTCATGGCGACCCCCATAACGTTAGAAAACCAGGACGCGATAAAAATGGAGCTAACAAAACTAAGAGAAGGGGTGGCAAAGGCTCAGCGGGACGCTGAGGTGGAAGCTACCAGGATCGAGACCCGACATGCTCAAATTACCGGTGAGGAAGCTCGCTTGAATACCGAAAACTGGTGGCTCGAAAGGCATCAGCGCGCATCTGACGTCGTCCGTCAGTGGAGGCATCAGGGTCGTTTACCCCCTGATCTCAACCCGACCCGCCTGTTCGACACTCCACGAACTCCAGGGGCAGGAGACGCTCCGGGAGGAGGGCCGGGCCAGCCACCAAACCCGCCGTTTCAGCCAGCTACGGATCATGTTCCTCGATTCCAGACACCTCGAGGTCAGTTTTCCAACCCGGTGGACAACGTCCTTGCCGCAACTCGCCATTTAGAATCCCTTCCGATTCATGGCAACACCCCAGCTGAGGTAGAAGCAAGGAACACCATTGAGATGTTGAAGATGGCGGTGGTTCAAAGCACCCAGTTCTCACACAGCCTAGATCGGCTGCACTCCACTCCCCAGGCAAGCCGCACCAGGAGTCGACGAGAGGACCAGCCCGCCATAACCAGCGGACCGCGCCCTTTTCCCAGGTCAACTCGCCTGATCACCGCGACCCGCCAGGACAGGATCACCCGGACACCCAAGTCGCCCCGGTGCCTCTTGTTGGAAGCGGCAGACAAGTGGGGGTGCCATGCTTGGCCCCCGCTCTTCGCAACGAGCGAATACCTAAGGATTTTAAAGGACCAAGAAAGGTGCCTAATTACACGCGGACCTTGAGCCGACGTCATGGGTCGAGATTTACGAAATCGCCATGGACATGCTCGATGTAAGCGAAGCAGTCTGCGCCAGATACTTCACAATGATGCTCGAAGGGACGGCGCATACTTGGTTAAAGAACTTGCCCCCCAACTCCATCCAGACTTGGGCTAAATTGAAAGAGCGTTTCGTCAAAAACTTCCGAGGGACCTGCAAGCGCCCGATGACAATAGTCGATTTACAACACTGCATTCAATGCCCGGATGAGTCGGCCCACCACTGGACGCGGCGGGTCGCGGAAATCATTCATTCGTCGGATGGTATCACGGCGGCTCAGGCTATGCTGATCCTGGAGCAGAACTGCCACTATGAGCCCTTGGTGCAGAAGTTGGGACGACTCAAGCGAAAGGTCCATGACATGGGGGAGCTAATGGACACCCTCACTAGGTACGCTGAGGCGGACGACACCAAAGATCCAGGAGAAGATGGTGGTAAAGCCAACTCGCCAAGGAAAGGCGAGTCATCCAAAAATCATACCCGGTTCCAGGGACGCGCCCGCCATAATCATGGAGCGAATGGCAAAAGAAGGCAGCGGGAAGAGTCTTCGGACTTAGTCGCCAACACCAACGCCAACAACGGCAACCAGCACCACCAGAAGAATAGGGGTTACAGTGGCAAAAAGCCGCGCAACTATAATGAGTTACTCAAGGGACTCTGCCCGCATCACGCTATGGCATATGGACCGGCGACTCACTCCTGGGAGGACTGTTACGTGATGCGGGAGTTTCGGGCGGAGGCGATCAAAAAAGGGCAAGGCGGCGACCGAGACCAATGGCAGGAACAGTTTGGCACACCTAATCAACGCCAGAACCCCTTCGGCGACTTCCCCAAACCCGGGGCTCAGGGCGGCTCGCAGCCAAGCAGTGGCCAGTATCCGATGCACCACCAACGGCGGTATAACCCGCCAGGAGTCTCTCAACAACCACCCCCACAGGGGCAGGATGACAATGGCGGCTTCCGCCGCAACCCCAAGCAATTAAGCAATGGGCAGTACCACGTTTTCACCACCAATGCCTGCAGGCGTAATAAGAAGGTGAGTCACCGAGCGTATAGTGTATCTGAGCCGGCACTCCCTAGATATCTCCACTGGTCCGAGCAGATTATATCATGGAGTAGGGAGAATCACCCGCCAAGAGTTGACAATCACGACGACTTAGCGTTGGTCGTGGCTCCTCTAGTTGGAGGATATACCTTATCCAAGGTACTGATGGATGGTGGTAGCAGCATCAACATATTATACTTCGACACCGTTCGAAGGATGAACCTGTTGGAGAAAGATTTGATGCCCTCAACCACGGTATTCCATGGGATTGTCCCAGGTAAATCGGCATACCCCATAGGCCGAGTTAGGCTCACAGTTGCGTTTGGAACAGCGTCTAACTACAGGAGTGAGTCTCTTATATTTGAGGTGGTCAAATTAAAAATCCCCTATCATGCGCTGTTCGGGCGGCCGGTTCATGCCTCGCCCCTGCAATGTTTACCTTAAACTCAAGATACCTGGTCCTAAAGGACCCATCACGGTTGATGGCGATAGGAGGATTGCAAGAGAGTGTGATGAAGGGGATGCGGTTTACGCAGAAGTCGCTTGTGCTGCGGAGGAGCTTAAATATCACCAGGCCAATGTTGATCCGGCTAACATGTGACCTTTAAAGAAGCCAACGATAGACGCTGAGCCGCCCCTCAAGTTCAAACCAACAGACGACACTAAGACAGTGGATTTCGTCCCTGGCGACTCAACCAAGCAGTTCACTACCGGGCCGGGTCTAGACCCCAAATAGGAAAGCATGCCCATCGAATTCATCCGTGAGAATCGGGACATCTTCGCATGGAAACCTTCTGACATGCCTGGTGTGCCGACAGAATTCGCTGAGCACCATCTTAATGTTGATCCAAAAGCAAAACCGATTCAGCAATATCTTCGCAAGTTCAATGAGGAACGACGCAAGGCAATCGGGGAAGAAGTTGCCCATCTTTGGCCGCCGGATTCATCGTAGAGGTCTTCCACCCCAAATGGTTGGCTAACCCGGTTCTGGTGCTCAAGAAGAATGGTACCTTCCGCATGTGCGTTGATTACACAGATCTTAACAGGGCTTGTCCAAATGATCCTTTCGCCCTTCCTCATATCGATCAAATTATTGATTCAGTGGCGGGATGCGAGCGTTTGTGTTTCCTGGACGCTTATTCCGGGTATCACCAAATCAAGATGGCTGTGGAAGATCAGGAGAAAACAGCTTTTATAACCCACTTCGGGGCTTTTTGCTATGTGTCCATGCCATTTGGGCTCAAGAGTGCAGGGGCGACTTACCAGCGATGCATCCAAAATTGCCTCCATGGACAAATTGGACGCAACGTTCATGCTTACATTGACGACATTGTGGTTAAGACTCACAGGAAGGAAACATTACTGGGAGATCTAAGGGAGAATTTTGGTAATCTGCGGGTATACCAGATGAAGCTTATTCCCACTAAATGTGTCTTTGGCGTTCCAGCAGGAAAATTGTTGGGTTTCCGGGTGTCTAAGCGCGGCATTGAGGCTAACCCGGACAAAATCGAGGCGGTTACTTCCCTTGGGAAACCAGCGAATATCAATCAAATCCAACGGATGGCGGGTCGTATTGCGGCCTTAAGCTTCATAAGCCGTCTGGGAGAAAAGGCTATTCCCCTTTATCAATTGCTTAACAAATCCGACCATTTTGTTTGGACAGACGAAGCCAATGAAGCTTTCGAAGCCTTAAGACATCAGCTGGTCAACCCGCCGGTTTTGGCCGCCCCGACTGAGAAAGAGCCCATGCTTCTGTATATTGCAGCAAACTCCAAAGCGGTGAGTGTGGCAGTGGTCATCGAAAGGAAGGAGGAAGGGAAGGACTATCCAGTGCAACGCCCAATGTATTTCATTAGAGAGGTGCTAACTCTCTCCAAGCAGCGATACCCACACTGGCAGAAGTTAGTTTATGGGGTCTTTATGGCAAGCCAAAAGCTCAAACATTATTTCCAAGAGCATCCTATCACGGTGGTTAGCTCCGCTCCCCTCGGGGACATCATCCATAATCGGGAAGCGACAGGGCGAATCGCCAAGTGGGCAATCGAACTCGGGCTCCACCACGTGCGATACACCCCTCGCACGGCTATCAAGTCTCACGCCTTGGTTGATTTCGTCAACGATTGGACCGAGTTACAGATCCCGGAAGACAGGCCTGACCTTACATACTGGACTATTTATTTTGACGTGTCTAGAGAGTTGGAAGGCTCGGGGGCTGGCGTGGTGCTGATATCACCTCAAGGAGACAAATTCTGCTATGTCCTCCGACTCATGTTTCCATGTACCAACAACGCTGCGGAATAGGAAGCTTTACTTCATGGCTTACGACTCGCCAAGGAGATGAACCTTATGCGGGTAAGATGTTTTTGCGATTCTGATTTGGTGGCTCAGCAAGTTTCAGGTACTTGAGATTCTCGGGACCCCGTGATGGCGGCTTACAGGAGGGCTGTGTCTGATGTGGCGGGTCACTTCGATGGTTATCAGGTCAATCATATCGACCGACGCCTTAGCGAAGCAGCTGATGCCCTTTCACGTCTCGGTTCGCAGCGTAAGCCGGTTCCCCCCAATGTCTTTCTGGATACTCTGCATAATCCTTCCGTAATGTTACCCTCGGAGGAAGAGTTGGTAATACCAGACCCTGAGTCTCAGTTCGTGGCGGCTCTCCATGTTACGCCGGATTGGGTTCTTCCGTATCTGGCCTATCTCGCCCGAAGTGAGTTACCTTCGGATGAAGTATTGGCTCGCCAAATCGTTCGGCGAAGCGAATCCATGGTGATCATCAATGGCGAATTATATAAACGAAGCACTTCCGGGGTTTTCCAAAGATGTGTTTCCTCTGAAGAAGGATGCGTAATTCTAAACGACATTCATTCCGGAGATTGTGGGCATCACGTCGGGTCACGTTCCTTGGTTTCAAAAGCGTTCCGTCATGGTTACTTCTGGTTGACGGCCCATGCAGATGCAGAGGAGATAGTTCGTTGATGTGACGGATGCCAGCGTTATGGACGACAGGCCCATGTGCCGTCTCAAGAACTAAGGATGATACCCATCACTTGGCCTTTCGCGGTCTAGGGGTTAGACATGGTTGGCCCCTTTAAGAAGTCGTCCAACAAAAAAACTCATCTGCTGGTGGCGGTTGATAAGTTTACCAAGTGGGCTGAAGCAGAACCTGTTGGAGCTTGCGATGCAAAGACAGCGGTTAAATTCTTGAAAAAATTGATCTTCCGGTTCGGATATCCACATAGCATTATTACTGACAATGGTACTAATCTGTCTCAAGGAGCGATGCAGGAGTTTTTCCATCGTGAGCACATCCGGCTTGATGTTTCTGTAGTAGCTCATCCGCAATCTAATGGACAGGCCGAGCGGGCGAATCAGGAAGTGTTGCGAGGAATCAAACCCCGACTCATGGTTCCCCTGGAACGTACCCCGGGGTGTTGGGTTGAGGAGTTTCCTTCTGTACTATGGAGCATCCGGACCACCCCGAACCGTTCTACGGGCTTTACTCCCTTCTTTTTGGTGTATGGACCAGAAGCCGTTCTTCCCACTCACATTAGGCATGACTGCCCAGAGTTGCCGCTTATGTGGAAGAGGACAACGAGTTCGCGCGTCAAGATTCTTTGGACGCTTTGGAGGAAGCACGCGATTTGGCTGTAGCCCGATCGGCCATTTATCAGCAGGACTTACGGCGTTATCACAGCCGCCGGGTCAAGAGCCGAACTTTTCAGGAGGGCGACTTAGTGCTTGGATTGATACAAGATCGTACCGGCATGCATAAGTTATCACCACCATGGGAAGGACCGTTCGTCGTCAGCAAAAGTCTTCGCGACGGGTCCTACTATCTGGTGGATCTACGGCCTGATCGGCCAACCACGGAGGCTGAGTAAACTCGCCCCTGGAACATAGCCCACTTGCGGCCTTATTACACTTGAGCTATTAGTTGTGCCTTTTGTAAGTTTTTCATTTCTTATGAAGCAATAAAGTTGATGCCTCCCAGCTTGGGGGTTTTCCTGCTAATTCATCTTACTGAAAGTATGGATCTTTATTTTTATTCTTCAACAAGTCGCCCAAGCATGGACGCTATCTATACCAAAGAGCTTAAGTCGCCACGATGCGCTTATTACAAAACTGGGTATCGATAAGTCAAAGAGGATCGAAGTTGCTACATGCGCGCGATTCAAACATAGGCGCCTTATATGATTTTGTGGATTAGGCCGGCTTACTTGAGGGCAGTTTGTTCTCAAGTCGTTTTGTGGTAATAGCGTATACGCTTCTACAATCCTATGACGGTCTTTCCCTTAATCATAGGTCACTTGGGGGCTTCCTCTCACTGAGATCAGCCTTACTACCCATTTGGCCTGTGAAAAATTACCGCATTACAAATGGTTATACTCAACTGTGTGTTGGCCGAATCGCCATATGGACCCATGAACTCTTGGCGAGTTACTCCGCTTATGGGCCCTGAACTCGCCTTGGTTAAAACATGTCTGGTACCGGCTAGCGCCTCACATGGAAAATAGAGAAACCATTGGTTCACTGAACCCGCTTCACTGAAGCTTGACTCGCGACTGATCAGCCGGTCTAAATACTTGAGCTTTTTATACAAAACACTCCCTTGGGTAGCACTTGAGTTTATATAACTCGTCCTATCCTGTCGCGACCTGATGAGCCGACGAAATTGCTATTTTTTACCTTCCTGGCACTGCCACAAGGTCTTTCAGACTTTTTTCTGACTCGCCTCAAATATCTTGGGTCGGTTATTATTTATTATCATCCATTACTCACTGAGATGATTTGATATGTGTCTTTAAGCCTAACAGGTTGATGATCAAAATCATTATAGCCACGGCGGGTCAAGCATCATAAAAAGACGCCTTGAGGGCGGGTCAAGCATTCTAAGGAGCCTTAAAGGCGACATAAGGGTTTTCAAGACATCACAGAAGCAGTTTGATCTCTATAAAGGACTTATTACATGGATCTTATGGCCAAATCCATAAAGGATTATTCGACTGATGTCCTCGGGTCAGCCTGCTGCGAGCTCTGGCCGACTTCAATTTGCAAGTCGCCCAGTACCCAGTTACACTTGGATAACACGGCGAACTCATCTTCATCGTTCATCACTGATGAGAGATCCACCTCCAAGTCAAAAGGATTCTTGGGTCGACGCGGAGTTAAGCTGGTTGTCACAAAGGTTGGCGGGTTGACTTTCTTGTTCTTGTTGTCATAGGCGGCTTGGTATTTTGATAAATCCAAGCATGCTGCAAGCTGAGTCGCTGCCAAACGGGATTCTTTGACAACACGCTGGTAATCTTCTTCAGCGAATTCTGACCCGTCATCCTTGAGCTGGGGAAAGCCTGCCGCTACCTCTTCAGGGTTTATTTCTGGAGCATACGCCAGGCACCGACTCAGAGTAGTCAGTGCTCCTTTTCGGGCAGCAGACCGAGTTAGCTCACCAATTTGAGGAGGAAGAGTAGATAAGCAGCCAAGAATCTTCTTTATGGATGTTATGGGTTCCTTGGCACCCATCACTGCTTTCACGGTCAGCAGACTTCCGGTATACAGCTGCTCCGTTAACGTGTAAATCCCCTTCAGCATCAGGACACAATCATTCTGAAGATTGGCGTCTCTCGGACCTGCATAAGGAGTAATGATGGTCAGCGATTTCTACATACTAAGTTATTTATTTACAAAATAGAAGGTGAGGGTTTGGTTTTTTACCAAAGACGGCCTGTGCCATGTTGGAGATATGTCGCTTTAAGCCGGCAAGCTCTTGTTGCACAGTATCCAACTTAGCTTCGGCTTTTTCTGCTCGCTTTATCAGGGCATCTTGATCAGCTTGAGCATTTTTAAGTCGGCTTTTAGCTTCTCCATCTCAGATAAGATCAGTTGACACTTCTCTTCTGATTTTGCCCGGGCATCCCGCTGACCGGTTAAATTCTTCTTCAAATCGCCAAATGCTGATTCAGCTTGGGTAAGTGATTCCTGTCAAAATATATGGTCAAGGGGCAAGTCTCAGAATTATTGCAAGCAACATCCCTAACACTTGGGGGCTAATGTATAATTTTTTAGATAAATTATACAATATCAAGACCCGGCTCATCTTTTTACAGATGACCCAGCCCTTGGGGGTTACAGGTCGAATGTTTTCTTCAATTATCAAGACCCAGCTCATCTTTTTACAGATGACCCGGCCCTTAGGGGTTACAGGTCGAAAGTTTTCTTCAATTATCAAGACCTGGCTCATCTTTTTACAGATGACCCGGCCCTTGGGGGTTACAGGTCGAAAGTTTTCTTCAATTATCAAGACCCGACTCATCTTTTTACAGATGACCCGGCCCTTGGGGGTTACAGGTCCAAAGTTTTCCTCAATTATCAAGACCTGGCTCATATTTTTACAGATAACCCGGCCCTTGGGGGTTACAGGTCGAAAGTTTTCTTCAATTATCAAGACTCGGCTCATCTTTTTACAGATGACCTGGCCCTTGGGGGTTACAGGTCGACAGACTCATTTTACTATTAAGAACCAGCTCATCTTTTTGTAGATGACCCGGCCCTTGGGGGTTAATAAGGATAATACGGTATGCAATAAGTCGTACCTCATGTTTGTTCTTCAGCATAAGAAGCAGAGTTTTTTCCATTTCATAACTCGCCTCCAGGCGACTCGCAAAGCCCGAGCAAAGTTCTCTGAATTCAAGATTTTCATACTGGGAGAGCTTAGCCTTGGAGAGTTCATACTCAATAGCAGGTTGAGCTGATGATGATACATGCTTTGACAAAACTGCTGAGGCCGGCTTAGAAAAGCGAGTGCCGGTGATGACCACAACATTTGGGTCTTCTGCTGTTTTTAATGGACTTGGCGGATTAGGCGTTTCCATGGTTTCCTTGGGCGATCTTGGGAGATCCATTTGATTTTCAGGTTTATCTTGGGCCGGGTTATCTTGGATGGGCGCCGATTTTTCAATAGGCTCTGAAGCTCTAATGGGAGCTGACCCGCCAGTTTTCCTTTTCTTTGCCTGAGCCCTAAAAGGAAAAGGGAGTGCGCTTAAAGAAACAGACATTACCATCATCAGAATAAGGTAAGTGTTATAAAAGACTTACCCTGGGACGCATATCATCGGTGGAAGTGCTCACATTACTGAGTCGCCTGATGAAGGAGGAGAACTCTGCAAAATAAACTCTTCAAGATGTGAGCGAGTTATAAACGTAGTCCAAAAGGAAATGAAGAGGTGCTGTTAAAAGATACCTCATTTTGCCTTTTCTTGGTTTTTGTTGGTAACCCGGACACCAAGTCTCCAGACTGACTCCGAGTTTTCCGATTGGAAGCATGTTGCGCTTTCTTCAAAAGGAAATTTGGATCCAAACAAGCATGTGGGTGTGAGAAGGGAACTTTCCCACAAATTCGCGTGGCCGGCTTAGGTGGAGGAGAAGATGAGTCGGAGGAAACAGAAATTACCTCTATGGAGTCTTCCTGGCTTTCATTGTCCTCATTCTACACAAGAGATACAAGAGGCATAAACACAAAATTATCAACAATGAATGGCGAGTTAAAGAAGATGGATTTTTACCTCTGAAAGTACGTCGCCGACTTGGGATTCGTCGGCGTCAGATGGCTCAGTAACGATGGCTTTTCCCTTGCCCTTGGATTTCTTTTTTGGAGGCGGCTTGGCTTGCTTCAAGGCCATCTTTTTTGGCCTCCTAGACCAGAATTTGTCACCTTTATGAAAAGGCATTTTTTATTATAAGAGGTCATAGCTCACGTAAGACGGAAGGAATAAGGTAAAAGCGGGTTAAGTTATTTACCTTTGCTGTCGGGTTGATCTTGCAGAACGGCTTAAGACCTATTTGGCCGCACATGGCCATGGGCTCGCCGGTCAATTTCTTGATCGTGGTTACAATATCATTTTCTGTTAGTGCTATGTGGAAATAGCACTGGGGGTGATCCAAGGTACCATCAAAATCACACATTAATCCGTCCCGACGACTTAAGGGGAGGATACGCCATTCGACCCAGCAACGGATTAAGTCAACCCGAGTAAGGCCGTTGTTTGTCAGAGGTCTTAACTCGGACAGTACTGGGATAAAATCTGACTCCTCTTCTTCGGTGAGCTTGTCTGGGAGTTTGAAATTTGTTGGAAGACGCTCCTCCCTATAGCCAAGAAGCTTGTTTTCACCCTCAGGCGAAGTTTCCTGGCAGTAAAACCAAGACTCGCCCCAGCCTTTAGGATGGCTTGGCATGGCGAGTGACGGGAATGAACTATCCCTACGGCGTTGAACATTGACACCTCCAAGCTCCAAGCTAGGACCATTGGAAAATTCTGTCTGGCGATTCAAATGGAAGAAATACCAAAATAAAGGAACTGAAGGTTCCATCCGCAAGTAGGCCTCACAGAACACTTGGAACTGACATAAATTGCTTATCGAGTTGGGTCCTAAGTCCTGGAGGCGGACATTCATGAAGGTCATGGCATCTCTGAGGAATTTTGATCCGAGCTGTTTAAAACCCCGTTCAAGGTGTTCAACAAAAACAACTATTTGCCCTTCCTTCGGGTTGGGGATCTCCGCTCCTAACCCGGAACGCCAACCGATAACCTCTTGAGGGTCCAGATTCCCCGTTTTCACACAGTTGTTAAGGAGAGTATCATCAACCTTGGTCGGGAGCCAATCATTTTTGAAAACGGTGCCCATGCTACAAAGGGAAAAATTATGGGTAAATTAATTTGCCCAGCACCTACTAAATGGTGAAACAGATTCATTTGACTCGCCAAACAATTTGCCTAATAGCTGAGGGAGTTTTTTGACTCACCCATAAAGGGCCGGGTCAGAATACCAGGGCGACTTATGAAATTATTACTACTTAAAGGAAAAATGGTTCAGAGCTTCAGAAGTGTCCGCCAAAATGGCGAAGTATGAGTCTATAAACAGGTTTCACGCGAGAGGCAGTAATATATGGATCTATAGAACAGGCAGAAATGAATGCGAAAGGTCTGGGTAAAACGGCCTATGACTAAGATGAAAACAGTACAGTTGATCTGGTGAAATCCTTTCTGAAGTCTTCAAATCAAGGATAAGCAACTAAGGGCATGGAAAATGTTGTTGTACTCACTATCGTCACCACCAACTAGCCGGGAATTACAAAGCTGTTCGAGATGTTCTAAAGAAACGGTGGACAAGAACCTCGAGAAGCTTAGATCTGCCTTCAATGGCGGGAGGCTGACCTGGTAAATGCAGCTGGAGGCGTCCTGAGAAAGATTCGCGGCGAGCGTTGCACGTTCAGCAGCTCCCGGGCGGCGACGAAGTTCTCGGACGACGACGAAGTTCTCGAAGCGGCGGCAAAGCTCTCGGGCGGTGACGAAGTGCTCGAAGCGGCGGCGAAGCTCTCGGGCGGCGGCGAAGCTCTCGGGCGGCGACGAAGTGCTCGAACGACGGGGAAGCTTTCAGGCGGCAACGAAGTTCTCGAGCAGCGGTGGAGCTCTCGGGCGGCGACAAAGTGCTCGGGTGGCGACGAGGCTCTCGGTGCGACGGTGAGGAAGAAGGGGGCGATAAGACGGGTAGGTGGAAATGCGCCCTACCCCCTCCTCCCGCCTATTTATTGGGTCAGGCGCTGAGATCGAGGCGCCACGAGCGGGAACTGCCAAAAGATAAAGATTCGCCATGATGGCGCCCAAAATTTTTGGGATATCGATACCGAAGGATCCGTTGGAGATTACCTCGTCATCTCTTCTGAGAATAAAGGGATAAGGAGGCGCCAACAAGAAGTGGTTTGGCGACTTGAGTTTTTCCGCAACGGATGGCGGTTTAAGTGCATGGTGCATAAGAAGAGTGAGATGAATCGCCCCTAACTAAGTGAGGACATTGGCGTGAAAAAATTCAAGTCAATCTGGGGCCTTATGTTGGGGGTATTATTTGTTGGGTAATCCGCCCTAGTTGGGTCGGGTCACCCAAGTTGGCGACTCATCTCTAAGTGGTTCCGGCCTTGGCCCAGCGGGGCCGGGAGTCGGATGACGATTCGGGACCTTCGGGAGAAGTCCATTGTTGGGAAGATCTCCAAGTCTTGGAAAGATGGCGACTTAGAGATAGGAAGAATCACGATTTGTGTAAAGGAAAGGACTCTTGTAAACCCTAGGGGCTCGACCTGTATATAAAGGCGGGTCTCAGGGAAGGAGAGGGCAGGTTAGAAATCATCAAGTGCTAGGTCAGGCGAGTTACGCCCCCATGTAATCAAAACACCATCAATACAAACACCAAGCAGGACGTAGGCCTTTACCTCCTCACGAGGGGCCGAACCTGGGTAAATCTTTGTCTCGCTCTCGCATAACCTCTTTGAGTCGCCACCAAGGTGTGATGGCTCCAACACTAAGTTCTTTCACGAGGACATCTGGCATGACAAAACCATGAAAGATCTCATGAGTTTTCTGTTGAGTTTTGTGATGTGAGGTTTTCAAGTTTTGGGTAAAGATTTAATGGACTACAGAATAAGGAGTGGCAAGAGCCTGAGCTTGGGGATTACCAAGGCACCCCAAGCCATATTCAAGGATACCAAAGAGCCTAAGCTTGGGGATGCCCCGGAAGGCATCCCCTCTTTCGTCTTCAATCCTCGGTAAATTTACTTGAGGCTATATTTTTATTCACCACATTATATGTGTTTTTCTTGGAGCGTCCCATATGATATAGTCTTTACTTTTTAGTTTTCCACAATCAAACTTACTTCACACATCTTTTGAGAGAGACACACACTGAATCGTGAATTTATTAGAATACTCTTTGTGCTTCACTTATATCTTTTAAGCTAGGCAATGTTACTCTAGTGCTTCACTTATATCTTTTAGAGCATGGCGGTGTTGTGTTTTATGGAAATTACTAAACTCTCGTAGCTCACTGATATTATTTTGAGAGTTCTTTAAACAACATTGTAATTTGTTTAGGTTATGAATTTAGTCCTAATATAATAGGCATCCAAGAGGGATATAATAAAAACTTTCATATTAAGTGCATTGAATATGATGAGAAGTTTGATTCCTTGAATATAGTTTTGAGATATGAAGATGGTAATATGAAAGTCATGCTAGTAACTAATTGTGAATTATAATAAATACTTGTGTTAAAGCTTGTGATTCCCGTAGCATGCACGGATGGTGAACCGTTATGTGATAAAGTTGGACCGTGATTTCTGTAATGATTGTCAACCTTTGTGTGGAGGTCGGGATCGCGGGATGGTTAACTCCTACCAAGCCTTCCCATAGGAGCATGCGTCTAATACTTTGCTTCTATAACTAATAGGCTTTTTCAATAAGTATGTGAGTTCTTTATGACTAATGTTGAGTTCATGGATTATACGCACTCTCACCCTTCCACCTTTGCTAGCCTCTCTAGTACCGCACAACTTTTGATGGTACATTAAACCCACCTTCCTCAAAACAACCACCATATATTTTTCCACAAAACAGCCACTCTATCTACCTATTATGGCATTTTCATAGCCATTCTGAGATATATTGCCATGCAACACCACCGTCTCGTTTTTATGACACGCACCATCATTTCCACATTGCTTACAGAGTCATACTTTGTTCTAGATATCGAGTTGTAATCTTTGAGTTGTAAGTAAATAAAAGTGTAATGATTTGCATTATTAGAGCATTGTCCCGTGTGAGGAAAAGGATGATGGAAGCTATGATTACCTCACATGGGGATGAGTCTCCGGAATTTACAAAAAAATAAAAGAGGCCAGCGAAGCCCATAAAAAAATAAAAGAGGCCATAGAAGCACATCCAAAAAAGAAAAAAAAAGAAAAAAAATGAGAGGAAGACAGAAGGGACAATGCTACTATATTTTTCACACTTGTGCTTCAAAGTAGCACCATGTTCTTCATAGAGAGTCTCTTGTTTTGTCACTTTCACATAACTAGTGGTATTACATCTTTTGCACAACCACTTAGTTTTATTTTTTGAGCTTTCATACACTTATAGCTCTAGTGCATTTGTTGCATGGCAATCCCTACTCACTCACATTAATATCTATTGATGGGTATATCCATAGCCTATTGATATGCGTAGTTAATGTGAGACTATCTTCTTCCTTTATTTTGCAACCTCCACCACACAGTATTCCACCTATAGTGCTATATCCATGGCTCACGCTCATGTATTGTGTGTGAGTTAAAAGGTTTGAGAACATAAAAGGTGTGAAACAATCGCTTGATTTTCACCAGGGTTGTGCATGATTTAGATACTTTGCGTGGTGAAGATGGAGCATAACCAGACCATATGATTTTGTAGGGATAACTTTCTAAGACCATGTTATTTTGAAAGGAAGCAATTACCTTATTAGTATGCTTGAAGTATTATTGTTTTTGTGTCAACATTAGACTTTTTTGAGTCTTATGGATCTGAATATTCATGCCAAATTAGAGAATAATACATGAATAAATATGTTAGGTAGCATTCCACATCAAAAATTCTATTTTTATTATTTACCTACTCGGGGACGAGCAGGAATTAAGCTTGGGGATGCTTGAGACGTCTCCAACGTATCTATAATTTTTGATTGTTTCATGCTGTTATATTATTTGTTTTGGATGTTTTATATGCATTAATATGCTGTTTTATATTAATTTTGGAACTAACCTATTAATCTAGAGCATAGTGCGAGTGTATGTTTTTCCACGTTTTTGAATATTGCAGATTCGGAATATTAAACAGAGTCCAAATGAAACAAAATCCCCAAAAATATTTTTCTTGGACAAGAAGACACCCATGAGACTTGGAGTAGGGGGCAAGGCAACTACCCGGACGCCACAAGCCTGCAGGGTGCTCCCTGGGTGGAGGCCGCGCCCCGTCGCTTATGGGCCCTCTGGAGCTCTCGTAACCCTAATTCTTGGCCTATAAATTCCCAATTATTCCCGGATCACCAAAGAGAGCCATGAAAATACTTTTACGCTGTCGGGAGCCTCCGTTCTCGAGAGATCCAATCTCGGAGCCTTTTCCATTAATGTGTCGGAGAGGGAATTGATCACGTAGGGCATCTACATCAATTCCATTTCCCATCCAATGATGTGTGAATAATTCACCATACACCTATGGGTCCACAGCTAATAGCTAGATGGCTTCTTCTCTCTCTTTGATCTCCAATACCATGTTCTTCATGATCTTCATGGAGATCTATCCGATGTAATACATTGTGTTTGTCGAGATCCGATGAATTGTGAGTTTATGTTCAGATTATCTCTGAATACTATTTGAGTCTCTTTCGAATTCTTATATGCATGATTCATATCTTTGCAAGTCTCTTCGAATTACTGGTTTGGTTTGGCCAACTAGATTGGTAATTCTTGCAATGGGAGACGTGCTTAGTTTTGGGTTCAATCTTGCGGTGTCCTCAGCTAGTGACAGTAGGGGTAGCGAGGCACGTATTATATTGTTGCCATGAAGGGTAAAAAGATGGGGTTTTCATTATATTGCTTGAGTTTATCCCTCTACATCATGTCATCATACTTAATGCCTTACTCTGTTCTGCATGAACTTAATACTCTAGATGCACGCATGATTCAGTCGATGTGTGGAGTAATAGTAGTAGATGAAGAATTGTTTCGGTCTACTTGATACGGACGTGATGCCTATATGCATAATAATTGCCTTAGATATCTTCATAATTATTTTCTGTTCTATCAATTGCTCGACCGTAATTTGTTCACCCACCGTATTTTTTTCCTTTATGAGAGAAGCCTCTAGTGAAACCTATGCCCCCGGGTCTATTTTCCATATTATATTTTCACATCTATCAATATTTTATACCTATCTCTATCTGATCTCATGCTTGCAAATAACTCTGAAGGGATTGACAACCCCTTTATAGCGTTGGGTGCAAGAGTTTGATCATTTGTGTAGGTAATACTATCGGAACCTTGCTTGTTCCTCCTACTGGATTGATACCTTGGTTCTCGAGAAACTGAGGGAAATAATTATCTACTTCGCTGCATCACCCTTTCCTCTTCAAGGGAAAACCAACGCAAGCTCAAGAGGTAGCATTAAGCTCCGTGGTCTTGTTGGTAGCATCCAAGCTTTGTGTGGACATAGCCCCAACCTTGTTTGTAAAGTTCTGGTCGCTGCCTTCAAGGGCACCACTAGTGGAATCAGGACATCTCGCATTGTGTGAGGGCGTGAGGAGAATACGGTGGCCCTAGTGGCTTCTTGGGGAGAATTGTGCCTCCACACCGCTCCAACAGAGACGTACTTCCCGTCAAAAGGAAGGAACTTTGGTAACACATCCTCGTGTGCATCGGTTCCACTTGTGGTTATTTCTTACCTTTACTTTGTGCTTACTATTGTTGTGTGGTATTCCTTCCTTGCACTAGTTGTTGTTATTGTTAGCATCATATAGGTTTCTCACCTAGTTGTTCATCTAGAGAACCTTTTGTTGCTAACCCAAATTTGTTAAGAAAAGCCAAAAATTGGTAGTTGGTATTCACCCCCTCGTCTCTTTATTAAGGGTTTCACCACCCGAAGAGTATGGTTGACGATGGTGGGAGTGGGAATGAAGTGCCCGAGGCCGTGCATTTGAGTTCGATCACACGTGACGACTTGAATGAGGCTATGGCCTCACTCAAGACGTCCATGACGATCGAAGTCAAGTCCATGCTTAAATAATTACTTAAGGGGATGAAGAATTCTCCCGAACCGTTGGTTGTTGAGAAACTCACCACATCGGAGTCGGAGGACAATTCCGAAAAGGAAGCGGTAGAGGTAGTCAAACTTCTTCCCCTCTTGAGAAAATGGGACGGGAACTTCTGTTTCAGTTCCTCCTCCCCTGGTCTATGGAGGACCGGTCCCTACACCGCATAATAAAAACCTTCGTCCTTCTCATAAGCTTGTTAATGGTGATTTTGCTAATTGTTTTTTTGCATGAAGTCTCATTTGAATCTTTGGAGATCATCGAACAAGGCTTCTACCCACATGATCCAAACAACTTCACTGCAAGAGAAGAGGGGGACAATCAATACAATCATTTCATGTTGTTCATCCTTCAATCCGCGGTTCCTCCCGAAGATCTATCTCACTTGCGCCCCTTCACTCGTGCCAAGGATTGTTGGGAGAACATTATGGTGTTATACAAGACGAGCTAAAGCATTCAGCAGTCCAACTTTGAAGTGGCACTTGACGAGGCTGATGAGTTTGTGATGCTAGAAGATGAGGATCCCCATGATCTCTACCGAAGGGTGACTACTCTTGCCGTTGCTCTCCAAGATCATGGGAGCAAGGATACTGATGACACTTGGATCAAGCACAGGTTTCTCAAGGCCATTATGCCATTAAACAAAGCCATGTCCTTTGTAATTCGTCAAAGGCCGGATTTCCACACCTTGACTTCAAGTGAAGTGTTGGATGAGTTCATTGCCATGAACATCATGAACAAGACCACCGACAATGCTCTTGCTCGTGTCCGGTCAAAGAAAGCCTCAGCTAACCTTGCCTTGAGAGCCTAGGTCATTTCAGATGAAGAAGAGGAAGAGGAAGCAGGGGGTTGCCCTGAAGACACGAAATACGCTTATCACGAGCACATGGCTCTTGCATCAAGACAATTTTGGGGCAACAAGAGAAACTCAAGGCCCAACTTCTCCAAGAACAACTCTAATGGGTCCCAGAACAAGCAATGAGTGAGTACATGCTACAATTGCGGCAATGCGAGTCACTTTGTGGTGGATTGTCCTTATGAGAAGAGGGAAGACAATAGGGGCAAGCTCATTTGCAAAGACAAAGCCAAGTCTTTCCCAAGCAGGAATAACTTCACCAAGAAGACTCCTCCAAAGGGTTTGGTGGCCCTTGAAGAGTACACCTCCGATGATGACGAGGATGATACAAGCCATGAAGGGATGGTAACGGCTATTGTAGCCATTGCCACCTCCTCCCCCAAGGCGTCTCTCTTCACTGCCACCAACGAGAACCGCATCGCCAAGTGCCTTATGGCCAAAGGTATCAATAAGGTAACCCCCAACATCAAGACCACTATAGCTACTACTCCTTCATTGTTAGATTGTTTTGATGATAGTGAAGTAGTGGAGCTTGATGAGAATTAGTTTGACAAATTCTTGTGTAAGCTCAAAGGTGAATCCAAGAGGCACTTTGTTGCTCTTTTGGAACAATTTGGTGAGGCCAATGATCTCATTAAGTCTCATGAGGATACTATCTCCAAGATGGAGGGACATAGCCGTGAATACGCCGATGAGATTACGGAACTATCCATTTCTCTAGAGGAAGAGCGTGGTCTCCGTTTAGCTCTTCAGGAGTCACACAATGTTGATCATGCTAAATTGCAAAAATATCTTGATCATGCTATTGTTCTTACCTGTGTGCTCAATTTCGAGAAAGTTGCACTTGGGGTTGACCATGATAGACTCAAGGAAGAATTTGACACACTTGACAAGGCCCACAAGTTCTTGAAAGGTGCTCATTCCTCTCTTAAGGAGTCTCATGATCAACTCCAAGTAAAAATAACCAAGGAGATTTCTACTTGTCCTCCCTTCGTTCTAATTGATAATGCTTGTGCTACTAACCCTTGTTGTGAGGATGTGCATCTTGTGGAGGAGAATGCCAAGTTGAAAGAACAACTTAAGAAGGGATTTGTGTCATGCATCCAATGCGAGAAGAACCTAAATGACCTTTTGAGTAATCAAAAGGAAGTTGTAGGAAAGGAGGGACTTCTGTTTGCACCCAAGTCTAAGAAGAAAAAGAAGAACAAGCCCAAGCAATCTCCTCCTCTCAAGGACACCTTTGTCAAATAGGGTGAGAGTACTCATAAGAAGATGAAGAACAAGGAAGGGGGTGGGAATGCCAAGAAGGGCAAAACCACCTCTCCCAACAAAGCCGACGACTTTAACCCCTCTTATGTTTTATGCCATGCTAGTGCTGGGCATGTTTATGCTAAATTTGTTGGTTCTTGTTATGAGTACATTGAATGGTCTATTTGGTTTCCTAATACCCTTGTTTCTAACTTTAGAGGACCCATTCAAGAATGGGTACCTAAATCCAAGCATTGATCTCTTGTAGGAGTATGCTTCCGGTGGGGTGTCATGGTTGCTCGATAGTGGAGCCACAAATCATGTGACCGCGAGCAAGGACTTGCTGGTGGATGTGCATCCAATTCCATCTATTCCCACCCATGTCCAATTTGCGGATGCCTCACCATCTAAGGTATTGGGATTTGGTAAGGTGGTTATCTCTCAAGATTTATCTACACAGAAGGTCATGCTTGTTGAGTCCCTTGCATACAATTTTCTTTCCGTTCGTCAACTTGCAATTATGGGCTTTGCCACATTACTTAATCTTGATACCGTGGCCCTTTTGTGGAGCAAGACTCTTAAAGTAGCCTTTGTTGGACATGTCGAGAACGGTCTCTATTTGGTGAACTTTTCGGAGCGACCCACTAAGACCGCGATTTCTCTAATGGCTAAAGTTGATGTGGGTTGGCTTTGGCATCGCCGGCTAGCTCATTTCAATATGATATCTTTGCAAAGTATCCTCAAAGGGAATCAGGTGCGTGGACTAACAAATGTGAGTTTTGCCACAGACCGTGCGTGTAGTGCTTGTATTGAAGGAAAGCTTCATGAAACAGCTCACCGTGCCACAACTATCATCTACTCTAAGAGCCCCTTGGAACTCCTTCACATGGGTCTCTTTGGTCCTACATCCTTGGATAGCCTCGGGGGAAGAAAGTATTGCTTGGTGATTGTGGATGACTACTCAAGATACACTTGGGTGTACTTCTTCAAGAGGAAGAGGGAGACTCAACAAACCGTCATCAACTTTGCTTATGAAGCTCAACATCAACATGAAGGAAAGATATTAATGATTAAAAGTGACAACGGCACCGAGTTCAAGAACTACACCTTGGATGAGTTCCTTAGTGACGAGGGGATCAAGCACCAATATTCAGCACCCTATACCCCTCAACAAAATGGTGTAGCGGAGAGGAAGAACTGGACGTTGATGTGCGCGGCAAGAACCATGATGGCAGAGTTCAAATCTCCGTAAAACTTTTGGGCCGAAGCCATCAACACCGCATGTCATGCATCCAATCGCCTCTACCTTCGCAAAGGCTTGAACAAGACTCCATATGAGATTCTTACCGGGAACAAGTCCAACCTCAAGTACTTCCGGGTGTTCAGTTGTAAGTGTTTAATTCTCAAGAAAGGTGTTCATCTATCTAAATTCGAAACTAGAGCTCAAGAGGGCATATTTGTTGGTTATGCTACAAACTCTCATGGTTACCGTGTCCTCAACAAGTCCACTGGACTCATTGAGGAGACGTGTAACGTAGAGTTTGATGAAAATAATGGCTCCCCAGCGGAGCAAAGTGATCCTTGTGATATAGGTTATGAAATTCCTCCTCAAGCCATAAGAACAATGGGGATTGTTCAAATACTCCCCATTGAGGAACCCCTTGTGACCGAAGGAGAAGGACAAAGAACAAAGTGGAGCCATCACCCTCACTAGACCCACACGCTTCCAAAGAACAAAGTGAAGGCCCTCAACCCGTTGAACAAGATCGAGTACAAGATCAACCTCATGAAGATGGTGATGCACCAAATGATGTCCAAGATCATGCTCAAGACTCTCAGTTTGCTCAAGATCAAGTGCAACCAAAAGATCAAGGGCAAGCTTGTTGAAAGCTCAAGACACTGCTCAAGATGATGATCCTCAATTACCTAGTGAGTAAATTTTGGAGCGCCGCGCCGCCAAGATGGCTTCCAGGCTCGAGCATCGACAACATATCTTGGAAAATGTGCTTGGAAGCTTCAAAAAGGGGGTAACTTCTCGTCAATAACTATCAAACTTCTGTGAGCATCACGCGTTTGTTTCATGTGTTGAACCCCAAAAGGTACATGAAGCGCTCGATGATGAGAATTGTCTTGAAGCCATGCATGATGAACTTAACAACTTCGAGCGCAATAAAGTTTGAGCATTAATGCCAAGGCCAATGGACGAACATAATGTCATTGGAATCAAATGGATCTTCAAGAACAAGCAAGATGTGAATGTCATTGTTGTTTGAAACAAGGCAAGACTGGTGGCTCAAGGCTACTCCCAAGTCAAGGGGCTCGACTATGGTGAAACCTTTGCCCCTGTTGCTCGTCTTGAATCTATTCGCATGCTGCTTGCATTTGCATATCATCATGATTTCAAATTGCAACAAATGGATGTGAAGAGTGCATTTCTTGATGGTCCCTTGAATGAGTCGGTATATGTCAAACAACCCCCAGGATTCGAGGATCCCAAGCTCCCCACTCATGTATACAAACTCAAGAAGGTGCTCTACGGCCTTAAACAAGCCCCACGTGCATGGCATGAGTACTGTCAGGGATATACCCCGCGGGTAACCAGGCTTGAAGTATGACCCGGATGAGCTTGGCGACTCACTAGTGACCCAGCCCAGCTTGGCGACTCACCATTGACATGGTACGAGGGTCAGACGAATGACAAGACCGAAGGCCCAAGGCCCTACGTACACCCCGGCATAAGGCTTCTCATAGAAAGGCCAGGAGGGCCGGCTCACAAGAGAAGGCCCAAAGAAGAGGAAAGACTCCCTCACAAAGGAAGAAAGACTCATATTAGGATTCAAGAGAGACTAGTCCTATTCCTACTCCTAGTAAGACTCTACATGTAAAACCTACCCCTTCCACCTATATAAGGTGGGGTAATGCGCCCCAAGAGGGATGAGTTAACATAGATTCATAAGTTCAAGTCATTAGAGATAGCCACATTAGACACCCTCGAGATTAGAGGTAGCGATTATGCAACCTTGTAATCGAGTTCATCACCTTCATCAATGAAGAACAAGAAGGACGTAGGCTTTAACCTCCACCGGAGGGGCCGAACCTGGGTAAACTCGCATCTCTCGATTCCGACCAATTGGCCATCTGCCACGACGGACGGCAAAGGGGGGAACCACGGACGGCAAAGGCTTTGCCATCGGTGAGCAAACGACAAAGTAGATGGTAGAAAAAATCCGGTGAAGAGGTTCTTTGCCGTCTGCTTTTGTAAAGCGGACGACAAAGAATCTTTGCCATGAGGGGGCATACGACAAATTAGCTGGGAAAACATATACTACAACGGCCCGGTTAAGTGTTAATGGAAGGCCTCCTCTCTTTGCCGTCTGCCATCCCCCTTTGCCACGTGGGGGCAGACGGCAAAGAGGGGAGAGAGAGGGGGCTGATTCACCCCTTTGCCGTGTGGGGGAAAACAAAAAAGAGGGGAGAGAAAGGGGGCAGATTCCCCCCTTTGCCGTCTGCCTACACCCCTTTGCCATGTGGGGGTAGACGGCAAAGAGGGAGAGAGAGGAGGCAGATTCCCCCCTTTGTCGTCTGCCATCCCCCCTTTGCCATGTGGGGGCAGAAGGCAAAGGGGGGAACCAACCCCTTTTTAATTTATTTTTTTATTATATCCAGCATTTTTAACAATAATCAGGACATATATATAAATATATATATATATATATATATATATTTGACATAAATAAATTTCTTTCCGCACTCATAACCATATTAAAATAACTCTCATCCATAGTGCATACATATTATGCAAGTTGCATCCATACGAAACCATATATTACACCAGTTTCATCCACATGCATACAAAGTTTCATGTATATCCATATACTACAATAGTTTCTATACAAGCCATGGTACAAGAAATCATCTTCAAGCATTCCATCAATATAATCCAAGCTTCCCGTGAAGTAAAGGTAATCTGCAAAATGACAAATAAGAAAGTTAGAAGAATAATACTAGATGAAGAAGTGTATATATAGGTTATTTCGGAGAGAAATTAGCTAAGTATAGACCATTTAGGAGCTACCTAAGCTAATTATATCATTTAGGTGGAACCCTAGCTAAATATAGGTCGTTTCGGAGCTAACTTGGGTAAAATAGGTCATTCCGGAGCAAACTATGCTATTAAGCCATTTTGGATCTAGCTATGCTAATTATAGGCCATTTAATACCTAAGTTAGGGGGTATAGGTCATCTTGCAGCTACGTAAGCCTTATTATGTCATTTAGGAGATAACTTAGCTAACTGTATGTCATTTTTTATTAAATAGGTCATTTTGGAGCTAACTAAGGTAATTATGTCATTTCGTAGGATAATTAGCCAATTTAGCCTTTCTTGGATGAGTCTAAGCTACGTAGAAGAAGAGAAAGACAAGAAGAAGTAAAAGAAGGACGAGGAGGAGGAGAAGCAGAAGGAAGAGGAGAAGAAGAAGAAAAGAAGAAGGAGAAGGAGAAGGAGGAAGAAGAAGGAGAAGAAGGAGCTCCTTCTCCTTCTTCTCCTCCTTCTACTCCTTCTTCTTATCTTCCTCCTTCTCCTTCTTCTTCTTCTCTTCTTATTCTTCTTCCTTCCTTTCATTTTTCCTCTTTCTTCTCCTCTTGTCCCCTTCTTCGGGCTAAATTGGCTAAGAATGCCTTTTTGGAGCTAATTATGTCATTTCGAGGATAATTAGCTAAGTATAGGTCATGTTTTATTAAATAGACCATTTAGGAGCTAACTAAGCTAATTATGTCATCTAGGTTGAACCCTAGCTAACTATAGGTCGTTTCGGAGCTAACTTGGGTAAAATAGGTCATTTTGGAGCAAACTATGTTTATTAAGCCATTTTGGATCTAGCTAGGCTAATTATAGGCCATTTAATACCTAAGTTAGGGGGAATAGGCCATCTTGCAGCTACGTAAGCCTTATTATGTCACTTAGGAGAGAACTTAGCTAACTGTAGGTCATTTTTTATTAAATAGGTCATTTTGGAGCTAACTAAGCTAATTATGTAATTTCGTAGGATAATTAGTCAATTTAGCCTTTCTTGGATGAGTCTAAGCTACGTAGAAGAAGATAAAGAGAAGAAGAAGTAAAATAAGGAGGAGGAGGAGGAGGAGGAGGAGAAGGAGAAGGAAGAGGAGAAGAAGAAGAAAAGAAGAAAAGAAGAAGGAGAAGGAGAAGGAGGAAGAAGAAGGAGAAGGAGGAGCTCCTTATCCTTCTTCTCCTCCTTCTTCTCCTTCTTATTATCCTCCTCCTTCTCCTTCTTCTTCTTCTCTTCTTCTTCTTCTTCCTTCCTTTCATTTTTCCTCTTTCTTCTCCTCTTGTCCCCTTCTTCGGGCTAAATTGGCTAAGAATGCCTTTTTGGAGCTAATTATGTCATTTCGAGGATAATTAGCTAAGTATAGGTCATGTTTTATTAAATAAACCATTTAGGAGCTAACTAAGCTAATTATGTCATCTAGGAGAGAACTTAGCTAACTGTAGGTCATGTTTTATTAAATAGGTCATTTTAGAGCTAACTAAGCTAATTATGTCATTTCGCAGGATAATTAGCAAATTTAGCCTTTCTTGGATGAGTCAATGTTATGTAGAAGAAGAGAAAGAGAAGAAGAAGTAAAAGAAGGAGGAGGAGGAGGAGGAGGAGGAGAAGGAGAAGGAAGAGGAGAAGAAGAAGAAAAGAAGAAGGAGAAGGAGAAGGAGGAAGATGGAGGAAGAAGAAGGAGAAGGAGGAGCTCCTTCTCCTTCTTCTCCTCCTTCTTCTCCTTCTTCTTATCCTCCTCCCTCTCCTTCTTCTTCTTCTTCTCCTCTTCTTCTTCTTCCTTCCTTTCATTTTTCCTCTTTCTTCTCCTCCTGTCCCCTTCTTCGGGCTAAATTGGCTAAGAATGCCTTTTTGGAGCTAATTATGTCATTTCGAGGATAATTAGCTAAGTATAGGTCATGTTTTATTAAATAGACCATTTAGGAGCTAACTAAGCTAATTATCTCATCTAGGTGGAACCCTAGCTAACTATAGGTCATTTTGGAGCTAACTTGGGTAAAATAGGTCATTCCGGAGCAAACTATGCTTATTAAGCCATTTTGGATCTAGCTAGGCTAATTATAGGCCATTTAATACCTAAGTTAGGGGGAATAGGTCATCTTGCAGCAACGTAAGCCTTATTATGTCATTTAGGAGAGAACTTAGCTAACTGTAGGTCATTTTTTATTAAATAGGTCATTTTGGAGCTAACTAAGCTAATTATGTCATTTCGTAGGATAATTAGCCAATTTAGCGTTTCTTGGATGAGTCTAAGCTACGTACAAGAAGAGAAAGAGAAGAAGAAGTAAAAGAAGGAGGAGGAGGAGGAGGAGGAGAAGGAGAAGGAAGAGGATAAGAAGAAGAAAAGAAGAAGGAGAAGGAGAAGGAGGAAAAAGGTGGAAGAAGAAGGAGAAGGAGGAGCTCCTTCTCCTTCTTCTCCTCCTTCTTCTCCTTCTTCTTATCCTCCTCCCTCTTGTTCTTCTTCTTCTCCTCTTCCTCTTCTTCCTTCCTTTCATTTTTCCTCTTTCTTGTCCTCTTGTCCCCTTCTTCGGGCTAAATTGGCTTAGAATGCCTTTTTGCAGCTAATTTTGTCATTTCGAGGATAATTAGCTAAGTATAGGTCTGTTTTATTAAATAGACCATTTAGGAGCTAACTAAGCTAATTATGTCATCTAGGTGGAACCCTAGCTAACTATACGTCGTTTCGGAGCTAACTTGGGTAAAATAGGTCATTCCGGAGCAAACTGTGCTTATTAAGCCATTTTGGATCTAGCTAGGCTAATTATAGGCCATTTAGTACCTAAGTTAGGGGGAATAGGTCATCTTGCAGCTACGTAAGCCTTATTATGTCATTTAGGAGAGAACTTAGCTAACTATAGGTCATTTTTTATTAAATAGGTCATTTTGGAGCTAACTAAGCTAATTATGTCATTTCGTAGGATAATTAGCCAATTTAGCCTTTCTTGGAGCTAACTAAGCTAATTATGTCATTTAGATGGAAGTCTAGCTGTTTTTTATTAAAACACTAGAAATAACATACCATTATCGTCATCACAACGGTGAAGCACAGTGGCTCTGGCTTGTTTCACCTCGAGAAGGCTGCCCTGGAGAAGGCTCGACTGTAGATGGGTCGTGCGATGCGTTTCGGGAGATATTCTGCACCAAACATTGGTTGCAATGTGTAGTTAGCATGAGGACACTCTTCAGATCACTGCACTGAAATGAAACTCACCGTCCCCGCCACGTTAATGACTCGCATCGACAGAGGGACTTGGCCGTTCTTCTCGCACATAGACTTCACATTTGGTTTCGACAAGTCAAACTTTTTATTTATTAATGAAACGGACATTCAAATGCAAGATTTGAAATAACATGAAGAAGAAACTTACCACGAAGAGCTCATATATGGCCCTGTTAGACGCATCATTATGTGCCCTCTCCGCCTCCACCAATGCAGTCGTCCTCTCCTCCAGCTCCCTAATTTCCTTATCCTTCTCTGCCATAGCCGCCTGCATTGCCTCTCTCTCTTTCTGAATAGCAGCCTCCAACACAACTCATTGTTAGCAATGTAATCATATTGGTTCCAATGCACAACATAATGCGGAAAGATAGTTGAGTCCATTAAACTAACCTTGATGACGAGCTCGACTGGCCGTGGGCGACGTGTTATCTCCGGACAAGAGCTCGTTTGGCGTGCCTTTATATGCCGGAGAGTGCTAGGACAACGTCTAAGGCCGTCTCCAATGGCGATCGAGCCATGAGGCCTCCCGTTGCCAGCTATCATCACCAGCTCTGGATCAATAGGCCCGTCGCTCGGGTTAAAGTCCTCCCCTTTCCTCGCCTTCCCGTGATCTCTGTACTTCACGAGCTTGTGCTGGGAGGAGATGTTGGTGAAGTTTTCTAGATGCTCGAGGTCAGACTCAGAGAATGCCTTGACCTTCTTGTACGAGGCAGTATGGGCCATCGCATACAGGTCGTACATCTGTGGCGCCTCCGTCTTATTGTGACGCGCCTAAAAGAGAGAGAGGAAAATTGTATTAGTAAAGGGCTCAAGATAGCATTAAGAATGAATTGCATGAGGCATGAAGCAAACCACATACCCAGTTCTCGCCAAATTGGATTAAGTTGACCCTCCCTTGATTGTGTGGCACGCCAACCATTTTGCCACGCCTCTCCTTGGCGTTGTTGTGGCTGGCCTCCCACGTTTCGGAGCACCACTGATCCACCAAGGCCTACCAACAATCCATCTTATCCACACACCATCTCGGGGGCACCTAAGTTAATAAAGAAAAATTTGAGCGCATAAGAACCAAATCAAGGAAACTAACTACAAAGCCTTAATAATATTTAATTACCTTCATGTAATGCTCCTTCTCCCGCCGACGAAGAAGGAGCCGCGGAGTGCTTTCGACCCTTTCCCACCATCTTTCAACACCTGTCATGACAAAGAGTAAATGAAATTAGTACAACATAAATACCAACATGAGTAATAAAATCTATATAATTTAAGTGTATCATCGTCATAAATACCAACATGACTAATGAAAATTGAATACCTAACATGAACTCAACATTTATATATAGTATAATAGTTGAATAACTGACATGAACTACTAACAATCGTGCTCGTCTATATATGCTTCGGGGTCAATAAATGCATCATGATCATCACTATCATCAATAAATGCATCATCATCATCACTATCACGAAGAACATGTGGAAGGCCACCGTTATGTAATCGGTCAAGAAGTGAAAGGTCATCCGCAGTAGTAACCTCTTCTTCTTCCAGCTCTTCCTGTTCGGGCTCAGGGGTTAAGACGGATTCACTGTCGCTGTCTACTTCAATGTTCTGGGGTGAACTAGAGTGGTTCTTGAAACGTTTCTTGGACATACGTGTTTCTTGGAAGAATTCTCCTTCATATGTGTCTGGGTTAATGTGAGGTTCGTAATCCTCTTCATTGAGGGTAGGTGGTCTAAAATGTGGTGGCACTTCATAAACGACATCCCAACCTTTGAGATTTGGATCAGTTTGGCAGGCCCACGGTAGATAGAAAACTTGTGTCGCCTGTTGAGCCGTAATATAGGGGAACATCTAAGTGGGTGTTTTGGTTGATTTCGACTAGTCCTATATGTTCACGAGTCCTTCTAGTCTCCCTCGGCTCAAACCAATAACATTTGAAGACTACGACGGTCGGTGGGTTTTCACCATAGAATAGAAGTTCATAAATTGCTTCAACTCTTCCATAATACTCGGTGTCTCCTTCGCCGATAGTAGAGACAGAACAATTTGTAGTCTTTAGGTCGGGCATAGATAGCTCTTTGCCAAAGGTACGAAAGTGATACCCGTTGATGTTGTATTTGTCAAATGAACGGACCTTATAGTCAAAACCATTAGTGACTTGTCGCAACTCGGCATCCATAGACTCTGCATCAGCCTACAAGTTTAATACGAAAGAATGGATGCATTAGCCGCAAATTAGACCAAGAAATAAAATGGGCCCTTAATGGTTATTAATTACCCTTTGTTTGAACCAAGAGATGAAACCCGGATAGTCGCCTCCATGCTTTGCGAGAAGCTCATACTCTTCGACGGAATCCTTTTCGATGACCGCTCCATCCGAGAATTCGGCGACGTATCGACTATGTCAAATATCCGGGAATAAGAGTAGTTCAAAGCAATTAGAATTTGCGGAACAATAAATTACCGAGAACTTACTCGATGTACGGCCACACTTCTGTTAGGTTGGTGAAGATATACAATGAAATGGTCCTCCATTCTTCGACATCCAACGATTTCCCTTTCGAAGCACCGGATGGTGTGAGCTTACCTTTGAATAGGCTGAGGTTGGATCGAACTTTTTTTCGATCGCCATCATTGTACCGAGGCTTCGGTTATGCAAATGATGATTTTTGGCTTCGTAGTGTGTTGTCACGAAGTTTGCTGCCTAATCAGTAATGAATGCCTCGGCCATCGATGCTTCAATTCTACGTTTATTTTTACACTTAGCCCGAAGCGTCTTCTGCATCCTCTCAGTTGAGTAGCACCATCGATTTTGAACGGGCCCCCCCATTCTTGCCTCGGTCGGGGGATGCAAAATCAAATGTTGCATTGGATTAAAGAAGCCCGGTGGAAAGATCTTTTCTAATTTGCAGATCAACTCCGGCACCAACTCTTCCATTCCATCTAGCACGCCAGGCGATAGTTCTTTCGCACAAAGAGAACGGAAGAAATAACTCAGCTCTGCCAGTACTAGCCATTCATCCTTAGGGATAAAGCCACGCAACATCACCGGCATTACCCGCTCAATCCATATGTGCCAATCATGACTCTTGAGCCCAAATATTTTCAATTTCTCAAGACTCGCTCCCCTCTTTAGATTCGCAGCATACCCATCGGGGAACATCAACCACATTTTCACCCACAATAGCATTTCCCTCATAGCTTTCGAGATTGAACCATGCCTTTGGCTTCGCTATGCTTTGCTTTCCTTTCCGTTGTCGCAAGTTTTGCAACGGTCTATCACATAGAGCCTCCAGGTCGATTCTAGCCTTAGGATTATCTTTTGACTTCCCCTTTATGCCGAACAATGTACCAAAAATGGCCTCCGCTATATTCTTTTCAGTGTGCATCACGTCAATGTTGTGTGGGCGAAGGAGGTCTTTGCAGTAAGGCAGATCCCATAAGCATGACTTGTGAGTCCAGGCGTGTTTCATATTATACCCTTTGAAGTATCCTGGATGCAAAGGATCAGGCTCGAGAGCGTTTAACTGATCAAGGGTCTGTTGGCCTGTCAACGCAGCTCATGCAGTGATTTTGACAACTCTTCCTTTGATGAAACTATTCTTGCCTTTTCTGAACTTATGGTCAGGATCCAAGAATTGTCTATGATGTCGAAGCAAGAATACTTGCGACCAGCCTGCAGCCAACGAAACTGAAGAGCTGCCTTGCATGTGGTGCACGGGAACCTTCCATGCACACACCAGCCAGCGAATAGCGCAAACGCTGGATAATCATGCGTCGAGTACATGTACCACACATGCATTTTGAAATTTGTTTTGGTAGCCGCGTCGTAGGTCTTGACCCCATTATCCCAGGCTTCTTGCAACTCATCCTTAAGCGGTTGCATGTACACATTCATATTATTCCCCGGATAGTTGGGCCCTGGAATTATCAACGTCAGGAAAATGTTCTTTCTTTTCATAATCTCTCCGTGTGGCAAATTTAGTGGAATGACAAATACAGGCCAACAACTCTATTGTGCTGCCGTCATACCATACACATTGAACCCATCCGTGCTGATGGCAACTCTAGGTTGCCTTGGATCTTCCGATTTATCCTTATGTAATGCATCGAAGTGCCTCCACGCAAAACCATCTGAAGTGTGTACCAGCATCTTGTTCCCATCCGCATCTAGTTCGGTTCTTTTGCCCAATTTGTGCCATGTCATCTGTCTGGCCGTCTCTTCGACCATGAAAAGACGTTGAAGTCTTGGTACGACTGGCAGATACCAAATAACACTAATGGGGATTTTGGTCTGATTCTTCTCACCCATGCCGTTGTCTACCACAATATACCTGGAAGAATTGCAAATGGGGCAATAGTTCAAGGCCGCATACTCAAGCCTAAATAAGGCACATCCATTCTCACAGGCATGTATCTTCTCATTGGGCATCTTAAGTACACGGAGGATTTTCTGTGACTGGTACAGGTTTGCAGGCAGTACATGGCCTTTGGGTAGAAAGCGTCCAAATATCGTCATAATCGCGTCGTAGCATCCTCTGCCTAGGTTGAATTGAGCCTTCAGAGCCATTACTTGCGCGATGGCATCCAGCTGACAAAGCTCAGTCTGCTCGTGGAGAGGACGTTTTGAAGACTCCAACATTTCATAGAAGGCCTTTGCAGATTCCTCCATCTCATCGTCCGAATCCCGAGCATCATCAAAGTCTTGCACCATGTCTTCAATCCCGGTACCATGCTCGTCGGTGTGACGACGAATCACCTCAGCTCTCGCACGTTGGTCAGACTCACCATGAAAAGTCCACACCGTATAATTAGTCGTAAAACCCCACTTCTGCAGGTGTTTACCCATTTCAAACTCTGTCTGCTTTTTCCAGTTGTCGCAGTTGGGACAGGGGCACCATATTTTTTGCTGGCCATTTGCAAATGCGGCTCTCACAAACCCCCTGGTTTTTGTTAACCATTCATGGGTCATGTCTTGTTGACTAGGGTGACCAGTGTACATCCAAGCACGATCACTCATGTTGCCTAGCTACCTATGGGGGAACAAGAAATAAATATATAATTCATCATCTATATTCATATGCTAATCAAGTTTGTCAGTTTTATTACGTCCATGCAACCTACACGCTAATAGGTAAAGACAGGTCCTAATCCCACCCGAGTATGTGTAGACTGGGTTCGTTTTCCCATGCTTTGCTCCAGATGCGACGCAGAATTTCGGCAGCACCTCCCCGCTGTTCTCCTGATAGACGTCTCGGCAATAAGCATAGAGGATGTGTACCCGGAGAACAACAGGGGAGGCACTGACGAAATTCCGCATCGGATCCGGAGCACAGCATACGGGAAAACAAACCCAATCTACACATACACGGGCTGTCCATGGATAATGTTGGACAATTCGAAAGGATGGCGGTTATAAATATGCAAAGAAATGCATATTTATAGATGTCGCCCTTTCGAACAGGAGACGCATACTGGTCACGCATACTCATGATTGAAGAAACCTATAGCTAGCAAGTTTCATCGGCACGAAGACCGGGACAGAGCAAATTAAGGGCGTAGGAGGAGAAGTCATTTGTGCTCACCAACAAACGCAAGGGCGGAGCTCGTCCAACGCACGTGGAGGTCGTCGAACAACTTCACATTGAAATTCACATGATCAACACAAATACGATGTTTTTATAATTAACCTAATCGGAAAATATGTGACCTAACTCATAATATACAAAACTATGACTTTGTGGGCCTCTGGAAGGACGAAAAGCACCTTCTCATTCAAAATAAGGCAGAAGAGGTGTCGGGGGTCGGGGCTTAGTGGCGTCGGGGGTCAGTGCCGTCGAGGGTCGGTGGTGTCGGGTGTCGGTGGCATCGGGGGTCGGGGGGTTAGTGGTGTCGGTTGTGGGGGGTCAGTGGCGTCGGGGGTCCAGGGTCAGTGACGTCGGGTGTCAGTGGCGTCGGGGGTCGGGGGTTGGTGGCGTCGAGCGTCGGGGGTCGGGAGTCGTGGGCCGAGGGTCTGGGTCGGGGGTCAGTGGCATCGGGGATCGAGGGTTAGTGGCGTCGGGGGTCAGTGGCATCGGGGGTCGGGGGTCAGTGGCGTCGGGCATTAGGGATCGAGGGTCGAGGGTCAGTTTCGGGGTGCCGGGGTTCCCTTTTCCTCTTCTTTCTTCTTCTCCTCTCTCCTCTTTTTCTTCTTCTTCTTCTTCTTCGTTTCTTCTTCTTTTCTTCTTCTTCTTCTTCTTCTTCTTCTTCTTCTTCTTCTTCTTTTTTCTCCTCCTACTCCCCTCCACTTTTTCTCCTCCTATTCTTTTTCTTCTTCTTCTTCTTCTTCTTCTTCTTCTTCTTCTTCTTCTTCTTCTTCTTCTTCTTCTTTCTCCTCCTCTTCCTCCTCCTCCTCCTCCTCTTCTTCTTCTTCTTTTTCTTCTTCTTCTTCTTTTTTCTCCTCCTCCTCCTCCTCTTCTTCTTATTGTTCTTCTTCTCCTTCTTCTTTTCGTTCTTCTTCTAATTATTTTCTTCTTTTCCTTTTTTCTTTTTCATTTTTTCCTTGTGCTTTTCCTCTTATTTTCTTCTAACCTCACTAACTAACCTAATTAGCCTAATAATCTAACCAAATAAACTAACTAAATTACCCTATATATAATTAAAACTAACCTAATAAAATAACTAAAGTAATTAACGTTTTTAAAAAGAAAAAGAAGAAGAACTCAACTCACCGCGGTGGACGACGGCAGGGGCGGCGGTGGCGGCGATGGATGACGACAGGGGGGCAGGGGGCACGCGGCAGGGGGCTCGCCGCGGGGGTGGGTCGCCGTGGGGGTGGGTTGCCATGGGGAGGGGCTCGCCGCGGGGGGGGGGCTCTCCGCGGGGAGGGTCTCGCCTTGGGGGGGGGGGCTCGCCGTGGGGAGGGGCTCTCGCGGGGAGGGGGTTGCTGTGGAGAGAGAGACAGTGAGCGAGTGGCCGGGGGGAGAGAGAGACAGTGAGGACGAGGGGGTTAACGGCCGTTATACGGCGGCCCCTTTGCCATCCGCCCCCCGATGGCAAAGGGCCCCACGGCAGACGGCAAAGGCCCGCGAACGGCAAAGGACCCCGAATTCGGACATGGCAGGCATGGGACCCACTCGTCCTCTTTGCCGTCTGCCCTGGGTCTCTTTGTCGTCCGCTGGCAGATGGCAAAGGGCCAACACATGGCAAATAGTATTTTTGCCATGTGTCAGTCCTTTGCCGTCTGCCTTCTGTCAACTGATGGCAAAGAGGTTCTTTGCCGTCAGCCAGCAGACGACAAAGAACTGGCTGACGGCAAAGAACTGGATTCCAGTAGTGGCAACCCCTCTCAAGATACCACATAGCTACGACATATGTCGTGAGAGAAACCACGCCAATTACCTTACCGAGTTGTTGCAAGATCATGGGTTTGAAATTGGGAAAATTGATCCCACCCTTTTTACCAAAAGGGTCAAAGGGGATTTGTTCATATGCCAACTATATGTTGATGATATTGATGACGATATGATGTATATACTTCTCGCTCTTCGTTGGTTACCCCAAGTGGAAGATTGAGATGTAGTCAGCAGCAAGTTTTCCCTTACACAGAGACTGTAAGGTTTATCGAACCAGGAGGACTCCAAGGATCAACAAGTAGGTGTCTCCCACCCTGGCGCTAGCAGAAGACGTGGACCTGAACACACACAAATAACTTTGCTCCCAACGAGTACAGAGAGGTTGTCAATCTCTCCGGCCTTGTAGTTTGCAAAGGATCATAACACAAGCGGGAATAGTGATAGTGATTGCAACAAAAAAGTAAATGAAAATGGTAAATGGTTGAGGTGTAAACAATGGTGGTGATCTCGACCGGAGTCACATGATGTTCACTAGTGATGTCTCTCTCCCAAAAGACGATACACAACTATGCTTGGGTAAACAAATTACAGTTTGGCAATTGAGAGAATTATGAACGCACCCCAGTGCTAATTATGCTACTTGAAAGTTAGAGGCTCAATAGTAATGGGAAGTACACCAAGACAAGTAGACCGTTTATTCATCAGCATCTACTTACTAATCATCGACCTTGAGATATCTATCCAGAACATCTCGCCTGTATTAAGTTGTGAGCCCCACCCAAAGTGTAAACTCAAAGCAACGGACAACTGCATTAACGAACTATGCGTTAGGTAAAAAATCCTTGAAACCGTGGTCACAAGCACCGTTGTTTTCTCCCTGGTGGCAACATCGCATCCCCTAGTCTAATGTTTCTGTCACTCAAGCTAGACATCGAGGGGCATGAACCCACAATCATGCATAACGTCCCCTCTTGGAGTTACAATCTACTACCCGGCCAAAGCAGTAAATAATAATGGAGAACTTGCATGAATCACTAAGGAACATAATATAAAAGGATAATCAAATATATAACTCATAACAATCTAAACATAATCTCATAATCCATCGGATCCCAACAAACCGGGCATAGCAATAGCAAGAGAATTACATAGATGCCTTGATCATGTAGGGCAGCTCATAAGGACTAATCATGGAAGCACAAGATTGGAGAGAAGACATCACATCGCTACAGTTCATGGACTCATGGCCCAAGGAGGACCACTCACGGCATGTCCGGGAAGCGTCCATGGCGGTGGAGAAGCTCCCAGAGGTCAATCCTCGCTCCGGCAGGGTGCCGGGAAGAGGTCTCCTGACGCTCCCGATCTCGGAAGTGTTGGAAATATGCCCTAGAGGCAATGATAAAATAGTTATTATTATATTTCCTATTTCAAGATAATAGTTTATTATCCATGCTATAATTGTATTGAATGAAAACATAGATGCATGTGTGGATATATAGACAAAACAATGTCCCTAGTAAGCCTCTAGTTGGCTAGTCAGTTCATCAAGGATGGTTAAGGTTTTCTGACCATATGCAAGTGTTTTCACTTGATAACTGAATCACATCGTTAGGAGAATCATGTGATGGACTAGACCCAAACTATGAACGTAGCATGTGGTCGTGTCATTTTATTGCTATTGTTTTCTGCGTGTCAAGTATTCATTCCTATGACCATGAGATCATGTACCTCACTAACACCGGAGGAATACCTTGTGTGTATCAAACATCACAACGTTACTGGGTGACTATAAAGGTGCTCTACAGGTACCTCCGAAGGTGTCCGTTGAGTTAGCATGGATCAAGACTGGGATTTGTCACTCCGTGTGACGGAGAGGTATCTCGGGGCCCACTCGGTAATACAACATCACTTACAAGCCTTGCAAGCAATGTGACTCAAGTGTAAGTCACGGGATCATGTATTACGGAACGAGTAAAGAGACTTGCGAGTAACGAGATTGAAATAGGTATAGGGATACCGACGATCTAATCTCGGGCAAGTAACATACCGAAGGACAAGGGGAATGATATACGAGGTTATATGAATCCTTGGCACAGCGGTTCAACCGATAAGATCTTCGTAGAATATGTAGGATCCAATATGGACATCCAGGTCCCGCTATTGGATATTGACCGAGCAGTGTCTTGGGTCATGTCTACATAGTTCTCGAACCCACAGGGTCTGCACACTTAAGGTTCGATGATGTTTTAGTATAGTTGAGTTATATGTGTTGGTGACCGAAGGTTGTTCGGAGTCCCGGATGAGATCACGGACGTCACGAGGGTGTCCGGGATGGTCCGGAAATGAAGATTGATATATAGGATGGTTTCATTTGGTCACCGAAAACTTTTCGGGCATTATCCGCAGTGTAACGGGAGTGACGAATGGGTTCGGGTATTCGCCGAGAGGGGCCCACCCACCCGGGAGTGAGCCCAGTGACCCTAGGGTGGCGCACCAGCCCTGAGTGGTCTGGTGAGGCCAGCCCAAGAGGGCTATGGCGCCACAAGAGAAAAATACCAAAGGAACGAAAAAAAGGAAAGAGGGAGGTGGGAAAGAAGGAGTGGACTCCCTCCCCCAAACCGAATTGGGATGGGAGTCCACCTCCTCCCTTGGCCGACGCAGTTGGGGCTTCCTTGATCCCCAAGGCTAGCCCGTCCCCTCCTCATATATATACTGGTGGTTTTAGGGCTTTTGAGACACAACTTTTGCCACGTGCAACTCAAACCTATACCACATAGTTCGTCCTCTAGATCGGATTTCTGCGGAGTTCGGGCGGAGCCCTGCAGGAGTAGATCATCTCCACCACATGCAAGTTGTCATGCTGTCGGACAACTCATGAACTTCTCCGCCTCTCTTGCTGGGTCAAGAAGGCCGAGATCGTCATTGAGATGTACGTGTGCTGAACGCGGAGGTGCCGTCTGTTCGGTGCTAGATCGGAACGGATCGTGGGAAGACAGTGATTTGAATCACGAAGCTGTACCACTACATCAACTACATTTTCTAACGCTTCCCGCTTAGCGATCTACAAGGGTATGTGGATCTAATCTCCTCTCGTAGATGAACATCACCATGATAGGTCTTCGTGTGCGTAGGAAATTTTTTGTTTTCCATGCAACTTTGTCCAACAATGGCATTATGAGCTAGGTTCATGCGTAGATGTTATCTCGAGTAGAACACAAAATGTTTTGTGGGCGTTGATATTCGATTTGCTGCACTTCTTAGTCTTTTCTCGATTCGGTGGTATTGTTGGATTGAAGCGGCCCGGACCGACATTACTCGTACGCTTACGAGAGACTGGTTTCATCGACCGACATGCAACTCGTTTCGTAAAGATGACTGGCAGGTGTAGGTTTCTTCAACTTTAGTTGAATTGGATTTGACCGAGGCGGTCCTTGGAGATAGGTTAAATAGCAATTTTCAGATCTCCGTTGTGGTTTTTGCCTAAGTAAGATGCGATCATACTAGATACCCATAGCAGCCACGTAAAACATGCAACAACAAATTAGAGGACGTCTAACTTGTTTTTGCAGGGTATGCTAGTGACATGATATGGCCAAAGAAATAATGTGATATATTGGATGTATGAGATGATCATGTTGTAATAGTTAATATCGACTTGCACGTCGATGCTACGTCAACCGGCAGGAGCCATAGGGTTGTCACTTGATAACTGGATCACATCATTAGGAGAATCATGTGATGGACTAGACCCAAACTATGAACGTAGCATGTGATCATGTCATTTTATTGCTATTGTTTTCTACGTGTCAAGTATTCAATCCTATGACCATGCGATCATGTAAGTCACTGACACCAGAGAAATACCTTGTCTGTATCAAACGTTACAACGTTACTGGGTGACTATAAAGGTGCTCTACAGGTATTTCTGAAGGTGTCCGTTGAGTTAGCATGGATCAAGACTGGGATTTGTCACCCCGTCTGATGAAGAGGTATATCGGGGCCCACTCGGTAATACAACATCACATACAAGCCTTGCTAGAAATGTGACTCAAGTGTAAGTCACGGGATATTGTATTACAGAACGAGTAAATAGACTTGCCGGTAACAAGATTGAACGAGGTATAGGGATACCGACGATCAAATCTGAGGCAAGTAACATACCAAAGGACAAAGGGAATGATATACGGAATTATATGAATCCTTGGCGCAGCGATTCAATCGATAAGATCTTCGTAGAATACGTAGGATCCAATATGGACATCTAGGTCCCGCTATTGTATTGATCGAGGAGTGTCTCGGGTCATGTCTACATAGTTCTCGAACCCGCATGGTCTGCACACTTAAGGTTCGATGATGGTTTAGTATAGTTGAGTTTTATGTGTTGGTGACCGAAGGTTGTTTGGAGTCCCGGATGAGATCACGGACGTTACGAGGGTTTCCGGAATGGTCCGGAAACGAAGATTGATATATAGGATGGTTTCATTTGGTCAGCCGAAAGTTTTCGGGCATTACCGGCAGTGTACCGGGAGTGACGAATGGGTTCCGGGTATTCGCCGGGAGGGGCCCACCCACCCGGGAGTGAGCCCAGTGACCCGAGGGTAGCGCACCAGCCCTTAGTGGGCTGGTGAGGCCAGCCCAAAAGGGCTATGGCGCCACAAGAGAAAAATACCAAAGGAAAGAAAAAAAGGTAAGAGGGAGGTGGGAAGGAAGGAGTGGACTCCTTCCCCCAAACCGAATTGGGATGGGAGTCCACCTCCTCCCTTGGCCGGCGCCCTTGGGGATCCCTTGAGCCCCAAGGCTAGCCCCTCCCCTCCTCCTATATATACTGGTGGTTTTAGGGCTTTTGAGACACAACTTTTTCCACGTGCAACTCAAATATATACCACGTAGTTTGTCCTCTATATCGGATTTCTGCGGAGCTCGAGCGGAGCCCTACACGAGTAGATCATCACCACCAGCGGCGCGCCATCACGCTGCCGGAGAACTCATCTACTTCTCCGTCTCTCTTGCTGGATCAAGAAGGCCGAGATCATCATCGAGTTGTACGTGTGCTGAACACGGAGGTGTCGTCTGTTCGGTGCTAGATCTGAACGGATCGTGGGACGACGATGATTTGAATCATGAAGCTCTACCACTACATCAACCACGTTTCTTAACGCTTCCCGCTTAGCGATCTACAAGGGTATGTGGATCTAATCTCCTCTCGTAGATGAACATCACCATGATAGGTCTTCGTGTGCGTAGGAAAATATTTGTTTCCCATGCAACGTTCCCCAACAGGAAGCGCGGCGGCGGCGGAACGATGGAGAAATTCGTGATTCTGGATCCCTATAGGGTTTTCCTTGTCAAGCGGTAAATATAGGCGAAAGGAGGGTACCAGAGGGCGTGGTCCCCACCCAGGCGGCCTCTTGGCGCGGCCTAGGGGTGGGCCGCGCCCACAGTTCACCTGGGCGCCCCCTGGCACCCCTCTGTCCCCCTTTCGTGCTTCGTGAAGCTTCTGGTGTGCTGATTTATATATATATATTTCTCGGGATTTTTGGGGCTCCGGAAAATTGGGTAAAAGCCCCTGCAAAAAAGACATCAACAGAGAAAAACTGGCACTGGGTGCACTAAGATAGTAGGTTAGTCCAAGTATGTGTAAAAATATATAAAATTGTAGCAAAACATCTAACCATGTCACCCAAAACATCATGGAACAAGCAGAAATTATTGATACATTTGGGACGTATCAGCATCCCCAATCTTAATTTCTGCTCGTCCTCGAGTAGATATATGATAACACAATAATTTCTGTGGTGACATGCTAACACATATATAAGAACTTCAAAGTAAAGCAAGTAAGATATGCATTTCAAGTCAAGAAAATAACAAGCAAGAATCTATATCTAGTATTGAATTTAGCAAAGTAAGAACATAAAGGTGCAAGAGCTCTCACCGTCCGTGACTCGAATGTCTCCAAATGGTGTTTGCGTGCAAGAAGTGGGAGATGGGTTCAGAGATAAAATATATATTTTTAATTGAGAACTCAATCTACTAAACCTCACACTTAGTCTCCTTCATAATCTTATTTTGAGTCAACCCAGACCATTAGTCACGCACAAGTCGAAATGATCCTCTCCCTTTCAACTTTAAGCACTCATGCAATGGATGGGCGTAAGCAAGATATGTTGGCACTTAGGATGGCAAATAGAATAATGATGGAGAAGGAAGACAAAAAGGTGTGAAAGGCTCACATCAACGAGGACAACCATCGGCGAGAGAAAGCCAAATGATAGATATGATGTGAGGAGTAGGGATTGGCATGTAACAAATGCACATATGAGCTAAGGTAAGCTCTCCAATGGAACTAGTGTGGGTGCATCCAACTTGTTTGCTCATGAAGACCTAGAGCTCATTTGAGGAGGCGCATCATTGGAATATGCAAAACAAGTTCTATAGTGTAAGGGTCCCCACATAGTTATGCATGAATGATAATCTATATGTAGTACAAATATAGCAATGGAGTACAAGTGTGGATGTTTCAAAGGAATAGTAGTGTTGCCCCCTTTTCTCTTTTTATTTCTCTTTTTTTCTTTTTCTTTTTCTCCTTTTTTTTTATTTTTTGTGGCCACTTTGGATCTTTCTGTTTATCTCTCATTTGTCCTCTTTGGGATCTTTTGTTTTGTCCTCCTTGGGGTCTTTTCCTCACTTAAGGGCAACACTCTATGTTCTACAAGAATAAAAAGAAAATCATCACACTTTATAAGAAGTACTCAACATAAAGACAAGTGAAAACTGTCATGATGTATGCAAATGTATGCCTCTGCCAGTGTAGCAGGATATGCAATGATACTAGCGCATCATGTAGCAATAATTTGGGCAAGGACCAACTATCATGCGGCTCTACGATCAAGCAAAAGCATGTATGACATGAAGATCAAGTCATGAGATGGTGGATGTTGCATGGCAATGTATCTCAGAAAGGCTATGGAAATGCCTTAATAGGTAGGTATGGTGGCTGTTTTGAGGAAAGATATAATGATGCTTATGTATGACAGAGCGTATCATGTCATGGGTTTGCATGCACCGGCGGAGTTTGCACCAACTCTCAATGTGAGAAAGGGCAATGCACGGCACCGAAGAGGCTAGCAAAATATGGATGGTGGAAGTGCCAACAATCAAATACTCACATTCGTCTGAAGAACTCATACACTTATTATCGATAACTCTCTATCTAGTTAGGAAATTCACAAAGAGACAAGTACCCCGAGGAGGAGTGTTTGGGGATTTGGTTATCCTTGCGCATCCTCGGCCCATGGTAACGTGAGGGTACTCTATATATTCCAACCCCTCCAGAGGTTAGCGATCAATTTAGTAGCTAGAGTTCTCAACTAATTTTTAGTTTTTCAAACACACGGATTTCCCAAAATACGACACCTATCACTAATAGGCTCAAGCTATTGGCACCAATAGTCCAAACATTACTCAAATCAATACCTCAAAACTGTTGCAAGTTACTACTATACTTAAATAGCAATCCTAATTACCTACTCATGCAAGACACACAACTCAGTGCAACAAGCCAAGTCCCTAAACAAGAGAAGCATGATAACTCAAGAGAGTTCCAAAAGCAACCTAAATAAAAGCTCTTAAAAATATAAGCATGAAAACTAAGAGCTAATCATGAAAACAGTTAAGTAAAGATAAAGAACACACAAAAAGAATAAGCATGAAAACCTATGTTGTGTTCTACAATGGAATGGAGCGTGTTTCTGTCCCAAATAAGGTAGTCTAGGTTCCGACTTGTTATGAACATCAAGAAAAACTAAAACAAACTAAAAAGTAAAGAGCGTGACGCTCCAAGCATAGCACATAACATATGAAGTGATAAAAATATAGCATGGAGATGGACGAACTGATGATTATTGATAGAGAAGGGGATGCACGGGGGCATCCCCAAGCTTAGACGCTTGAGTCTCCTTGAATATTTCTTGGGGTGCATGGGGGCATCCCCAAGCTTGAGCGCTTGACACTCCTGGTTCTTCTTTCATCATCTTCCATCGCATACTTGAAAACTCAATTCATACGAAACTCATCATAAGCTGATTAGAGTGGTTAGTACCCATGATAAAATAATTCATTACCTACTAGAAATAATGATTGTCACGAAAAGCTACTATTTCTCATGATTGGCAAAAGGTTTTTGCAAAGGAAAAAGCAAGCTTAAGATTTGCAAAATGATGAAAACACAAAACATGGCAGAATCTTTGAAAAACAGAACAACAGGTAGCAAATAATTTTTTTGGGGCACTTATGCAACTCAAATCAAAAAACTCAGAACAGATGGTAGAAACACAATTATATGGAGCATGCTGTCAAACAAATTAAGCTCAAAAAGATGATATGCTGATTTTTGGCAAATTTGTCCGTCAAGCAGACAAATTTTGTTTATGGACAGCATGTCACTACTTTTGAACTTTCTTGCAATCAGAGGCTAAAACTTAGCACAAAGCTTAAAAATAAAGATACAATGATGTTGCTATAGTAGTAAAAAACATCAATACCACTAAAAACGAAACTAAAAACAAATTGGGTTGCTTCCCAACAAGCGCTTTCATTTATGCCTTTCAGCTAGGCATGATGCAAAAAGATCAAGTGTTATCAACTCCATAAGAATAACTTGCCCGAATAACGGGCTCATAAGGTAACTTAATTTTCTTTCAAGGGAAGTGTTCCATTCCCTTTTTAAGAGGAAATTGGAATCTAATGGCCCCCTCTTTCATGTCAATGATAGCACCAACGGTGCGGAGAAAAGGACATCCCAAAATAATTGGACATGAAGGATCACATTCAATGTCCATACTAAGAAATTCAATGGGCACATAATTATATTGACAATAATAAGCACTTCATCAATTCTCCCCAAAGGTTTCTTTATGTAAGAATCAACAAGATGAACACCAAAAGAACATGGATCAAAAGGTTTCAAATCAAGCATATCATACATTCTTTTGGGCATAACGGAAGCACTAGCTCCAACATCACATAAAGCAAAGCAAGAGATATTATTAAATTTAATTTTGACCATGGGATCCCAACCATCTTCTAGTTTCCTAGGGATAGAAGTCTCTAGCTTGAGCTTCTCCTCCCTAGCTTTGACAAGAGCATTGGTAATATGCTCGGTGAAGGCAATATTGAGTGTACTATTTTGGGGGTCTTTAGCCATTCTTTGGAAAAAAGTGATAACTTCGGAAAGACGACAATTGTCAAAATCAAGATTACTACCATTAATTAAAGTGGTGGTAATGTCATCTAAGCTCATTCTTTTCGTAGTCTCTAAGTTCAAAGGACCTTGTTGTCCTATAGTTGAGGTATTAGCATCACCATTAATAGGTACATTGGGACTAGGAGTGCGATGGGTGCTAAATGTTTTGAGATCCTCAACATCTTGTACAGTAGCAAGGGTAGTGTGTGTAGGAAGGCTCTTAATTCTCTCTTCCTCTTCCTTTTCTATAGCCCATCTATCTTTAAGTTTGTCTAGCATTCTTATGTTCTCATTAATTTGGACTTCGATATCATTCATGGGTGTGGTGTTCCTTTCTTCAAGTGGGGAAGTTCTAATTTTAAGCATCTCTACATCATGAGATATGTTGTCCACCTTCAAAGAGAGACTATCAAATTTTTGTAATTTCTCTTCTACACTCTTGTTGAAGGATTTTTGAGAAGTGATAAAATCTTTAAGCATGCGCTCTAATTCAGAAGTGGAGTTTTTGGTGCTAGGATAATTGTTGTTGTACCCATAGTTGTTGGATGGGAAAGGTCTAGAATTGCTACCAAAATTACTCCTATAAACATTATTTTTAAAGTTGTTCCTAGCAATAAAATTAACATCAACTTGCTCTCTTTCTTGAGCAACCAAAGAATTTAAAGGAACATCATGATGATCAATAGGAGCTTGCTTAGTAAGTAAAGTCATGATCATGTCAACCTTATCATTAAGGGAGGAGATCTCCTCAACGGAGTTTACCTTCCTACCCGTTGGAGCTCTCTTGGTGTGCCATTGAGAATAATTTGTCATCACCTCATCCAATAGCTTCGTGGCAGCACCAAGTGGAGTTGACACAAAGGTTCCTCCCACGGCGGAGTCTAACAGATTCCGCGAGGTAAAGTTCAATCCTGCATAGAAAGTTTGGATAACCATCCAAGTAGTCAAACCATGTGTAGGGCAATTCTTAACAAGAGATTTCATACGTTCCCAAGATTGAGCAACATGTTCATTATCCAATTGTCTAAAATTCATAATGTTACTTCTTAATAGGATAATCCTAGTAGGCGGGTAATACTACCCAATAAAAGCATCTTTGCACCTATCCCAAGAATCTATGCTATTCCTAGGCAAAGATTGAAGCCACACTTTAGCTCCTCCTCTCAAGGAGAAAGGAAAAAGCTTAAGTTTAACAATATCACCATCTACTTCTTTATATTTTTGCATATCACAGAGTTCAATGAAATTGTTCAAGTGCAAAGCATCGTCATCTCCAGCACCGGAGAATTGATCTTTCATAACAAGGTTGAGTAAAGCAGGTTTAATCTCATAGGACGTGGCTCTAGTGGCGGAAGCAGCAATAGGAGTGCACATAAAGTCATTGTTGTTGTGACTAGTGAAGTCACACAACTTGGTGTTTTCAGTGGAACCCATAGTAGCGGCAACAAGAAAGAACAAAGCAACTATTTTTTTGTGGTTTTTGGTATAAGACTCTAAAGAAAAAATAGAAAACATACTAACAAGACTAAAAAGCAAAGGTAAAGGATAGCGTGCAACTCCCCTATCTTGAAGACTGGAGTCCCTAGCAACGGCGCTAGAAAACTTTGCTTGATGACGAGATGATGTATATACTTCTCGCTCCTAGTTGGTTACCCCGAGTGGAAGGTTGAGATGTAGTCAGCATCAAGTTTTCCCTTACACAGAGACTGTAAGGTTTATCGAACCAGAAGGAGTCCTAGGATCAACAAGTAGGTGTCTCCCACCCTGGCGCTAGCAGAAGATGTGGACCTGCACACACACAAATAACTTTGCTCCCAACGAGTACAGAGAGGTTGTCAATCTCTTCGGCCTTGCAATTTGCAAAGGATCAAAACACAAGCGGGAATAGTGATAGTGATTGCAACAGAAAAGTAAATGAAAATGGTAAATGGTGGAGGTGTAAACGATGGTGGTGATATGGACCGGAGTCACATGATGTTCACTAGTGATGTCTCTCTCGCAAAATAAGATAACCAACTATGCTTGGGTAAACAAATTAGAGTTGGGCAATTAACAGAATTATGAACGCACCGCAATGCTAATTATGCTACTTGAAAGTTAGAGGCTCAATAGTAATGGGCAGTACGCCAAGACAAGTAGACCGTTTATTCATCATCATCTACTTACTAATCATCCACCTTGAGATATCTATCCAGAACATCTCGCCGGTATTAATTTGCGAGCCCCACCCAAAGTGTAAACTCTATGGAACGGACAACTGCATTAATGAACTATGCGTAAGGTAAACAATCCTTGCAACCGTGGTCACTTGCACTGTTGTTTTCTCCCTGGTGGCAACAACACATCCCCTAGTCTCATGTTTATGTCACTCAATCTAGACATCGAGGGGCATGAACCACAATCATGCATAACGTTCCCTCTTGGAGTTACAATCTACTACTCGGCCAAAGCAATAAATAGCAACAGAGAACATGCATGAATCCCTAAGGAACATAATATAAAAGAATAATCAAATATATAACTCATAATAATCTGAACATAATCTCATAATCCATCAGTTCCCAACAAACTGAGCATAGCAATAACACGAGGATTACATAGATGCCTTGATCATGTAGGGCAGCTCACAAGGACTAATCATGGAAGCACAAGATTAGAGAGAAGACATCACATAGCTACTTGTCATGGACTCATGGTCCAAGGAGGACTACTCACGGCACGTCCGGGAAACGTCCATGGGAGTGGAGAAGCTCCCAGAGGTCAATCCTCCCTCCGGCATGGTGCCGGGAAGAGGTCTCCTCACGCTCCCGATCTCGGAAGCGCTGCAGCGGCGGAACGATGGAGGAATTCGTGATTCTGGATCCCGTATAGGGTTTTCCTCGTCAAGGGGTAAATATAGGCGAAAGGAGGGCACCAGAGGGTGTGGGCCCCACCCAGGCGGCCTCTTGGCGCGGCCTAGGGGTGGGCCGCACCGATAGGTTGCCTGGGCGTCCCCTGGTACCTCTTTGGCGCCCTTTCGTGCTTCGTCAAGCTTCTGGTGCGCTAATTTTTATATATTTTTCTTGGGATTTTTGATGCTCTGGAAAATTGGGTTTAAGCCCCTGCAAAAAAGACATCAGCAGACCGAAACTGGCACTCGGTGCACTGAGTTTGTAGGTTAGTACAAATATGTGTAAAAAGATATAAAAGTGTAGGAGAACATATAACAATGTCACCCAAAATATCATGGAACAAGCAAAAATGATAGATACGTTTGGGACGTATCAGATATTATTTTTGGTTCTCCTAACAAATATTTCAATGACGAGTTTGCTGCACTAATCACCGAGAAGTTTGAGATGTCTATGATGGGAGAGTTGAAGTTTTTTCTTGGGTTCAAAGTCAAGAAAGGAAGCGAAGGAAGGTTCATCAATCAAGCCAAGTCCACCCAAGACATGCCCAAGAGGTTCGAGCTAGAGGACGCCAAGCCGGTCAAGTTTCCCATGCCAACCAAATGCAAGCTTGACAATGACCCAATGGTAAAGAAGTGGATCAAAAGTTATATTGCTCCATGATTGGATCCTTGCTCTACCTTTGTGCATCTAGACCGGATATCATGCTAAGTGTTGGAATTTGTGCATGATTTCAATCTGCACCAAAGGAAAGCCACTATGCGGCTGTCACACGGATCTTTTGATATTTGGCTCATACCCCAAACTTTGGCTTATGGTACCCCAAATTACCAAGCTTTAATCTTGTGAGTTACTCTGACTCAGATTGGGCTGGAGACTGTGTCGGGAGGAAGTCAACTTCTGGAGGATGCCAATTCCTTGGTTGCTCTCTAGTAAGTTGGTCTTCAAAGTAGAAAAATTGTGTGTCACTTTCTTCCACCGAGGCCGAGTATGTTGCTGCCGGAAGTTGTTGTGCTCAATTACTATGGATGAGGCATTCTTTAAAGGATTACGGTGTCACTTGTGACAAAGTGCCTCTTCTATGTGAGAATGAAAGTGATATCAAGATCTCTCTTAATCCGGTGCAACATAGCAAGACCAAGCATATTGATATTTGTCATTATTTCATTCGAGATCATATCAAGCATGGAGATATCAAGGTCATCTAAATCAACACTGAAGAGCAACTTGCCAATATTTTCACGAAGCCTCGAGATGAAGCAAGGTTTCGCAAGCGAAGGCATGAGCTAAATATCATCGACTCGAGCAATGTGGATTGAAACTAGGCACACCACACCACACTCATCATTATATCTAGCACTAGGTGTAGGCATGGACATAGGGGGTGTTATTCTCTCAAAGAACTGTCACTCTCCACATTATGCATAGATTAATCACATCTTTCACATTAGCCATTGTTGATGGCACTTGTGCTTCAAAGTCGAGCTTTGGTCATGAAACCAAGGATAATTTTTCGTGGTGTCATACCAATTATCTAAAACAAAGGTGGCTCTGGCCACCGTCCTCTCTTCATAAGAAGATTCGTATCAGTGTTTGTTGTTCGTGTTGGATTTGCCTTGTTTGTGTTTCTTCATTATTTCCTGCAAAGGACCAAACCTTTTTTTCTTGGTTAAGAGGTACTAGCGTGGATAGACACGATACTACCGCTCGAGAGGGCACGGTAGTACCACATCCAGTGCATCGGTAGTTTTCTTCTTACACTGGACGAACGGTACTACCGCCCCGCGAGCGGTACTACCGTGATGTGAGTGGTACTACCGCACTGTCGGGACCGTGAGGAGTTATAACCGGGCAGGGGGAAGTTTCTTCTCCCCCATACCCATTCACCCCCTCCTCTAGTGGCTCTCTATCTCCTCTCAAGAACGGCACCCGAAGATCTCGCTGGATCTCCTTCTCCGGCCACTCTCCTCGCATTCCGTTTGGTGGGATCTTCTCCCTCCTCTCCCTTGTGCCATGGAACCCGGTGGTGGCTCCGGTCCAACTCGAGGGGCTTGAATCCTTCTTGGGATACCAGTTCCAAGCGCCTTCGCAATCAAGAGGGACCCGAGGGATCCAATGCTCCTAAGCGCAACTTTAAGAGACCCGCAAACAAGAACATGGAGCACACTGTCAGTTGGGATGGTATGCCGCAAGCTGAGTTTTAGATTCGCCGGAAGCACAACCCCTATGTCATCGATAGGGTTCATCTCAAGGGTTGTGAACTATTCTGGTCCAAGCAACATGTTCTCATCTATGAAGATGTGATCAAGACAAAGAAGAACATCTATATTCCGGTTTAGTGGATTGACATGGATCTTCTCAAGAAGGACCCGACATACTTTGGCAAACCTATGGACATGGTGAAGCAGCTTGGGATCGAGGAGATCATCTCGTTTCAGCTTGACTTTGATCCTGAGATTGTGGCTCACTTCTTTGCTACCGGCCACTTCCACTCTGATGTTGAGCATACAATGACTTGGATGACCAATGGTCAGAGGTTGTCTGCTACCTAGAAAGAGGTCAATGATCTTTTGCACATTCGCGATGAGGGGCTTGAGCAGCCAATTGGTTTGAGCCCACATGCAAACCCACTTGCTGACCCAAAGGAAAAGTTGTTGCCATACTTTATTGAGAAGGTGTCCTCAACTCGCGAAACCTCTCATGTGCTGAACCAGTTTCTTGATGTCATGCACAGAATCTGTCGGAACACTATCTTTCCTGGTATTGGAAACAAGGACCAGGTGCATGCCTATCTAGTGGATATGCTTATCATGTGTGAGGAAGGGCGGGTTCGCGCTCCTGGACCGCTTGATGTGTCCCATGTCATGTGGAGTGAGCTTCAGTCGGCTGTGTTTCACTGTAAGGTCCCCATCTATAGACCTTGTTTGTTCTACTTAGAAATGGCATTTCATGCTCCCGACTGGATCCGCCATGAGCCCATTAAATTGCGTTAGAAGAACAAGTGGGACAACACTACCACTACACCTGCTGCTGCCAACATGAATTTTGATGAGGATGAGGGCAGTACCGAGACACATGAGCCTTCCTATGTTGAGCCATCTTGGGCCCAGAAGCTCAAGGACAAAATGAAGACTCTGTTTCGCATGCAGGCTAAGGGGCCATTTATGACCCGGGTTGCTCAGAACGAGAGTCTTCGGCACGACAAACTGATTCTAAGGAAGCTCGACGTGAACATCTCAAGTGGGTGTGAGAAGAAAATCACTCCTGAAGCTGCTTGGATGGAGAAGAGGAACTTTCAATGGGGTGAGTCTGATGAGTCTGAAAAGTCTGATGATAAGTCTGATGGTTGAGTTCTATGCAGAAGGAGCTACCACATGTGTGTTAGGTGTCCTCCCTGCCTTTTTGGTGTCTTAATGCCCAGGGGGGGAGAGTGTAGGATTTGCGAGTTCTTTTGTTTTCCTTGTCTCCTTGTTCGTTGAACCTTCGTTGTTGCTTTAGTTGGTTCTGTTTTTTTATGTGAGACGAGGAGACTTATTCTATCATATGGTGTGAGACATATGCTATCACTCTTCTCTCATTTTATTATCTCATTTTTGTCCGGTATGTTAGTAGCTTGTGAGTCTATTTAATATGTGCCCTTATCTTCATTCTCACATGCTATGCCTTGCTTCCATGCTTAGTGTTAATCACTTTGTTGCAAGCAATGCCTTGTCTATAAAATTTAAGGGGAGTATTGTTCCTAGGTTGTGTGCTTTGCAGCCCATAGCATTTCTCTAGTATGCACACATCTAGGGGGAGCCTGTCTATATTTTATAGAGTTTGGGTTTGATTATGTTATTTGTTTATCCTTTTGTGCAAATCATGTATTGTAATCAATCCACCAAAAATGGGGAGATTGTTAGGGCATATTTCTCCCTAAGTGGTTTTGGTGATTGATGACAATACTTGTGCGGACTAATCATGTGCATTAAGCATTTAATATAAACCATGTCTAGGCACAAGACTACTCAGTGCCCCTTAATGTATATCGAAGACGGTTTCTTTCTGCGTTTCTTTTCGGTGGATTTGAGTCGTAGGAAAGCCGTACTATTAAGAGGGGTCCGCTTCGGAAAGGTCTGGGTGGAATCAGCACGTACACATCTGTTCCTTGGTACCACCTTTTCTTCGCTTCAATGGAGATCCACTTCCTTTCCCCTTGTCTGTGCAAAGTGAAAGCAACAAGATACTTGTTTTCAGTGGCCAGCGGTAGTACCGCTCAAGGGAGCGGTAGTACTGCATGTGCCAGCTATAGTACCGTTGTCACCAGTCTATATTACGATCATCTGTGGTAGTATGAGCGAGCGTAGTTTTTTACTACCGCCCACCAGCGGTACTACCGCAACTATGTCTGGTACTACCGTGCTAATGGACTTTTGCACAGCCATAGCCTCAGCGGAGGTAGACACGGAAATAATTTGTACTTCCGTGGGCAGTTGGACACTACCCTGTGGTAGTACCGTAGGGGCGTGCGGTAGTACCACTTCGACGGCTCAACCACTCTTTGCCCCGTGTAGTAGTTCCTCCCTCTGCCACCATTTTGCGTGCGGTAGTACCGCACCAAGCAGCGGTAGTACCGCTGTGCTCGGGCTGACTGTGGGGGTAACGGTAGGATTCTTTCCCCCACTATATAAAGGGGTCTTATTCCTCAAGAAGACTACCTGTTCCCTCCCCAAGCTCCATTGTTGCTCCAAAGCTCATTTTCACCCGAGCTCTCTCCCTAGCTAATCAAACTTGTTGATTTTCTAGGGATTGGTTGAGAAGGCCCCGATCTACACTTCCACCAAGAGATATTTTCTTCCCCCAACTAATCCCTTGTGGATCTTGTTACTCCTGGGTGGTTGAGCACCCTAGACGGTTGAGGTCACCATGGAGCCACATTCCATTGTGGTGAAGCTCCTTGATCTTGTTGGGAGCCTCCAAGCTTTGTGTGGAAATAGCCCCAAGCTTGTTTGTAAAGGTCCGGTCGCCGCCTTCAAGGGCACCACTAGTGGAATCATGACATCTCGCATTGTGTGAGGGCATGAGGAGAATATGATGGCCCTAGAGGCTTCTTGGGGAGCATTGTGCCTCCACACCGCTCCGAAGGAGACGTACTTCCCCTCAAAAGGAAGGAACTTCGATAACATATCCTCGTCTCCATCGGTTCCACTTGTGATTATCTCTTACCTTTAGTTTGTGCTTACTATTGTTTTGTGGTATTCCTTGCTTTCACTAGATTTTGTAATTGTTAGCATCATATAGGTTGCTCACCTAGTTGTTCATCTAGAGAAGTTTTGTTGCTAACTCTAATTTGTTAAGAAAAATTAAAAATTAGTAGTTGCATATTCACCCCCCTCTAGTCAACCATATCGACCCTTTCACTTCCAACTCTCTTTCTTATGATTTTAAGAAGTCATTTTATCTTCTCTCATGAAACTCATTGAGTTGCATAAAGTTTCTGACTTTGAAATATTTTCAAATGGACTTCAAATCTTTTCAAAAACCCTTTTCAATTCTTTGCTGGAACAACTCATGTCATATTCACTCTAGGGTTTTGTGATGTGAATTGAATTGAATTAATTGAAATCCAAATGCAAAAACTGAAAGTTCGGGAAAGTTCGTTTATTCCCTCTCATTCAACTTTTAAAAGTTTCAAATTCCACTCAATTTCACACAATCAATCACACATCAATCACACAAACATTCATAATATAACATTGCATAATTTAAAAATTTCGGATGTTACAAACTACCACCCTTAAAATGAATCTCGTCCTCGAGATTCGGAGAGGCTATAAAGAAGGTTAGGTTTGGAGGCTCTTCTTGAAAATTCATTGTTCGTCACAAAGATATGGGGTGCTAGCACCCTTAGAAGCAAGGTTACACTTCCGTAAAAACTCATGTACTCTCTCTTTAGGGTTGACAGTGTCGGTCTTCTCATATTCTCCAGGATAATTCTTTCACTAGTGCTCTTCTGGTAAAAGCATAACCTTTTTTCTCAAAATCCCGAGTCCTTACATCAAAATAAGGTTCTTCCCAGACTAGGTCTATCGGGACCCCGATCCTAAGCCATAGGAATCCAGCCTGTAACACATCGCATCCCTTTGCGGTCTCACGCATGGTTACCTCCACGGCTGCAGCCTAACCTTAGCCGGGACCGTGTGCGTCTTTTGACTCACGTATGAAATAGTGTCGCTAGCATTCCAATGTCAAAGAACCCGGATCGACAAGTCTAGTCATAAACCAAAGTGGCAGTACCGCACAAGGACAGGCGTACATGACCCAACAAACCAGGTGTCGGTCACCAACGAGTGTAGACGAGTCGTAGCAAGCTACAAGGACTCCATTACATCGCATGACATTTCCCCAAAGGGGACAGACACAGCAGCTAAGAAGGACACATGCCGGTCAACCAATGTGTCCGGAGGAGTAGCGAGCTACCATGGCTCGTTGGATCACAAAGGGGCATTTCCCTATAAGGAGTGCTACTAAAATTCACGACTAGGTAATCGAACCCCATACATATCAAGTACGACACACGTACGCATGGCATACCGATATGTATAGATACATCGATGGCATCACAACATAACCATAAACATACAAGCTTTATTTAAGAGGCTCGGAAGAGCCACACACATAATATTACACAGTAAGGGTCTCACGACCCATAATAACAGTCATTCAGTTACAAGCCAGCGGAAGTGTTTAAAACTGTCTTAGTACAGATAGATGCAACTAGAAGGCACATGGCCTGACTATACTACAGACCCAACCTAGGTCCAGATTGTAGCTGGGACACCAGCTACTCATCGTCGTCGATGTCTATGAAGAACCCTCCATTAGGGTCATTAGCAACCTCTGCAACATTTATGAAACAAACATGAGTACGGAGGTACTCAGCAAGACTTTAGGATAACTAACTACTCATGCAATGTATCAACAAGGTATGGTGGGGTTTCATGCGGAAAGCCAGCATTTGACTCGTGGCTAGACAACTTGCATTTTTAAATAATTTTGACAACTTGATTTCTCGCACACGAGTCCACTAACACCACAACAATACACCATCGTGGAATCATTCCGTATCCATACGGAAATGCCGTCCACGACACTCACGCTTATCTTGACAATTTTATGAGTAGCCATTGAAGTTATCTATGAACAACATATGTCTCCAAGTAGTCCATATCCGCGGACGCGGCTATTCGAATAGATCATAACCCTGGAGGGGTGTACTTCGTCACACACGCTCTCGCCAATTATCGCCATGTGCACGTCATGCACCTCGGCAACCTTCAAGTGGAAGCCCAGCGAGGGAGTCAGCCACGACCGTTAACCACACTAGTACCTATTCCAGGTTTATCGCCCATCTGAGGGTAACCCACACGAAAGTCCGGCCGAGGTTTCCGCCACGGCCCCAAACGATGTGCGCAGGGTTCCCAAGCCCACCATATGGGTGCCACTTGGTACACCGTGCCATTGCCTACCGCATCACATCCCACCTCTCAGGTCAGCACCATGCACGGCCTCCAGCATGACTATAAACACCAGAAACTACTTGCAACTCCTGGACCGAGTACTAAGCGATTAATGAGTCGAGAGGGTCAATTAAGTATCCCAACGTGTGGTAGTATCTAGTCTTGGATTACATACACGGAACTCAGTTCCTAAGGACGGTTCCAATGAAACAACCCGCCATGTACTCCTACACAGCCTTTCACCGGTACCTTTACCAAATCAGGTTCAACACACAACCTTTGCTTACCGAACACATTCTCACAATTTTGTTCATCTCCCAGATGACATACCATACACAACTCTAAGCATAGCATGCATAGCAGGATAAGGCACATCACGGCTCAAGCAACTACTAGGTATGCTAGGTTGCAAGGTTCAGCTATTTACTATGACAAGGATAGGTCATGCAAAGGAAGTGGGTTCAACTAACGTGGCAAAAGCATTTGAAGCATTTGATCCTAATGCAATAAGTAAGTGCAGGAGCAGGAACATGGGATTTATCGGGATGATCAAAAATGGTTGCTTGCCTTGTTGCTCAGAGGAGTGACAATATCCGTCAGACGGATATTCGGTGGAATCCGGGGGAGCGGAGCCTACCGAAAGGAATGACAACAATCAATAACAAACATATGCAATCAAGATGATGCATGAGCATGGTATGAGAATGCAAGATGATATACTAATATAGCTAACATGTATTAGGTTTGAAGTTGATTTGAATCAAATTCGAATATCACTTCAAACGAGGTATTCTCGAATACCATTTTAATTGATTCGACCTGATGGTCAAATCAACTTGCTTTTAACATGCATGGGATGACATGTTAGGTTGCTGGTTTGTAATTAGAACAGTGTTTGATCATGTCATTCATAGTGAATTTTAAATATTTTCCAAATTCTATTTATAAAGTATTTATAAGAATTAACTTATTCATTAATCTACATGTTTGGGTTCTGTAACATTTTCAAACATGTTTGAAAATGGCATATTCAGATTGCTTGGATTTTTCTGATGCTTTTTCATATATAAATTATTTTCATTGGCGTTACAGATTAATTTCTATGAATTTTTGAAGTTTTAAACATTTCTGGAATTATTTTTATACTGGAAAACCCCTTTATTGCGTCAGCCTGACATCAGCAGGTCAACTGACCTGCTCAGGTCAAACCTGACAGGGGGGGATCCACTGGTCAGCCTCTCAGGGGCTAATCGCGCGCTGACCAGCCCCTAAGTGTGTTTGACTTGGCCTTGGGCCCACTGTCAGTGAGTGTTTAAGCATTTAAACTGCTGGATTAGGCTGGCCACGTCATTCCTCACCGGAGCCTGGCCGGCGGCGACCAGATCCGCGGCAGAACCTCACCGGAGACATGCTAAAATGTGTTGTGGTGCTCGGAAAAAGATGCTGAGAGCACTGGAGTGATCTCCAGGCTCGACCTCATCCAGCGCTGGCCTCAGGGAGAGCTATAGGTGGCCGGAGTAAGCCGGCGACGAGCCGGGGCGGCTGCCGGAGTACGGGTTCGATGGTCCAGTAGCTAGGGGGCTCGGATCCGAGGGGAAAGAGAGGGGAATTGATCGCAGGCTCACGGGGAGTGCAGAGAAGGGCCTAGATGGCTCGGGGAAGGGCTGTTGCCAGCGTTTCACCGTCGATTTGCCGGCGTCCGAAGGTTGAAGACGATGGTGTTGGGGACGTTGCAGAGCTTGGGGAGACTTCGGCCGTTGCAGAGAGAACCAGCTCGACGAGGCGAAGCTACTGGGCTACTCAGAAGGGGGGTCCTATGGCTAGAGGCGCGGCGGCTTGAGCTCGAGCTCGTGGCAATGGCGGCAGAAGGAGGGAGGAGAGATCCCGAGAGGAGGGGGGACTGGAGCTGGGGAACAGATAGGGACGGGCTTGGGGTGGATATCCCCGTGCTTGCCAGCGCGAGGTGGCGGCCAGGCAAGCGCACAGGTGCGTGGCCGCGCCGGAGTACGCGGAGGCCACCTCCTGCTGCCCACTGGCGGGGGAGGAAGACGACAAGAAAAACTGGGCCGGGCCAGGTGAGCGACAGATAGACTTTTCTCATTTTTCTTTCTGTTTTGTTTCTGTTTTAATTACTCACATAGATTTTCTATTTATTTCAGCTACCAAAAAGTTTGTAAAAACTATGTTGAACACCCCAGAATATTTGTTTGAATATTTCCAACCATTCCTAAAGTTTTCAACATTTTTGAAAGCTTAAAGTTTCTGATTTCAAATTTTAAACTTGAAACCAGTTGCTTTTTGCATTTAATTAAAATGCTTAAAGTGTCAAGAAAATGGTTTTCTTCATTGCTCATCTACTTTCATGATTTATCAGAAAGATTGAACTTTTCTTGAGGCCATTTTGGGTTCATTGATTTTAACTAGTTTGAATTTTCCTTTATTTTGAGAAGTGGCTAGGGTTTTAGCATTTTCCTTCATCACTTGCTTTGTTCTTGTTGAAAATTTCCTAGATGCAATGCAAAGAAAACATGAGCACAAAGCTAACTTGCTTAAGGTGTGAGGATGTGACAACTCATCCCCACTCAAAATAATCTCGTCCCGAGATTTAGAAGCCGTCGGGAATAACGCAGGATACTCAAGTCGGAGACGATCATCTCTTTCCCAAGTTGCTTCCTTTTCAGAATGATTTGACCATTGAAATTTAAGAAACTTAAGGTTTCGACTTCGAGTGGTACGCTCAGCTTGATCAAGAATACGCATGGGGTATTCTCGGTATGAAAGCTTATCTTGGAGATTAAGCGTTTCGTGGTCCACTTCACGGATAGGATCCGAAAAGCAACGCCTGAGTTGCGAGACGTGGAAGACATCGTGAACCTTGGAAAAATGCGGAGGAAGTTCCAACTGGTAGGCAACTTCTCCTCGTTTGGCAAGAATGTGAAAAGGACCAATGTAACGAGGAGCCAATTTTCCCTTGATACCGAATCGATGGGTACCCTTCAAAGGTGTAACCCGAAGATAAGCCTTCTCGTCAACTTCAAAGGTCACAGCCTTATGATAACGATCATATTGGCTCTTTTGACGAGACTGGGCTGTTTTCAACTTTTCAGGAATAATGCGAACCTGCTCTTGTGCATCCTGGATCATGTCCGGGCCAAAGAGTTGCCTCTCCCCGGTTTCTGACCAATTAAGAGGTGTTCGACATCTTCGTCCATAGAGAACTTCAAAAGGAGCTTTGCCCAAGCTTGATTGGTAACAATTGTTATAGGCGAATTCGGCGAATGGAAGGCACTTCTCCCAATTCATACCGAACGATATAACACAAGCTCGGAGCATATCTTCTAGGATTTGATTCACCCTTTCTACTTGACCACTTGATTGGGGATAGAAAGCAGTGCTAAAAGACAAGTGAGTCCCCATGGCATTCTGAAAACTTTCCCAGAAGCGAGAAGTAAAGATATTCCCACGGCCTGAGTTAATCTCCAGGGGAACACCTTGAAGAGACACTATTCGAGAGATATATAGCTCTGCAAGCTGGCTAGCTGTTATACTCTCACGAACGGGAAGAAAATGAGCCACTTTGGAAAGACGGTCAATGACCACAAAGATAGAATTATTTCCTTTCTTGGTCTTGGGAAATCCGGTAATGAAATCCATACTAACTTTATCCCATTTGCATTCAGGAATAGCTAGAGGTTGAAGGGTGCCAGCAGGCCTTTGATGTTCTGCCGTAACTCGACGACAAACGTCGCAGTTAGCAACGAACTCAGCAATTTCTCTCTTCATCCTAGTCCACCAGAGCCTCTGGCGTAGGTCCTGATACATCTTAGTACTACCGGGATGAATGGTGAGAGGAGAGTCATGAGCCTCCTTAAGGATCAATTGCCGCAGACGTTTGCTCTTAGGAACCACTAAACGGTTCTGAAAGAACACAACACCTTTCTCATTGATGGAGAAATCCCTAGCGTTACCGCTAGCAATATTCTCCTTGATCCGGGATATACCCTTATCATAAGCCTGCACGGCTATGATTTGACCCCTAAGAGTAGGCTTCGCCACCAGGGTAGAAAGGAATCCTTGAGGAACAATATGAAGATTCAACTTCCGAAATTCCTCATAGAGATGTGGTTGACCTTGTTGTAGCATCAAATTGTTACAATAAGATTTACGACTTAGTGCATCGGCCATAACATTGGCCTTCCCCGGGGTGTAAGTTATCCCTAAGTCGTAATCCGAGATCAACTCAACCCACCGTATTTGCCTGAGATTCAAATCTGGCTGGGTGAAGATATATTTCAGACTTTGGTGATCAGTGAATATTTCGCAACGATAACCCAAAAGGTAATGTCGCAAGGTTTTTAGTGCATGGACCACAGCTGCAAGCTCAAGGTCATGTGTGGGATAATTATTCTCATGTGGATGCAACTGTCGAGATGCGTATGCGATCACATGACGATCTTGCATGAGAATGCAACCTAATCCTTGTCACGAGGCGTCGCAATAGATAACAAAGTCCTTAGAAAAATCTGGTGGTAGCAACACAGGTGCGGAAGTCAGGCGTCTTTTCAGTTCCTGAAAACTATGCTCACACTGTGGTGTCCACTCGAACTTTTTATCCTTCTTGAGGAGTTCAGTTAGAGGCTTTGCAACCTTGGAGAAATTCTCGACAAAGCGGCGACAATAGCTCGCTAGACCAAGAAAACTCCTAACTTGCTTAACCGATTCAAGTTGAGTCCAATCAAGGACAGCTTGAACTCTCTCGGGATTGACACAATACCCTTACCAGAGATTACGTGACCTAGATAGGTCACTTCTGGTAACCAAAATTCATATTTTGAAAACTTGGCATAAAGGCGATGCTCTCGAAGTTTCATCAATACCAGCCTTAGATGCTCGGCATGTTCTTGTTCGTTCTTCGAGTAGATGAGAATATCATCGAGGTATACCACGACGAATTTATCCAAATACTCCATGAATATTGAATTCATCAAACGAGAGAAGGTGGTTGGGGCATTGGTTAAACCGAAGGACATGACGGTGTACTCGTATTGGCCATAACGAGTAACAAAAGCCGTTTTTGGAATGTCCCCGTTCTTGATCTTGATTTGATGGTATCCCAACCTCAAATCCATTTTGGAGAAGACTCAGGATCCAGCAAGCTGATCATACAGATCGTTTATCCTGGGGAGCGGATACTTGTTCTTTATGGTGACCAGATTAACTGGTCGGTAATCTACAACCATCTGATCCATTCCGTCTTTCTTCTTGACGAAGAGGACGGGGCAAGCCCAAGGAGAAGAGCTAGGACGAATGAAACCTTTATTCAAGGCCTCATCTAGTTGCTTCTTAAGTTCGGCTAGCTCCAGGGGTGCCATCTTATATGGTATTCTGGCTATTGGGACAGTTCCCGGAACAAGATCTATCACAAACTATACATCTCTGTCAGGTGGAATTCCTGGCAGTTACTCTGGAAAAACATCCGGGAAGTCATGGACTACTGGAATGTCTTCAAGTTCTGGAAGAGGGTTGGCATTTAGGGAATAGAGTTGGCATTTGGCAACTCGAGTAGAGACATTTACTATCTCACCCGAGGGATGGATAAGCTGGACATTTCTAGAATGAGTATCAATCTTGGCATAGTGAGCTCACATCCAATCCATACCCAAGATGATATTAATATCCGAAGATTTCAAGGCTATCAATGAGGCTAGAAAAACTAGCCTGTCTACTAGAATTTCATTGTCATAGGTTATCCTAGAGGTTTGCCATTTACTACCAGGAGTTTGGACAACCAACGGAATTGGCATATCACAAAAAGACATGTTATGAAACTGTGCATAACTTTCTGAAATGAAGGAATGAGAAGACCCGTGTCAAAGAGAACATACGCTGGGTGATGATTAACAAGAAGTGTACCCAGCATGATGTCGGGATCCTCTGCAGCTTCTTCTGCTCAGACATAGTTCACACGGCCACGTGCAGGAGTTGGCTTCACATAGTAAGCTTTGGCCGACTTGCCTTGCCCGACGGACTTTCCGGGTTGCTTGACACCTACATTTTGAGGACACTCACGGGAATAGTGCCCTCGTTCTCCACACTTATAGCATATCACTTGGTTGGCACGTGGTGCAGCATTGCTAGCTGGACCACCATATGTTTTTTCTGGAGGGTTGGTCTGATTCGTCTGAGGCGCCACGTAGGATGGCCTCGGAGTGTATCTTGGCGGCAGAGAACTGTTTGGAACCCACAGCCTGCGTTTTGGAAACGCGGAACCAGAAGACGAGCCAAAGTCACGGGAGTGCTTCCTTGTGGCTTCAAAGTCAGTATGACCAATCTCGGCACTGATCGCCTTGTTGACCAGGGCTTGAAAGCTTGGACACTCGTGGAGGCGCAGATCACGACGAAGCTCAGGGCTTAGACCCTTACGGAATCTTTCTTGCTTCTTGGCGTCAGTAGACACCTCCTCTGTTACATAGCGGGCGAGGTTACCGAACTCGCGGCTATAGGCATCCACGGTCAACTTGCCATGAGTGAAGGCACAGAACTCCTCTCTCTTTCTGTCCATCAGGCCCTCTGGAATATGGTGCAGACGAAAGGCTGCACTGAAGTCTGCCCATGTGGGTGCTGGTTCAGCGGGACGCATAGCTTCAAAGTTCTCCCACCACAGATTGGCGGGTCCTTCCAGGAAGTAAGCCGCAAAGGTCACCTTGTCGGCCTCAGAAACATTCGCAGAGCGAATCTTGTGTGAGATGCTGCACAGCCAGTCATCAGCGTCGAGGGGATCGAGGGAATGATGAAACTTTGGAGGATTCAGCTTCACAAAGTCGTTGAGGGACACTGCAGCATTCCTAGGCTGACGAGCCGTATTCTGCTCAATACGCTCTAACAGTCGGTTGGTCTCCCTTTTGTTTCTCTCTCCCTCAAGCATAACTTCCGCCAGAGAGGGTGGGTGAGGCAGATCTTCCTGCGACGCTTGACTACCCTCGCCTTGCTCATGAGCAGGGGCACGGTTCAACCTGGTGAACACCATCCTGACAAACAAACTCACAGCTTAGACCAATATCATATCAATACTAGCTATGGATTAAGAATGTACTGAACACACGGAATGCAGAAATCAATATCCGAACAACATGGTAACAAGCAACTGCTATATATACACCATGGTTCATACACACCCTTACATAGTTCAGTACAACCTTAACCGAAGAGCAAACTACTGAAATTATGAAACTACTCATCAGAGGCTTACAAGCTTCCTATACATTATTTATCTAGGCCTCCGGAATTCATTTCACATCACAGGCATACTTCACAAGTCACGCAGGACTGTGAACGTACGGCTACTACCATACTATCCTTCCGCTCACAGCTCAGGCATCCGCATAGAACATCTCATAGAGATTACCTCCATGACCTGGAAGCTCAACCTGCGGATTAGGAAACACTCTAGCCTGAGATCCCTGGGATCCATAAGGACACGGATGTGGCCTTGGTCCCCTGACTGGTGGTAAGAGGGGCCCCCGAAGAGGGGTGATTCCTCCTGTAGCTGGCCAGTCAACGTGGGCCGGAAGATGGGTCCTAACAGGGTTCAGCATCTCCATATGTCCCTACCCTGTCTGGACTACCGGTGCCAGCTGCGTCAAAGCCGTCCACAGACGGGCACGGGTAGCATAAAGCTCCACGCGGAGAGCACGAGCATCCATGTCTCTGTTCTCTAGCATCTCAACAGTGGACTGCAGTAGTGGATCCTCCATAGAAGAATCAAAATAGACTCCGCTGAGGTATCCCTCTTCACCAGGCTGAGAGGCCGGAACATAGCAGAACTCTGAATTCTGCAGCAGTGCATGTCTCGCCCTCATAGTGGTCAGCATTGAATAGGCAGCATCTTGTACTGCCATGTCAACAGTGACTCCCAAACCATAGGACCAATGAATTGGCTCCTCAGCTCCAGGGTAGTCTGGAAATACCCTAACAGTGCAGATATACTGGCTCTGGTTTAAGTCTCGGTACTGTTCCTCCACTGTGTACTCGGGGTACCAGCGGTAACCGCACATCGACATCACCCTGACCAGCATGGCCGTATGACCCGGTACATCAATGCACCTGGTCAGACGTACCACCTGACAAGGAGGACGGCCAGGCATCTGTAAATAGAGAGTAATGCAAAAGCATTAGAGCTCCGAATGCAAAATTGGGCAGCATAACGGCTGTAAATGCTCAAAAACAAATTTTGAGACAACCCAAAATGGAATAGCGTAACCACTCAACTATCAAGTTCAACTCTCTGATCATCAAACTTACTTCCTTTTTCCTAGGAATGAAACAAACCCAATATCTCTTGACTCGTAGTCCTATAATCTACCGATCACAAACACGAGCCTAGAAGAAGATGAGTAACCTAGTCCTTAATTCCCGCAGAAAAGACGAGGATGACCAGAATAGAATAACTTGAGAAGAGAACAAGAGTCTTACGTTCCCTTCCACAAACAATTCCCTTATATATAACTAAAGCAATTCTAGACTCAACTTCGACCAGTTTGGCTTAGTAGTCCTACAGTCAGTCAGGCTCTGATACCAACGCTGTCGGGACCCTGATCCTAAGCCATAGGAATCCAGCCTGTAATACATCGCATCCCTTTGCGGTCTCACGCATGGTTAACTCCACGGCTGCAGCCTTACCTTAGTCGGGACCGTGTGCGTCTTTTGACTCACGTATGCAATAGTGTCTCTAGCATTCCAATGTCAAAGAACCCGGATCGACAAGTCTAGTCATAAACCAAAGTGGCAGTACCGCACAAGGACAGGCATACATGACCCAACAAAGCAGGTGTCGGTCACCAACGAGTGTAGACGAGTTGTAGCAATCTACAAGGACTCCATTACATCGCATGACATTTCCCCAAAGGGGACAGACACAGCAGCTAAGAAGGACACATGCCGGTCAACCAATGTGTCCGGAGCAGTAGCGAGCTACCATGGCTCGTTGGATCACAAAGGGGCATTTCCCTGTAAGGAGTGCTACTAAAATTCACGACTAGGTAATCGAACCCCATACATATCAAGTACGACACACGTACGCATGGCATACTGATATGTATAGATACATCGATGGCATCACAACATAACCATAAACATGCAAGCTTTATTAAAGAGGCTCGGAAGAGCCACACACATAATATTACACAGTAAGGGTCTCACGACCCATAATAACAGTCATTCAGTTACAAGCCAGCGGAAGTGTTTAAAACTGTCTGAGTATAGACAGGTGCAACTAGAAGGCACATGGCCTGACTATACTACAGACCCAACCTAGGGCCAGATCGTAGCTGGGACACCAGCTACTCGTCGTCGTCGATGTCTATGAAGAACCCTCCATTAGGGTCATTAGCAACCTCTGCAACATTTATTAAACAAACATGAGTACGGAGGTACTCATCAAGACTTTAGGATAACTAACTACTCATGCAATGTATCAACAAGGTATGGTGGGGTTTCATGCGGAAAGCCAGCATTTGACTCGTGGCTAGACAACTTGCATTTTTAAATAATTTTGACAACTTGATTTCTCGCACACGAGTCCACTAACACCACAACAATACACCATCGTGGAATCATTCCGTATCCATACAGAAATTCCGTCCACGACACTCACGCTTATATTGACAATTTTATGAGTAGCCATTGAAGTTATCTATGAACAACATATGTCTCCAAGTAGTCCATATCCGCGGACGCGGCTATTCGAATAGATCATAACCCTGCAGGGGTGTACTTCGTCACACACGCTCTCGCCACTTATCGCCATGTGCACGTCATGCACCTCGGCAACCTTCAAGCGGAAGCCCAGCGAGGCAGTCAGCCACGACCGTTAACCACACTAGTACCTAGTCCAGGTTTATCGCCTATCTGAGGGTAACCCGCACGGAAGTCCGGCCGAGGTTTCCGCCACGGCCCCAAACGATGTGGGCAGGGTTCCCAAGCCCACCATCCGGGTGCCACTTGGTACACCGTGCCACTGCCTACCGCATCACATCCCACCTCTCAGGTCAGCACCATGCACGGCCTCCAGGATGACTATAAACACCAGAAACTACTTGCAACTCCTGGACCGAGTACTAAGCGAATAATGAGTCGAGAGGGTCAATTAAGTATCCCAACGTGTGGTAGTATCTAGTCTTGGATTACATACACGGAACTCAGTTCCTAAGGACGATTCCAATGAAACAACCCGCCATGTACTCCTACACAGCCTTTCACCGGTACCTTTACCAAATCAGGTTCAACACACAACCTTTGCTTACCGAACACATTCGCACAATTTTGTTCATCTCCCAGATGACAGACCATACACAACTCTAAGCATAGCACCCATAGCAGGATAAGGCACATCACGGCTCAAGCAACTACCAGGTATGCTAGGTTGCAAGGTTCAGCTATTTACTATGACAAGGATAGGTCATGCAAAGGAAGTGGGTTCAACTAACGTGGCAAAAGCATTTGAAGCATTTGATCCTAATGCAATAAGTAAGTGCAGGAGCAGGAACATGGGATTTATCGGGATGATCAAAAATGGTTGCTTGCCTTGTTGCTCAGAGGAGTGACAATATCCGTCAGACGGATATTCGGTGGAATCCGGGGGAGCGGAGCCTACCGAAAGGAATGAAAACAATCAATAACAAACATATGCAATCAAGATAATGCATGAGCATGGTATGAGAATGCAAGATGATATACTAATATAGCTAACATGTATTAGGTTTGAAGTTGATTTGAATCAAATTCAAATATCACTTCAAACGAGGTATTCTCGAATACCATTTTAATTGATTCGACCTCATGCTCAGATCAACTTGCTTTTAACATGCATGGGATGACATGTTAGGTTGCTGGTTTGTAATTAGAACAGTGTTTGATCATGTCATTCATAGTGAATTTTAAATATTTTCCAAATTCTATTTATAAAGTATTTATAAGAATTAACTTATTCATTAATCTACTTGTTTGGGTTCTGTAACATTTTCAAACATGTTTGAAAATGGCATATTCAGATTCCTTGGATTTTTCTAATACTTTTTCATATATAAATTATTTTCATTGGAGTTACAGATTAATTTCTATGAATTTTTGAAGTTTTAAACATTTCTGGAATTATTTTTATACTGGAAAACCCCTTTATTGCGTCAGCCTGACATCAGCAGGTCAACTGACCTGCTCAGGTCAAACCTGACAGGGGGGGACCCACTGGTCAGCCTCTCAGGGGCTAATCCCGCGCTGACCAGCCCCTAAGTGTGTTTGACTTGGCCTTGGGCCCACTGTCAGTGAGTGTTTAAGAATTTAAACTGCTGGATTAGGCTGGCCACGTCATTCCTCGCCGGAGCCTCGCCGCCGGCGACCAGATCCACGGCGGAACCTCGCCGGAGACATGCTAAAACATGTTGTGGTGGTCGGAAAAAGATGCTGAGAGCACTGGAGTGATCTCCGGGCTCGACCTCATCCAACGCTGGCCTCAGGGAGAGCTATAGGTGGCCGGAGTAAGCCGACGACGAGCCGGGGCGGCTGCCGGAGTACGGTTTCGATGGTCCAGTGGCTAGGTGGCTCGGATCCGAGGGGAAAGAGAGGGGAATTGATCGCAGGCTCACGGCGAGTGCAGAGAAGGGCCTAGACGGCTCGGTGAAGGGCTGTTGCCGGCGTTTCACCGTCGATTTGCCGGCGTCCGAAGGTTGAAGACGATGGCGTTGGGGACGTTGCAGAGCTCGGGGAGACTTCGGCCGTTGCAGAGAGAACCAGCTCGACGAGGCGAAGCTACTGGGCTACTCAGAAGGAGGGTCCTGTGGCTAGAGGCGCGGCGGCTCGAGCTCGAGCTCGTGGCAATGGCGGCAGAAGGAGGGAGGAGAGATCCCGAGAGGAGGGGGGAACTGGAGCTGGGGAACGGATAGGGACGGGCTCGGGGTGGATATCCCCGTGCTTGCCAGCGCGAGGCGGCGGCCAGGAAGGCGCACAGGTGTGTGGCCGCGCTGGAGTACGCGGCGGCCACCTCCTGCTGCCCACTGGCGGGGGAGGAAGACGACAGGAAAAACTGGGCCGGGCCAGGTGAGCGACAGATATACTTTTCTCATTTTTCTTTCTGTTTTGTTTCTGTTTTAATTACTGACATAGATTTTCTATTTATTTCAGCTACCAAAAAGTTTGTAAAAACTATGTTGAACACTCCAGAATATTTGTTGGAATATTTCCAACCATTCTAAAGTTTTCAACATTTTTGAAAGCTTAAAGTTTCTGATTTCAAATTTTAAACTTGAAACCAGTAGCTTTTTGCATTTAATTAAAATGCTTAAAGTGTCAAGAAAATGGTTTTCTTCATTTCTCATTTACTTTCATGATTTATCAGAAAGATTGAACTTTTCTTGAGGCCATTTTGGGTTCATTGATTTTAACTAGTTTGAATTTTCCTTTATTTTGAGAAGTGACTAGGGTTTTAGCATTTTCCTTCATCACTTGCTTTGTTCTTGTTGAAAATTTCCTAGATGCAATGCAAAGAAAACATGAGCACAAAGCTAACTTGCTTAAGGTGTTAGGGATGTGACAAGGTCTTCTTAGCTAACATGTGTGACGCCCATACTAAACAACTATCAAAATCTCATGGTGGACAACAATTAACGGGTTCTCCAGCAAGAAATGGGTCTGGGTTAAATCTCACCGTCTCTCTTACAATTTGGCAACGGTTGAGTGTAAAGGGACCCATCGTCGTGCAATTCTAAGGTTTAAACAAGGTTTTGATATCGTTGCCTCTCAACTATGAGTAAGTCACTCTAGATTCACCATTCCAAATAGCAAGAGTGAATGAGAAGAGCAGTCGTCATGGTGATCAATCCATTCCACAGCCGAATCATTACCTTGTACAAGGTTTAGCGAATCTCACATTTCTAACACTTGGGCATTATCACAAGCATCGCAGAATTTCTGTTGTCCTTGAACTGGGTTCGGGTAAATCCATTGCTTCTGCAAGCCAAATATAACATGTATCTTTTTCTTCACAGCCCTCGGGTTTTTGCGTAACCTCCTATGAAACGTTCGCTGATGAAATGATAGCTTCTTCCATATTTGTTCCTTCAACAAGGTAGTGATCACTCCTTATTAACTCGTGTGCATGTGGGTTATGGGCCCAGTTCATAACTTGTATAGCTTTAAATCCCTTTTGGGGTTACTACATGTTCCATATTCAAACATCACACCTCCTTTAAATCCAATAGTACTTCATTCCTTCATATCCTTGAGGTAATGAAATTCAAACTTATTTTGTCCAAACTCCTCTCTCCGGAATACATTTTCCTTTTTATTGGCCAAATGTACTCGCAGGGTACTACCACCCTTGAAATGAAATGCACAAATTCATCCATATACCACATTTCCCATATCCTCGAAAATGGTCAAAATCCGTGTTCATAGAGTAACAACGCATACAATTCAACATATGAAATCACGACACATTAATTTTATTGATTCATGAATTCATTACAATCTCCGAGACTTTCATTACCTAATTCAATTCCATATCCCCATGAAAATAAGAGTGCTTCCTACTATACTTATTACCAATATTAAAATCTCAACTACTCAGATTCACCTTTCTTCGGGTCTGGACAGTCAATGGCATAATGTTCTGCAGCATTGCAATGGAAACAAATGACGTCAGACAAATCCCGGAGCTTCGTGGTGATTATCTTGGCTCCTAGGGTTCTTGGCTTCCATTTCGGGAACTTGCTCACGTTATAACATGTATTCTTGCACTTTAAACATGTGACGTGACTGCGGTCCTTCTTTGCAAAAATTGTGTTGTTTGGGGATACACGCTCTTTCTCTTCCTGTACTTTTTGCATTGATAAGGGCTCCTATTACCTGTGGATCATACTCAAATTGCACTGTCTAGAACTCTCCCAGATACTCTTGGCTTCTCTACATGCAATACTTTGAAAAATGTCCTTCTTCTCCACATGTGTAGCAGGTATTGGAGTAAAATTTGATTAAGACTTCTTCATATATGTCTTCAACATCTTCCTTCATCGCAGGTTCTTCTAAACCTTCCCTGAGGGCTTCCTTGTGTTGTTTGAAAATTTCTTGTAGCTTGGCACTGAGCTAGTTAATGAGTAGTTCCTTCACACAAGAAACATGTCACCAGAGAATTCTTCAGGTGGGTGATTTCCTTTACAATGAGGACAACCATCCATGTGTTGTTCCTGGGTGTGTCCTATTTCTCTACCAATCTTGCAAGCACAAGGTTTCTTCATCGGGTTATCATAGTGCTTCAGATGAGACGGTATCTTAACAAAGTCTTCTTGAACTCATCCCAAGTTTTTGCTCCATTACATCCTTGTATATCTCGATGCATTTTCCACCAGGTTGCAACACTTCCTGTAAAGTACCAAAGAGCATATTGAACATCATACTTCCTTGCGATCAAGTTGTTCCTGAAGTGATTCTCCATGTTCTGAATCCATAGTTCTGCCTCCGACTGGGTCATTGGTCCGGAGAATACAAGTCCATCCTCATTCATCATCTATTCGGTCCAAGGGTTTTGGGATAAGTTAAGAGAGATAGAGAGATACACACAATACAAACAATATAGTTTGGAAAATAGGTTTTATTTTGTGGTTGTCAGAAAAACACACACAAACGACATCTCACAAATCACCGTGTCTAACTTCCGTATATAACATGGGTTTAGTCTTTTAGAAGTCATATTGGCATTCTTTAGGGTCTTTGGAGTATTCAAATGTTGTAGCTTCAATCCTTGAACTCTGAAGTGGTCCTTAGGTTATTCTCCATGTGGTCAAAAAGGAAAGGGGGTGTATTCTAACTATATGAGGTAAGAGGGACTAGTTGGTAAAATCAGAAGAGGATGAGATGTATAGGATCTTTTTGTAAATAAAGTTTTAGAGATATCCTGTTCTAGGGGCTTTCCTGTTTCTAGGGTCACGTCCTACAGTCAACATGTGCTCTAATGCCATCTCTATAGCAACCTGACCCCAATGCATGGGTGCCTTTGTGCTTCTTGTTCCATCCCTCGATCAGTATGCTGGCACACACAGTACTTCGATGAAATACCGTAACATTGCATTAAAATAAATATCATAGATCCAGAGTATACTTATTTATCATAGCAGAAACATAACAATAGGGTGTGGAGTCCCATCAACGCCAGCGGCAAGTGGAGTGTCCATCATAACCCTATATCATAACTCTTACTCGTCGTAGAAATGTGTGCAACCTGAGATGCTGCAGCCATGTAGGTCAGTACATTGAATGCACCAGCAATATCGCACTAAGGGAAACAAATGATGAAACTATTATATATGCAATATGGCTTTGTGGTTGTGTGTTTGAGTTTTTGTGTAAAAGCTGATTTGATTTTCCCTACAACAAAGGAAAATCAGGAGTCTTCACTACAAAGTTATCTACTATGACATGGTTCCCCCAACCGATGTCTCATAGCCCAAATTATTACAAGTGGCCCACAATTAAATATAAGTCTGATGTTGAGAGTTCCGAGATAGATCCAAGTCCATAGCCTCAAATTACTTGTAACCAGGGGCACAATTAATTGATTAGGTTTTAACTCTGTAGGGTGTTGTGCACTTTACCCACAAGATTCGTTTTGTCCTTGTAAGTTCTCACACTGGCGCATGTTTGAGAATGGGACGAACGAAACATGGTCTTTTAGAGACGCTTCCTTGTCCATGATTTCTTTATGACTAATGTGAGTTTGTGCACTGTAAGCACTTCTACATTTCTGTATTTTGCTAGCCTCTTCGGTACCTTGCATCGTTCTCACCTCCGGATTTGGCGCAAACTTGGCCGGTGCATCCAAACCTCGTGATATGATACACTCTATCACACATAAGACTCATTATATCCTTCCTAAAAACAGCCACCATACCTACCTATCATGGCATTTCCATAGCCATTACAAGATATAATGACATGCAACTTCCACCATTACTTTTCACCTCACTTGAGCATTTATTTTTATTTTTGTTTACTTGATCATATAGAGCTCCCTTGATTTTTGTGGCAAAGCAACCATTCATCATTGTTATACATGTTATGCTAGATCATTGCACATCCTGGTACACTGTCAGAGGCATTCATATGTAGCCATATCATTCATTTTTATCGAGTTGTAACTAAATAGAAGTGTGACAATCATCATTATTATAGTGTTACCCCTACTTGTGAGGATATAAAAAGACAAAAAAAGAGGCCAAAAAGGGACCACCAAATAAAATGAGAGAAAAATAGAGAGTGGTGCACTACTAATCTTTGCCACACCTGTGCTTCAAAATAGCACCATGTTATTCATCTAGAGAGTCTCCATGATTTGTCACTTTCATGTACCAGCGGGAATTTGACATTATAGAAATTGACTTGCATATTTCGTTGATGCGCTTACTCAAATGCCCGAGGTCTTCATGAGAAAGTAAGTTAGACGCACACCCACTTAGTTTCAGTAGAGAGCTTTCATACACTAATAGGTCTAGTGCATCCGTTGCATGCAATACTCAATCCTCGCATCAATATTGTTTGAAAGGTTTCTCCATGACCCAACGATCTGGTGAGCTGATGCCGAACTTTCACTATGTTTTTGTCTTCCCTTATCAACCCCTACCATCATTCTCTATTCCACCTGAAGTGTTGAAAGTCCACGGCTCATATTCAGGTATTGAGTGGAGTTGTAAATGTTGAAGCGATAAAAACTATGATACAAATGATTTGTTTGGCACCAGGGTGGTCATGATATATACTTTATGTGAGGAAGACCGAGTTATGACATTGCTTAGATGAATAAATGAGTAGGGATAACATTCTTTAGCATTTTTATTTTGAAAAGTAATGATTATTTGCTAGTATTCATCCTTATCATTGTTTTGATTTTTACTAAGTCATCGTTTCTCGACATTCATACCCAAAAGAATTACATGTTATGTAGCATTCACATCAAAAATTATGTTTCTATCATTTACCTATTTGAGGACGAGGATGCTGATGCGTTTCCAACATATCTATAATTTTCGATTTATTCATGATTTTATATATTCAATCATGCATGCTTTATACACCATTTTATGTCATTTTTGGGAACTAACCTATTAACCCAGTGCCCAGCAACGGTGGCTATTTTCTGCAAGTCTAACGCTAGGGGGATGACGACCGCAGATATGAAAATTCTACGGAGATGGAGATGGCTCTGAATAGGAATATCGGTGATTGCAAAGGGGTGACTGATACTTCGCCAAAGCGTCTATTATAGTATCAATCTTATATGCTTTATAGTTTATACACCATTTTATATCATTTTTGGGAACTAACCTATTAACCCAGTACCAAGTGCGAGTTGTTGTTTTTGCTTGTTTTTGGTTTTACAGAAAAACACGATGCAACTTTTTGACATTTTTTTCTAGACTAAAATGGACCGTGGAACCTTCGGGAGGAGTCGAGATGCTGCACGAGGCGACGACAAGGTCGGGGCACGCCTAGAGGGTAGGCATGCCCGACCCCCTTGTGGGTCCCTCGCAGCTTTGTTTACCCTAATTCTTGGCCTATAAACTCCAAAGTATTCAGAAACCCCTAGGGGAGCACCTGAAACAATTCTTTGCTTCCGCAAGCGTCTTTTCTTGTGCGACCCTTTAGAGGCCTTTTATTGTACTATGTTGGAGTGGGAATCCATCACGGAGGCCGTATTCATCAACCTTGCTGACTCCCCAATGATGTGTGAGTATTTCCCACAGGACCTACAGGTCCATACCTATAGCTAGATGGCACTTTATATCTCTCGTTTGATATTTCATACAATGATCCCTTCGAAAACCTATTCAATGTAACTTTTGCAGTGTGTTTGTTGGGATCCGATGAATGATGGATTTATGATCAGATTATTCATTGGAAGTATTTGAGTCTATTATGATATTTATCTATGTGTGATTTTATAGCTATGTATGTTTTTCGATCTCAAAGTTTCCTTTGGCCAAGATTAATGAGTAGATCTTTAGAGAAAGTGGTGCATAGTAGCAAGCTCAAACTTGCGGTGTCCTCACTCTATGGCAAAAATACAACTATGTTCAAACTTGCGGTAGCAAGGAACGTAGTTGTATTGTTGCTACTAAGGGTAAAACATTGGGGTTCGAACATATTATTTGGTCTTACTTTGTCTACATTATGTCATCATGCTCCAAGCATTACTATGTTTGTTATAAACTTCCTTAAGATGCATGTTGGATAGCGGTCAAGGGGTGGAGTAATAGTAGTAGATGCACGATCGTTTCGATCTACTTGTGTTTGACATTAGCCTTATATATTGATCATGCTATGAACCCTTCCGGTGGTGCCCGAAACATTTCCGGCGTCCAAACTCATCCATCCTATATAACAATATTTACCTCCGGACCATTCCGGAGCTCCTCGTGACGTCCTGGATTTCATCCGAGACTCCTAACAACCTTCAGTAACCTCGTATAACAATTCCCTATAACCCTAGCATCATCGAACCTTAAGTGTGTAGACCCTACGGGCTCAGGAGGCATGCAGACATGACCGAGACACCTCTCCGGCCAATAACCATCAGCGGGGTCTAGATACCCATGGTGGCTCCCACATGATCCACGATGATCTCATCGGATGAACCACGATGTCAAGGATTCAATCAATCCCGAATACAATTCCCTTTGTCTGTCGGTATAGAACTTGCCCGAGATTCAATCGTCGGTATCCTTATACCTTGTTCAATCTCGTTACTGCTAAGTCTCTTTACTCGTTCCGTAGCACGTTATCATGTGACTAACTCCTTAGTCACATTGAGATCATTATGATGATGTTCTACCGAGTGGGTCCAGATATACCTCTCCATCACACAGAGTGACAAATCCCGATCTCGATTCGTACCAACCCAACAAACACTTTCGGAGATACCCGTAGTGCACCTTTATAGTCACCCAGTTACGTTGTGACGTTTGATACACCCAAAGCACTCCTACGGTATCCGGGAGTTGCATAATATCATGGTCGAAGGAAAAGACACTTGACATTAGAAAAGCTTTAGCATACGAACAACATGATCTAGTGCTATGCTTAGGATTGGGTCTTGTCCATCACATCATTCTCCTAATGATGTGATCCCGTTATCAATGACATCTAATGTCCATGACGAGGAAACCATGATAGCCAACTATAGGCTTGCTAGGGACACATTGTGATCTATTTATTCACACATGTATTACTGTTTCCTGTTAATACAATTGTAGTATGAACAATAGACGATTATCAAGAACAAGGAAATATGATAATAACCATTTTATTATTGCCTCTAGGGCATATTTCCAACAGTCTCCCACTTGCACTAGAGTCAATAATCTAGTTATATTGTGATGTATCGAACACCCATAGCGTTGTGGTGTTGATCATGTTTTGCTCGAGGAAGAGGTTTAGTCAACGGGGTTGCAATATTCAGATTCGTGTGTGCATTACAAATATCTATGACTCCTCTCTGGACCTGTCCCTGGATGGAGTTGTAGCGATGTTGGATGTGCTTGGTCTTTCGGTGAAATTTGGGCTCCCTGGCTATGGCAATGGCTCCAGTGTTATCACAGAAGAGTGTCATCGGACCTGACGCGCTTGGAACCACTCCAAGGTCGGTGATGAACTCCTTCATTCAAATCCCTTCATGAGCCGCTTCCGAAGCAGCTATGTACTCCGCTTCACATGTAGATGCTGCCATGACGCCTTGCTTCCTGCTGCACCAGCTCACTGCCCCACCATTCAAAACATACACGTATCCAATCTCTGACTTAGAGCCATCCGGATATGTGTCGAAGCTAGCATCAGCGTAACCCTTTACGACAAGCTCTTCGTCACCTCCATAAACGAGAAACATCTCCATAGTCCTTTCAGTTACTTAAGGATATTCTTGACCGCTATCCAGTGTTCAATACCAGGAGCACTTTGGTACCTCCCTACCAAACTTATGGCAAGGTTTATATCAGGTCTGGTACACAACATGGCTTACATTAGAGAGCCCACGGCTGAAGCGTAGGGGACAGTACTCATCTTCTCTCTATCTGCTACCGTGGTCGGTGACTGATTCTTACTCAATCTCTTCCAAAACTGGCAAGAACCCCTTCTTCGAGTTTTCCATATTGAACTTCTTCAATATCTTGTCAAGGTATGTACTTTGCGAAAGACCTATGAGGCGTCTCGATCTATCTCTATAGATCTTGATGCCTAATATGTATGCAGCTTCTCCAAGGCCCTTCATTGAAAAACTCTTGTTCAAGTAGGCCTTTATGGTCTCCAATAACTCTATATTATTTCCCATCAATAATATGTCATCCACATATAGTATGACAAAAGCTACAGATCTCCCACTCCTTTTCTTGTATAGACATGCTTCACCATAAACATGTATGAACCCAAACACTTTAATCACCTCATTAAAGCGAATGTTCCAACTCCGAGATGCTTGCACCAGCCCAAAGATGGAGCGCTGGAGCTTGCATACCTTGTTAGCACTCTTAGGATCGACAAAACCTTGTGGTTTCATCATATACAACTCTTCCTTAAGATACTCGTTAAGTAACGCTGTTTTGACGTCCATTTGCCAAATTTCATAATCATGAAAAGCGACAATTGCTAACATGATTTAGACTGACTTCAGCTTCGCTACGGGAGAGAAAGTCTCATCGTAGTCAACTCCTTGAATTTGTCGAAAACCCTTTGTGACAAGTCGAGCTTTATAAACGGTCACATTACCATTTGCGTCAGTCTTCTTCTTGAAGATCCATTTATTTTCTATGGCTCGCCGATCATCCGGAAGTCCACCAAAGTCCATACTTTGTTCTCATACATGGATCCTATCTCGGATCTCATGGCCTCAAGCCATTTGTTGGAATCCGGGCCCGCCATTGCTTCTTCATAGTTCGAAGGTTCACCATTGTCTGACAACATGATTTCCATCACAGGGTTGCCGTACCACTCTGGTGCGGAACGTGCCCTTTATGGACCTTCGTGGTTTAGTAGCAACTTGATCCGAAGCTTCAGGATCATCATCATTAACTTCCTATCCAGTTGGTGTAGGCACCACAAGAACAATTTTCTGCGATGCGCTACTCTCAGGTTCGAGATGGGTTGCAATTACCTCATCAAGTTCTACTTTCCTCCCACTTACTTCTTTCGAGAGAAACTCTTTCTCTAGAAAGGATATGTTCTTGGCAAAAAAGAGTTTACCTTCGGATCTAAGATAGAAGGTATACCCAATAGTTTCCTTAGGGTATCCTATGAATATGCATGTCTCCGCTTTGGGTTTGAGCTTCTCTGGTTGAAGTATCTTCACATAAGCATCATAGCCCCAAACTTTTAGAAACGACAGCTTAGGTTTCTTGCCAAACCATAATTCATATGGTGTCGTCTCAATGGATTTAGACGGTGCCCTATTTAAAGTGAATGCTGCAGTTTCCAATGCGTATCCCCAAAATGATAGTGGTAAGTCGGTAAGAGACATCATAGATCGTACCATATCTAAAAAAGTGAGATTACGACGTTCAGACACTCCGTTTCGTTGTGGTGTGCCAGGCGGCGTCAGTTGTGGAACAATTCCACATTTCCTTAGGTGTGTGCCAAACTTGTGACTCAAATATTCTCCTCCACGATCAGATTGTAGACACTTCATCTTTCTGTCACGTTGATTCTCAACCTTACTCTGAAATTCCTTGAACTTTTCAAACGTTTCAGATTTGTGCTTCATCAAGTAGATATACCCATACCTACTCAAATCATCGGTGAGAGTGAGAACATAACGATAGCCACCGCGAGCTTCAACGTTCATTGGACCACACACATTAGTATGTATTATTTCCAATAAGTCGGTTGCTCTCTCCATTAATCCTGAGAATGGAGTCTTAGTCATCTTGCCCATGAGGGACGGCTCGCATGTGTCAAATTATTCAAAGTCAAGAGACTCTAACAGTCCATCAGTATGGAGTTTCTTCATGCGCTTAACACCGATATGACCAAGGTGGCAATGCCACAAATATGTGGGAATATCATTATCAACTTTACATCTTTTGGTGTTCACACTATGAATATGTGTAACATCACGATCGAGATTCATCAAGAATAAACCATTCACCAGCGGAGCATGACCATAAATCATATCACTCATATAAATAGAACAACCATTATTCCCTGACTTAAATGGGTAGCCGTCTCGCATTAAGCAAGACCCTGACACAATGTTCATGCTCAAAGCTGGTACTAAATAACAATTATTAAGGTTTAAAACTAATCCCAAAGGTAGATGTAGAGGCAGTGTGCCGACGGCGATCACATCGACCTTGGAGCTATTCCCGACGCGCATCGTCACCTCGTCCTTGGCCAGCCTTTGTTTATTCCACAGTTCTTGCTTTGGGTTGCAAATGTGAGCAACAACACCAATATCAAATACCCAGGAGCTACTACGAGCGCTAGTAAGGTACACATCAATAACATGTATATCACATATACCTTTAACGTTGTCGGCCTTCTTATCCTCTAAGTACTTGGGGCAGTTCCGCTTCCAGTGACCTTTTCCCTTGCAATAGAAGTACTCAGTCTAAGGCTTGGGTCCATTCTTTTTCTTCTTCCCAGCATCTGGCTTACCGGGCGCGGCAACAGCTTTGCCATCTTTCTTGAAGTTCTTCTTACCCTTGCCTTTCTTGAAACTGGTGGTCTTATTGACCATCAACACTTGATTCTCTTTCTTGACTTCTACTTCTGCAGATTTCAACATCGAGTACAACTCGGGAATGGTCTTCTCCATCCCTTGCATGTTGTAGTTCAACACAAAACCCTTGTAGCTTGGTGGGACAGACTGGAGGATTCTGTCAATTACAGCGTCATCCGGAAGTTCGACTCCAAGCCGAGTCAGATGTCCGTGCAACCCAGACATTCTGAGAATATGCTCACTAACAGAACTGTTCTCCTCCATCTTGCAACTAAAGAACTTGTCAAAGACTTCATATCTCTCGACCTGGGCATGAGCTTGAAAAACTAGATTCAACTCCTGGAACATCTCACATGCTCCGTGTTGCTCAAAACGCCTTTGGAGCCCCGGTTCTAAACTGTATAGCATGCCACACCTAACCAGAGAGTAGTCATCACTCCGCGCTTGCCAGACATTCTGAACATCCTGGGTTGCTGCGGGAACAGGGGGTTCACCTAGCGGTGCATCAAGGACATAAGTGTTGCCTCTTGAGCTTGCGTTGGTTTTTCCCTTGAAGAGGAAAGGGTGATGCAGCACAGGAGCAGTAAGTATTTCCCTCAGTTTTGAGAACCAAGGTATCAATCCAGTAGGAGAATCAAGCCAAGTGTCCAAAGTACCTGCACAAACACAAACAAGCTTGCACCCAACGCTATAAAGGGGTTGTTAATCCCTTCAAGATTGATTGTAAAGTGAGATCGGCAGGCGGAAAGTGCAACGAAGTAAAAGTGTAAGGCTGAAAATATGATGTGAAGTAGACCCGGGGGCCATAGTGTTCACTATAGGCTTCTCTCAAAATAGCAAGTATTACAGTGGGTGAACAAATTACTGTCGAGCAATTGATAGAACCGCGCAAAGTCATGACGATATCTAAGGCAATGATCATACATATAGGCATCACGTTTGAGACAAGTAGACCGATACTTTCTGCATCTACTACTATTACTCCACACATCGACCACTATCCAGCATGCATCTAGTGTATTGAGTTCATGACGAACATAGTAACGCCTTAAGCAAGATGACATGATGTAGAGGGATAAACTCAAACCAATGATGTAAACCCCATCTTTTTACCCTTGATGGCAACAACACGATGCGTGCCTCGCTACCCCTTCTGTCACTGGGTGAGGTCACCGCACGGTATGGACCCAAAACCAAGCACTTCTCTCATTGCAAGAATCATAGATCAAGTTGGCCAAACAAAACCCACAACTTGAAGAGAATTACAAGGATATGAAATCATGCATATATGAGATCAGAAGAAACTAGAATTAAAATTCATAGATAATCTGATCATAAATCCACAATTCATCGGATCTCGACAAACACACCGCAAAAGAAGATTACATCGGATAAATCTCCATGAAAATCATGGAGAACTTTGTATAGAAGATCCAAGAGAGAGAAGAAGCCATCTAGCTACTAGCTATGGACCCGAAGGTCTATGGTGAACTACTCACGCATCATCAGAGAGGCCATGGTGTTGATGAAGAAGCCCTCCGTATCCGAATCCCCCCTTCGGTAGGGCACCAGAACGTGCCCCAGATGGGATCTTGCGGAGACAAAAGCTTGCGGCGGCGGAAAAGTATTTTCGTGGATCTCTCACGCAGTTTTGGATTTTTCATGAATTTAGAGGAGGAAGGGGTAGGGCAGACGAGCCACAAGGGGCCCACAAGCCTGCTAGGCGCGCCCCCTGGCCGCGCCTAGGGGTCTTGTGGCCTCCCCTGGTGGCCTCTGCCTTGGTTCTCACGTCCCCTACGTATCTTCTATTCCAGAAAAAATCTTTTCGGAAGTTTTATTCCGTTTGGACACCGTTAATTCTCCTCTGAAAAGGGTCAAAACACGGAAAAAACAGGAAATGGCACTTGGCACTGAGTTAATAAGTTAGTCCCAAAAAATATATAAAAGGCATACAAAACATCCAAAGTTTGACAAGATAATAGCATGGAACCATAAAAAATTATAGATACGTTGGAGACGTATCAAGCATCCCCAAGCTTAACTCCTGCTCGTCCTCGAACAGGGAAGTGATAAAGACTGAATTTTTGATGTGGAATGCTACCTAGCATATTTTCCTTTGTAACTTCTTTAATGTGACATGAATGTTCATATCCATAATATTCAAAACAATAGTTTGCTATTGACATGAAAACAATAATACTTCAAGAAAACTAGCAAGGTAATCACAAACTTTCGAAATAACAAGGCCAAAGAAAGTTATCCCTACAAAATCATATAGTCTGGCTATGCTCCATCATCCCCACACAACTAATTTAAATCATGCACAACCCTGGTATTCGCCAAGTAATTGTTTTCGGACTCTTACTTTCTCAAACCTTTTTCAACTCTCACGCAATACATGAGCGCGAGCGATGGATATAGAACTATGGTGGAATAGAGTGTGGTGGAGGTTGTGAGACAAAAAGGAGGAGATGGTCACATTGACTCGGTGTATCAAAGGACTATGGAGATGCCCATTAATAGATATCAATGTGAATGAGTAGGGATTGCCATACAAAGGATGCACTAGAGCTATAAGTATGTGAAAGCTCAAAAGGAGAACTAGTGGGTGTGCATCCAACTTGCTTGCTCACGAAGACCTAGGGCAATTTTGAGGAAGCCCATCATTGGAATATACAAGCCAACTTATATAATAAAGATTCCCACTAGTATATGGTGGTGTAAAAACAAGAGGCTCTCAATCATGAAGAACATGGTGCTATTATGGAGCACAAGTGTGGAAAGAAATAGTAGCATTGTCCCTTCTCTCTTTTTCTCTCTTTTTTGTTTGTGCTCTTTGGCCTCCTTCCATATCTTTTTTTCCTCATGTGGGACAATTCTCTAATAATGATGATCATCACACTATTATTTACTCACATCTCAAAGCTTAGAACGATGATGACTCTATAGGAAATGCCTCCGGTAGTGTACCGGGATGTGCAACGATCTAGCTTGGCGTATGACGTTGAAACATCTCGCTATCTATCTTACGATCATGCAATGGCAATATGAGAGTGACAGCACAAGTCATGAGACGGGACGGTGGGAGTTGCATGGCAATATATCTCGGAATGGCTATGAAAATGCCATAGTAGGTAGGTATGGTGGCTGTTTTGAGGAAGGCATATGGTGGGTTTGTGCACCGGTGAAAATTCCGCGGTACTAGAGAGGCTAGCAATGGTGGAAGGTGAAAGTGCATCTATACCATGGACTCACATTAGTCATGAAGAACTCACATACTTGTTGCGAAAGTTTTTATTAGTAATCGAGACAAAGTGCTAAACGCATACTCCTAGGGGAAGGGTTGGTAGGTGTGAACCATCGCGCGATCTAGACCACAACACAAAGGATGACGATCAATAAATTAATTATGCTCCGACTTCCTAACATAGAGGTTTACCATACGTGCATGTTACGGGAATCACTGACTTCAACACAAGTATTTCTAGATTCACAACACCCTACTAACATAACTCTTAATATTACCAAATCCACGTCTCAAAACTAACTGAGAGGAATCAAACTTCTCTTTCTAATCAATGCACATGAAGATGGAAGTTTTATTGTATCCTCTTTGGGTACCTATCACCTTTGGGACTACTTTCATAGCACAAGCCAACTACCAAGTTACGCACCGCCGTGCTCTAAAAGATCTAAGTGAAGCACATAGAGCAAAATGGTCCAGCTCAAAAGATATCACTGAAGCACAATGAGTATTCTAGCAAATTAACGATGAGTGCATGTCTCTCTCAAAAGGTGTGCAGCAAGGATGATTGTGACACAACAAAAAGAAAAGACTCCTACGATACAAGATGCTCCAAGCAAAGCACATATCATGTGGTGAATAAAAATATAGCTCCAAGGAATGTTACCGATGGATTGAAGACGAAAGAGGGGATGCCTTCCCAGGGCATCCCCAAGCTTAGGCTTTTTGGTGTCCTTGAATTTGTCTTGGGATGCCTTGGGCATCCCCAAGCTTGAGATCTTTCCACTCGTTATCCCTTTTTCCATGAGAACATCACCCAAAACTTGAAAACTTCAGAACACAAAACTTAAACAGAAACTCATGATAAGATTAGCACAAGAAAACAAACTACCACCTCTTGAGGTACTGTAGCAATCTTTATTTATATTTATATTGGTGTTAGGTTACTGTATTCTCACTTTCCCATGGCTAGTACCCCCCGATACTATCCATATTTTCTTCAAAAAAAGCAACCAACACAACAAAAACAGAATCTGTAAAAAACATACGAGTCTGTAGCAATCTGTATGCTTCGTGTACTTCTGGTACCTCAAAAATTCTGAAACATTACGACAGTCTGGGAAAAAGGCATATCAACCAGTAGCAAAAATAATCAACCCAAAATCTCTTTCTGAATAAAAATGAAAAATAATTTTGTGAGCGAAAAGTTTCTGTCTTTTTCCAGCAGGATCAAACAACCATCACCAAAACTGGTCATAAAGGTTTTGCTTGGCTCAAACGCAAAAAGAAACACAAAAAACACAATCATAACAGAATTATGATTGTGTGGATGCAACAAAACAGAAAGATAAAGATAATTCATTGGGTTGCCTCCCAACAAGCGCTATCGTTTAACGCCCTTAGCTAGGCATAAGGCGATAGAATCACGTATGGTAATCTTTGGTGCTCAAACCATAAGTAGAGTGATTAGTCATCATCTTAAGGTCTTAATCTCTCTTACTAGATGGTTCACCACCACTTTTAGGAACAAAAACAAACTTTGTGGCCTTATTATGGGCAAAATTTGGAGTGTTCTACACAGCGGCAAAAGAGGAACTCCAGTTGGTTATAACATCCTCTAGTTTGCGAATCCTAGCAAAATCATGACCTAGTTTTTTAACTGTGGGTTCCTTCTCCTTTAAATTTTTCAAAGCCATTCCCACCTTGGATCCGTGCTTAGTGATTTGATTGTGGATCTTTTTATCCAAATTCTCAATGAGTTCGATCGTAGCAACTTTGTTTTCAATGATATCCAGCCTACGCATCACATGTTCCAGAGTTAAGGTAGTTCCATTAACCATGAGTGGGGGTGAGCCTACCAAATTTATTAAAGCTCCGTAAGAATCAACAGTATGGCTACCCAAGAAATTTCCGCCTCCGATGGTGTCAAGAACATACCTATTCCAAGGGGAAATACCCACATAAAAGCTGCGAAGCAGGACACTAGTAGATTGCTTACGAGTAGATCTACTCTGAGCACTGCAACTCCTATACCAAGCATCCTTTAAGTTTTCTTCCTCATTTTGTTTGAAATTGAGAACTTCGTTCTCGGGAGTATCGTTCGAAGCGGTGGGTCTAGCCATGAGGAAAGGTAGACTATCCCACTCAAGCAGGCAGAAAACAAGCGAGAGAAAAGGGCGAACAAAAAAGGCCAATATTTCTGTAAATTTTTGTTTTTTAGAAGTGGGGGAGAGGAAAATGAGAGGAAAAAAAGTAAATGCAAGAGATGAGTTTGCGACACTTACTTGGATGAGCTTCACCTAGAATAATCCCCGGTGCTAGAAATTGAAACGTTGAGGGGAGACTATTATTGACTTGATCCTCCCCGGCAATGGCGCTAGAAATCCTTCTGCCGCCTCTTGAGCTTACGTTGGTTTTTCCCTTAAAGAGGAAAGGGTGATGCAGCACAGGAGCAGTAAGTATTTCCCTCAGTTTTGAGAACCAAGGTATCAATCCAGTAGGAGAATCAAGCCATGTGTCTAGAGTACCTGCGCAAACACAAACAAGCTTGCACCCAACGCTATAAAGGGGTTGTCAATCCCGTCAAGATTGATTGCAAAGTGAGATCTGAAGGCAGAAAGTGCAACTAAGTAAAAGTGTAAGGCTGAAAATATGATGTGAAGTAGACCCGGGGGCCATAGTGTTCACTAGAGGCTTCTCTCAAAATAGCAAGTACTAGGGTGGGTGAACAAATTACTGTCGAGCAATTGATAAAACCGCGCAAAGTCATGACGATATCTAAGGCAATGATCATACATATAGGCATCACGTCCGAGACAAGTAGACCGATACTTTATGCATCTACTACTATTACTGCACACGTCAACCGCTATCCAGCATGCATCTAGCGTATAGAGTTCATGACGAACATAGTAACGCCTTAAGAAAGATGACATGATGTAGAGGGATGAACTCAAACCAATGATGTAAACCCCATCTTTTTACCCTTGATGGCAACAACAAGATGCGTGCCTCGCTACCCCTTCTGTCACTGGGTGAGGTCACCGCACGGTATGAACCCAAAACCAAGCACTTCTCCCAGTGCAAGAATCATAGATCAAGTTGGCCAAACAAAACCCACAACTCGAAGAGAATTACAAGGATATGAAATATTGCATATAAGAGATCAGAAGAAACTCAAATAAGATTCATAGATAATCTGATCATAAATCCACAATTCATCGGATCTCGACAAACACACCGCAAAAGAAGATTACGTCGGATAGATCTCCATGAAGATCATGGAGGACATTGTATTGAAGATCCAAGAGAGAGAAGAAGCCATCTAGCTACTAGCTATGGACCCGATGGTCTTTGGTGAACTACTCACGCATCATCGGAGAGGCCATGGTGTTGATGAAGAAGCCCTCCGTATCCGAATCCCCCCTCCGACGGGGCACTAGAACGTGCCCCAGATGGGATCTTGCGGAGTCAGAAGCTTGCGACGGTGGAAAAGTATTTTCGTGGATCTCTAACGCAGTTTTGGATTTTTCGTAAATTTATAGGTGGAAGAGGTAGGGCAGACGAGCCACAAGGGGCCCACAAGCCTGCTAGGCACGGCCCCCCTGGCCATGCCTAGGGGGCTTGTGGCCTCCCGTGGTGGCCTGTGCCTTGGTTCTCACGTCCCCTGCGTACTTCTATTCTGGAAAAAATCTTTTCGGAAGTTTTATTCCATTTGGACACCATTTAAAATTCTCCTGTGAAAAGGGTCAAAAACACGAAAAACAGGAACTGACACTTGGCACTGAGTTAATAAGTTAGTCCCAAAAAAGATATAAAAGGCATAGAAAACATCCAAAGTTTGACAAGATAATAGCATGGAACCATAAAAAAATATAGATACGTTGGAGGCGTACCACCCAGTCCGCATAGTTGCTACCATAATCTTTCACCTTGTTTTTCTCTAGGAACGCGTTGAAATTGAGGCTGACACGTGCATTGTCCATTGGATCTACAATATTTGTAAAGACAAATTTTAGACTAAGTTCATGATAATTAAGTTCATTTAATCAAATTAAGTATGAACTCCCACTTAAATCGACATCCCTCTAGTCATCTAAGTGATACATGATCCATGTCGACTAACCCGTGTCCGATCATCACGTGAGACGGACTAGTCGTCATGGTGAGCAACTTCATGTTGATCGTATTCAACCATACGACTCATGTTCGACCTTTCCATCTCTCGTATTCGAGGTCATGTTTGTACATGCTAAGCTCGTCGAGTCAACCTAAGTGTTTCGCGTGTGTAAATCTGGCTTACACCCGTTATACGCGAACGTTAGAATCTATCACACCCGATCATCACGTGGTGCTTCGAGACAACGATCCTTCGCAACGGTGCACACTTAGGGGAATACATTCTCGAAATTTTATGAGGGATCATATTATTATGCTACTGTCGTTCTAAGCAATAAGATGAAAAACATGATAAACATCACATGCAATCATATAGTGACATGATATCGCCATTGTCATCTTTGCTCCTTCGATCTTCATCTTCAGGCATCGCATGATCATCATCGTCACCGGCATGACACCATGATCCCCATCATCATGATCTCCATCATCGTGTCTCCGTGAAGTCGTCACGCCAAATACTACTACTACTACAGCAAACCGTTAGTAATGAAGTAAAAGTAGTAAACACATGGTGTTGCATCTCATACAATAAATTAAGACAACTCATATGGCTCCTGCCGGTTGTCATACTCATCGACATGCAAGTCATGAATCCTATTACAAGAAGATGATCATCTCATACATCACACATGTAACATCACATCCTTTGGCCATATCACATCACATGTCAAACCCTGCAAAAACAAGTTAGACGTCCTCTAATTGTTGTTGCAAGTTTTACGTGGCTGATTTGGGTTTCTAGCAAGAACGCCTTCTTACCTACGTGACAGCCACAACGATGATATGCCAAAGCTATTTACCCTTCATAAGGACCCTTTTCATCAAATCCAATCCGACTAGAGTGGGAGAGACAGACACCCGCTAGCCACCTTATGCACCTAGTGCATGTTAGCCGGTGGAACCTGTCTCAGGTAAGCGTACGTGTAAGGTCGGTCCGGGCCGCTTCATCTCACAATACCGTCGGAAAAGAATAAGACTAGTACCGGCAAGCAATTGACAAAATTAGCGCCCACGACCTTTTTGTGTTCTACTCGTGCAAAGAATCTATGCATAGAAAACATGGCTCGGATGCCACTTTTGGGTAACGTAGCAAAAAATCAAAATTTTCCTACGCCATATTCAGATATTCCTATGGAGAGACCAGCAACGAGAGAGGGGTGAGAGCATCTTCATACCTTTGAAGATCGCTAAGCGGAAGCGTTGCTAGAACGCGGTTGATGGAGTCGTACTCGCTGCGATTCACATCGCGGTGTGATTCCGATCTAGTGTCGAACCACGGAACCTCCGCGCTCAACACACGTGCAGCCCGGTGACATCTCCCGCACCTTGATCCAGCAAGGAGGAGGGAGAGGTTGGGGAAGAGCTCCGGCAGCACGACGGCGTGGTGGCGATGGAGCGATGAGGTCTCCCGGCAGGGCTTCGCCAAGCACCGTGGGAGAGGAGGAAGAAGAGAGACAGGGCTGCGCCGAGAGAGAGAGAAAATTACCGTGTCTCCAATGGCCAAAACCCCCACTATATAAAGGGGGAAGGGGAGGGTGGCGCCCCCCAGGGTTCGCACCCCTAAGGGGTCCGGCAGCCCTAGATGGGGCTGGAGGTGGCCGTCATGAGGGGAGAGGAGGTGGCGCAACCCTGGTGGGCCTTAGGCCCACCTGCCTTAGGGTTCCCCCCTACCCTCTCTAGGCGCCTTGGGCTGGGTGTGGGGGGCGCACCAGCCCACCCAGGGGCTGGTTCCCTCTCACACTTGGCCCATGTAGCCTCCTGGGGCTGGTGGCCCCTCCTGGTGAGCCTCCGAAAATCTTTCGGTGGTCTTGGCACTTTGCCGGTGGTGCCCGAAACATTTCCGGCATCCAAACCCATCCATCCTATATATCAATCTTTACCTCCGGACCATTCCGGACCTCCTCGTGACGTCCGGGATCTCACCCGGGACTCCGAACAACCTTTGATAACCTCGTATAACAATGCCCTATAACACTAGCGTCATCGAACCTTAAGTGTGTAGACCCTATGGGTTCGGGAGGCATGCAGACATGACCGAGACACCTCTCTGACCAATAACCATCAACGGGGTCTGGATACCCATGGTGGCTCCCACATGATCCACGATGATCTCATCGGATGAACCACGATGTCAAGGATTCAATCAATCCCGTATACAATTCCCTTTGTCTGTCGGTATAGAACTTGCCCGAGATTCGATCGCCGGTATCCTTATACCTTGTTCAATCTCGTTACTGCTAAGTCTCTTTACTCGTTCCATAGCACGTCATCCTTTGACTAACTCCTTAGTCACATTGAGATCATTATGATGATGTTCTACCGAGTGGGCCCATAGATACCTCTCCGTCACACGGAGTGACAAATCCCGATCTCGATTCGTACCAACCCAACAAACACTTTCGGAGATACCCGTAGTGCACCTTTATAGTCACCCAGTTACGTTGTGACGTTTGATACACCCAAAGCACTCCTACGGTATCCGGGAGTTGCATAATATCACGATCGAAGGAAAAGACACTTGACATTAGAAAAGCTTTAGCATACGAAACACGATCTAGTGCTATGCTTAGGATTGGGTCTTGTCCATCACATCATTTTCCTAATGATGTGATCCCGTTATCAATGACATCTAATGTCCATGATCAGGAAACCATGATCATCTATTGATCAACGAGCTAGCCAACTAGAGGCTTGCTAGGGACACATTGTGATCTATTTATTCACACATGTATTACTGTTTCCTGTTAATACAATTATAGCATGAATAGTAGACGATTATCATGAACAAGGAAATATGATAATAACCATTTTATTATTGCCTCTAGGGCATATTTCCAACAGGACATACTTGCTAGTCGATAACCCATCCTAAAATTGCTCCAAGCTAAGCATGATTAACTTTGGAGTTCTTTCTGGATGGGCTCCCGAGAAAGAGGGAATTCCTTATTGATATGAGTAGTTATCAAGGTACAACAATCTATGGGATCAGCAAGGTCCCCTTTGCGGTTCGACTGCGGGGATCAACGTGTACAAAGAGAGGAATCAAAAAACACGTGGGTCGTTTACCGTGAGGTATAAAACCCTACGTCCTGCTTTTCGTATTGTTGCTTTTTCTTTTCGGCAAGCTGCTCGACTTGCCGATACTCATGGAGGTCGTGGCACTTGGTACGGTAGATCTTGCAGTACATCCCATCGGTCATGCCGGTCTTGTCGCTAGTTGCGGCTCATGGTTGCAAGAACACATGGCGGCATCTTTGATGGAGCCGTTGGTTTTGGCCTTGTTGCCGGTGCTGGAGTTGCCACAGCCTTCGACAGCCATCACTTCCTTGCCCTTGCACTTGCGGTTGCACTTCTCGCCCTTCTTCTTTGAGGTAGACACGTTGTTGTCAAAATCAACCTAAGCGTTCGTGTCCTCCCCAGGAAGTCTCCTCCCCACTTTCACGTGTGTGCACTTGTCGGCCAGAGCATAGAGCTCGGCGATGTCTCGCACCTTGTTGATGCTCATCTCCTCTCGCATCCTCGTTTTGCGCACATTTGTATGGAACACGGTGATGACTACAGTAGGGTGGATGTCTTGGATATTGTGATGCACACGGCTGAATCTATGTATGTACTTGCGGAGAGACTCGATATCCCTGTGGGGAAGTATGTGCAGATCGATGGGCTGACCAAGAAGCTTGTGGCCTCCGTGGTATGCACAAACGAACTGGTTACATAAATTCGCCCAAGAGGAGACGGAGTTCTCCGGAAGTTCATCAATAAACTCCTCACATTAGGCTTGAAGGCCAATGGAAAGTAGTTGAAGAAGACTTTTTCATCATGCCCCCCGGTAGCCTGCAGCGTGATGGTGTACATACCAAGGAAGTTTGACCGAATGATCTTGCTGTCACACTTGTCCGGCAGATTCGGCTTGAAGGTCTTGGTGGAGGCCAAGTGCACTTGCCGCAGCTTGCAGATAAACGCTAGGCAGCCCATCTCGTAAGGCAGGCTCCCAGGTGAGCACAACACGGGCTCATCGGCCTTTGGCCCGATAAGGTCATTTGACTAACGACATGCTTCTCGACGCCGCTCGATCGTCGTGTGCGCATCCTCGGCCCGTTGATCCCACAAAACTTGGCGCTGATCTTGGCGGTGTCATGGACCAGATGATGCCATGAACGCCTCATCCCACGTGTCAGTTCACTGAGGTTGCCACTTTTGTTGTGGGGGCGACTACACTGTAGGTGGACTGTCTCCGGTACGTTCGCCATTTGGCATCATTGGCGCCATGGATTGTTGTTGTGAAAGCCTCGACTTGTCGTTCTTGGTGAAACTAAGGAGGCTCTAGATAGTAGCTCTCCATTTTTCCATCTTCTCCAGTGCAGGAAGGAAGTCCAACAACAATTGATCCTGCACCAAGGCTTCTGCTGTTGTCTTCGGCATAGCTTGGCGCGACGAGTGGGTGATGTTCTCCCGCTGACAGAAAGAGAACCATACCTCTCCTGCAGCCGTCGCTGCTTTCCACCGGTGGAAGCGTGCGGTGATGGGCCATGGACGTCCAGAGAACGCCACTTAGGGTCTTGATCTCGACGTTGCCCGGTGTTCCCATCATCTTGGGGAAGCTTGTCACGGCCATCTCGCGGCGGTCATGATGCATGCTTCGTCGCCATCGTAGTGTTCCCTATCGATTTCATTGTGGCATCCTTAGATGTCGTAGCTACCCCCTCGGGGTTCACACCAGCAGCGTGAGCAAGGTCATGGCTCGTAGCTTCAAACAATGTTGGTGTGGTGGTTGTGCTCACAAGTGCGATGTGGTAGATATTAGCTTCCGGCTCGAGATCCAGTAGCCTCCAAAGTCGAGAGCTTGGACGTGGACGGTGCCACCAATGTGTCGTTGTCCTTCTTGGGAGACAAGGGTGATGGCGGTGATGATGCAATAGATGCATGAAGTTTTGATTTGGATTCGCGCATGTGAACCCCCTACCTTGTGCGCCAAAGATGTCGAGGTACTAAATTCTATGGGACCAGCAAGGGCCCCTTTGCGGTTCGACTACGGGGATCAACATGTACAAAGAGCGGAATCAACAAACATACGAGTCGTTTACCCAGGTTCGGGCCATCGTGAGGTGTAAAACCCAATGTCCTACTTTTGTTATATTATTCGTGTATGCTCAAAGTACAAGGAGCAAAGCTAGCCGACAATGTGCGCGGGAAGTGCAGCTACAACGTGCAAATGAGTAGGGTTTCGACCCTTGTAAACGTAGACATTGATACTTGTGATCTACATTGGGTTTTCCGTGAAGAGGAACGGGTAATGCAGCACAATATATTTAAGTATTTCCCTTAGTAGAGAACCAAGATTTATCAAACCAATAGGAGTAAAACCAACCCCCGTCTTCAGCGGCTACACACAAAAGACCAAACACTTGCACCCAACGCGGGCAAGAGGGTTGTCAATCCCCTTGGACTCGTTATTTGCAAGCTTGTAAGTAGTGTGGTTGGTAGTAGACAATTGTAAACTGCAAAAAAAAATTTAAATAAGAACAACAAGGTATTGTAGCGTTTGTACACTTATAAGTGAATAGACCCGGGGCCCATAGTTTTCCCTAGTGGCATCTCTCATAAAAGTAAGCATACGGTGGGTAAACAAATTACTGTTGGGCAATTGATAGAAAAGCGCATAGTTATGTGATATTCACGGTAACGATCATGTGTATATAGGCATCACGTCCATAAGAAAATAGGTCGACTCCTGCGTGCACCTATTACTATTACTCCAACCATCGACCGCTATCCAACATGCATCTAGAGTATTAAGTAAAACCGAGTAATGCTCGGAGAACAATGACATGATGTAGACAAAGATAATTCAATTAATATGAACTAACCCCATCGTTTTATCATTAGTGGCAACAATACAAAGACATGTCTTGTCCCCTTTTGTAACTGGGATATAGAAACCCGTCAGATTGAACCCACTACAACGCACCCCTCTCACTCAAGAAAGATCAATCTACTTGGCCAAAGCAAATCAATAGATCAGAGAGATTTAGAAAGCTATGATGATCATGCACATAAGAATCATAATATATTTCAAAGAAGACTCAAAAAAATTCTTGAATAATCTGAGCATAAACCCACAATTCATCGGATCCCAACAAATGCACTACACAAAAGAATTGCATCAGATGGGTCAAAGCAAAGATGCGATGATCATTATATTGAAGATCAAGAGAGAGAGAGAGAGATATCCATCTAGGTATTGGCTACAAATCCGTAGGCCTGTGGTGAACTACTCACACATCACCATGGGAGCAGCAAGGATGATGTAGAGGCCCTCCGTGATCAATCCCCCTCCGACAGGGCACCAGAACAGGGCTTCACATGGGCACATGGCTAAATAGAAGCTTGCAGCGGAAGAAAAAGTGTTTCGGGTGGCTCTCTAGGGTTTTCGGGATATATGTGAATTTATAGGCCGGAGAGGGGCAGCAGAAGGCAACCGAGGGGGAACGAGATAGCAGGGCGCGCCCTACCCCCCTTGCCGCACCCTGCTGCCTTGTGCCTCCCTCGTGAGGCCTCTGGTCTCCTCCCAAAGCTTCCAAGTCTTCTTTTGGTCAAAAAAAATCATGTTAAAGTTTCATGGCAGTTGGACTTCGTTTTGTACTGTAAACCTGAAAAGCCAAAAAACACGCAGTAAAGAGCAACTCGCATTGGGCACTAGGTTAGTAGGTTATTGCTCAAAAATAGTATTAACTGGTAAATAAACATCCAAAAAGTAACCTAGAATGATAATATAATAGTAGGTATGGTAAGCATTGTCCATTACGTGTTTGTGTACTAACCCATGGTCTTCGTGAGAGTTCTATGTGGGGGTTAGGTGTGTTTCCATGGGCTTGCGTCAAAGAGAAGATCTCATACAACCCATGAAGTATGATGTCAAGTTGTGATTGTCATCAAGATTGCGATGTGCAAGTTCAAGTGGATCAGCACGAAGATAACATGCTTGAAACTTGCCGTCCATTGTGGTGGCAATGGACTTGTGAAGATATGCTGAAGAGTGGCTCACCCATAGTGAGTATGGGGGAGAAATCAACTAGTCTTCATCAAGCCAATGCAATCAAAAAAGGTGGTCCATCTTGAGGAAGTCAAGATCATCATCATCTAGCTCAAGAGGACGAGGTGCAAGGTATAGGTTTGCCCTTGATAGGTTTTCTGGTTAGGATAGATTGTTGTACTATCAAGGGGGGCTCTCAAGTGAGTAGCTTGATCGTATCGTTCGTTGAGAGCTCAAACCATTTGCATCCTTGCATCATACTTCTTGGTTCTTGTTTGGTGTTTCTCTTTGTGAGTTTTAGAGCTTATGATCATCTTCGTGACAAGCTCGAGTTCATCGAAAACGGAGTCCATATGCATCTACTATCATGTTTTCGATGTTGGAGTTTTTGCCGGTTCTTCATTCATAGAGGACTCACATCTCTATATCATTGGCATTTTCATATCTGCATGGTCGCTATTTGGATAGCTCTTGTCGTCCTGAATCCAACAAGCTTGGGTTTGCTCGATTCGGAGCTCGTATGCGAAAGTTATGGCTGTTTCAGTGGCGAGCGGTAGTACCGCTGGACCTAGCGGTAGTACCGCTGCACCTAGCGGTAGTACCGCTGGCTGGCGGTAGTACCACCCCTGGTCAGCGGTAGTACCGCTCCAGGAGCTTAGTACCGCCTGCCTAGCGGTTGTTCGTGGACGGACCTTTTTGCGAAGACTTTCTTGGCGGTGGTAGTGCCTTTGCACTACCAGGGGCCAGCGGTAGTACCGCTGGACTATCAGCGATAGTACCGCTGCAGCCGGCGGTAGTATCGCCCCTGGTCAGCGGTAGTACCGCTGGAGTGCCAGCGGTAGTACCGCTGCAGCCAGCGGTAGTACCGCTGGAGCTCGGGAAGAGAGTGGGGGTAACGGTCTGATTCCTTCCCCCACTATATAAAGGGGGTCTTCTTCCCCTTCGCTTTATCCATCCGTTGAGCTCTTGTTCTACCTCCATTGTTGACATTCTTAGAGCTTGCTTACTCTCAATCCCTCCAATGATTCTTGCTTGTTCTTGAGGGAAAAGAGAGAGGAGATCTAGATCCACATCTCCACCAATCACTTTCTCCTCTATGTGAGGGGAACCCCTTGGATCTTGATATTGGAGTTCTTTGTGAGCTCCTTGTTCTTCCTCTCATATTTCTCCATAGCTTTCGTTGTTGTGGAGGGATTTGAGTGTGAGGGACTTGACCACTTCGTGTGTTCTTGCCATTGCATTGGTTGCATCGGTTTGAGTTCTCCACGGTGATACGTGGAAGTGAGAAGTTGAGAATCTTACTACCTTTGGTACTTAGTACCCAAGATATTGTTCTTCATGGATGCTTTGGCGTCCTAGAAGCTTGGTGGAGTCTCGGAGCTCAATCATTGTGGTGTGAAGCTCCGGGCAAGCGTCGGGGCCTCCAATTACGTTGTGGAGATAGCCCCGAGCAATTTGTACGGTTACCGGTAACCGCCCCCAAGGGTTGCCACGTGTACGGGTTCGGTGACCGCCCCCAAGGTTTGCCATTTGTACGGGTTCGGTGACCGCCCTCAAGGGTCCCTTAGTGGAATCACGGCATCTTGCATTGTGCGAGGGCATGAGGAGATTATGGTGGCCTTAGTGGCATCTTGGGGAGCATTGTGCCTCCACACCGCTCTAACGGAGATTAGCATCCGCAAGGGTGTGAACTTCGGGATACATCATCGTCTCCCCGTGCCTCGGTTATCTCTTACCCGAACCCTTTACTTATGCACTTTACTTTGTGATATACATATTGTTTATTGTAATATATCTTGCTATCACTTAGTTGGTTATCTTGCTTAGCATAAGTTGTTGGTGCACATAGGTGAGCCTAGTTGTTTGTAGGTTTTGTGCTTGACATATTAAACGTTAGTTTTATTCCGCATTTGTTCAAGCCTAAACCTTAATTATTTTAAAGCGCCTATTCACCCCCCCCCTCTAGGCGACATCCACGTCCTTTCAATTGGTATACTAGCTAGTTTACTTGTTATGAAAGAGCAAGTTTACGGATGTCCTAATGAGGATGTGGCTTCACAACTCAATACTCTTGTTGAATTATTTTATTTGAAAAATAAAAAGCATATGGATAATGATGTTTTGAAATTTAAATTATTTCCTTTTTCATTAAGAGACAAAGTTAAACCTTGGTTTTCATGTTTACCTTGTAATAGTATTGGTACATGGGATAAGTGTAAAGATGCTTTCATTGCCAAATATTTTCCTCCCGCTAGGATTATTTATCTTCATAATGAAATTATGAATTTTGAACAACATGAGCAAGAACATGTTGCACAAGCATGGGAGAGAATGAAATTGATGATTATAAATTTTCCCATGCATGGCTTAAGTTTATGGATGATTATACAAAATTTCTATGCTGGACTAAACTTTGTGTATAGAGATCTTCTAGATTCTTCTGCAAGTGGGACCTTTATGGATGTGAAATTGGGAGAGGCCACCAAACTTATATACAATATCATGACAAATTTTTCTCAATGGCACACCGAAAGGGCTCTGAGTGGTAAGAAGGTAAATTGTGTTGAGGAAATTGCTACTTTGAGTGATAAAATGGATGCTCTTATTAATATGGTTGCTAGTAAACATGCTCATCTTGATCTCAATGACATGTCATTATCTACTTTGATTGTGCAAAATAATGATGTTATTGATGTGAACTTTGTCTCTCGAAATAATTTTAACTACAATGCTTATAGAGGACAATTCAATACTAGACCGTACCCCTATAATTCCTCTAACAATTATGGTAATTCCTATGGAAATTCTTGTACAAATAATAATAGGATACCCTTTGATATTTAGAACATCATTAAAGAATTCATTAGTTCTCAAAAAGCTTACAATACAATGGTAGAAGAGAAGTTGCATAAAGTTGATGATATGGCTAGAGAAATAGGTAGAATTCCTCATGATGTGAAAACTCTTAAAAATAAAATTTGCCACCCAAGCATCATATTAATGAGTCCATTAAATCAATCCAAGTCTCTATAAATGAAAGTAAGGAGAGGACCGCTAGGTTGAGAGCTAAGCAAGTGTTCCTAGAAAAAGTTCTTCCACCCAGTTGTTACCGTAATCATGATGGAGATATTAAAATGATTGATGTTTCTCCTATTTAATCTTTATTTACTAATCTTAAAATTGATGATAAATGGACTAGAGATGAGTTAAGTTTAGCTAGAAGGCTTCCCATTTGTTCGGAGGGTGATGATCTTAATGATAAAAATTGAAAAAGTGGGTTTGGAGAGGTCAAAACTTTAACTAGTGATGTGCCCACTATTCTGGATTATAAGGACTTTAATTATGAGAGTTGTTCTTTGGTTGAATGTATTTCCTTGTTGCAATTCATTATTATCTCACAGAATTCCTATGAACAAAATAAAGCTTTTACTAAACATATTGTAGAAGCAATGATAAAAGCTTATGATGAGAAACTTGAGCTAGACGTTTCTATACCTAGAAAATTGCATGATGAGTGGGAACCTACCATTAAAATCGAGCTTAAATAATATTAATGTAATGCTTTGTGTGACCTTGGTGCTAGTGTCAACTATAGCCAAATCTCTTTGCGATGTGCTTGGTCTTACCGATATAGATGAGTTTTCCCTTGACTTGCATCTTGCGGATTCTACCATCAAGAAACCATTGGGTAGAGTAAATGATGTGCTTAATATTTCTAATAGAAATTATGTGCCTCTAGATTTCATTGTGCGTGATATTAAATGCAATCTTTCTTGTCCAATTATAATGGGTAGACCCTTTTTATGAACTATAGGTGCCATTACTGATATGAGTGAGGGAAGCATAATATTCCAATTACCATTAATGAAAAGTATGGAACAATTACCTAGTAATATAATTAAACCACCTTCTGAGTCTATCATGAGGGCCACTTCTGGACTCAATGCCAAAGATGATCCCACTTGAAACTATGCATTATGCCTAGCTCGGGGCATAAAACGATAGCGCTTGTTGGGAGGCAACCCAATAGTTATCTTATTTTTTGTATTCTATTTTCTGTTATTATGAGTTGACATGATTATTTCTACTTTAATGATCGTGTTTTCATTTTTAAATTAGTGTTCGTGCCAAGTAAAGCCTTTGGGATGATTTGGATGATAAGTAGAATTGATACGGCGCAAAAACAGAAACTTTTATGTCTAGTGAATAATTTATGTGATTTTACTAGTACATATTTTTATCTGAATTTTTTATAAAATATTTATATACAAATTCCTCGGGTTTTCCTAATTTTTCAGAAATTTAAAAGATACGTAACTATGGTTTTAAGTACTGATCAGACAGACTATTCTGTTTTAGATAGATTATGTTTATGCTTGCATAGTTTGCTTGTTTTGATGATGCTATGGACTGTATCGGGGGTATAAGCCATGGAGAAGTTACAATACATTATATTATGCAATAATTGAATATGAATCAATTTATAACAGTACTTAAAGTTTACGATTTGCCTATTATACTAACGGATCTCACGAGTTTTCTGTTGAGTTTTGTGTGCTGAAGTTTTCAAGTTTTGGGTGCGTTCACGATAGATGAAGGAATAAGGAGTAGGAAGACCCTAAGCGTGGGAATTCCCAAGGCACCCCAAGGTAATATCCTATGAATACTAAATCTTCTAAGCTTGGGGATGCCCCGGAAGTCATCCCTTCTTTCGTCTCCATTCCATCGGTATGTCACTTGGACCTATATTTTTTTTCATCACATGATATGTGTTTTGCTTGGAGCGTTGTGTTTTATATTTTTCTTTTGTTTTAGTTTTCCACAATCATTGTTTTTTGTACACACCTATTTGAGAGAGACACATGTTCACCATGATTTCTTAGAATACTCTATGTGCTTCACTTATATCTTTTGAGCTAAGCAGTTACTCTAGTGCTTCACTTATATCTTTTTGAGCACGCTCGCATGTAGATTTTATAGAAATAATTGCACTCTCGTTCTTCACTTATATTTTTTTGAGAGTCTAATAAATAACAATAGTAATTCTCATGGGTCATAAGACTAGTCGAACAAGGATAGGTATTCAAGGTTGACATAATAAAAACTTTCATGTAGCACACAAAAGAGAAATTGTGGGTTAATGATATTGATGTGGTAACATGAAAGGGCGTGAGTACATGGTTGTTGGTTAGTAGAAATATAGATAGTTAAAGGGTGTGTGAGCATTCTTATTCCTCGTTGAAATCCTAGTGCTGTTTAGATTGGGGGGGGAGGAGGGTCGATGGTTAACTCCTACCAACCTCCTCCCTAGGGCATGCTAGTAGTACTTTGCTTCGAGAGAACTAATAAAGTTTTGCAATAAGTATGTGAGTTATTTATGACTAATGTGAATCCATTGATGTATGTACTCTCACCATTTCATATTTGCTAGCCTCTTCGGTACCATGCATTGCCCATTCTCACCTCGAGGATCGGTGCAAACTTTGCTGGTGCATCCATACTCCACGACATGATACGCTTAGTTGCACATAAGACACCTTATATCTTCCTCAAAACAGTCACCATACCTACCTATCATGGTATTTCCGTAGCGATTCTGAGATATATTGCCATGAAACTTCCACCATTACGTCTCATGACTTGTGTATTCATCATTATATTGCTTTGCATGATCATGTAGTTGACATAGTATTTGTGGCAAAGCCACCATTCATCATTGTTTACATGTTATGCTACATCATTGCACATCCTAGTACACTGCCACAGATGCATTCATATAGAGTCATAATGTTAAGTAGTTTTTGATATCGAGTTGTAAGTAGATAGAAGTGTGATGTTTATCATTATTACAGCATTGTCTCACTGGGGAAAGGATTAGGGACACAATGATTCCCCTACAAGTCGGGACGAGACTCCGAATTAAAAAAAGAGAAAAGGGAAAAAATGATAAAAAAAGAGAGAATGGACAATGCTATTACACATTTTTCCATAATTTTGCTTAGAGAAAGCACCATGTTTTTCGTATAGAGAATCTCATGTTTTGTCATTTTCATATGCTAGTGGAAACTTTTTCATTATAGAACTTGGCTTCTATATTCTGATGACGGGCTTCCTCAAATTCTCGTGGTGTTCATGAGAAAGAACGTTGGATGCACACCCACATAGATTCCATTGAGCTTTCATACACTTATAGCTCTAGTGCATCCGTTGCATGGCAATCCCTACTCCTCTTATTGATATCGACTGATGGGCATCTCCATAGCCCATTGGTTCGCCTAGTTGATGCGACACTTTCTTCTCCACTTTTACTCCTTTGAAACCTACCACCATATTCTATTCCACCTATATGCTATGTCCATGGTTCGCACTCATGTATTGAGTGACGTATAAAATACTAAAGCGCATTAAAAGTACGATCCAATAGCTTGGCTTAACACCATGGTGCTTAATATTTGTATTTATGTGGTGAAGATGGAGCCATGCCATGCTAATTTTATTAAATGAATGATTAAACATTCTTTAGGTGTTGTATATTTTGAAAGTTAATGATTGTGTTACTTACGTTTATGGATATTAGTATGTTGATGTTTATTGATTCATCGTTTCTCAATGATCATATCTGAAAGAGATTACATGTTAGGTAGCATGTCACATCAAAAATTCTGTTTTTGTCATTTACCTACTCGAGGACGAGCAAGAATTAAGTTTGGGGATGTTGATATTTGTCCAACGTATCTATAATTTTTTATTGTTCCATGCTATTATATTATCAATCTTGGATGTTTTATAAGCATTTATATGATGTTTTATATTATTTTTGAGCACTAACCTATTAACCAAGTGCCTAGTGCCAATTGTTGTTTTCTGTGTGTTCTTGGCCTTTGAAGGATGTTGTACCAAAGGAAGTCCAAATACCCCGAAACTTTTTGATATTTTTTTTTGGACAAAAATAAGACATGGAAGCTTCATAGGGAGATCGGAGGCCACATGGGGTGGTGCCAAGCCAACCGGCGGGCCAAGGGGGTGGTCGCACCCTAATGGCTTGGGGCCACCTCCCACGGCCTCTAGCCCTGATCTCTTTGCTATAAATTCACATATATTGGGAAAACCCTAGAGAGCCTCCCAAAATACTTTTTTCGATGTCGCAAGCTTCGGTTACACCATGTGCCCATCTGGTTTTGTATCTTATGCAATCACTCTTTTACGATGTGTTTGTTGGGATCCGGTGAATTGTGGGTTTATGTTCAGATTATTCATGAAAGTATATTGATTCTTTCCTGGTCTTCTAAATATACATGATTATGATAGCTTCGTATTTTCTTCTATCTATCGGTTTGGTTTGGCCAACTAGATTGATTTATTTCCAGCGGGAGTGGCGCATCGTAATGGGTTCAATATTGCGGTGGTCAATCCCAGTGATAGAAAGGGACATCACACATATTTATATTCCTTCCATTAAGGACAAAAAGATGGGCTTTATTCATATTAATTGGATTTACGTTTTCTACATCATGCCATCTTGCTTGAAGCATTACTCTTTTTTACTTCATACTCTAGATGCATGCTGGATAGCGGTAGATGAGGGGAGTAATAGTAGTAGGTGCAGGCATGAGTCGGTCTACTTGCTTACAGACGTGATGCCTATATGTATGATCATTGCCATGAATACATATTGCATGACTATCCACTTTTCTTTCAATTGCCCAACAGTAGTTTGTTTACCCACCGTATGCTTTCTACGAGAGAGAAGCCTCTAGCGAAAACTATGGCCCCGGGGTTTTCACAAATTAAATCCAAACACACTAAACATATTTCTATCATTTATATTATGTAATTTTATATTATATTTATATTATCTATTTATCGCTTGCAATTAACGAGTTCACGGGGATTGACAACCCTCTTGCCCGTGTTAGGTGCAAGTGTGTGCTCTTTTGTGTGTAGGCGCTAAAGACAGGCATTTGCGTGGTGCTTCTATTGGTTCGAGAACCTTGGTTCTCATTGAGGGAAATATTTATCTCTACTGTGATGCATCTCCCCTCCTCTTCGGGGTAAATCCCAAAGCAGTTCACAAGTAGCATCACGCTGGGAACGTTTCTCGGTGCCTCTCATTCTGTGTTATTCACTGAACTAGCTTCTATTCTATTTCCATGCCACTCAGACGGGTGGCAATAAAGCTTCTCCTCTGGTGATGAGCTAACACGTGCCCCGACAGGCCTCACCGAACCACTTTTGCCCTCGACACCTATTCGACAAGTGACTAGCATGCCGGTGAGGTGGAGCGGTGGGCATGTAGTGGAGGGCTTGCCGGCACAGAGCTTGCTGGGTCATTGCTCGCCACCAAGTACCTTTCTAGAAAATCATTGTATTGGTCTTGAACTTTGCATTGAAGATCCTCCCGGCAAGCCCTTGCCTCCAAGGAGGCTGTCATTGTCGCATGTACATAAATGAGGGTACTAAAGCACCCGTGCCTTAGTACAGCGATTGTAGGCTATCATCGCTATTAAGTCAGCCAATCACATAAACCTTGATTATCCTCGAGCAAGAAAGACTGTATGGTGTCTAAACGAAAACAACATGATAGTTTGGTTCACTTATGATTGGGATGCCTAGACTGCTTACCGCTTTCATCACCTAGGAACTTTATGATAGTTGTAGCAGCGGCAATGATTATTATGCAAGCTTTTTGGCCAAAACGGTTAGTACAAAATTTTCATTAATTCGGACAAAATAATCAACTAGAAATTATTCTATTTTTTTCTAGATAACACTTACTTTTGGGAACACTTTGGAAGAACTTTGCAATGAAAACATTATTTAAGGAAGTGAGAGGCATGTCAAAGATAGCATGGTGCTAGAGTAACCCATTAACCCCCACTAGTAATGCTCCATCCTGGTGCTATAGTCCCTCTCTCATTATTTTCTCGAACTTTTATCTTAAGTTACGATACCATGCCAAAAAGTGTGAACATGCAATTTGAGGTATTGTTGTGGGGTAAACCAGACATTCATGGTCGATATTAGATTTGTCCCATATGCATGTTATACATCTCAAACGTATCGATAATTTTTGTATGATTCATGTGATATTGCTATCAATTACATCACTACAATAAAAATACATATCCGTGACATTATGTCCCAACTGAAAATACATTATGTCGAGAAGTGATACTTCCATGACCATAGTAGTAACAAAAAGACGTATGATCATGGATGTCGTGGGCACCTATTTTTATGACAAAAAATGGGCTTTACATCCTGGGCGGGATGGAGACGCACATGCATGACATTCTTTGGGTCGTCCATGGCGTAAATAATCATGGTATAAGTGAGCGCGACAATGTTTTGGGGATTGCTCGATGGACGGTGGGTGGTCGATGAACAGAACCCCGTTGTGGTCGGGTGGTTAGCATTGGATGAACATGACCCTTTGGAGGCCATTTCATGGTACGCCACACCCTAGCTAGCGGAGGTTTTATGCACAAGAGCCTGTTGTGTCCATAAGCGGTTGGCGCTGGATGTATAGGACACCGTAGAAGTAGTATTGTGGTATGCCACACCCCTGTCAGTGGATGGATGAACATGATCCTATTTTGGCTGTTCCATGGTACGACCCACCCTAGTCGAGAGGTTACCAATGAACAGGTCCCCGTTTCTATTGTCCCACACCAGTCGGTTGGCTCCGAGTGAAGAGGACCCTGTTTCGGCCATCCCACCCTAGTTGCATGTTGTCCTTGATGAATAGGACCCCGTTCCAGGTTCCCCGTTGGTGCGTCCAACCATTTTAAAGTGCAGTCGTCCATATATATGCGAGTACTAACGGCACATATACATGATTGCGGTTATCTAATGCATGAATACTTGGTCCATATTTTTGTAGCGTGTCATGAATATTTGGCCCTTAGAATATCCAACGGTTGTCATACTTCTTTAATCTTGAAGCTTCTTGCTCCAGCCGCCCAAACCAATGTCGGTGGGACCACCTGCTCTCACCATGCATGGTGGGTTGTGCTACCATGCAGGCCTTGCCCCTCACCCTACTCCCACCAGTGGCTAGGCCACCCCTCTAGTCACCCACACCTTCTATTATTCTACGAACCAGTCAACCCTCGTACTCCCCTCCACCTACGACTACGTCATCTCCAGGTTGCTCCAGATCGACGCCTCTACGTCATCCTCCGCCTTGGTGTGCTCACTGCGGCGCCTCCGCCTGGCATTACCAAACATGGTGAACAACCGAGAAGAATGGTGGCATTACCAAACATGGTGAACAAACGAGAAGAATGGTGGCATTACCAAACATGATGAACAAACGAGAAGAATGGAGAGACGACTATACATGGAGAGGCTGATAGCATGGACCCACCGTCTACATGGACACACACACAAGAAGTGCCTTCCCATTATGCACAAAAAAACATCCTCTTGATAGCTGGGACCAAAGTTGTCAGAATCGTGACTCAAGTCTTAGAATCTTACAACTTTACAATCTAAACTAGCCCCTCCGATTTTACGATTTTTCTCATAGAATCTAAGTTTCTACGATCCTAGTAGTTATGATTCTACGATTCACGATCCTAACAACGGAGCTCCGATCCGATTCAGAATCGCGATTCTGACAACCTTGGTTGGGACCCACCAAGGTGTAGCATACATATTGCGTTTTATGTCCAGTTGCAAAAGTGTATGTACATACTAGTCTTTGTGAAAAAATGAACCGTGGCCGAGTAAGGAGCGGCACGTGCCATAGTAGGAAATTTGGACCTAGACGTAGCAGGTCATGCAGTATTGTGTAAATAGTGTACACGTACATACAACCTTGCTATAAAAAATACGGGCCAAATATTCATGTACCGGCCGACCACAGCGCATATGTACATCGATCATACTCATGTATATACGGATAGCTGCACATGACGATGGGTGTATGCAGCAGGTAACGTAGTATGGGGTCATGTTCAGCGAGCGCGAACATGCAGCTTGGGTGGGGCGTCCGAAAGGGGGTCCTGCTCATGAGGAGCCAACTGTTTGGGGTGGACGGCCGGAACATGGTATTACTATTTATCAGGAGCCAACTAGCGAGTGGATGGATGAAACGAGGTCCTGGTCATCGAGCGCTAACAGGCGGCAGGGGTGGGACAGCCGAAACGGGGTCCTGGTCATTGGGATCCAACTACTACAAATGCCCGTGGGTTGCACCGGGTAAAATAAACATAACCGGATTCATGTCATTCTGCATCATTTTTTTATATCCGATTTTACTAAACGTCTATGATAAAGTTAAACGTGCAGATTTTCTTATTTTTAATAAAAGTTAATGTTTTCATAAAGATTGGACCACTTTCTAAGTATAGTTCAATTTTTAAGAAACTGGAACATTTCTTTAAAAATAGCATTTTTAAACATATTTTGCTCATGTTCGACTTTGACAAACATTATAGCTAGCAACAATGTGGAAGTATTGTTTCTACAGACATGCCTATAACAGTTTGACTAAAAGGAAAAATATAAATAGGTACATTCAAGAACAAAGGAACCATAGTGTTCCAAGTTCAAAAAAAAAAACTTTGAACAGATGGCAACGAGTATATATACCAAAACAAAAAAAATGAACGACAACTGCAAACATAACTCGTTGCATCCATCAAGAGTGCTTGTCAGGTAATATCATCTCAAGCTTCACACTAATCTAAGGGAGAAAAGTATCCAAGGTACATGAACCACACAAAACCAACCCTAGTTGGAATGTAAAATTATCCCATCTAGGACTGCATGGTGTCATCCACATCTGTTTCCCCTTGCACTTCACTAATCATGTACTGGAACTGAACTAATCCATCTGCTAGGAAATGAGAAATAGGATTCAGTAATGTATGTCAAATAACCATGTTGTACTATTCAACACGAAAATATAGCATTGATGTACAATTCAAACTAACAATCTCAAACGTACGGGGGTAACCGTTGGGCGCCGGTTTATGTATGTTAATTTCCGCTAAACCTTTTGTTACCGAGGGATCTGTTGAATGGAATGAAATCGGGAGCTTTGGTCATGAATTCAAAAAAAACATGTTATCAAAAGAAAGTTAAAGACAAAACAGACATAACCGAAGCATGGCATGAGAGGGAGGGAGCTACCGTCGAGTGGGAATGGGCCTTCATGAGGAGGGGCGGAGGGCAGACTCTTCATGTGAGAGTTCGATTCAGGGGAAGAGCCGGCTACGCTCGGTAAGAAAAAGAAATCCAACCGGTATGACTTACTGAGTGGCATTGCAATGGAAGCTGGGTTCCAGGTGGTGCAAAAATTACAGTACCCACAATCATTGTGCTAGTACGTGTATGGAGAAGTTCAGAGAAGCTCATGAGCATTTTCAGCTCATGATTAGCATCTCACAAAGCCATGAAACTATAAAGCTAAGAGCAATTTGTTAAAATTTATGTGTCGAGAATACTACATGTGCTATGGGCAACTTAAAGCAAACATAATTAGAGTAATCAACTAACTTGTGATCATCAGGTACCACCTCCCTCGCCCTACCCGCACAAAATATTGCATAAGCATCAGCTGCATACCTGCAGTAAGAATAACTTCTAGTTACTAATCAGACTGAAAAAGAAATAACATTGTACAAATACTCCATATATCCAACAAAAGAATTGAGAGGGCAGCACTCACTTGCCGACACCACAAAGCTGCATAACATGAGTCCAGGTCGGCGCCGCTCATGCTCGCGAGGTTGCCGAAGCTGATGTAGAGCACGGACGCCGGGGCTTGCGCGTCTAGCCAGTCGAGGCAGGAGCGGTCCTGCTGAAGGAGGCTGCTGGACGACGCCGGGGAGAGCTTGTGGAGCGGACCAACGGCGATCACGGGCACGCCAGCGAGGTCGCGTTGGGTGGCCGCCAGGTCGTTGGCCTCCAGCGCGTCGAAGGGGTTGAAGACGAACCCCGCAGAGCTTCGCATCGCCTCGACTGCCCGGGACAGCAGCTTGCACATTAGCTCGTGCTCGTGACGGCTGTTGCTGTTGACGCCCATCAGGTCCCGGACGCGGTACGGCGGTAGCTCCCTCACCGGCGCATCCAGCTGCGACTCAGCCCTCACCGGGAGGTAGCCCTTGTGGTAGAGCACCGGGTGGCCACGAAGTTGCGGAAGCAGGTGGCGCTGCCGGTGCGGGGGCACCAGCGTCGTCACGCCCAGCCGCCGCGCCACGCGCACGAGGGCCAGCAGGTGCACGTCGGCGACCGGACACGCGACCTGGTCCCTAGCACCGGGAGCCTCCAGCAGGGCGGCAAGGCGCTCTCGGAATGGCGCCTCGCAGGAGCTGTTGACGGCGAAGATGTGCTCCATGGTGGCCGTCACCGTCTCTGGGGTGCCCGCGGGCAAGCCGTCAAAGACGGGCACAAAGTCGTAGGCCGGGTGGCGGGACGGGTCGGGCGCCGTCCGTCGCCGCCCTTTGCCGTCCGCGCGCTGCCTCGCTCCACCATGGCCGCTCCGCTCAAAAGGAAGCGTGTGGATAAGATAGAAGAAAGGACTGCGGGTTGAATACTCAGAAGTTGAGGAACTTTTCTGTAAAAGTGACAACGACGCGACGGACGACTAAGTTCCATAAGGTAGATTCCTCTACCTTTCGCATGGAAAATTTAACAAAAGATGAATCATTCAAAAATATATATAATTAAGCAAGAGATAATCTGAGGAGCGGTGCCTATACGATATGCAGTTGCTCTTGGTTACATATTACACCGATATAAAAGAAGATGAAAGCAACCAAAATGGAACAGTAGAGAGAAGTGAAGCACCTTCTTCCATCTGCTGCTGGAGTCGGTAGTAGTCGAGCTCGTCCATCACATCCTCTGAGTCATAAAGCAGCTCTCTGAGATCATCTAGTGACTGGGCCAGAGGATTGTTGTCGATCCTCCTACCCTCGGAAGCAGCAAGAACCATCTCCACGTACTTCATCTCAAGTTTGAGTTTCTCCACATCTTCAGCAAGCCTGATTTCCCGAGTCCAGGCTACCATCTGTTGAGTGAAGAGGCTCCCAAGGATGCTTTGCAGCAGACATCCTATTGCTGCATCAACAACCGTGCCAAGCAACCCCGACATCTCTTTCCAGCACACCTAAGGCAGCACAGCAAGGGTAGGCTTTGCACAGCGGAGAAACCAAACAGATGCATTCAAGAGGAAAGGAGTGGTATAGCGAACTAAAAGGCAGGCTTTTCGGCAAATGAAAAGAGTTGAACAATGCACCAAAAAGCAGCTAACTTTACCAAGTAGCACTGCTAGGATCCCTTCAAGTGATGCACAGGCCCCTCATGGCAGCTCGAGACGGGGTCCGCACAACTCTGGAACTACATGGAAGCCCTTGCGTCAAGTATTTGGTCCACAGCTGCAAAAAACTCCTCTTTACCGATGAATATGACGAGCTTATGGTGTTACATGACAAGTATCGTACTACTTAGAAAGTATTTTCGTGGAAGCTGGCCAAGGAAGCAACATATTCATATGGTACAGAATCGCAGAGACTTTTCTTACCCCCGCGTGGTGCGTACCAGCGAGAGGGTGAGCCGCACCAAGGCCAGGGGAGCCCCGCGGGCAGGATGAGGCCACGACATGAGTCCTCCACCACTCGACGGGATGCTGCGATGGAGATCGACGACGTTGATGGTTGCGCCAAGGCCACCACCCCACCCGCGCGTGGACCCGGTGCAAAATCTCCGGCGGGGCATTTCCTCGAACACGCCCAGGGCGCGGAATTTCCTCGAACACGTCCGGGGCGCGGACGCGCTGAGTATGTCTGAAGCGATTTGACTTTTGCAATGGACACCAGCAGCGGCGGCAGAGGATGTCTGAAGCGAGGCCTGACGCTGGTGTTATTACCTTGGCAACGACGTGCGGCGCTGCCCCCTGCGCGATCTGACGGCCCTCACCGGCCTCCTCCTGCGCCCCTCCACCCGCGCTGGCCTCCGGCGCGGCTGCACCGTCAGCGGTGGCGGATTCGGGGAAGGAGGGTTTGGCGGGAGGGCGGGGCATCGCCGGAGGCGACGGGGCCGCGGCGGAGAAGAGCTCGAGCGGCGCGATCCTGAGGCGGCCCGCGGCGCCCCGCCGGGCATAGTCGGGAGTGTGGTGCATCTCCGCGTCCGCATCCGCGTCGTCCGGCAGGGAGGGCTGGGCGGCCTCCGACGAGCCCGTGCAGCTGGCGACGTCCGGCAGGGAGGGTGGGGCGGCCTCCAACGAGCCCGTGCAGCTGGCGACGTTTTCTTCACTTAAAACGAACTACGGGTTGATTATTAGTAAACGTAGGGGGTTTTCTGTAAAAATGTATGACGGACTACAGAAACATTAGCTCCTTTATTATTAGGGAAAGACTAAATAGGGTGGATGGACGAAACAAAGTCCTATTCATCGGGAACCAACCAGCTGGGGTGGGGTGTACCGCGGGATGGCCCAATCGGGGTCATGTTGAGCCACCCTCACATGCTAGGGTGTGGTGTACCATAGAATGGCTTAAACAATGTCTTGGTACATCTAGTGCTAACCGCCTACAACCACAACGGGGTCTTGTTCATCAATCTGCAACTAGCTAGGGTGTGGCATACCGCGTGTGGTTGTTCTGTAGTGGTGTTCCATCCCATGAGGTTGGCTCTTGATGAATAGTACCCAGTTTCCGTCATCCCACCCCATCTTCCAATTGTGCTTAATGAACATGACTCTGTTCTAGGTTCCCCGTTGTTGCGAACACCCACCGTCCTATACAATTGTCCGCATATACACAAGTATGACTTGTATATATACATGATTGCAGCCAGACGGTACACAAATACTTGGACCATATTTGTGCAGGGTGTTTGTATGTATGTGTACACAATTTAGACGGGCTATGTGACTTGTAACATCCGGGGCCAAATTTCCATCTATGACACATGTGGCTCCTTACTCGGCCATGGTTCATCGTTGCAGGGAGACAAGTATGTACGTGCACATTTGCAGCCGGATAGAGAACGCAATATGTGTGCGTAAACCTCGTGGGTCCTAGAAGTCGGGGGGATGAATCATCTTTGATGCGCAATAACAAGGCACTACTTTGCGTGCGGCCATGTAGCTGGTACGTCGCCATTATCAGCCTCTCCATGTGTAGTCCTCTCATGATTCCTCTCATTTATTGACCATGTTTACAATGCCATACAGCAACACCATGGTGAGTGCACCAAGGCGGAGGATGGCATAGAGGCCCCGGTCAACAACAACATTAAGGCGAGGAAGACGTGGCAGTGTAGTAACATGCAGAGGCGAGTATGAGCGTTGATGAGTTCGGGTGCGGGGTGGGGCAGCCATCACTGGAAAATAATAGAGGATGTGGATGAGTAGAGGGATGTCCTAGCCAATGGTGGGAGCAGGGTGGGGCAATGAGGTCTGCACGGCAGCACAACTGGCCACGGTGACGAGATCGAATAGATCTCGGGTAGGGGGTCCCGAGCGGGAGCCTTGGCAGAATGGTAATAGGACAAAGAAGGTACGCAATGTTTACCCAGGTTCATGCCCTCTCGAAGTGGTAAAACGATACGCCCTATTTGGTTTGTATTGATTGTGGATGGGGTCTAGAGTACAAGGTGATCTACCTCGAGATCGTATGCGAGTATATCTATATATGAGATAATCTATCAACTATTCTAGCCTCGGTTTATATAATGTACTTGAGGCCTAGGATAACAGGAGTCCTAGTCGGCTACGTTGGTCGGGGGAGTCCTTGTATTATGCCAAGTCTTGTGGAATCTCCCTTGTATGCATCATGGGCTACCCGAAGTGGCCTGCTAATGAAGCACCACACGGGTCTTCGGCTCTGCCCGCCTAGCTGGGAGATGACATGGTGAGAACCCGCTAGTCTAGGACTTCGTCACATGGGTGGTGGGAAGAGGTGGTCCTGCTGACACTAGTTTGGGAGTGGTATCTTTCCAAAATATTTATAAATTTTTATTGTTAAATGCTATTATGTTATCACTTTTATATTCTTTATACGACATTTTATATTATTTTGATGGACTAACCTATTATGTGGGTCTGGACGGTGCTGACGTGGCTGCTTACCAGTGAGGACACGACTATGGTGACAACTTGAATTTCCATTACGAGTACAGTCACAGGTTCTAGAGAGCGTCAAATTGTGCACAATTTTATTTTGTAGGCCAATTTGAATTTGAATTAGAAAAAATGAAAATTAACATTGGATCACAACTTTTATTATAATAACAATGTGCCTTGACAGTAATCACATCACTGGTCGACATATATTAAATGAGCATCCAAATGACATATTATGAAGCATGAGAAATCAGAAACGGGAAAAGGCATCATGACAAACAATAGTGCACCATAACTGATTGATGGGTTGTGACACATTCTCTTGCAAAGACTGAGATGACTTCCTTAAGATACGACTAAGAATTACCTCCATTGTTTGTTGCTTTTTTTTCAAAGCCTCTGATTTTTCTCTCCTGATCCATCTTGATAACTTCTATTTCTAGTTGTTGTTTCCTTTTGAGCTTTTCGATTTCCTGCATCGGTCCACTAGGTAGTGCATTCTGATTTTCTACAAATGAGGCATTTGCCTATTTTGTGCTTGTTGCTTTTGCTATAATCTTCACTTCTAGATCATGGATGCATCATTCAGAGGATGAATTATATGATGAGATGCCAAATCCTGGAAGTAACGTGGCGGAGGATCTCTTTTCCTCAATAATCTTTAGGTTGGGTACTTGTGGCATAACTTCTTGTAAACATGCCCACTTTGTGGTGTGCGTCGTGATTGAAAGCATTGTTTGTGCACTATTAGTACATTAGACCATGATGGCTGAGATAATACTTTTGAAGCCAAAACATTGTAGATTACGTATGTGTGCTTCTTCTGTAATTTGTCTCATACTAGAATCTTTCTCGATGGTGCGGGAGTTTGCACAAAACTCCAAAAGGGGTGCTCTCTTCTTGTTGTTTTTGGACTTATGGAATTAGGACACTCACATCAGTATTGTATATCATCTAATAATCAACAATATACAAGATCTCAATAACGTATTTAAATTCTTACCATAGAGCAATGAGCGGTATCATATTTTGAACATCCATATGTACCTCTTACCACCATAGCATGCATGTTTGCTTTCCTTCATTGGAAAATTCCTACAACTTGAATCAAAAACTTGGTATGATGGGGAGAGCATAAGTTTGAAATGTCAAGAGGATGAGCTAGCGCTCGCATCACCTTTCGATATCCTATATTTTTGATATTCAACAAGTAGCATTTCCACGGCATTCTTTAGATGGATTTCACTGCCCCTCATCTACTCCTCAGCTGGGTATCTATTTCTCAATACGGTGCTTTAGTGACGGATTCTGGCATCGCATGGATCTCTTAATCAAATAAGGTCTCCCGGATAGGTCAAAATGGTGCTGAAGTATTATCTGTGGTTTCTGACCTTGTTCGAACATTTGGTCATAAAGTTATATTTATGGCATTGATCACTTTTTAACAAAATGCGAGTGCAAAATTCTTCGACAAATTCATACCTCAAGTCAATTCCACGTTGTCCTTAAAGAAACCATGTACCTTGTAAATAGTCGGGGTACATTTATTCTTTTTTGTAACAAATATGAAGGTACATATTCATCCATGTCAACATTGTAGACATCAGCTTCCTCCTCTGAATTGTTTTGTGAATCATCATTTGTTTACGCGCGAGCATGCAGAAAAGAATGTGGTTTTCTTTCCATTTCATGATTTGACAAGAGAGGCTTGCGATGAACGGACCTTTACATTTCCATGTGTGATGGACAATATTGAGCATGGATCATGTCTTATTCCATTAATGATCACAAGTTCGGCCTCACATTTGAACTTGCCACGTGACGATGTGGACTCACGGTTTACTAAGACATGATCATTTTGAGTCACCTAGAGAGAATAAAGTTTAAAGTTACGCACACAAGGTCTCTGTGATGTTGGAACCACATTGCACATGTCATGCACACTTGGTCACATCGCATATTTAATTTGCTGTACTTGGTCACTATTGGGGGTTTCTATCCATTTCATGATTTGATGGGAGAGGTTTCTAACGAACGAGACTTTAAATTTTCCATGTGACATGGACAATATTGAGCATGGATCATGTTTTATTCCATTGATGATCACAAATTCGATCTCACATTCAAACATGCCATGTGATGACATGAACTCGGATTTTACTAAGACATGTTCATTTTGAATCACCCGCCGAGAATAGCAGTTTAAAGTTGTGAACACAATGGGTTTTCTCTTCATTTTTCATTACAAAAAACTAATAAACAACTCAGTTAGATTTGCGCCCGTTGGATGCACGATGTATGGCCTCGGTGTGGCTACCTACCCACCTTCCTTGAAATGCTATGTATAGCCAGATGGTGGATCAACGGCTCCTAATAAAATGCTACCTACCCACCTTCCTTTCCTCTGCCTTCTCACATAAGCTTTGATTGCATCGAAAAGGAACATGTAGAACAGTTACCACCACTCCTTCCACTTGCTCCGTCCCATCAAAAAACCACCCTTTAATTTCTCATCTCGTTTCCCCATTCTCTCACTTGTTCTTGACTTCTTGACGTACACGGAGCTTCATCGAATATTTGAGAATACAAATCTACATGATGGATCCTAGCGGGATCCTTGGTGAAGATGTGAAGGCGAAGGCGAGGTTGTTTGTACTTCTTGCTAGCTAGTTGTTCATTTCTTCGGATGAATGAAACACCCAAATATGAACATATTTGTGTATTCTTTATCATATGTTTCACATGCATGTCACGGAAAAAGGCTTGCACGAGCGATTAATGAAGTTGCATAATACGAAAGTAGACACCGTCATTTCTTAGATCCTGAGGTACATTTATGTTGTAATCTTCTATGGTTTATTCCTACTAGTGTTTTGTGTAACCCATAATTCCGACCATGGATAATATGGATGACGATTAGGTTCCCCTGATTAGAAATAATATGTACTGAATCTGAACTTGTATGTGTTTTTTCAGTAAAATGTTGTTTATTTGCATTTCAGTTGGATGATCATTCCCTTGAAGTTCTCCAAATAGTGTATGCCAGAAAGGTTCAGTGGGATCTGGAATATGGTCGTGTTAACGATGTAGCCATGGTCACCGTCTGTACTGGCCTATCTTCAGCTGCATATGTTGTTCCATATGATATCCATTAGACTTAGGTCATTGGGACTTCAATACTATTGATCATGAAATCAAGGATATTGTAATGGTGAAATTTAAGAACCAATCCTCTATTTCCTTCATTTAAGGTTGCGACCTCAAGTTAGCAGAAAGCACAAGAGCTGAAGCACTAATGATGGCAACAAAAGTTTCAGAACTAATGTCACGTACTCCAAAATTATACGGCATCACCAGGACTGTCATAATGCATGTTCCTCGTAATGTTTTCGATGATGAGGATGATGAAGATGCTGGATGTGTTGAAAGTGTTGTTGCAGGGGATGATTCAAGGATGGCGATGTTGGAGGCAGTGTTGTTGGAGGTTCCATTGTAGCTGCTAGAACCCTAGGAATCATGTGTGCTCTTTTATGGAACTAGTGATGTACAAGACTATGTTTATGCATGTTTGGTTTCTTCTATTTATGAAGTGGCAAGATATGTGAACTTTTGTGATGTTTTAAGTGCCAAGATATGTGAACTTATGTGAAACTTTAAGTTCCACTATATGTGTGCACATTTAGATGCTTTATGGAACTTCAGTTGTATGTCTAAGTAAGTTATGTAGTGTATATATGAAATAGGACGCCAATGCCATACGGTTCTATAAATGTAACACCTAAACACATTTTTTCCAAACAAAGGCAAAAGAATTGTTGACGTAAATATTACTACTAAAAGTTACCAGATACTCCTACAAATTTATGTGTTTGGAAATTTCAACACCATAGCCTTACTACACTGGCCATGCATATAAACTTAGCAGATGTTGGTAGCTGGTTCAAAGCTCACTCGCACAAAAAGTTGGGTTATATTTTAGCTCCAATTCGTTTACTAACAACTGGGCCATACAACCATACGCTCGATGACATCTAGGCCAAGTCCATATGAATTGTCTCGTCACCTTGAGAGAAAACCCCGTTGTCCCTTATTCCTCACTAGTACGGTGCCTCGCAGTCCCCTCCTCAATCATAACTATGCTCTGCTACTCGAGCACATAGCCATATGTCGTCGTAGATTGCACCCGTCTGCAGACACAACCACCTTTCACATCTCACCCTAGCACCGCCGGCTATCGGCAGTGACTATCAGAGATGTTTCTGGCGTTGCTGACCCACCGCCGCGAGATTGGAGTTTTCTCATGGACAAGGTAAGTGGAATCTACATACGTATGTTCTAGTTCAAATTTGCAGTCTACCAGTGGGTGAAAATCCACCAAAATGCAATTGACGTGCATGCATTTTCCTGCAGTCTGATTTGAGGGTCTATTTTCAGTGATGTAGGATCCGAAGTGTGTCTAGAGGGGTGTGTGATTTGAGGGTCTATTTTAAGTGATGTAGGATCCGAAGTATGTCTAGAGGGGGTTATTAGACTACTTGATGAAATAATACTTAGCCTTTTCCAAATTTTAATAGTTGTCAAGTTTTAGCTATTATACCAAGTCAAGCACACCCTACACATGCAAGTCTAAGAGTATAACAGCGGAAAGTAAATACATGCACATGTAAGTAGAGGGTAGGGATAAAAAGATCAAAAGCAAAGATGACACGAAGATTTTTGGTGTGGTTCTGATAGGTGGTGATATCGTACGTCCACCTTGATGGAGACTTCAACCCACGGACGGTAACCATTGCGAGAGTCCACAAAGGGCTCCACCCACAAAGGGTCCACAAAGAAACAACCTTGTCTATTCCATCATGGCTTACGTCCACGAAGGACTAGCCTCACTCGGGGTAGATCTTCGCGAAGTAGGCGTTCTCCTTGACCTTACAAACTTCTTGGTTCAACTCCACACGAAGTCGGATGCTCCCATGCGACACCTAACCAATCTAGGAGAGACCACTCTCCAAAAGGTAATAGATGTGGTATGCATGATGAACTCCTTGCTCTTGTTCTTCAAAAGATAGTCCCCTCAACACTCAATCACCCTCTCACCGATTTGGCTTTGGTAGAAGAGGTTAGTTGGATGGAAAGAAACTTGGGGAGGATAGAAATCAAGGTTCATATGGTAGGAATGGAATATCTTCATCTCAACACAAGAGTAGGTGGTTCTCTCTCAGGAAATGGATGCTGCAAGTGTTGGCTTGTTCTGAGTGCTTCCTCTTCGAGTGAGAGGCATGTGGAGGGGTATATATAGGCATCTCCAAAAATCCAACAATTACAACATTATTGCCCAACTCGGTAAAACCGAAGCAAAAACTCGGTTGCACTGACTAGTGCAAAATGTGGCAAGTTTTGGCGTTATGGTGAGACCGATATATAAATCTCGGTGGGTCTGATTTTGGATGGCCTAGGGAGTTACCAATTTCGGTATCACCGATTTCTAAAACTTGGAAATTCCATTTTTTAGAAATGGGACAACAGAAAGCTAGTCACTGATTTCAGTTTCACCGAAACCAAACTTGGTGTCACCAAGACCTAGAGTTTGGCCCTGGATCTGTCTAGGGTGAAACTCGGTGGGGCCCACTGGAAAATATTGGTGGCACCAAATTTGGACTTTAGGGTTTGGACATAATATTTTGTGGGAGAATTTCATGGGTATTTTTGGTGGTTAACTCTAAGCACTTGAGCAACCAGATCATCATTAACACCTCATCCCCTTTTAATAGTATTGTCTTTCCTATGGGCTCAAGTCTGATTTCTCACAAAATACAAAATGCAGAGTCTTGAAGTTTGTTGCCAATAGATGTTCCTTGCATATAGGGGTCTCCTCACAATCCCTAGTCAATCCAATCATTGAACTTTTCTAAAATATACTTGGTAGAATCATTAGTCCAATGAAATATATGTTGTTATTAATTACCAAAACCACCTAGGGAGAAGTTGTGACTTCAAGTGCCCACAGTGTCATGGCGAAGGACGCATGTGCGGCCTCAACTAGACAAATGAGTTTTTCAACGTTACCGTCCGAGAGGACTTCAAGAAGCACATGGTATGTTTGTAAAGATCCATATCACCTTGAGGGTTAGGGTTCTTGAACTTTACCAACATAGTACTTCTCAATTGGGATAAATTGTACCATGCACTGGTGTTGTCAAACTGGAAACTATTAATATAATAGGGAAATAATGGTTGTACAGTTCCATCAGTGTATCTCGTATTTGCATGACTTCAAAAAAATACACAAAAAGTTAATATCCATCTAAAAGATCTTAATTTAGATCATAGAGGGAGTATACTTTTTCATTCACACCATCATAATATTAAAGTAAAGCTCATATTTGGTTAACAAACTTTCGCGTGTGTTTTAATTAGCAGATCACTTTTTTAATAGCCAATATTTTACTAGTATGAATGACACATTATGTCTTCATTGTTAACAAATATATCATATCTTACTATTTCTCATAGGACATCCTTTGCTTTGCAACAAAAACGTGTGGTAGACAAGTTTTGCATTTTCTTAAATGAAGACTTTACTCATTTCACATTGCACACAAACCATGGGTATACATTCCAAGTTGTACTCAATACCGATAATGAAGGTCGCTCCTAGTTTCATCCAGACTTGTGGAGAGAGCTTGCTATGTGTTACGTACTGAAAGTTGGCACTGTATTGTTAGTGTATATAACACAACCTGGTCTTATAATACATATGTCCATACCATGTGAGATCCCTCGATGGACCAACAATCTAGGTTAGTTTTATTTCAAATGCTTGCATTTGAACTACAACTTAGAAAAAATAATGTAACTCTCCGGACTTACTAATTAGTAATTTGTTTTCATGCACAACTTGTTAAATATGTAGTTAAAGAGATGGTAGTTACTCATGCATCCAAACTTCACTTGAAATACTTGAAGCATCTCATCAAATTTTTGGTAGACTTGACTCCCTTACTAAGCGGTTCCATGTTAGAGGCAAGATGGGAATATGTGTGCCAATGGTGCATACCTTGAACACGATGAATTGTATCACTCACAAAATGATGGTACAAAGTCTTTTACGTTAAATATGCTCTCGATGATCTATTGCTTCACACAGTATTACGATTGCTTTATTCCTGTTTTAACACATAATGTCGCCTTCAGTTGTTCGTGAATTGATGCTCAATTATGGTCCAATCAATGGACCTATTTGTCACAACCAGAAGTTCATGGCAAGATACATAATATCCCCCAGAATTGGAACCATTCACATTACTAAATTGGAGGTTGTGATGGCAATGTGTCCGCATTTTTAAATGCGAGCTAATGTTATGTTGATGTTGTACAAAGGCACCGAAGGGCTTTTCTTGTTCATTGACGACATATTGTGATGTAGTTTGAGGCCAATGATTTCTTGAAATGCTGATTGTTAAGTATTATAAGTTAAGTACTGTATGCAGAGTAGCACTTAGGTATATGTGGATGGTAAGGTTGTCAAGTACTCCTTGTTAAGTATTGTGTTAATTATTTCTTCCCTACTGAAGTGGATTTAACTATGTGGGCTATAATACACATGTCATGTTTTCTGAACATGATCATACTACAACACTCTTGCAAATTAAAACAACTAATGATACATGAATTGAAAATGCTCATAACACATATGGCTTTATAAGTGGAAAGTTATAATAGTACACAACATTGATTTCACTTTCACTGAAATTTTCTTGAATTTTAGACATTGTAGTACACACAAACTTAGTAACCTTTCAATCACATAATTTTAGAAAACATTGCAAAGATAACATAGTTGAATTCCTCCCAAAATTGTCACACTGCGACACCATCCAATACAACACCTAATAATACAAAATATTGTAACAAACTAATATAGCCATATTGCCACAACGTAGTTGTCGCCATGGCCACGCTCACCGTGTAGTTCTAGCCACAGTCATGGTAACCGTGTTGTTGTGGCCACTGTCATCTCCTAGTTCTGGTTGCATCCATGGTCATCGCCTAGTTGCGGCCACGACCACGGCCTTTGCCAAAGCGCCCACTAATTCCAAGGAAGCCTTCACATCCACGACCTGCGCCATCGCCATGTCCGCCCAAGTCAATGTCGTACAATGCGGCTTGGGCGACCTCGTCTAATAATATTTGTGATCTGCGTTGGGTTTTTCCCCGAAGAGGAGGGGATGATGCAACAAAATATAGATAAGTATTCCCCTTGGTGAGAACCAAGGTTGTCGAAACAATAGTAGAACCACGCAATTTCCCGTCTTCAACACCTACACACAAAAGAGCACACACTTGCACCCAACGCGGGCAAGAGGGTTGTTAATCCCCTTGACTCGTTACTTGCAAGCGATAAGTAGTGATAGATAGATAGTTTGATAAATATAAGTAGAAAATAAATAAAAGGTATATAAGAACATCAAGATATTTTGTGTTTTTGTAAATATATTTGTGAATAGACCCGGGGGCCATAGTTTTCACTAGAGGCCCCTCTCTCGTAGAAAGCATACGGTGGGTAAGAAAATTTTTGTTGGGCAATTGATAGAAAAGCGCAGAGTTATGCAATATTTATTAATGGAAAGGATCATTACAATAGGCATCACATCCGTAAGCAAGTAGACCGACTCCTAGGGATGTAGAGCGGCACCCGATCCGCCCCGCTTCCAAGTCAAAATATCTCTGGTTAGTTATAATTTTTCCATAGAATTTACCTTAGTTTGAATTAATATTGTCTTATGCGGGCTTATGCGGGATGCCTGCCTACATACCTACCGACTCCTCCCTGCATCTACGACTATTACTCCACCCATCGATCGCTATCCAGCATGCATCTAGAGTATTAAGTAAAAAATAGAGTAATGGTTGGAGGATAACGACATGATGTAGAAAAAGTAAATCCAATTAATATGAATGAACCCCATATTTTTACCCTTACTGGAATCAATACAATACATGTCATGTCCCTTGCTGTCACTCGGATTGAGCACCGCAAGTTCTAATCGACTGCAACGCACCTCTCTCATTGAAGATAAACCAATCTAGTTGGCCAAACCAAGTCGATAGATCGGAGAGAATTATGAAGCTATCATAATCATGCATATATATGGAAGACCAGCAAGGAACTCAATATAATCTCATGAATAATATGAAGATAAAGCCACAATTCATCAAATCCCGACAGACACACCGCACAAGAGTGATTACATAAGATAGATCACCAAGGGAATCGCGGCGATCATGCCAACGAAGAACATAGAGAGAGGGATATCCATCTAAGTACTAACTACCGACCTATAGGTCTATGGTGCACTACTCACACATCACCATGAGAGCAGCAAGGATGATGTAGAGGCTCTCTCTGATCGATCCCCCTCCAACAGGGCACCGGAACATGGCTCTAGATGGGCACACGATGGAACAAAAGCTTGCGACAGCAGAAAAAGTGTTTCGGGGGGCTCTCTAGGGTTTTCAGAATAGATGTGAATTTATAGGCCAGAGAACGGGAGTTGGAGAGTTGGGAGGTGGCCCCAAGCCATAAAGGCGAGGCCACCCCCCTTGCGCGCGCCCTGTTGACTTGGGGGTGCCTCGTGCGTCCTCCGGTCTTCCTCTGAAGCTTCCAGGTCTTTATTTGGTCCAGAAAAAATCATCAAAAAGTTCCGGGGTATTTGGACTTTGTTTGATACATTATTTCTGAAAAGCCAAAAACATGCAGAAATAAACAACTAGCACTTGGCACTAGGTTAATAAATTAGTGGTTAAAAATAATATAAATCAACAAGTAAATGCTTAAAAAGCATCCTAAGATGATAATATAATAGCATATAACAATCAAAAAATATAAATATGTCGGAGACATATCAGCCAACTATAGAAAATCGTTTGCGTTAAGAGCAAACACAAGCGCTAGCACGGGCACTGGCACGTGCCCGTCCATTTGCGTGGCTCCGCCTCCATCTGTGCAACCTCCTCCAGGGACTTGTGCATATATGCCCACAAGGGGGCGAGGGGATCCTCCTCCTACTTATCAATGACGCCGAAATAGAAGACTAGGAGCTGCTCATACGGGTGTGCCATGGACAAGGTGTTTGTGTTGGATCGGAGATGGGAATGATGCGAGGGAAGGCACGACAGCTATCTTATAGCCCAACGCAGGCGATCTCGCCATTAAGGAGAGGTGGTTGGATAGGCGGATGGAGGGGCGGTCAAAGGCTGTCGCGTCCTCATCACACTCCTTCAGTATACACAGACTACCATGGTGGCGCGACATCCATTAGTTAAAGGCACGTCTTCCAGGCAGAATCTTTGATGTGGCCTGCCGGCACGGCTAAACGTCGGCAACAGAGACACCTCCAGGTCACCTGCAAACATGCCCCGCGGGCCGCCTTGACACACGCAACGGGGCCACTACATGAATGTAGCATGCACAAACGCAGACACGTGGCCTTTTCGTGCTAATCTCCTGAAATATCTCATGACGGTACGTCTCCAATAATTTATGTGACACTAATAACCATCCCAGAAAATACACCATTGTAGCAATGAATAAAATGCCGCCTAAGACAATGACCGTCACAGAAAATGATTTTAGGCAACGGTTTATTCTTCGTCAATAGGGCTTTTGTCACTGGATTGGAAGATTTTGTAGTGGTGTGTGACGCACCAAGTTACAGTGTGAAATACCATCAGATCCTCAGTAGGGGTCCAAGTGCATCTTGGAAGTCTCCGGAAATCACATGAGGGTTTTACCTAGGTACAGGCCCATGAAATATAATACCCTGTGTTGGAAATATGCCCTGGAGGCAACAATAAATTGGTTATTATTATATTTCATTGTTCATGATAATCGTTTATTATCCATGCTAGAATTGTATTGATTGAAAACTCAAATACATGTGTGGATACATAGACAACACACTGTCCCTAGTGAGCCTCTAGTTGACTAGCTCGTTGATCAAAGATGGTCAAGGTTTCCTGGCCATGGGCAAGTGTTTTCACTTGTAACTGGATGACATCACTAGGAGAATGATGTGATGGACAAGACCCAAACTATAAACATAGCATATGATCGTGTCAATTTATTGCTACTGTTTTCTGCATGTCAATGTATCTGTTCCTATGACCATGAGATCATGCAACTCTCGGACACCGGAGAAATACCTTGTGTGTATCAAACGTCGCAAGGTAACTGGGTGACTATAAATGTGCTCTACAGGTATCTCCAATGGTGTTTGTTGGGTTGGCATGGATCAAGACTAGGATTTGTCACTCCGTGTGACAGAGAGGTATCTCGGGGCCCATTCGGTAATACAACATCACAACAAGCCTTGCAAGCAGTGTGACTATGGAGTTAGTTACGGGAACTTGTATTACGGAATAAGTAAAGAGATTTGCTGGTAACGAGATTGAACTATGTATAGAGATACCGACGATCGAATCTCGAGCAACTAACATACCAAAGGATGAAGGGAACGGCATACGGGATTAACAGAGTCCTTGACATAGAGGTTCAACCGATAGAGATCTTTGTAGAATATGTAGGAGCCAATATGGATATCCAGGTCCTGCTATTGGTTATTGGTCGGGGAGTGTCTCAGGTCATGTCTGCATAGTTCTCGAACCCGCAGGGTCTGCACACTTAAGGTTCAGTGACGTTTTGGTATAGTTGAGTTATATGTGTTGGTGACCGAAGGTTGTTTGGAGTCCCGTATGAGATCCAGGACTTCATGAGGAGTTCCGGAATGGTCGGAAAACGAAGATTGATATATAGGAAGTCCTGTTTTGGTCAGCGGAAATCTTTCGGGCTGATCGGTAGTGTACCGGGAGTGCCGGGAGGGTGCCGGGGGACCACCGGGAGGGGTGTGACGACCCAAGAGGCTCATGGGCTATGAGAGGAGGTGGATCAGCCCTTGGTGGGCTGGCCTAAATCTCTCTCAAGGGCCCATGCGAAATGAATAAAGGAAAAAGGCAAAAAGGCCAAATTAGGAAGGAGTCCTAATAGGATTCCACCTCCCTTGTGGGAGGTGGATTCCTCCCTTGTGGGTTCGATCGAAGTGCCTTGGTTTGGAGGTCAAGGCTGCCTCCTCTCCTCATCTCCTCCTATATATACTAGAGGTTTAGGTCTTTTTGAGACACAACTTTGCCACGTGCAACCCTAAACCTCTAGTTCATAGTTCTTCCTCTAGATCGGATTTCTGCGGAGCTCAGGGGGAGCCCTGCAGGAATAGATCACCACCACCACCGGAGCGCCGTCACGCTGCTGGGGAACTCATCTACATCCCCGCCTCTCTTGCTGGATCAAGAAGGCGGAGATCGTCATTGAGAAGTACGTGTGCGGAACGCGGAGGTGTCATCCTTTCGACACTTGATCGGGACGGATCGTGAGACGGTTTGTGGGGCGGATCGTGAAGACGTACCACCCCATCGCGTGTATTAATGCTTCTGCTTACCGATCTACAAGGGTATGTGGATCCGAGCTCCCTCTTGTAGATGATCATCACCATTATAGATCTTTGTGTGCGTAGGAAATTTTTTGTTTCCCATTCTACGTTCCCCAACAATGGCATCATGAGCTAGGTTCATGCGTAGATGATATCTCGAGTAGAACACAAAAGAGTTTGTGGGAGTTGATGTTCAATTTGCTGCCCTCCTTAGTCTTTTCTTGATTCAGCGGTATTGTTGGATTGATGTGGCCCGGACCAACTTTACTCGTACGCTTACGAGAGACCGGTTTCATCAACTGACATGCAACTTGTTGCATAAACATGACTGGCGGGTGTCTGTTTCTTCAACTTTAGTTGAATCGGATTTGACCAAGGCGGTCCTTGGAGAAGGTTAAATAGCAATTCGCATATAACCTTTGTGGCTTTGCGTAAGTATGATGCAATCATACTAGATACCCATAGCAGCCACATAAAACATGCAACAACAAATTAGAGGACGTCTAACTTGTTTTTGCAGGGTATGCATGTGATGTGATATGGCCAAAGACATGATATGATATATTGGATGTATGAGATGATCATGTTGTAATAGTTAAATATCGACTTGCACGTCGATGCTACAGCAACCAACAGGAGCCATAGGGTTGTCTTTAAACTAACGTTTGTGCTTGCAGGTGCGTTTACTATATTGGTAGGTAGTAGCTTTAGTAGTAATAGCATAGATAGCACGGCAACCTCGATGGCGGCACAATGATGGAGATCATGGTGTGGCGCCTGTGACGATGAAGATCATGTCGGTGCTTTGGTGATGGAGATCAAGAAGCACAAGATCTTGGTCATATCATGTCACTTAGGATTTGCATGTGATGTTAATCCTTTTGTGCACCTTATTTTGCTTAGAACGACGGTAGCATTATAAGGTGATCCCTCACTAAAATTTCAAGATAAAATTATGTTCTCCCCGACTGTGCAGCGTTGCGACAGTTCATCGTTTCGATACACCGCGTGATGATCCGGTGTGATAGACTCAACGTTCACATACAACGGGTGCAAAACAGTTGCACACACGGAACACTCGGGTTAAACTTGACGAGCCTAGCATGTACAGACATGGCCTCGGAACACAAGATACCGAAAGGTCGAGCATGAATCATATAGTTGATATGATCAACATGGAGATGTTCACCACTCAAACTATACTCAACTCACGTGATGATCGGAATTGAGTTAGTGGATTTGGATCATGCGCCACTCGAATGACTAGAGGGATGTCTATTTGAGTGGGAGTTATTAGTTATATGATTAGCTAAACTCAATTATCATGAACATAGTGAAAAGGTCTTTGCAAATTATGTTGTAGCTTGCGTTGTAGCTCTACTGTTGTTAGATATGTTCCTAGAGAAAATATAGTTGAAAGATGATAGTAGCAATTATGTGGACTGGGTCCGTAAACTGAGGATTGTCCTCATTGCTGCACAGAAGGCGTATGTCCTTAATGCACCGCTCGGTGTGCTGAACCTGGAGCGTCGTGTGTGGATGTTGCGAACATCTGACATACACATTTTTGATGACTACGTGATAGTTGAGTGTGTAATACTTAATGACTTAGAATTGAGGCGTCGAAGATGATTTGAACGTCACGAAACATATGTGATGTTCTAAGAGATGAAATTGGGATTTCATGCTCGTGCCCTTGTTGAGAGGTATGAGACCTCCGACAAGATTCTTTGTCTACAAAGTAAAGGAGAAAAACTCAATCGTTGAGCATGTGCCCAGATTTTTTGAGTGCTACAATCGCTTGAATCGAGTGGGAGTTAATCTTCTAGATGAGATAGTGATGGTTCTCCAAAGTCACTGCCACCAAGCTACTAGAGCTTCGTGATGAACTATAACATGTCAGGGATAGATATGATGATCCTTGAGCTATTCGCGATGTTTGACACCATGAAAGTAGAAATCAAAAAGGAGCATCCATTGTTGATGGTTAGTAAAACCACTAGTTTCAAGGAGGTCAAGGGTAGGAAGGGATACTTCATGAAACGGCAAACCAGTTGCTGCTCTAGTGAAGAAACCCAAGGTTGAACCCAAACCTGAGACTAAGTGCTTCTGTTATGAGGGAAACAGTCACTGTCATGGGTATAAGTCTGACAGTAGATGTGTAGGGTACGAAAGGATGGGCAGAGCCTTAGCTACGACGAGGTTGTATGAGTTCAGACCCCTCTACAGTGGAGGTAAAAGCCCTACGTCTCAGTGCTCTTGGGAGCTTGATGTCGAGTGGAATATGGATTACAGTGAATTGCTAACCCCTGCACTAGTGGGGAAGGGCGGCTTATATAGAGTGCGCTGCCCTTCACAACGGTTCGGTGCACGGGGGTGGAGTAGTGGCGATTAAATGTCTACATTACAGGTAACGTATGCCTTAAATGCTAATAAAGGTACATGAAAACGTATGACCGTTGCCCTCCAGGGGGGTTACGATGTACAGAGTGGAATCCAGTCGGTAAGTTTGATACGCTCCGAATGCTCATCTCCGACTGGATGATGGAGGAATCGTCACCGACTGGATGACGGGAAGTCCTTAATTCAGTCGGAACTGACTAAGGGCCTTGTCCCTTATGAAGGGTAGTCCTTGGGTAGGACCTATAGGGCAGGCCTATGACCCTACCCTAGGACTATAACCCCATCATTAGTCCCCGAATGGATCGGGGTTGGAACGACGAAGCGATGCTTGGAGTACGGAACCGACTGGTATGGATGCGACTTTGGCGTTGTTTGCCTCGATCCATTTTATCCTCTTGACCAGTGATCCGAGTGGATATATCTGTGAAACGAACCATCAGAGACCGAGTGCTTCCGTGGAATCTTTTGATGTGACCGGTCAACTCAAAGCGGCGGATTTTCTGGGATACTCAAATTTCGGTTGCCGTGCGCTCAGCGGGGATGACGACATCGTCATCGAGTAGTATCTGCCGCCTGGATTTCCGTGCCTTCATCTCCTCCACTAATATCGCAGCAACCGGTCGGGGGATAAGATTTCGGGGCCACCTGCTAGTGACCCAGTCGGAACCTTATTTAAACCTCTCTAGCGAGGGTTTCTCGTTGCACTCGCCTGATAACTCGCACTCGTCCCGCTTCTCCCGTGGCTTCTTGCGCACCCCAAGCTCCTTCCTTCTTCTCCTCCTCAGCGGATCTGCAGCCTCCACCATGACGAAGGCGCAGACAAGCAAGCTCGAGGCGCGGAAGAAGAAGAAAACGGCGGCTCCCGCTCAATGGCGACAGCGGGCGCTGCCGGCGGGTTGGATCCAGGGGGATTTCCTCCCTTCCACGGTGACGAAGAGCGACATGCTGGAGCTGGTGGAGCAAGGCCTGATCAAGAACAAGACGTGGAGGCTGTCGGCGGAGGGCGAGACGGAGCCGGCGCCTCGGGAGGATGAGCGCGTCGTGCTGCTCAGTCATGTGTACCGAGGCTTCTCTCTGCCTCCTCATCCCTTCTTCAGAGGTATAATGAACCACTTCAGGGCGCAGCTCCACCATTTTCCTCCCAACGCAATAGCTCATCTCTCTGCCTTCGTCGTGCTTCGCGAGTGTTTTATCGGTTGTCCTCCTCATTGGGGGCTCTTTAAGAACATCTTCTCCGCTAGATACCAAACCATCAAAAGACTTAGCCAGTCGGACGACAAAACTCATCTCCTCCAGCTCTGCGGAGGCTTAGGCTTCTAGAAGAAAAGCAAAAGTAGTTATCCCGCTCTTCAGTTGTCTGAATCCGTTAGGAACTGGCAGTCGACTTGGTTCTACTGCCAGGACGTCGCTTGTCCAAATGCCGCAACTGGACTGCCCCCTTTTAGCTTAGACCGACCGGCTCCGCCTAGGAAGCTTGCGCTCACGAATATGGAAAAGATCCAAATTCAACCTCTGGTCGACACGCTGGTTGATGTCATCCGCAAGGGGGTCACCGGCATAGATTTGCTGGAAATTTTTCTGGGTCGGCGTATCCAGCCTTTGCAAGCTCGACACCTCGCCATGTGGCACTACACGGGGCCTGAGGACTCCACTCGGACTTATCCCAAGTGCGTGACCGGGGAGGTTGTGACGGCGTGGGTCCGCAGCATCACAGGCGCCTGCGATAACCCCATAGGAGCCCGGCGAGTGAAGCCCTTCCGCGCGGACAACCCTCCTCCGAATGAGGTGAGTATAACTTGTCGAGTGCTCACAATTGTCTTAGATTTATCGATTTTTCTTGTATCACTGCCTGATGTCTGATGTTGTCGACTGTATCTCGTGCAGGTGTGGACCAACTGGTTTTCTCCCGTCTCGAACGGGAATCCGGCTGAGGAAGAGGAAGGCAGCCAGGAGGGCAGCGTGGAGAGCGTCGAGTATGTCTCAGACAGTGGGGAGACGGAGGAGGAGTCCGAAGAAGAGGAGGGGGAGGATGAGGAGCAGAGCTCGCTACCCCCAGCACCAGAGCCTCGAACTAAGCGCCGTCACGAACCCGTGACTCCGTCGGCTCCTCCAGCGGCCCCGAGTGCCCCGTTAGCTCCCGTGACTCCGTCGGCTCCTCCAGCGGCCCCGAGTGCCCCGTCAGCTCCTCCCGTGGTTCCGAGTGCTCGGAGCACAAAGAGGATCAGGGACTCTGCTGCTGAGCCCACGGGCCAACCTTCTAAGGTGGCCAAACCGAGTGGATCCAAGCCTCGGAAGGCTTTGCCGCGGATGAGGATCGCCGTTCCCGTTGCCTCAGCGTGAGTGTATTAACCTCCTATCTTCTTCTAGTATTTGACTGAACTCATGCTTATTGGTCGAGTGAATTTTACTCGACAGAGCTGCCACCTCCACCACTTCTCTGCCACGCCAGGAAGACGATCCCATGGATACGGACAACGTTGCCACATCCCAGCAAGGTACGTCGTGGTGACTCCGAGAACTTACAATATTGTTTCATGAATTCTGTATTTGATCTTGCCCTTGTTTCTGTGGTCTCACGTCGTTCGGTCGGGCTTCCATTAGAGGTGATTCATGTGGAGGAGGACGACCAGAAGAGGTCCGAGCAAGCTGCGGTGCCTGTCCTTGAGGCTGTTCCATCTGCTACTACTCCCGCCATGGACGCGCCGCCAGCCGAGACGATGCCGTCGACTGAAACGACGCTCATCACTGCTGAACCGACTGGAGCAGGACTTGGGATGCCCAAGGAGTCTCTTGTGGTGCCAGGTCCGTCGACCGTCTAGTACGACGCCCAACGCCTCCCGGATGATCAGGTGGGAGCTGCCAAGGGGGCCATGGTGCAGGCGGAGTGGATGACGGGTGATGCCAAGAGAGCGTACGACTCCATCGCGTCTGTGTACAAGCGAAGCTTGGAACTCCAGGACGATATCCGAGTAAGTGGGCTAGTAAGTATTTACTTTCCTCTTGTAACCCAGTGGGTGTTTAAGCAATATACTCGGATGCAGTATGATTATTTTGTAGTGGGTTCACTCTTAATGAACCCAGTGGGTGTAGTCCCCGAGACTTGTGTCGAGTTCTTGCACCGGCAGTTGTCTTTATATACATTTTCTTTAACTTGATCAGATCAAAACTAATATGTTCGAATGTTACCGGTGGGGGCACTCCGAGTGCACCTACTGGAAGTAGTCCCCGAGAGTAATTTTACTCAGATCGGGTAGTAGTAGCCTCATAGGCTTGTTTTTGTTATTTAGCTCAATAGGGCAAACCTGTTTGAGCTTCAGGGCAGTGGGGTCACTCTTAGTGAACCCACTGGGTGTAGTCCCTGAGGCCGCTGTCGACTGCTTGCGTCGGCAGGGGTCTGAAGAATCTTCGAGCTTTTATTGTTTTCCTTGTTGAATTTGTCTGATCTTCTCTTCGCGCTGATTTGGAGAAGACTTGTGAGATGGGATCAACGCACAATGCTCTGAAGGCTGAAAAAATTCAGCTTGCTGCGGAACTGGAGGCAGCTGTTCATGACTTGGCTGGTGTGAAGGGCGCTCTGGCTGAACGAGAGAAGTCCTTGGAGGAGTCCCGTGAGGCAAACAAGGCATTGGTGGCCGAAATGGAGAAAATGGGGAAACAAAGAACCGAGCTGATGGGACAGATGAAGGTGATGAACAGGCGGTGCACATCACAGGAGAAGTACGTCAGTGACTGGGCAAGGAAGATGATTGCGCTTCTCGGTGGTAAGTTCTGTTTCTTCGAGTGCTTCTTGACTCTGTACGTTAGTCTGCGCTTAATTTCTGCTCGTCTTGTCTTTGCAGATTTTTGTATGGATGCTGAGGCTGAAGCAGCTGACGTTGAGCGGTCGGTTATTCCGAACGTTCCACTCGGCGAGGACGCCAATCGAGACATGCTCCGAGCGCACATTCGCCTGGGCAAAGTGGGACCTTTCATCGGTTGACTGAGAGAGGTCGTCGGCCGAATCGACAAGGAGCTGTGGCCCAAAGACGAGTCCCGGCAAGAGATGGAAGGGTTGATGACTCGGCTGGAGGACGTCCCGAACCGAGTGCACGCGTGGAAGAAGTCTGCTGCTCGCTGTGGTGCGGACGTGGCGCTGTCGCTGGTCCGAGTGCACTGCAAGGAGGCTCGTGAAGAGAAGCTGATGGCGCTGCAGGTCGCCAACGCCAAGAAGCTTCGATTCGAAGATTTCATGGAGATCCTCCTTGAGAGCGCCACTCGCATCACAGACGGGATCGACCTCGACACTTTTGTGGAGCCTGCCAGTCCCAGTGCCAGTCCTGACGACGCTTGAGAAAACTTTACCTCTGTATGCCGAGTGTTACTTGTATCAAACTTTGGCCACTGCTGTTGGCTATCACATTCGTGGTTCGGTGTGGATAAGCTTGATCTACACCGAACCGACTATCTTTAAGCCAACTTTGAATTGGAACCGAATATTTTGCTCTTCCTTTGCCAAATAATTGTTTTCACGATTTTGGCTCGTGGTTTTTGTTTGGCGTTTCTTGGTGAAGCCAGTGGCAAACATGCGGAGCATGTAGTTGTCAGTTGTCTTGACATCTGCATGAGCCTCAATGAGGGTCTGCTAAGGCTCCGAGTGGATCTCTAGGATACACTCGAAGGCAATTGTTTACTTAGGCGATTCGTGATCGCAGCTAAGTCTTCGGGCGCGACTGTAAAGTCATACTCGGAGCGAGTTGCTACTCATGTATTTGTTAGTTGTCTTGACATCTGCATGAGCTTCGATGAGGGTCTGCTACTCATGTAATTGTCAGTTGTCTTGACATCTACATGAGCTTCGATGAGGGTCTGCTACTCATGTAATTTTCAGTTGTCTTGACATCTACATGAGCCCCAATGAGGGTAGTTGCTAACCTCCGAGTGGATCTCTAAGATACACTCGAAGGAAGCTTTTTACTTAGGCGATTCTTGATCGCAAACAATTGCCCGAATGTGACGGTTAGAGCGCACTCGGAGAAAGTTGTTGTTTAGGCGATTCTGGATCGCATCTAAGTCCCCGAGTGCGACGTGTAGTGCACACTCGAATAAAGTTGGTACTTAGGCGATTCTTGATCGCAGCTAAGTCCCCGAGTGCGACGTGTAGTGCACACTCGGAGAAAGTTGGTACTTAGGCGATTCTTGATCGCAGCTAAGTCCCAGAGTGCGACGTGTAGGCACACTCGGAGAAAGTTGGTACTTAGGCGATTCTTGATCGCAGCTAAGTCCTTGAGTGCGACGACTAGTGCACACTCGGAGAAAGTTGGTACTTAGGCGATTCTAGATCGCAGCTAAGTCCCCGAGTGCGACGTGTAGTGCACACTCGGAGAAAGTTGGTACTTAGGTGATTCATGATCGCAGCTGAGTCCCCGAGTGCGACGGTTAGTGCACACTCGGAGAAAGTTGGTACTTAGGCGATTCTTGATCGCAGCTAAGTCCCCGAGTGCGACGTGTAGTGCACACTCGGAGAAAGTTGGTACTTAGGCGATTCTTGATCGCAGCTAAGTCCCCGAGTGCGACGGTTAGTGCATACTCGGAGAAAGTTTGAACTTAGGCGATTCTTGATCGCAGCTAAGTCCCCGAGTGCGACGGTTAGTGCACACTCGGAGAATGTTTGAACTTAGGCGATTCTGGGTCGCAGCTAAGTCCCCGAGTGCGACGGTTAGTGCACACACGGAGAAAGTTGGTACTTAGGCGATTCTTGATCGCAGCTAAGTCCCCGAGTGCGACGTGTAGTGCACACTCGGAGAAAGTTGGTACTTAGGCGATTCTTGATCGCAGCTAAGTCCCCGAGTGCGACGTGTAGTGCACACTCGGAGAAAGTTGGTACTTAGGCGATTCTTGATCGCAGCTAAGTCCCCGAGTGCGACGGTTAGTGCACACTCAGAGAAAGTTTGAACTTAGGCGATTCTTGATCGCAACTAAGTCCCCGAGTGCGACGGTTAGTGCACAATTGGAGAAAGTTTGAACTTAGGCGATTCTTGATCGCAACTAAGTCCCCGAGTGCGACGGTTAGTGCACACTCGGAGAAAGTTTGTACTTAGGCGATTCTGGGTCGCAGCTAAGTCCTCGAGTGTGACGTTTAGTGCACAGTCGGAGAAAGTTTGTACTTAGGCGATTCTGGATCGCAGCTAAGTCCCCGAGTGCGACGTTTAGTGCACACTCGGAGAAAGTTTGTACTTAGGCGATTCTGGATCGCAGCTAAGTCCCCGAGTGCGACGTTTAGTGCACACTCGGAGAAAGTTTTTTTTTGAGACCGGTGTTTGCAAACGCGGAAGAATTTTGCATCTGCAAAAACTCAATCTGCTTTGTATTACTTCAACGATACTTGTTCTTTACATTACTTCAGTCGACGGTCACGTGTAGAAGCGCTTCAGGAGATCTCCGTTCCATGCTCTCGGCTCGTCCGTTTCCTTGTCGAGGTTGTAGAGTCGATATGCTCCGTTGTTGAGCACCTTGGAGATGATGAAGGGTCCTTCCCAGGCGGGAGCCAACTTGTGAGGTCTCTGCTGATCCACTCGGAGCACCAGGTCGCCTGCTTGGAATGTACGACTCCTGACGTGTCGCGCGTGAAAGCGCCGCAGATCTTGTTGATAAATGGTTGAGCGAGTCAGTGCCCTCTCGCGCTCCTCCTCTAGAAGATGCACTCCGTCTTGCCTTGCTTGCTCTGCTTCAGCTTCGGAGAAGAGTTCAACTCGTGGAGCATTGTGAAGCAAGTCACTCGGAAGGACTGCCTCTGCTCCGTAAATGAGGAAGAACGGGGATCGCCCTGTAGATCTATTTGGGGTTGTGCGGAGTCCCCACAGCACCGAAGGCAGCTCGGTGACCCATGCGCCGGCAGCATGTCCCACTTCTCGCAGGAGTCGAGGCTTCAAACCTTGCAGGACTTGTGAGGTCTCTGCTGATCCACTCGGCACCAGGTCGCCTGCTTGGAATGTACGACTCCTGACGTGTCGCGCGTGAAAGCGCCGTAGATCTTGTTGATAAATGGTTGAGCGAGTCAGTGCCATCTCGCGCTCCTCCTCTAGAAGATCCACTCCGAACCCTTTAGTTATGCACTTTACTTTGTGATAGCCATATTGTCTCTTGTCATATATCTTGCTATCACTTAGTTGTTTATCTTGCTTAGCATAAGTTGTTGGTGCACATAGGTGAGCCTAGTTGTTTGAGGTTTTGTGCTGGACATATTAAACGTTAGTTTTATTCCGCATTTGTTCAAGCCTAAACCTTAATTATTTTAAAGCGCCTATTCACCCCCCCCTCTAGGCGACATCCACGTCCTTCCAGACCCACATCTACTCGGCTCATTGGACAATGTTCTTCGATGGGTCCAAGATGTTGAATGGCTCCGGCGCTGGCGTTGTGATCATATCGCCAAAGGGTGACAAACTCAAGTATGTGTTGCAGATACACTTCGATTCCTCCAACAATGAGGCAGAGTATGAGGCTCTCCTTTATGGATTGTGCATGGCCATCGCACTTGGCGTCCGTCGCCTGATGGTCTACGGCGATTCCGATTTGGTAGTTAATCAAGTGATGAAGGAGTGGGACGTAAGGAACCCCACCATGACCACATACTGCAATGTAGTGAGGAAGCTCGAGAAAAAGTTTGAAGGTCTGGAACTCCACCATGTTCCGCGACTGAAAAACCAAGCAGCTGATGAATTGGCGAAACTTGGATCCACTCGGAGACCAGTCCCGAGTGACGTCTGCCTCGAGCACCTTCACCTTCCCTCAGTTAAAGAAGATCCTTTCATGGAGGGACCAGTACAACCAAAGAGCTCGACAGATCCGACTAAAGTCGAAGTCCCTGCTCTGGTTGATTTGATCATGGAGATTCTGGCTATCATCCCCGATTGGACTGTTCCGTTCATTGCATACATCCTGAGGCAAGAAGTACCACAAGACGAAGTCCAAGCCAGACAGATCGTCCGCAGGTCAAAGTCGTTCACTGTCATTGATGGCCAGTTGTACAAGGAAAGCGTTTCAGGCGTCCTTCAACGATGCATCTCCCCTAAGGAGGGACAGTTAATCCTGGAAGAAATTCACTCGGGAACCTGCGGTCATCACGCCTCCTCAAGGGCAATCGTCGCCAAAGCATTCAGATCTGGCTTCTTCTGGTTGCACGCGAATGAAATGGCAAAGGATATGGTCGACCGATGCGAAGGCTGTCAGTTCTACTCTAACAAGTCCCACAAGCCAACATCTGCGTTGACGACAATTCCTCTTGTTTGGCCATTTGAAGTGTGGGGATTAGATATAGTCGGTCCATTCAGGACAGGCCAAGGGGGATTCACATATCTGTTGGCGGCAGTCGACAAGTTCACAAAGTGGATTGAAGCCAAGCCCATCAAGAAGCTCGACGCCCTTACAGCCATCAAGTTTGTCAAGGACATCATCTCCAGATTCAGGGTACCGCACAGCATAATCACTGACAATGGCACGAACTTTGACTCGGACAGATTCAAAGGTTTCTATACAGGCCAAGGTATTCGAGTGGATTTTGCATCTGTGGCGCATCCCCAAACAAACGGGCAAGCAGAGCGGACGAATGGACTTATTCTGCAAGGTTTGAAGCCTCGACTCCTGCGACAAGTGGGACATGCTGCCGGCGCATGGGTCACCGAGCTGCCTTCGGTGTTGTGGGGACTCCGCACAACCCCAAATAGTTCTACAGGGCGATCCCCGTTCTTCCTCATTTACGGAGCAGAGGCAGTCCTTCCGAGTGACTTGCTTCACAACGCTCCACGAGTTGAACTCTTCTCCGAAGCTGAAGCACAGCAAGCAAGGCAAGACGGAGTGGATATTCTAGAGGAGGAGCGCGAGATGGCACTGACTCGCTCAACCATTTATCAACAAGATCTGCGGCGCTTTCACGCGCGACACGTCAGGAGTCGTACATTCCAAGCAGGCGACCTGGTGCTCCGAGTGGATCAGTAGAGACCTCACAAGTTGGCTCCCGCCTGGGAAGGACCCTTCATCATCTCCAAGGTGCTCAACAATGGAGCATATCGACTCTACAACCTCGACAGGGAAACAGACGAGCCGAGAGCATGGAATGGAGATCTCCTGAAGCGCTTCTACACGTGACCGTCGACTTAAGTAATGTAATGAACAAGTATCGCTGAAGTAATACAAAGCAGATTGAGTTTTTGCAGATGCAAAATTCTTCCACGTTCGCAGACACCGGTCAAAAAAAAAAGCTTTCTCCGAGTGTGCACTAAACGTCGCACTCGGGGACTTAGCTGCGATCCAGAATCGCCTAAGTACAAACTTTCTCCGAGTGTGCACTAAACGTCGCACTCGGGGACTTAGCTGCGATCCAGAATTGCCTAAGTACAAACTTTCTCCGACTGTGCACTAAACGTCACACTCGAGGACTTAGCTGCGACCCAGAATCGCCTAAGTACAAACTTTCTCCGAGTGTGCACTAACCGTCGCACTTGGGGACTTAGCTGCGATCAAGAATCGCCTAAGTTCAAAGTTTCTCCGAGTGTGCACTAACCGTCGCACTCGGGGACTTAGCTGCGATCAAGAATCGCCTAAGTTCAAACTTTCTCCGAGTGTGCACTAACCGTCGCACTCGGGGACTTAGCAGCGATCAAGAATCGCCTAAGTACCAACTTTCTCCGAGTGTGCACTACACGTCGCACTCGGGGACTTAGCTGCGATCAAGAATCGCCTAAGTACCAACTTTCTCCGTGTGTGCACTAACCGTCGCACTCGGGGACTTAGCTGCGACCCAGAATCGCCTAAGTTCAAACATTCTCCGAGTGTTCACTAACCGTCGCACTCGGGGACTTAGCTGCGATCAAGAATCGCCTAAGTTCAAACTTTCTCCGAGTGTGCACTAACCGTCGCACTCGGGGACTTAGCTGCGATCAAGAATCGCCTAAGTACCAACTTTCTCCGAGTGTGCACTACACGTCGCACTCGGGGACTTGGCTGCGATCAAGAATCGCCTAAGTACCAACTTTCTCCGTGTGTGCACTAACCGTCGCACTCGGGGACTTAGCTGCGATCAAGAATCGCCTAAGTACCAAATTTCTCCGAGTGTGCACTACACGTCGCACTCGGGGACTTAGCTGCGATCAAGAATCGCCTAAGTACCAACTTTCTTCGAGTGTGCACTAACCGACGCACTCGGGGACTTAGCTGCGACCCAGAATCGCCTAAGTTCAAACTTTCTCCAAATGTGGACTAACCGTCGCACTCGAGGACTTAGCTGCGATAAAGAATCGCCTAAGTTAAAACTTTCTCCGAGTGTGCACTAACCGTCGCACTCAGGGACTTAGCTGCGATCAAGAATCGCCTAAGTACCAACTTTCTCCGAGTGTGCACTACACGTCGTACTCGGGGACTTAGCTGCGATCAAGAATCGCCTAAGTACCAACTTTCTCCGAGTGTGCACTAACCGTCGCACTCGGGGACTCAGCTGCGATCAAGAATCGCCTAAGTACCAACTTTCTCCGTGTGTGCACTAACCGTCGCACTCGGGGACTTAGCTGCGATCAAGAATCGCCTAAGTACCAACTTTATCCGAGTGTGCACTACACGTCGCACTCGTGGACTTAGCTGCGATCCAGAATCGCCTAAACAACAACTTTCTCCGAGTGCGCTCTAACCGTCACACTCGGGCAATTGTTTGCGATCAAGAATCGCCTAAGTAAAAAAGCTTCCTTCGAGTGTATCTAAGAGATCCACTCGGAGGTTAGCAACTACCCTCATTGGGGCTCATGTAGATGTCAAGACAACTGACAATTACATGAGTAGCAGACCCTCATCGAAGCTCATGCAGATGTCAAGATAACTAACAAATACATGAGTAGCAACTCGCTCTGAGTACGACTTTACAGTCGTGCCCGAAGACTTAGCTGCGATCACGAATCGCCTAAGTAAACAATTGCCTTCGAGTGTATCCTAGAAATCCACTCGGAGACTTAGCAGACCCTCATTGAAGCTCATGCAGATGTCAAGACAACTGACAACTACATGCTGCGCATGTTTGCCACTGGCTTCACCAAGAAACGCCAAACAAAAACCACGAGCCAAAATCGTGTAAACAATTATTTGGCAAAGGAAGAGCAAAATATTCGGTTCCAATTCAAAGTTGGCTTAAAGATAGTCGGTTCGGTGTAGATCAAGCTTATCCACACCGAACCACGAATGTGACGGCCAACAGCAGTGGTCAAAGTTTGATACAAGTAACACTCGGCATACCGAGGTAAAGTTTTCTCAAGCGTTGTCAGGACTGGCACTGGGACTGGCAGGCTCCACGAAAGTGTCGAGGTCGATCCCGTCTGCGATGCGAGTGGCGCTCTCAAGGAGGATCTCCATGAAATCTTCGAATCGAAGCTTCTTGGCGTTGGGGACCTGCAGCGCCATCAGCTTCTCTTCACGAGCCTCCTTGCAGTGCACTCGGACCAGCGACAGCGCCACGTCCGCACCACAGCGAGCAGCAGACTTCTTCCACGCGTGCACTCGGTTCGGGACGTCCTCCAGCCGAGTCATCAACCCTTCCATCTCTTGCCGGGACTCGTCTTTGGGCCACAGCTCCTTGTCGATTCGGCCGACGACCTCTCTCAGTCAACCGATGAAAGGTCCCACTTTGCCCAGGCGAATGTGCGCTCGGAGCATGTCTCGATTGGCGTCCTTGCCGAGTGGAACGTTCGGAATAACCGACCACTCAACGTCAGTTGCTTCAGCCTCAGCGTCCATACAAAATGTGCAAAGACAAGACAAGCAGAAAGTAAGCACAGACTAACGTACACAGTCAAGAAGCACTCGGAAAAACAGAACTTACCACCGAGAAGCGCAATCATCTTCCTTGCCCAGTCACTGACGTACTTCTCCTATGATATGCACCGCCTGTTCATCACCTTCATCTGTCCCATCAGCTCGGTTCTTTGTTTCCCCCATTTTCTCCATTTCGGCCACCAATGCCTTGTTTGCCTCACGGGACTCCTCCAAGGACTTCTCTCATTCAGCCAGAGCGCCCTTCACACCAGCCAAGTCATGAACAGCTGCCTCCAGTTCTGCAGCTAGCTGAATTTTTTCAGCCTTCAGAGCGTTGTACGCTGATCCCATCTCGCAAGTCTTCTGCAAATCAGCGGGAAGAGAAGATCAGACAAATTCAACAAGGAAAACAATAAAAAACTCGAAGATTCTTCAGACCCCTACCGACGCAAGTTGTCAACACCGGCCTCGGGGACTACACCCAGTGGGTTCACTAAGAGTGACCCCACTGCCCTGAAGCTCAAACAGGTCCACCCTATTGAGCTAAATAACAAAAACAAGCCTATGAGGCTACTACTACCCGACCTGAGTAAAATTACTCTCGGGACTACTTCGAGTAGGTGCAATCGGAGTGCCCCCACCGGTAACATTCGAACCGATTAGTTTTAATCAGATCAAGTTAAAGAAAATGTATATAAAGACAACTGCCGGTGCAAGCACTCGACAGAAGTCTCGGGGACTACACCCACTGGGTTCACTAAGAGTGAACCCACTACAAAATAATCATACTGCATCCGAGTATATTGCTTAAACACCCACTGGGTTACAAGAGGGAAGTAAATACTTACTAGCCCACTTACTCGGATATCGTCCTGGAGTTCCAAGCTTCGCTTGTACACAGACGCGATGGAGTCGTACGCTCTCTTGGCATCACCCGTCATCCACTCCGCCTGCACCATGGCCCCCTTGGCAGCTCCCACCTGATCTTCCGGGAGGCGTTGGGTGTCGTACTAGACGGTCGACGGACCTGGCACCACAAGAGACTCCTTGGGCATCCCAAGTCCTGCTCCAGTCGGTTCAGCAGTGATGAGCGCCGTTTCAGTCGACGGCATCGTCTCGGCTGGCGGCGCGTCCATGGCGGGAGTAGTAGCAGATGGAACAACCTCAAGGACAGGCACCGCAGCTTGCTCGGACCTCTTCTGGTCGTCCTCCTCCACATGAATCACCTCTAATGGAAGCCCGACCGAACGACGTGAGACCACAGAAACAAGGGCAAGATCAAATACAGAATTCATGAAACAATATTGTAAGTTCTCGGAGTCACCACGACGTACCTTGCTGGGATGTGGCAACGTTGTCCGTATCCATGGGATCGTCTTCCTGGCGTGGCAGAGAAGTGGTGGAGGTGGCAGCTCTGTCGAGTAAAATTCACTCGACCAATAAGCATGAGTTCAGTCAAATACTAGAAGAAGATAGGAGGTTAATACACTCACGCTGAGGCAACGGGAACGGCGATCCTCATCCGCGGCAAAGCCTTCCGAGGCTTGGATCCACTCGGTTTGGCCACCTTAGAAGGTTGGCCCGCGGGCTCAGCAGCAGAGTCCCTGGTCCTCTTTGTGCTCCGAGCACTCGGAACCACGGGAGGAGCTGACGGGGCACTCGGGGCCGCTGGAGGAGCCGACGGAGTCACGGGAGCTAACGGGGCACTCGGGGCCGCTGGAGGAGCCGACGGAGTCACGGGTTCGTGACGACGCTTAGTTTGAGGCTCTGCTGGTGGGGGTGGCGAGCTCTGATCCTCATGCTCCCCCTCCTCTTCTTCGGACTCCTCCTCCGTCTCCCCACTGTCTGAGACATACTCGACGCTCTCCACGCTGCCCTCCTGGCTGCCGTCCTCTTCCTCAGCCGGATTCCCGTTCCAGACGGGAGAAAACCAGTTGGTCCACGCCTGCACGAGATACAGTCGACAACATCAGACATCAGGTAGTGATACAAGAAAAAGCGATAAATCTAAGACAATTGTGAGCACTCGACAAGTTATACTCACCTCATTCGGAGGAGGGTTGTCCGCGCGGAAGGGCTTCACTCGCCGGGCTCCTATGGGGTTATCGCAGGCGCCTGTGATGCTGCGGACCCACGCCGTCACAACCTTCCCGGTCACGCACTCGGGATGAGTCCGAGTGGAGTCCTCAGGCCCCGTGTAGTGCCACATGGCATGGTGTCGAGCTTGCAAAGGCTGGATACGCCGACCCAGAAAAATTTCCAGCAAATCTTTGCCGGTGACCCCCTTGCGGACGACATCTACCAGCGCGTCGACCAGAGGCTGAATTTGGATCTTTTCCATATTCGTGAGCGCAAGCTGCCTAGGCGGAGCCGGTCGGTCTAAGCTAAAAGGGGGCAGTCCAGTTGCGGCATTTGGACAAGCGACGTCCTGGCAGTAGAACCAAGTCGACTGCCAGTTCCTAACGGATTCAGACAACTGAAGAGCGGGATAGCTACTTTTGCTTTTCTTCTGGAAGCCTAAGCCTCCGCAGAGCTGGAGGAGATGAGTTTTGTCGTCCGACTGGCTAAGTCTTTTGATGGTTTGGGATCTAGCGGAGAAGATGTGCTTAAAGAGCCCCCAATGAGGAGGACAACCGATAAAACACTCGCAAAGCACGACGACGGCAGAGAGATGAGCTATTGCGTTGGGAGGAAAATGGTGGAGCTGCGCCCTGAAGTGGTTCATTATACCTCTGAAGAAGGGATGAGGAGGCAGAGAGAAGCCTCGGTACACATGACTGAGCAGCACGACACGCTCATCCTCCCGAGGCGCCGGCTCCGTCTCCCCTTCGCCGACAGCCTCCACGTCTTGTTCTCGATCAGGGCTTGCTCCACCAGCTCCAGCATGTCGCTCTTCGTCACCGTGGAAGGGAGGAAATCCCCTTGGATCCAACCCGCCGGCAGCGCCCGCTGTCGCCGTTGAGCGGGAGCCGCCGTTTTCTTCTTCTTCCGCGCCTCGAGCTTGCTTGTCTGCGCCTTCGTCATGGTGGAGGCTGCAGATCCGCGGAGGAGGAGAAGAAGGAAGGAGCTTGGGGTGCGCAAGAAGCCACGGGAGAAGCGGGACGAGTGCGAGTTATCAGGTGAGTGCAACGAGAAACCCTCGCTAGAGAGGTTTAAATAAGGTTCCGACTGGGTCACTAGCAAGTGGCCCCGAAATCTTATCGCCCGACCGGTTGCTGCGATATTAGTGGAGGAGATGAAGGCACGGAAATCCAGGCGGCAGATACTAATCGATGACGATGTCGTCATCCCTGCTGAGCGCACGGCAACCGAAATTTGAGTATCCCAGAAAATCCGCCGCTTTGAGTTGACCGGTCACATCAAAAGATTCCACGGAAGCACTCGGGCTCTGATGGTTCGTTTCACAGATATATCCACTCGGATCACTGGTCAAGAGGATAAAATGGATCGAGGCAAACAACGCCAAAGTCGCATCCATACCAGTCGGTTCCGTACTCCAAGCATCGCTTCGTCGTTCCAACCCCGATCCATTCGGGGACTATTGATGGGGTTATAGTCCTAGGCTAGGGTCATAGGCCTGCCCTATAGGTCCTACCCAAGGACTACCCTTCATAAGGGACAAGGCCCTTAGTCAGTTCCGACTGAATTAAGGACTTCCCATCATCCAGTCGGTGACGATTCCTCCATCATCCAGTCGGAGATGAGCATTCGGAGCATATCAAACTTACCGACTGGATTCCACTTTGTACATCGTAACCCCCCTGGAGGGCAACGGTCATACGTTTTCATGTACCTTTATTAGCATTTAAGGCATACGTTACCTGTAACATAGACATTTAATCGCCACTACTCCACCCCCGTGCACCGAACCGTTGTGAAGGGCAGCGCACTCTATATAAGCCGCCCTTCCCCACTGGTGCAGGGGTTAGCAATTCACTGTAATCCATATTCCACTCGACATCAAGCTCCCAAGAGCACTGAGACGTAGGGATTTTACCTGAACCGTAGAGGGGCCTGAACTCGTACAACCTCGCCATAGCTAAGGCTCTGCCCATCCTTTCGTACACTACACATCTACTTTCAGACTTATACCCACGATAGTTGGCGCCCAGCTGGTAGAGGATAAAATGGATCGAGGCAAACAACGCCAAAGTCGCATCCGTACCAGTCGGTTTCGTACTCCAAGCATCGCTTCATCGTTCCAACCCCAATCCATTCGGAGACTAATGATGGGGTTATAGTCCTAGGGTAGGGTCATAGGCCTGCCCTATAGGTCCTACCCAAGGACTACCCTTCATAAGGGACAAGGCCCTTAGTCAGTTCCGACTGAATTAAGGACTTCCCATCATCCAGTCGGTGACGATTCCTGCATCATCCAGTCGGAGATGAGCATTCGGAGTGTATCAAACTTACCGAATGGATCCCACTCTGTACATCGTAACCCCCCTGGAGGGCAACGGTCATACGTTTTCATGTACCTTTATTAGCATTTAAGGCATACATTACCTATAATGTAGACATTTAATCGCCACTACTCCACCCCCGCGCACCGAACCGTTGTGAAGGGCAGCGCACTCTATATAAGCCGCCCTTCCCCACTGGTGCAGGGGTTAGCAATTCACTGTAATCCATATTCCACTCGACATCAAGCTCCCAAGAGCACTGAGACGTAGGGCTTTTACCTCCACCGTAGAGGGGCGTGAAGTCATACAACCTCGCTGTAGCTAAGGCTCTGCCCATCCTTTCATACCCTACACATCTACTGTCATACTTATACCCACGACAGTTGGCGCCCACCGTGGGGCAGGCGTCTAAGCGACTTTCGGCGAGTTTGCGACTACATCTTTTCATCAAGTTGTCCGGTGGGGATTTGTGCATGGGTCATGAGATTCTCTTCGGCGCTCTCTCCTTCATCGTCGACGATTCGGCATGGCTTCGGGATGCTCCTCTCGACGTCGAGGCGCTCCCCAGTCGCGGGGCTACGCACTTCCGTGCCGGCGCCCGCGGCATCCTTCTTCTCCAGCAATCGGCTCCGGTGTCGACCTTCGCCCCCGTCACGTGCTGCAACAAGCGGTCTCGCCGTCCGCGGCTCGAGCGCTGGGTGCAAAACACCCAGGCGCGCCAGAGCGCGTCTTCACAAGTGGCGGTCCTCGAGTCGGTTGTAGTTGCGCCGCCGTCCCAGCGCTCGGACTCAGTTCCGACTGAGTTTCCTTCCGAGTACTTGGGTCGCGGGCCTGCAGCCGAAGTGCACATGGCCAACTCCCATGAAAGTCCTCGCCAAACCGGCCGGAACGAGCACGAGGTCGGCAAAACATCCGGCGCTCGCCGTCAACCTCGCCGTTCTGCCAGTCGGCGCACTCGTCAGAGCAACATGGAGGTGTTCCGCACACCCGTCCTCAACCTGGCTGCTGCCGCCAAGATAGCTGATTCCCTCCAGCTGACTGATTCAGAGGCTGGCAGAGGGATCGAGCAGATCCGTGCCCTTCTGCACACGACGCAGCAGCAAAATCCGGCGGTCTCCCAGTCACACAACAGGATCCACAATAGTTCTGTTCGCGCGAACACGCATCGGTCAGTTCACAGCCCCGGTTCTCATCAGCGACACAGGGGAGGCAGCCGTTCCATGAATCCCGAAGATCGTCGCCGTTCACGCACCCCTCCACGGGGTGGGCCCTACAGGCCCCGACATCATGATGATCGGCGTTCGGTCGGTGACACTTATGATCCAAGGCCCGACGCAAGAGGTTACATCGCCTAGAGGAGGGTCGACAAAGGCCGAGCCCACCGTGATGGTCACGATGGAGACCGTCCGAGTGGAAGCAGGACCATCGTCTCTAGCCCCGAGTGTTTCAGTCGGGCCATCCATTCAGCTGACATCCCTCCCAACTTCCGATTGGCGACGGGGATCAGCAAGTTTACAGGAGAATCCAAGCCAGAAACGTGGTTGGACGACTACCGAGTGGCAGTCCACATTGGGGGTGGAGACGACCATGTCTCCATGAAACATCTCCCCCTGATGCTCGATGGCTCGGCACGAGCGTGGCTGAACCAGTTAGCTCCTTCAAGCATCTCCAGCTGGGCGGATCTGGCCCGAGTCTTCATCACGACCTTCGAGGGGACGTGCAAACGCCCTGCTGGTCTCGTGGAGCTCCAGCACTGTGACCAGAAGCAGAATGAGCCCCTGCGTGATTTCATCCAGCGTTGGACAACCCTCTACCACACGGTGGAGAACGTCACAGAGCACCAAGCAGTCTGCGCCTTCAAGGCACGCGTGCGGTACAGAGATCTGTACCTGAAGTTCGGTCGAATAGGCGACATCTCCATGAGCAAGATGATGGAGATAGTGGCACGCTATGCAAATGGCGAAGAAGAGGACCGCATTCGTAGTGGTAAGCACAAAGCAGTCGCCGATGGAGATGGGAACAACACTCGGAAGCAGAAGCAGAAAGCTCCGTCCACTCCGCAGGCAGAGGCCGCAGCCATTACCAATGCCAAGTTCAAGGGCAAGGGGAAGGCTCAGTTCACCCCCAAGAAGAAGCAGTTCGGAAACCACATCCTGGACCAGCCATGCCCAATCCACACGAAGATGGATGAAGAGGGCAACGCCATATTTCCGAAGCATACCACTCGGCAATGTCGCCTCCTGATCCAAGGGTTCAGTGAAGGGCAGCCGAGTGAAAAGGACAATGAACATGATGAGGAGGACAAGGAGGATCCGTTCCCCCAAGTCCATGCACACTGATGATTTTTGCTGATGTTGAAAGCAAGAGTCGACTAAAGTTGGTGAACAGGGAGGTGAACATGGCTACCCCGACCAACCCCACGTTCCTCAAATGGTCTCAGACTGCGATCACCTTTGACCAGTCGGATCGTCCAGCACGCGTACCCACCCCAGGGAGGCAGGCCCTGGTCGTCGACCCGGTGGTGGAAGGAGTCCGACTGCGCAAAGTTCTCATGGACGGCGGCAGCGGCTTGAACATCATGTATGCTGACACTCTCAAGGGAATGGGCATTCCGATGTCCAAACTTAGCGAGAGCAGCATGCAGTTCCATGGAGTCGTCCCTGGACGAAAGGCCAAGTCACTCGGCCAGATCGCGTTGGACGTCGTCTTCGGCTCCGACAAGAACTTCCGCAAGGAAAAACTGACGTTCGAGGTGGTGGACTTCCAGAGTGCGTACCACGCGATTCTGGGCCACCCGGCGTATGCGTGTTTCATGGCCCGTCCATGTTACGTGTACCTGAAGCTGAAGATGCCAGGCCCAAAAGGTGTGATCACTATCACAGGCAATCGGCAGCGGGCCGAGGAGTGTCTGCAGCAGGGATCGAGGATCGCCGATCAGCAGATGGCTGTCCTCGAGCTTGATGAGTACAAGAAGACAGTCGACCCCGCTGACTTGATGCGTTCGAAGAAGCCAGCTTCGGAATCCGCATTCCAGTCGGCGGGAGAAACGAAGAAGGTCAGCATCCACCCGACAGACGATGCCGCTGCCCCGACGAACATATCCACCACCCTCGATCCTAAATAGGAAGCCGAGCTCATCCAATTCCTCCGTGAGAACTGGGACATTTTCGCATGGAAGCCCGCTGACATGCCAGGTGTACCCAGGGAGTTGGCTGAGCACTGACTACATGTGGATCCTATTGCTCGGCCTGTCCGAGAACGCCTGCGTCGGTCCGCCGCGCACAAGAGGAAGGCAATCCGAGAAGAGGTGGCTAAGCTCTTGGCAGCCAACTTCATTCGCGAGGTACACCACTCCGAGTGGCTCGCCAATGTTGTCATGGTGCCCAAGAAGGACAAGTCTCTCCGAATGTGCATCGACTTCAAGCATCTCAATAAGGTCTGCCCGAAAGACCATTTCCCGCTCCCCCGCATCGATCAAATTGTCGATTCGACTGCGGGTTGCGAGCGTTTGTCATTCCTTGATGCCTACTCGGGCTATCACCAGATCCGTCTGTATGGCCCCGATGAATTAAAAACAGCCTTCATCACCCCATTTGGGTGCTTCTGCTACATCACTATGCCATTTGGTTTGAAGCATGCAGGAGCAACCTTTATGCGCATGATCCAAAAATGCCTCCTTGACCAGATCGGTCGAAATGTGGAGGCATATATGGATGATATCATAGTCAAGTCACGCAAAGGTTCCGACCTGCTGACTGACTTGGCAGAAACATTCGCCAACCTTCGTAGGTACGATATCAAGCTCAACCCAGCCAAGTGTTCATATGGTGTTCCTAGCGGAAAGTTACTCGATTTCTTTGTTTCCAAACGAGGGATCGATGTCAACCCCGAAAAGATAGGGACCAACGTCCGAATGGAGCGGCCGGTCAGAATACATGATGTTCAAAGGCTCACAGGTTGCCTAGCGGCTTTGAGAAGGTTTATCAGTCAACTCGGTGAGAAGGCACTTCCTCTGTACCGACTCATGAAGAAATCAGATACTTTCGAGTGGACAGACGAAGCCCAAATCGCATTCGACGACCTCAAAGTCCTACTTTCCACCCAGCCGTTCCTACTGCTCCGCTCAGTAAAGAACCCCTTCTTCTGTATATCGCGGCTACAAATCAAGTCGTCAGCACTGTTCTCATAGTCGAATGCGAAGAAGAAGGCAAAGCATACAAGGTTCAGCGGCCAGTGTAATATGTCTCCGAAGTCTTGACCCCTTCCAAGCAAAGGTATCCCCACTATCAAAAACTTATCTACGGGATTTACATGACTGCGAAGAAGGTAGCTCATTATTTCCAAGACCACTTGGTATCTGTCGTTTCCGATGCTCCGTTGTCGGAAATCCTCCACAATCGGGACGCATCGGGCCGAGTGGCGAAGTGGGCAATGGAGATGTTATACTACGACATCAAGTTCGAGGCCAAGAAAGCTATAAAGTCTCAAGCTCTGGCTGAATTCATAGCCGAATGGGTAGAACAGCAGCAACCGACCCACATCTACTCGGCTCATTGGACAATGTTCTTCGATGGGTCCAAGATGTTGAATGCCTCCGGCACTGGCGTTGTGATCATATCGCCAAAGGGTGACAAACTCAAGTATGTGTTGCAGATACACTTCGATTCCTCCAACAATGAGGCAGAGTATGAGGCTCTCCTTTATGGATTGCGCATGGCCATCGCACTCGGCGTCCGTCGCCTGATGGTCTACGGCGATTCCGATTTGGTAGTTAATCAAGTGATGAAGGAGTGGGACGTAAGGAACCCCACCATGACCACATACTGCAATGCAGTGAGTAAGCTCGAGAAAAAGTGTGAAGGTCTAGAACTCCACCATGTTCCGCGACAGAAAAACCAAGCAGCTGATGAATTGGCGAAACTTGGATCCACTCGGAGACCAGTGCCGAGTGACGTTTGCCTCGAGCACCTTCACCTTCCCTCAGTTAAAGAAGATCCTTTCACGGAGGAACCAGTACAACCAAAGAGCTCGACAGATCTGACTAAAGTCGAAGTCCCTGCTGTGGTTGATTTGATCATGGAGATTCTGGCTATCATCCCCGATTGGACTGTGCCGTTCATTGCATACATCATGAGGCAAGAATTACCAGAAGACGAAGTCCAAGCCAGACAGATCATCCGCAGGTCAAAGTCGTTCAGTGTCATTGATGGCCAGTTGTACAAGGAAAGCGTTTCAGGCATCCTTCAACGATGCATCTCCCTTGAGGAGGGACAGTTAATCCTGGAAGAAATTCACTCGGGAACTTGCGGTCATCACGCCTCCTCAAGGGCAATCGTCACCAAAGAATTCAGAGCTGGCTTCTTCTGGTTGCAGGCGAATGAAATGGCAAAGGATATGGTCGACCGATGCGAAGGCTGTCAGTTCTACTCTAACAAGTCCCACAAGCCAACATCTGCGTTGAAGACAATCCCTCTTGTTTGGCCGTTTGCAGTGTGGGGATTAGATACAGTCGGTCCATTCAGGACAGGCCAAGGGGGATTCACACATCTGTTGGTGGCAATTGACAAGTTCACAAAGTAGATTGAAGCCAAGCCCATCAAGAAGCTCGACGCCCTTACGGCCATCATGTTTGTCAGGGACATCATCTCCAGATTCGGGGTACCGCACAGCATAATCACTAACAATGGCACGAACTTTGACTCGGACAGATTCAAAGGTTTTTGTACAGGCCAAGGTATCCAAGTGGATTTTGCATCTGTGGCGCATCCCCAAACAAAGTGCAAGCAGAGCGGGCGAATGGACTTATTCTGTAAGGTTTGAAGCCTCGACTCCTGCGAGAAGTGGGACATGCTGCCGGCGCATGGGTCACCGAGCTGCCTTCGGTGCTATGGGGACTCCGCACAACCCCAAATAGATCTACAGGGCGATCCCCGTTCTTCCTCATTTACGGAGCAGAGGCAGTCCTTCCGAGTGACTTGCTTCACAACGCTCCACGAGTTGAACTCTTCTCCGAAGCTGAAGCACAGCAAGCAAGGCAAGACGGAGTGGATATTCTAGAGGAGGAGCGTGAGATGGCACTGACTCGCTCAACCATTTATCAACAAGATCTGTGGTGCTTTCACGCGCGACACGTCAGGAGTCGTACATTCCAAGCAGGCGACCTGGTGCTCCGAGTGGATCAGCAGAGACCTCACATGTTGGCTCCCGCCTGGGAAGGACCCTTCATCATCTCCAAGGTGCTCAACAACGGAGCATATCGACTCTACAACCTCGACAGGGAAACGGACGAGCCGAGAGCATGGAACGGAGATCTCCTGAAGCGCTTATTCACGTGACCGTCCACTGAAGTAATGTAAAGAACAAGTATCGTTGAAGTAATACAAAGCAGATTGAGTTTTTGGAGATGCAAAATTCTTCCGCGTTCGCAGATTCCGGTCTCAAAAAAAAACTTTCTCTGAGTACAAACTTTCTCCGAGTGTGCACTAAACGTCGCACTCGGGGACTTAGCTGCGATCCAGAATCGCCTAAGTACAAACTTTCTCTGACTGTGCACTAAACGTCACACTCGAGGACTTAGCTGCGACCCAGAATCGCCTAAGTACAAACTTTCTCCGAGTGTGCACGAACCGTCGCACTCGGGGACTTAGCTGCGATCAAGAATCGCCTAAGTTCAAACTTTCTCCAAGTGTGCACTAACCGTCGCACTCGGGGACTTAGTGCAATCAAGAATTGCCTAAGTTCAAACTTTCTCCGAGTGTGCACTAACCGTCGCACTCGGGGACTTAGCTGCGATCAAGAATCGCCTAATTACCAACTTTCTCCGAGTGTGCACTACACGTCGCACTCGGGAACTTAGCTGCGATCAACAATCGCCTAAGTACCAACTTTCTCTGAGTGTGCACTACACGTCGCACTCGGGGACTTAGCTGCGATCAAGAATCGCCTAAGTACCAACTTTCTCCGAGTGTGCACTAACCGTCGCACTCGGGGACTTAGCTGCGACCCAGAATCGCCTAAGTTCAAACTTTCTCCGAGTGTGCACTAACCGTCGCACTCGGGGACTTAGCTGCGATCAAGAATCGCCTAAGTTCAAACTTTCTCCGAGTGTGCACTAACCGTCGCACTCGGGGAGTTAGCTGCGATCAAGAATCGCCTAAGTACCAACTTTCTCTGAGTCTGCACTACACGTCGCACTCGGGGACTTAGCTGCGATCAAGAATCGCCTAAGTACCAACTTTCTCCGAGTGTGCACTAACCGTCGCACTCGGAGACTATCTTGCGATCAAGAATCGCCTAAGTACCAACTTTCTCCGAGTGTGCACTACACGTCGCACTCGGGGACTTAGCTGCGATCTAGAATCGCCTAAGTACCAACTTTCTTCGAGTGTGCACTAACCGTCGCACTCGGGGACTTAGCTACGATCAAGAATCGCCTAAGTACCAACTTTCTCCGAGTGTGCACTACACGTCGCACTCGGGGACTTAGCTGCGATCAAAAATCGCCTAAGTACCAACTTTCTCCGAGTGTGCACTAAACGTCGCACTCGGGGACTTAGCTGCGATCCAGAATCGCCTAAGTACAAACTTTCTCCGAGTGTGCACTAAACGTCGCACTCGGGGACTTAGCTGCGATCCAGAATCGCCTAATTACAAACTTTCTCCGACTGTGCACTAAACGTCACACTCGAGGACTTAGGTGCGACCCAGAATCGCCTAAGTACAAACTTTCTCCGAGTGTGCATGAACCGTCGCACTCGGGGACTTAGCTGCGATCAAGAATCGCCTAAGTTCAAACTTTCTCCGAGTGTGCACTAACCGTCGCACTCGGGGACTTAGTGCAATCAAGAATCGCCTAAGTTCAAACTTTCTCCGAGTGTGCACTAACCGTCGCACTCGGGGACTTAGCTGCGATCAAGAATCGCCTAATTACCAACTTTCTCCGAGTGTGCACTACACGTCGCACTCGGGAACTTAGCTGCGATCAACAATCGCCTAAGTACCAACTTTCTCCGAGTGTGCACTACACGTCGCACTCGGGGACTTAGCTGCGATCAAGAATCGCCTAAGTACCAACTTTCTCCGAGTGTGCACTAACCGTCGCACTCGGGGACTTAGCTGCGACCCAGAATCGCCTAAGTTCAAACTTTCTCCGAGTGTGAACTAACCGTCGCACTCGGGGACTTAACTGCGATCAAGAATCGCCTAAGTTCAAACTTTCTCCGAGTGTGCACTAACCGTCGCACTCGGGGAGTTAGCTGCGATCAAGAATCGCCTAAGTACCAACTTTCTCCGAGTCTGCACTACACGTCGCACTCGGGGACTTAGCTGCGATCAAGAATCGCCTAAGCACCAACTTTCTCCGAGTGTGCACTAACCGTCGCACTCGGAGACTCAGCTGCGATCAAGAATCGCCTAAGTACCAACTTTCTCCGAGTGTGCACTACACGTCGCACTCGGGGACTTAGCTGCGATCTAGAATCGCCTAAGTACCAACTTTCTTCGAGTGTGCACTAACCGTCGCACTCGGGGACTTAGCTACGATCAAGAATCGCCTAAGTACCAACTTTCTCCGAGTGTGCACTACACGTCGCACTCGGGGACTTAGCTGCGATCAAAAATCGCCTAAGTACCAACTTTCTCCGAGTGTGCACTACACGTCGCACTCGGGGACTTAGCTGCGATCGGGAATCGCCTAAGTACCAACTTTATCCGAGTGTGCACTACACGTCGCACTCGGGGACTTAGCTGTGATCCAGAATGGCCTAAACAACAACTTTCTCCGAGTGCGCTCTAACCGTTACACTCGGGCAATTGTTTTCGATCAAGAATCGCCTAAGTAAAAAGCTTCCTTCGAGTGTATCTTAGAGATCCACTCGGAGGTTAGCAACTACCCTCATTGGGGCTCATGTAGATGTCAAGACAACTGAAATTTACATGAGTAGCAGACCCTCATCGAAGCTCATGTAGATGTCAAGACAACTGACAAATACATGAGTAGCAACTCGCTCCGAGTACGACTTTACGGTCGCGCCCGAAGACTTAGCTGCGATCACGAATCGCCCAAGTAAACAATTGCCTTCGAGTGTATCCTAGAGATCCACTCGGAGACTTAGCAGACCCTCATTGAAGGTCATGCAGATGTCAAGACAACTGACAACTACATGCTCCGCATGTTTGCCACTGGCTTCACCAAGAAACGCCAAACAAAAACCACGAGCCAAAATCGTGTAAACAATTATTTGGCAAAGGAAGAGCAAAATATTCGGTTCCAATTCAAAGTTGGCTTAAATATAGTCGGTTTGGTGTAGATCAAGCTTATCCACACCGAACCACGAATGTGACGGCCAACAACAGTGGCCAAAGTTTGATACAAGTAACAGTCGGCATACCGGGGTAAAGTTTTCTCAAGCGTCGTCAGGACTGGCACTGGGACTGGCAGGCTCCACGAAAGTGTCGAGGTCGATCCCGCCTGCGATGCGAGTGGCGCTCTCAAGGAAGGCCTCCATGAAATCTTTGAATCGAAGCTTCTTGGTGTTGGCGACCTGCAGCACCTTCACCTTCTCTTTGCGAGCCTCCTTGCACTGCACTCGGACCAGCGACAGCGCCACGTCCGCACCACTGCGAGCAGCAGACTTCTTCCACGCCTGCACTCGGTTCGGGACGTGCTCTAGCCGAGTCATCAACCCTTCCAGCTCTTGCCGGGACTCGTCTTTGGGCCACAGCTCCTTGTCGATTCGGCCGACGACCTCTCTCAGTCGACCGATGAAAGGTCGCACTTTGCCCAGGCGAATGTGCGTTCGGAGCATGTCTCGATTGGCGTCCTCGCCGAGTGGAACGTTCGGAATAACCGACCGCTCAACGTCAGCTTCTTGAGCCTCAGCGTCCATACAAAAATCTGCAAAGACAAGACGAGCGGAAAGTAAGCGCAGACTAACGTACACAGTCAAGAAGCACTCGGAATAACAGAACTTACCACCGAGAAGCGCAATCATCTTCCTTGCCCAGTCACTGACGTACTTCTCCTGTGATATGCACCGCCTGTTCATCACCTTCATCTGTCCCATCAGCTCGGTTCTTTGTTTCCCCATTTTCTCCATTTCGGCCACCAATGCCTTGTTTGCCTCACGGGACTCCTCCAAGGACTTCTCTCGTTCAGCCAGAGCGCCCTTCACACCAACCAAGTCATGAACAGCTGCCTCCAGTTCCGCAGCTAGCTGAATTTTTTCAGCCTTCAGAGCGTTGTACGCTGATCCCATTTCGCAAGTCTTCTGCAAATCAGCGCGAAGAGAAGATCAGACAAATTCAACAAGGAAAACAATAAAAAGCTCGAAGATTCTTCAGACCCCTGCCGATGCAACCAGTCGACAGCGGCCTCGGGTACTACACCCAGTGGGTTCACTAAGAGTGACCCCACTGCCCTGAAGCTCAAACAGGTCCGCCCTATTGAGCTAAATAACAAAAACAAGCCTATGAGGCTACTACTACCCGGCCTGAGTAAAATTACTCTCGGGGACTACTTCTAGTAGGTGCACTCGGAGTGCCCCCACCGGTAACATTCGAACAGATTAGTTTTGATCTGATCAAGTTAAAGAAAATGTATATAAAGACAACTGCCGGTGCAAGCACTCGACAGAAGTCTCGGGGAGTACACCCACTGGGTTCACTAAGAGTGAACCCACTACAAAATAATCATACTACATCCGAGTATATTGCTTAAACACCCACTGGGTTACAAGAGGAAAGTAAATACTTACTAGACCACTTACTCGGATATCGTCCCGGAGTTCCAAGCTTCGCTTGTACACAGACGCGATGGAGTCGTACGCTCTCTTGGCATCACCCGCCATCAACTCTGCCTGCACCATGGCCCCCTTGGCAGCTCCCACCTGATCATCCGGGAGGCGTTGGGCGTCGTACTGGACGGTCGACGGACCTGGCACCACAAGAGACTCCTTGGGCATTCCAAGTCCTGCTCCAGTCGGTTCAGCAGTGATGAGCGCCGTTTCAGTCGACGGCATCGTCTCGGCTGGCGGCGCGTCCATGGCGGGAGTAGTAGCAGATGGAACAGCCTCAAGGACAGGCACCGCAGCTTGCTCGGACCTCTTCTGGTCGTCCTCCTTCACATGAATCACCTCTGAAGGAAGCCCGACCGAACGACGTGAGACCACAGGAACAAGGGAAAGATCAAAGACAGAATTCATGAAACAATATTGTAAGTTCTTGGAGTCACCACGACGTACCTTGCTGGGATGTGGCAACGTTGTCCGTATCCATGGGATCGTCTTCCTGGCGTGGCAGAGAAGTGGCGGAGGTGGCAGCTCTGTCGAGTAAAATTCACTCGACCAATAAGCATGAGTTCAATCAAATACTAGAAGAAGATAGGAGGACAATACACTCATGCTGAGGCAACGGGAACGGCGATCCTCATCCGCGACAAAGCCTTCCGAGGCTTGGATCCACTCGGTTTGGCCACCTTAGAAGGCTGGCCCGTGGGCTCAGCAGCAGAGTCCCTGGTCCTCTTTGTGCTCCGAGCACTCGGAACCACGGGAGGAGCTGACGGGGCACTCGGGGCCGCTGGAGGAGCCGACGGAGTCACGGGAGCTGACGGGGCACTCGGGGCCGCTGGAGGAGCCGACGGAGTCACGGGTTCGTGACGGCGCTTAGTTCGAGGCTCTAGTGGTCGGGGTGGTGAGCTCTGCTCCTCATCCTCCCCCTCCTCTTCTTCAGACTCCTCCTTCGTCTCCCCACTGTCTCAGACATACTCGACGCTCTCCACGCTCCCCTCCTGGCTGCCTTCCTCTTCCTCAGCCGGATTCCCGTTCGAGACGGGAGAAAACCAGTTGGTCCACGCCTGCATGAGATACAGTCGACAACATCAGACGTCAGGCAGTGATACAAGAAAAATCGATAAATCTAAGACAATTGTGAGCACTCGACAAGTTATACTCACCTTATTCGGAGGAGGGTTGTCCGCGCGGAAGAGCTTCACTCGCCGGGCTCCTATGGGGTTATCGCAGGCGCATGTGATGCTGCGGACCCACGCCGTCACAACCTCCCTGGTCACGCACTCGGGGTGAGTCCGAGTGGAGTCCTCAGGCCCCGTGTAGTGCCACATGGCATGGTGTCGAGCTTGCAAAGGCTGGATACGTCGACCCAGAAAAATTTCCAGCAAATCTATGCCGGTGACCCCCTTGCGGACGACATCTACCAGCGCGTCGACCAGAGGTTGAATTTGGATCTTTTCCATCTTCGTGAGCGCAACCTGCCTAGGTGGAGCCGGTCGGTCTAAGCTAAAAGGGGGCAGTCCAGTTGCAACATTCGGACAAGCGACGTCCTGGCAGTAGAACCAAGTCGACTGCCAGTTCCTAACGGATTCAGACAACTGAAGAGCGGGATAGCTACTTTTGCTTTTCTTCTGGAAGCCTAAGCCTCCGCAGAGCTGGAGGAGATGAGTTTTGTCGTCCGACTGGCTAAGTCTTTTTATGGTTTGGGATCTAGCGGAGAAGATGTGCTTAAAGAGCCCCCAATGAGGAGGACAACCGATAAAACACTCGCAAAGCACGACGAAGGAAGAGAGATGAGCTATTGCGTTGAGAGGAAAATGGTGGAGCTGCACCCCGAAGTGGTTCATTATACCTCTGAAGAAGGGATGAGGAGGCAGAGAGAAGCCTCGGTACAGGTGACTGAGCAGCAAGACGCGCTCATCCTCCCGAGGCGCCGGCTCCGTCTCGCCCTCCACCGGCAGCCTCCCCGTCTTGTTCTCGATCAGGCCTTGCTCCACCAGCTCCAGCATGTCGCTCTTCGTCACCATGGAAGGGAGGAAATCCCCCTGGATCCAACTCGCCGGCAGCGCCCGCTGTCGCCGTTGAGCGAGAGCCACCGTTTTCTTCTTCTTCCGCACCTCGAGCTTGCTCGTCTGCCCGTTCGTCATGGTGGAGGTTGCAGATCCGCGGAGGAGGAGAAGAAGGAATGAGCTTGGGGTGCGGAGGAAGCCACGGGAGAATCGGGACGAGTGCGAGTTATCGGGCGAGTGCAATGAGAAACCCTCGCTGGAGAGGTTTAAATAAGGTTCCGACTGGGTCACTTGCAGGTGGCCCCGAAATCTTATCCCCCAACCGGTTGCTGCGATATTTGTGGAGGAGATGAAGGCGCGGAAATCGAGGCGGCAGATACTACTCGATGATGATGTCGTCATCCCCGCTGAGCGCGCGGCAACCAAAATTTGAGGATCCCAGAAAATCCGCCGATGTCAGTTGACCGGTCACATCAAAAGATTCCACGGAAGCACTCGGTCTCTGACGGTTCGTTTCACAGATATATCCACTCGGATCACTGGTCAAGAGGATAAAATGGATCGAGGAAAACAACGCCAAAGTCGCATCCATACCAGTCGGTTCCGTACTCCAAGCATTGATTCGTTGTTCCAACCCCGATCCATTCGGGGACTAATGATGGGGTTCTAGTCCTAGGGTAGGGTCATAGGCCTGCCCTATAGATCCTACCCAAGGACTATCCTTCATAAAGGACAAGGCCCTTAGTCAGTTCCGACTGAATTAAGGACTTCCCATCATCCAGTCGGTGACGATTCCTCCATCATCCAGTCAGAGATGAGCATTCGGAGCGTATCAAACTTACCGACTGGATTCCACTTTGTACATCGTAACCCCCCTGGAGGGCAACGGTCATACGTTTTCATGTACCTTTATTAGCATTTAAGGCATATGTTACCTGTAACATAGACATTTAATCGCCACTACTCCACCCTCGTGCACCGAACCGTTGTGAAGGGCAGCGCACTCTATATAAGCCGCCCTTCCCCACTGGTGCAGGGGTTAGCAATTCACTGTAATCCATATTCCACTCGACATCAAGCTCCCAAGAGCACTGAGACGTAGGGCTTTTACCTCCACCGTAGAGGGGCCTGAACTCATACAACCTCGCCATAGCTAAGGCTCTGCCCATCCTTTCATGCCCTACACATCTACTTTCAGACTTATACCTACGACAGTTGGCGCCCAGCTGGTAGAGGATAAAATGGATCGAGGCAAACAACGCCAAAGTCGCATCCATACCAGTCGGTTCCGTACTCCAAGCATCGCTTCGTCGTTCCAACCCCGATCCATTCGGGGACTAATGATGGGGTTATAGTCCTAGGGTAGGGTCATAGGCCTGCCCTATAGGTCCTACCCAAGGACTACCCTTCATAAGGGACAAGGCCCTTAGTCAGTTCCGACTGAATTAAGGACTTCCCATCTTCCAGTTGGTGACGATTCCTCCATCATCCAGTCGGAGATGAGCATTCGGGGCGTATCAAACTTACCGACTGGATTCCACTCTGTAAATTGTAACCCCTCTGGAGGGCAACGGTTATACGTTTTCATGTACCTTTATTAGCATTTAAGGCATACGTTACCTGTAACGTAGACATTTAATCGCCACTACTCCACCCCCGTGCACCGAACCGTTGTGAAGGGCAGCGCACTCTATATAAGCCGCCCTTCCCCACTGGTGCAGGGGTTAGCAATTCACTGTAATCCATATTCCACTCGACATCAAGCTCCCAAGAGCACTGAGACGTAGGGCTTTTACCTCCACCGTAGAGGGGCCTGAACTCATAAAACCTCGCCATAGCTAAGGCTCTGCCCATCCTTTCATACCCTACACATCTACTTTCAGACTTATACCCACGACAGTTGGCGCCCAGTTGGTAGAGGATAAAATGGATCGAGGCAAACAACGCCAAAGTCGCATCCATACCAGTCGGTTCCGTACTCCAAGCATCGCTTTGTCGTTCCAACCCCGATCCATTCGGGGACTAATGATGGGGTTATTGTCCTAGGGTAGGGTCATAGGCCTGCCCTATAGGTCCTACCCAAGGACTACCCTTCATAAGGGACAAGGCCCTTAGTCAGTTCCGACTGAATTAAGGACTTCCCATCATCCAGTTGGTGACGATTCCTCCATCGTCCAGTCGGAGATGAGCATTCGGGGCGTATCAAACTTACCGACTGGATTCCACTCTGTACATCGTAACCCCTCTGGAGGGCAACGGTTATACGTTTTCATGTACCTTTATTAGCATTTAAGGCATACGTTACCTGTAACGTAGACATTTAATCGCCACTACTCCACCCCCGTGCACCGAACCGTTGTGAAGGGCGGCGCACTCTATATAATCCGCCCTTCCCCACTGGTGCAGGGGTTAGCAATTCACTGTAATCCATATTCCACTCGACATCAAGCTCCCAAGAGCACTGAGACGTAGGGATTTTACCTCTACCGTAGAGGGGCGTGAACTCATACAACCTCGCCGTAGCTAAGGCTCTGCCCATCCTTTCGTACCCTACACATCTACTGTCAGAGTTATACCCACGACAGTCACTGAGGCGGAACTTCCCTAGATACTTGGTAGATAACAAGGCTAGCAAAGTCGACAAAAGTATATTGGATATACCTGATATTGATGTGTACCTTACTAGTACTCCTAGTAGCACCGGGGTATTAGATACCGCTTCAGTTGATAAGTGTTAGTAACTCGAAATTATAGCTACGGATTAAATGGATACTAGCAAGGGTGAGGTGACAATGTGTGTTGGAAGTAATTCTAAGGTTGATATGATCAAACATCGTACGCTCCCTCTACCATCGGGATTAGTGTTAAACCTAAATAGATGTTATTTGGTATTTGCATTGAGCATGAACATGATTAGATCGTGTTTATTGCAATACGATTATTCATTTAAAGAGAATAATAGTTATTTTATTTTCTTGAATAAATACCTTCAATGGTTTGTTGAATCTCGATCGTAGTGCTACACATGTTCATAATATTGATGCCAAAAGATACAAAGTAGTAACGATAGTACCACTTACTTGTGGCACTGCCGTTTGAGTCATGTTGGTATAAAATGCATGAAGAAGCTCCATGCTGATGGATCTTTATACTCACTCATTTTTGAAACGTTTGAGACATGCAAACCATACCTATTGGTATAAGTGCATGAAGAAACTCCATGCAGATGGATCATTTGGACTCACTTGATTTGAATCACTTGAGACATGCAAATCATACCACATGGGCAAGATGACTAAAGGCCTCGTTTTCCAGTGAGATGGAACTAGAAAGTAACTTATTGGAAGTAATACATTTGGATGTATGCAGTCCAATGAGTGCTGAGGGACGCAGTGGATATCGTTATGTTCTTACTTCACAAATGATTTGAGTAGATCCTCGTGTATTTGCTTGACGAAACACACGTCTGAATTATTGAAAGGTTCAAGTAGTTTAAGAGTGAAGATGAAGATCGTCGTGACAAGAGGGTAACATGTCTATGATATGATTATAGAGATGAATATCTGAGTTGCGAGTTTGGTACACAACTAAGACAAATGTGAAAAATGTTTCACATCTCATGCCACCTAAGACACCATAGTGTGATGGTGTGTCCGAATGTCATAGCTGCGCCGTGTTTGATATGGTGCATACTATGATGTCTCTTATCAAATTACCACTATCGTTTATGCGTTATGCATTAGAGACAACCGCATTCACTTTAAATAGGGCGCCACGTATTTCCGTTGAGATGACACCGTATGAACTATGGTTTGGAGAAACCTAAGCTGTCGTTTCTTAAAAGTTTGGGGCTGCGATGCTTATGTGGAAAAGTTTCAGCATGATAACCTCAAACCTGAAGCGGATAAATGCATCTTCATAGGACACCCAAAACAGTTGGGTATACCTTCTACTCAGATCCAGAAGCAAAGTGTTTGTTTCTAGAAACGGGTCCTTTCTTGAGGAAAAGTTTCTCTCGAAAGAATTGAGTGGGAGGGTGGTGGAACTTGATGAGGTTATTGAACCGTCACTTCAACCAGTGTGTAGCAGGGCACATGAAGTTGTTCTTGTGGCTCCTACGCCAATTGAAGTGGAAACCGATGATAGGGATCATTAAGTTTTGGATCAAGTTACTACAAGCCTCGTAGGTTGACAAGGTCACGTACTGCTACAGAGTGGTACAGTGACCCTGTCTTAGAGGTCATGTTGTTGAACAACAATGAACCTACGAGCTATGGAGAAACGATGGTGGGCCAGGGTTCCGACAAATGGCTTGAGGCCATGAAATCCGAGAGAGGATCCATGTATGAAACCAAAGTGTTGACTTTCGAAGATCTGCTTGATGGTCGTAAGACCGTTAAGTATAGATGGATCTTTAAAAGGAAGATAGACGATGATGGTGAAAAGTCACCATTAAAATGGCTCGACTTGTCGCGAAGATGTTTCCGATAAGTTCAAATAGTTGACTATGATGAGACTTTCTCACTCGTAGCGATGCTATAATTCTGTTGGAATTATGTTAGCAGTTGCTGCATCTTGCAGATGGATGTCAAAACATTATTTCCACGACGGTTTCCTTGAGGAAAGATTGTATGTGATACAACCAGAAGGTTTTGTCGATCCTAAGGATGCTAACAAGTATGCAAGCTCTAGCGATCCTTCGAAGGACTGGAGTAAGCATCTCGGAGATGGATATGCTCTTTGATGTGATGATCAAAGCTTTTGGGTTTATACAAAGTTTGTGAGAAACTTGTATTTCCAAGGAAGTGAGTGGGATCACTATAGAATTTCTGATGAGTATATGTGGTTGACATATTGTTGATCAGAAATGATGTAGAATTTCTGGAAGGCATGTAGGGTTGTTTGAAAAGGTGTTTTTAGAGGAAAACCTGGATTGAGCTATTTGAACATTGAGAATCAAGATCTATAGATATAGATCAAGACGCTTGATAAAATTTTCAATGAAATGCATGCCTTGACAAGTTTTTGAAGGAGTTCAAAATAGATCAGCAAATAAGGAGTTCTTGGCTGTGTTGTAAGGTGTGAATTTGAGTAAGACTCAAAGCCCGACCACGGCAAAAGAAAGAGAAAGGACGAAGGTCGTCCCCTATGCATTAGCCATAGGCTCTATAGTATGCTATGTTGTGTACCGCACCTGATGGGTGCCTTGCCATGAATATGTCAAGGGGTACGAAAGTGATCCACGAATGGATTACTGGACAGCGGTCAAAAGTTATCCTTAGTAACTAGTGGACTTAGGATATTTTTCTTGGTTATGGAGGTGTTAAAAGAGTTCGTGGTAAACGGTTACGCCGATGTAAGCTTTGACACTAATCCGGAAAACTCTGAGTAGTAAACTAGATTCGTATAGTGGAGCAGTCATTTGGAATAGTTCCAAAATGACACATTGGTAGCAGCACCTACAGGATGACATAGAGATTTGTAAAGCACACTCATATCTGAAAGGTTCAGACCCGTTGACTAAAAACTCTCTCACAAGCAAGACATGAACAAACCCCAAAACTGTATGGGTGTTAGAATCATCAAAATCACATAGTGATGTGAACTAGATTATTGACTCTAGTGCAAGTGGGAGACTATTGGAAATATGCCCTAGAGGCAATAATAAATTGGTCATTATTATATTTCCTTGTTGATGATAATCGTTTATTATCCATGCTAGAATTGTATTGATTGGAAACTCAAATACATGTGTGGATACATAGACAACACACTGTCCCTAGTGAGCCTCTAGTTGACTAGCTCATTGATCAAAGATGGTCAAGGTTTCCTGGCCATGGGCAAGTGTTGTCACTTGATAACGGGATCACATCATTAGGAGAATGATGTGATGGACAAGACCCAAACTATAAATGTAGCATATGATTGTGTTAGTTTATTGCTACTATTTTCTGCAGGTCAATGTATCTGTTCCTATGACCATGAGATCATGCATCTCCCGGACACCGGAGGAATACCTTGTGTGTATCAAACGTCGCAACGTAACTGGGTGACTATAAAGGTGCTCTACAGGTATATTCGAAGGTGTCTGTTGGGTTGGCATGGATCAAGACTGGGATTTGTCACTCCGTGTGACGGAGAGGTATCTCGGGGTTCACTCGGTAATACAACATCACAACAAGCCTTGCAAGAAATGTGACTAAGGAGTTAGTTACGGGATCTTGTATTACGGAACGAGAAAAGAGACTTGCCGGTAACGAGATTGAACTAGGTATAGAGATACCGACGATCGAATCTCGGGCAAGTAACATACCAAAGGATGAAGGGAACGACATACGGGATTAACCGAGTCCTTGACATAGAGGTTCAACCGATAGAGATCTTCGTAGAATATGTAGGAGCCAATATGGACATCCAGGTCCCGCTATTGGTTATTGGTCGGGGAGTGTCTTAGGTCATGTCTGCATAGTTCTCGAACCCACAGGGTTTGCACACTTAAGGTTCAGTGACGCTTCGGTATAGTTGAGTTATATGTGTTGGTTAACAAAGGTTGTTCGGGGTCTTGGATCCAGGACGTCACGAGGAGTTCCGGAATGGTCCGGAACGAAGATTGATATATAGGAAGTCCTGTTTTGCTCACCGGAAAAGTTTCGGGCTCATCGGTAGTGTACTGGGAGTGCCGGGAGGGTGCCGGGGGACCACCGGGAGGGGTGTGACGACCCAAGAGGCTCATGGGCTATGAGAGGAGGTGGATCAGCCCTTGTTGGGCTGGCCTAAATCTCTCTCAAGGGCCCATGCGAAAAGAATAACGGAAAAAGGCAAAAAGGCCAAATTAGGAAGGAGTCCTAATAGGATTCCACCTCCCTTGTGTGAGGTGGATTCCTCCCTTGTGGGTTCGGCCAAAGTGCCTTGGTTTGGAGGCCAGGACTGCCTCCTCTCCTCCTCTCCTCCTATATATACTAGAGGTTTAGGTCTTTTTGAGACACAACTTTGCCACGTGCAACCCTAAACCTCTACTTTGTAGTTCTTCATCTAGATCGGATTTCTGCGGAGCCCTGCAGGAATAGATCACCACCACCACCAGAGCGTTGTCACGCTGCCGGGGAACTCATCTACATCCCTCGTCTCTCTTGCTGGACCAAGAAGGCGGAGATCGTCATCGAGCTGTACGTGTGCGGAACGCGGAGGTGTCGTCCGTTCGGCACTTGATCGGGACGGATCGTGAGACGGTTCGTGGGACGGATCACGGGACGGATTGTGAAGACGTACCACTACATCAACCGCGTTTGTTAACGCTTCCGCTTAGCGATCTACAAGGGTATGTGGATCCGATGTCCCTCTCGTAGATGATCATCACCATGATAGATCTTCACGTGCGTAGGAAATTTTTTGTTTCCCATGCTACGTTCCCCAACACCCCGCATTCTAGTTGTTTGGATTATTCATGGTCGGGGATACCTCATGCGAGGGGTTACAATGGAGTATAAGATTGCTAACGAGAGTTTCTATATGAGAATAGATGGGAATGAGGATCCCTTGGCCTCCCCTTATATGGACGATGCAAGCCTAGGGTTTGCAAAGAGGTAGGTGTGATCTCATCTACCGCAAACCTCTTCTTGGAGGGCAAGAAGGTCTGTGCACGCTCCTAGGTTTTTCCCTCGCCTTGGGTCTTGTGGGTCCCTGGTTGCACCAGGGGCTTGGTTCGGTTATATTAAGATCTAAATTATTACATAAAATAGAAACCTTCTTGAAATGAAGGTTTTTTACTTTTATATTTTATTTGAGAACCCCTTGAACGCCTTCTCAAAGGCCTCTCAAAACTTCTAACCAGGGGGTCGGACTCCCTTGGGTGAGTCACCCCCGGTGTATGACACCGGAACTGCTATCAGAACAGCGATCGACGCGCCGCTGTGGCCGCTCCCCTATCGGAGCTGGCTTGACCTTGTTGATGGCAGTCGTGAAGTCTTCGCGCACATGGCCCTAAGGACTAGTGTCCTGGAGCCACAGTCGTCGCCGTTGAACACTTGCATAGATCTGAAGCACCTAATACCAAATTTCACCACATGACGAAAAATGCTAACCTCATTGTCCCAAGAAAACGGCAAAAATCTATGCCGTAGCTCCGTTGGCTACGTCCAAACGGACGAACTCGAGAGAGTCAAGCCCGGAATACAAATTTGAAGAAGAAGCGACGCCATTTGTCCGACCGCGGCACCTGTGAGGACTAAAGCCCTAACTTAAACTACTTACCGAAACAGAGGCTCTCGGATTCCCCTCCCCATCACGGAAGCGGCAGGCAAGGGGAGGTGACTCGCTGGTGAAGTTTGTAGGGAAAAGTTTGTCTTGGCAACCTAGGGTTAGGGCAGGAAACAAGAAAAAGTGACGTAAATATAACAACACGTGTCTATCAAGAACTTCAAGCTCGAGGAGTGCATATTTGAGATGAGATAAAGGTCGCATTTGGGAATTATATTTTAATTTGGGATCAACGAATTTTATAAACTTAATGACATCTAGTGCTTTTTTGGTATTAAATGTATGGTAGAATTGCCACAATGCGAAGTTTCAAAGTGAGGCTGCATGAGAGACATTTGATGTAGTTTTTTGTATTATTATTTTAACAAAGTTAGCCCACCACTATGCGCGGACATTTGATGGTGTTTGTCTGGGAATCGTGTTGCAGTTGCCCTTGTATTGCGAACTAGAGGACTGAGGAGAATGGTGTTTGCCAACGTGGACACATGTCATTCGATTTTGTACATGCATCTAAGTGTCGGACTAGTAATATAGGTGAAGAAATTGGTGGTTGTTACGAGCAACAGCAAAGAAGAGAATCAAACACAGTATATTCCTGCCCTATTCATATATATTCCTGGACCAAACCACGGGATAGGATATGCAACACTTGCTTTTCTTTCCCTTTGCTTTTCCAGATTCTCCGCTTTGTTACATGTGGAAATGCAAGAGAAGAAAACTATGGCAGATATGCGCGAGTTTGTTTCGGGATGATTCCTTCGGACAGAAAGATCATCTCTAATCAAGTTGCATGAGTTGTTCCTACCAATCTCCTCCTTTTATTCCTTACAAGGACACCATCTTATCCTCGCATGTTCCAGTGAATTAACTACCTAATTAAGCCGAACTTTAGTTTGTAGTGATAAGATTGCCCATAGGACAATCTTCTATTAGATCCGAATTAGTAGAGTGTGTTCACCAGTCCCCATAACCCGCCAGTCATGGCAAATTTACTCTCTCCTGTCTAAAAACTAAAAATGTTAAAGCAGCTCCAACACTGCAACTCAAACTGACGTCCATTTTTTCTATGGATCGGCTAAGCGGACGGGTGCGTCTGTTTTTTCATTTGGATCAGCCACGTCGCACAACACGAGGCCGATGTATTTTTTTACATGGATCAAAACTAATAATTTTGAAAACATGCGTACAATTTTTTCTTCTTCAAGGATACGTCACGCATCGAGATTATAAATAAAAGATGCCAAGATGACAGAATATATTTTTACAATCATCCACGATTGCTTGAGCCAAGTCACCGCATGTTAACTAGTCGCTAATAGTAGACCGATCTATCCAAACATGCGCCCAAATTTGACGTAATTATAGATTGAACGACCGGTCAACAGTCAGCCAAAGTCTACATAAACATTAATAAAGCATACATTAAAAACAAAAAGAAAACGCAGCCCCCAGCCAACAAACACGCTGCCCTAGGCATCGTCGCTATCGACGCCATTGCCGCCATCGCGGGTGAGGTCGACGAAGGTTGGCGGCGGCCCAACCCATGGGGATGCGGTCTGCCACACCGTTGGCGCCAACTCCTCCGCCATATGGTAGGTCGCGGCGATGATGTGTGACGCACGCTCCTCCTACGCCTGACACTCTTCTTCTTCCTCACGTGTCCGAGGGGCACAACACTCCTCCACCACGGGCTCGGCCTACATTTGGCTCGCCGTCAGCGCACTCCTCCACCAGCGTGCGCTGGTGCCGGCGCGCTCCAACTAGGCCGCCTCTTGATCCGGTGTCGTGCTCAGTGTGATAGCCAACGCACTCACCCATACGCGGATGATGTCGGTCCACACGCACCTCTCCTCCTGAGGCTCCGAGGGAGTGGGCGTGGGCTCCGCCTTGGGCTCGATGAGAGGCGGCGGTGGCGGGGGGTAGACGTTGTCCCTCATGAGTGATATTTTTACACTCATTCACCCTTTGTTTAAACCAAGATATTTCATTAAAACTGAGATATTCCCTATGATATTGCTACTAATGACTAATGAATGCAAAGAATTCCACAAATCCTTTCTTTGATGTGTTTCCGCGCGAAATGGGCTAAAAGTGGAAGAAATCATCTGTGAAGATGGAAAGGAATGAAAGAGGAGATAGAAAAAATCAAGAGGAGGTGCACCAGAGTAAAAAGATCAAAAACGATATTACATGCGACCGTGACCGCTCGTATGAGCGGTCGTATAGCATGGAAACCAAGGCGCCTTATCCGCGTGCTTTTTTTTATAAAGGAGATCAGGTCGAAATGTAAATAAAACAATGTCGAGCGAAGCCAGAACAGAACCATCATCATCCCCTCTCAGCAACCCTAGCCACCGCCATTCTCATCTCCATATCCACCATAACCGCCATAGTTCATCTTCCTATAGTTCATACTTGTAATCGTGCATCGCACAAGGCATCCAATGTAAGACATATTATCAATCTATAAATCTTCAAGATTTGTTCTTCAGTGTTGTCATGTGTGAGTACTTTGGTAAGGTATGGGTTGAGGCACAGGCCTTGTAACACTATATTTTTTCTGGGTCTCAATGGAAGTGTTTAGAATTAACCTCATCTGAATTAACACCCAGGATCATGAGAGCGAGTCATGGAGAGGCTAAGGGCAGGGAGAACGTAAAGTGTTATTCTGAACACCAGTGAAAGAAACGTTTTGTGTGGTAACACAGATACAATCATTGGGGATCCATGAGGTATAGTCATTAAAAACTCAAAGCTCTAGTCTGATTATTATAATCTTAATTATCGAGGCAACCCTGCGCCACTAACACTTGGGGATCCATGAGGTGTAGTCATTAAATTTTTTTATCTAACTTTTGTCCACCTGCAAAAATTATGCAACTTCGTTCTCAGATTACAGGTTTCAAGCACGAAAAAGGCGAGCCACTAACACTTGTGTGGGATAGAATGAAGGAAGCCATAAGAAACTGTCCTAACCATGGAATGGACGAATGGTTAATCCTTCATATGATTTATAATGGTTTACATCATATGTCAAAAACTAAGCTTGATACAACTGTAGGAGGAAGAATCATGGGAAAGCCCATTGATGATGCCAAGAAACTACTTGATTATATGCAAAAGAACTATGCCGAATGGCATGTTGGAAGAATGTGACAACCCGAGACCGACGTTCCAGAATATTCCCCTTTATTCCGTTTTCATCGTGTGACTTATTTTATTTGTCGATCATCATCGCATCATGCGCATCATCAGCATTGCATCGGCATCCCGTTGCCGCCAGTTTTCAAAACTTGCATCCGTTGTTAGTTGCCGGTTATCGTCATTGTCTGTTCTGAGCCCGAGCACACACGCACGCGCCAGCGGCATCGATTAAACCCTGTTTTAAAAGTGTGTGTAAAATATTCTATGATTGAGTTGAAACTTGGCGTGCGGTCTTAATTAGTTGTAGCTAGGCCTCTTGTCAAATTTCGTCGCAATTGGAGTCCGTCTGGTACCCGAACGGTCGACCGTAGCGGCACCGTATTCGGGCTATCGTCGGACGTTTTGTCGGTGTTTTAAAAATAGTTGCCAGGTGCCCGTTCTCCCTCTCTTCTTCGGGTAGCCTACTCTACACAGCTAACCCTAACCTGCCTCTCCGATTGGACCGTCCGATCGCGATCGGAGGGTCGAAAACCCCCCAAAAGCCCTCTAACCTAGCCCCTTCCTATAAATAGATGCCCTCCCTGCCATTTTATGCAAACCCTAGCCGCCTCGGGATCCGCGCCCCGCCTACCCCTAGACAGCCGCTCCTCCCGAGCCACCTGGTCGCCTCTCTCTCCTCAGCCGCCGTCGGGCCCGCCAAGCCCATCGCCGGCCCTCTCGGGCCCGAGCTGCCACCGCCAACGAGAGGAGCAGCTCCTCTGCTCCCGCTCTGCCCATGCGCACCAGAGGGAGGAGCCCCGAGTCGCACATCCCGAGGTGCCCTGCACCCGGCCGCCATGCCAGATCCCGCGCCTCCTGCCGGCAAAGGTGCCCCCTCGCCGGAGGCGACCCCACATGCCCCGTCGCCTGTGCAGCTCCATGTCTCGCCGCCAGCCACCAGGTCCCCGCCATGGTCATGGAGATCCCCGTCGTTCTTCTCCATTTCCGGCTGCAAGAGCTCCGTCCGCCACCAGGAATGGACGGATCCAGAGATCCCCGTCGCGGATCCGCCCTTGCCCCGCCGTCCTCGACCCGCCGGAGTCCCGTGGCGCCGCCACCATTTATGCTCGCAGCAGGAGCAAGTTTCGGGTCGTGGCTGCTGCTCGCTTCGGTCGCGTTGACCGCGAGTTGGCGCGTGGGCCACGCCGGCCCATCTACAACGCACTAGCCAGCTCAGCCACCCGTGACCCAGGAGCCATCCCTCGGCCCAGTTCGCATGCTAGGCCGACCTGCCTCTCCTCCGAGCTGGGCCTCGAGCCCACAAGGTGAGCCTCCCCTGGCCCCTCCATTGTGCGTCCTGAGCACTTATTAGCTAAATGGCGCCCATGTCCTCTTTTGGGCCATATCTAGATTCGGCCCGTATAGTATTTTTTTTGTTTGCTGCAAATTTGTCAATTTATCACGGATTTTAGAAAAGTGCATATTTTTCAACGTCCGTAGTTTGTAATCCGTATGTCGGATTGGAGCGAGTTGTATATGTAGCTCGTGTAGAATTTCGCGTAGATTACGAATTTGCAACTTGCATATATGTTTGAAGTAGTTTGACCCGCCGAATGCCTAGTTTAGCGTGTTGTCCTAATAGGTGCTTGCCCCGTATTTATTTTCCGTGCGTGTCCGGAGTGCTCGAACTCCGTAGATAAAATGCTCATGTTTTAGGAACCCTTTTGCCATGTATTTTAGAGTAGTCGTTGGTATTTTTGCATGTAGGGTTTAGTCGCTAGTTTATTATTTCGCGTTTAGGACATATTCCCGCATATACGTGTGGCGTTGATTTTATGTTGCAACCCCTCTTGTTATATATGTTTTCGGGGTAGAAAAATCCATAGGATTAAACTATGCATTTAGTTTTAGCTTTTGAGCAAGTTAGTGCGCGTGATATTTTGCCATGTTGCCTTTTGTTTATTTTGTGGGATTTAATCCGTGCGTGATATGAAGGAGTTGTCAATTAGAATTTTGCCCTTGGATGTGTAGACTAGCCCCTGGTAATTTTGGTTGCAATAGAAATCCATGTTTAGGTGTGGTTTTCTTGCTCTCAGTTGCTAGACAATAGTGCTGATTTGGAGATGCTGAAATATTTCTAAGTCTGAAATCTGTTATATTTTGTTGCTGTCTTTGCATGAGTTTATCTAGTGATATGTAGCTCGTTTGAGGTTGGTGCAATGGAGTTAGTTGTATACTTTAGGATTCTCTAGCATGCTGTCAATTTTCATGCCATTTAGAGTCCTATAGCTTATGGTTTTGCTGCTGTCAATATGCCTTCAGATCTAAAACTGCAGTTTCATAAACTGCTATTTTCACAAAGTCTGAAACTGTGTGTGAGAAGCCACTTTGTGACTTCTTTTCCTAGTGATCCATGCTTCCATGCTAGGTGTTGTTAGTTGTATGTTGTAGTGCTTCTTTCCCTCAATAGTCTCATGCCTTGGTTGAGTATATTGGTTGTGTGTAGCTCGTAGTTGTGGGGTGTAGAAAATGCTATGTGGCTGATTTTGGCAGATTGTAGTGATATCTTGTTTTGCTCGTAGTTGTTGAACCGTTGCTCCGTTTTTCTCGTGTCCTACATGAAACTTGCTTAGAATCTCATGTAGTTTCATATTATCTTGCTGGTTGTGTTTTGAAATGCTTGTGACTGTCGTTGCACACATTTTGTATTCATGCCATCATATCTTGCGGTGCTTGTATCTTTTGAACCGTAGCTTCGTTGGAGATGTCCTCTATGTGTAAATTGCTTGTAACGACGCGTAGAATAACGTGAACCTATTTTTTTTGCTGTTTAACAAAAATTTAAATGCGTTAGTTCAGATCTGGACAGAATTGTAAATTAACATGTGAGGTCATCTCGGAGATGCTATATGTCATTTCCGGCCTCATTTAAAATGCCTAGATAGGTAGATTAACTATGCTTCACATCTTGACATGTTTAACCACATTTAATATTGCCGTGTACCTATTCGGGATAGAACTAAACAACTCGTATGTGGAGTTTTGTCAATATGCAACTCGTTGCATATTGAACTTCACTTAATGTGTAGAATTTGGTTGTTGTGAATTGACATGCCGTGACTTGCATGTTTTCAGCTGATCATGCATCGTATGTGGATTGCATCTTGTCGTGCATATGCCATGGTGAATATCGTGTGTTGATGCTTGTTTCCGGTTTCCTCCGTCTTGATAGAGTTCCGCAAGCGTGTAGGATGTGAGGACCCATTCGACTACATCGGTTCGTCTGATTCACGGAGTCATTCTTCTTCCAAGCGGGATCTCAGGCAAGATGACCATTTCCCCAGATACCATTACTATCATTGCCATGCTAGTTTTATCGCTTCTATCGATTATGTCTCGTTGCCTACCACCTGTTAAATATCTGCCTCTCAACAATGCCATGAAACCTTCAACGTGTTCACAACCTAGCAAACCACTGATTGGCTATGTTACCGCTTTCTTAACCATGTGTTAGCGTTGCTAGTTGCATGTGCAATTGCTTCCATGTGATAACATGGGTTCCTTGTTATATCACCATATTAAATGCTATTTAATTTAATGCACCTATATACTTGGTAAAGGTGGAAGGCTCGGCCTTTCTAGCCTGGTGTTTTGTTCCACCTTTGCCCCCTTAGTTTCGGCTACCGGTGTTATGTTCCATATTTGAGCGCTCCTAACACGATCGGGGTTGTTATGGGGACCCCCTTAATAATTCATTTTAGATTAAAGCTGGTTTGGCAAGGCCCAACATTGGTACTACATTTGCCCAACATAATAATTTTGTTAATACTGAAAGCATAGGGCGTCATGAACCCAAGGAGTAATTTTACATAATACAGGGAGGGCCAGTGCTGATGGTGCAGGTCCAAAACAGAGCAACTTACTAATGCTACCCGGGGCAACTCGGCGTTTGGCGTGGTAACCATCGCTCATCCGTCGTGTCTTGAGAACAAGATAGGCGGCTCCTATCAGTATCGTCGACACGCCGGGCGGCCTTGCTGGATTAGTTTTACCTTTGACGAATGTCTTGTGCATCGGGATTCTGGTGATGCTTTGGGTAATCTCAGAGTTGAGGTTTTCCACTAAGAAGTCCGACGAGATCGTGAGTTTCATGATCGAGGATTTCTATGCGGCTTGTGGTAATTTGTGATGGATTAGTTGGAGCACCCCTGCAGGGTTAAATCTTTCGGAAAGTCGTGCCCGCGGTTATGTGGCAACGTGGAAACTTTGTTTAACACTGATTCTAGACAACTTGAAGTTAACTTAATTAAAAACTTGCCAACTGTGTGCATAACCGTGACTGTCTCTTTCGTGAGTTCCTTCTCCGATCGAGGATACGGTGGGGTTATGTTTGACGTAAGTAGGTGTTCAGGATCATTCATTTGATCATCAATAGTTCACGTTTGTTATGCGTAGATCTTCCCCCTCTTTATTCTTGTACTCGTAAGTTAGCCACCTCACATATGCTTAGTCTCTTACAGCAGCCTCACCACTTCACCATGTCTCACCCATTAAGCTTTGCTAGTCTTGATACCTTTGGAAATGAGATTGCTGAGTCCCCTGTGGCTCACAGATTACTACAACACCAGTTGTAAGTACAGGTAAAGGTTACTTGACGTGATCGCGTTGATTGTTCATTTGGAGTTGCTTCTTCTTCTTCTTCATCGATCTAGGACGGGTTCCAGGCCGGCAGCCTGGGATAGCAAGGATGGACGTCGTTCTTCTTTTCTCGTTTGTTTTCGTCCGTAGTCGGACCCTGCTCTTCTTCATGATATTTATGTATTGTACTGATGTGACTCTGATGTAGCTTGTGGCGAGTGTAAGCCAATTCCATATATCTCACCTTTTCAGTACATGTACTTGTAACGATATCCATTCTTGCGAAACGACAAGATGCGCTTCTATCCCTGACGAGGCCCTCGTGCCAAATTAAGGATAGGATCGCATCTTGGACGTTACAAAGAACCACCACCAAAAGGGTGAATGACATTGAAGAAAATAATACGGAGCTGACAGCCAAGCTTTATGACCTCATCTCCATCATCAAAGGTAGAGAAGAGGTAAATGTGAATGCTATCGCTAATAAAGTAGTTAGTGATGTGAATTTCATTTCTCGCGATAGCTATAATCCCAACTAGAAAAGTAATGGGTATGCTCCTAGCCATCCTTATCCTAATAATAGTGGAGCACCAAATTATTGTCATGGAGCTAGTAGCAGTAATAGAAATACTCTTGAAGATACTCTGAAAAGTTTTATTGGCAGTCAAACTGAGCAATATGAGAACTTCAAAAATATTTGAGGAATCATGATAAATTGCTTGGTCAGTTGACCAACAAGATTGCTGGAGCACTACTGCACGAATGCCTAGTAGTGGCGGGTGGGAAAAGTCGAGTAGTGGCGGGCAAGATTCCTAGGGCCGCCCGCCACCAACCTCCTGTCACTACTATTATGGCATGAGTGGTGGGCGTACTCTAGTTGCGGCCGATGTTTCTTGCCCGCCACAACTAAAATCTCTGCCTGTCAGTGTTACTACTAGACTAAGTGGCGGGTGGCGCGTAGTGCTCGCCACAATAGATTTATCCACTCGCCACTGGTAATGGTCAAGGCATATAGAAGAATTGCTGCCGCGACAACATTTTTTGCTCCCATGGCAGCATTTTCATGAGGTGGTATTTTGCACTCATTCGTCACATTGCAATACAAATATACAATTTTGTCTCATCTTTCAAACAATCATGGAGTAATTAATTATTACAATGTTGCCATAATAAATAAGAGTAATAGTGAAGCAAAGCAGTTGAGTATAAAAAGTGTCGGAGGAAAAAAATATGTGTGTCCCAACACATAATCAATATTTTAAGAAGCTGCTTTAAAAAAATTGGCTCAAGTAGGCTACTCGCTGGCAATCGATGACCGAAATGTGTCTTCGACTCGGTGAAGTCGTTCTTCATCTGACTGTGGCGCACAGTGGTACTTCCCATCCTCATTTACAACCTCCTTGTTGATGATTTTGGCCAACACCTTTTGGATGCAATCAGGCTCACATAATAAATCCCCTATAAAGTGTCCTTCTCCATCTCCTCAAATCACTTGATGATCTAGCTATGATTTCACAAATATTGACTTTTCTTCAAATAGTCGTTCATGACAGCCATGGCAATATAGCCGGACATATGGGAGGTTCTCACATTTGGTTCTCGATAGCAACAAGTGCTAGTGATGAACTTGAATTCTAAATACCTTGTTACCTTGTTGTTGAAGTTCTTACACTTGTGTAGAGCAACATTTAGAACCTCCTTCAATTTTCTCCATTGCTTCTGAGGGTCTCTCTTCAAATCATAGAAATATGCAAAACCCTACGCAGAAAATAGTGCGATTACGATCCAATGTCGGTCGCTACGCAATAGATCAAACTAGAAGGTCAACTATATATGTTTCATAATAAACAAGTGATCGTTAAAAACTTACTTGTCGTGGTATGGCAACATAAAGGTGTCATTTTTGTGGATGAGTCGTAATCATGCACGGTAATAGGTAGTACGAGATGAGCTCCTGGCTAATTACGGATTCGAGGTTGTGGCACTCCATGTAAAAAGGATCAAGTAAAGACGCTTTACTATCCCCGGGTAGGGGATCTGAAGCTCGATGAAGTGCCCAAAGCTTCATTTACTCCGGGGAGAGTGCCCTCACATAGAAGATATTTGAATGGATCACCTTATTAAATGGCAGATCAATTATATAGGCTGGAAACTGAAGGAAAAAATTATAACCTTGTAGAACCTTGGCCCTGTAACCTTGTTGACCTTCTTTTTATCTACGTACCACGTCTTCTTGTAGAACATTAAGATCTGTCGAGAGGGTCATCAACGTAGGATCCGATAGCGACGGTTCGCCGGGCTTATTTTGATTCCATTTATGTCGTTCGAGGAAGACAATTGGCACAGGTAGCTTGTCTGTGTATGGTTTGCAATCATCATGTAGATCCTTCCTTGCTGATTATTGAATATCCTTGTCTATGCTGTATCCATTGATGTCAATGTTGAAAAGGGGGTCAAGGTTCGCGAAGGCAGGATCGCAGTCATTACCTGAGAATTTGTGTGGACTAATCTCATCTGTATCACTGAGTGGCCACTTAAGCAAATACCCCGTATCACTTGTCCTAACATAGTGATGCCTTCATCGAGGGGGTGAGGCAGCGAACAGTGTTCAAAGCCTAGCATTATGTACTGCACTAGCACCCTCGTCATGTTCAGTGGCAGGACAACCCCGTGCATCATTCTAGTACCATATGTAAATGGAATTATTTTCCCCTTGGCAACCTTCATCGACACGCCATTCACTTTGTCTAGCAGCCATCATGAAATATCCAGCGATGCTCATGGCTGTTGGGTGCTACTATACAGATGATGCTCGTGGAGAGACGGGAATATTTCACTTAACTTTCTTTGAATTGCTGCAACTACTCCCGCATCTACTTTGGCGTCAATCTTGCCTTCAACCCTGTTTTTTCTTCTATATTTTTTAACTCTTTGGTATGGGGATTGGCCTAGTCCCATAGCATCCTACCCGTGCCCAACACACGCCCAATCTTGGGCTTCCTATCAACCCCAAATCTCTCGTTCATGGCCCATGCAAGATGGTCTTCATACCTACAGTCGTATGAAGATTCATCAGGACCGGGTCCAAATCCCTCCTTCATTTTTCTCTACAAAAAATTACATAAGTTGTGGTAAAAGATTAATATGATAATAATTGTAGTAGGTGCTAAATTGCTAGTCTTGAGTGACGTTACCAGGCTCTCCTCCGTCGAGCGAAGTTGCAACGTCGGGAGGACGAACTCGTTAGTCTCTAGGTATCGAACTTCACGGGCCCTGAGGAAATGGAAGTCACGCGGACGATCTCGATGTTTCAAGAATGGGGGTGGTTTATCTGCGGCTTCAAAGTCCCTATCCTCCTTCTACCATTTGGGTATTGCAGCTTTGTAACCACCAGGGCCCACGCAGTGGTTACATGGCACATTTTTCCATAAATTATGGAAATGGTCGCTTACCTCCTTGCTTGACTCGCTTCCTAATGATTCACAAAACTTCGTCCATTCATCGTGATCCATAGTTGGATTGAGCCGGTGAACGGTCTTGAAGTCTTTACCCACAAGATTGCAATTGGCAGTGCTCTTCCAATCCCTAAACATTTTCTATCATTTCGGCAGGGCATACTCTTTGGAATTTTTTTAGAGTCGGGCGGGAATGCATAACTCTGGTGTAATGCTTCGAATAGCTTCTGCTTATGTGTGATGATATCCTCGCAACCGATTGATGCATTTTTCTCCAGGTGCAACCTTGCATTTTACTATATGTATTTGTCGTGTCATCTAGTGCGACGGGCTCTCATGTTGGGTCAACTGCGGTTAATATAATGATATTTCCATGAAGCTTGTTCTGTTGCCTAGTCTTACGCGTGCTCTTGTTGCTGGTGGCAGTGTTGGATGAAGTCCCGTCAGTGTGGCTCATTTCTCCTTGCCTCATAGGCGGTTCTTCATGATGGTCATCGCCCGTCTTGACATCGAGAGCGCCCATCTCAACGTTAGGGTTGTTGTTCTTGAGTTCGTCTTGATTTGATGCTCCGGTGTGGGGATCTATTTGTCGAACTAGAAAATTGAGAAAGCGTTAGAAACTTCGACATGATCTTTGCTAAAATTAGGGCATATTGTGTGCCAGAAATTTGGCAAAACGGAAATTAATTAATGTTTCATCAGAACATTGGCACTCATATTAATCCCTGCAAATAAACCGGTGTACACATTTCCTCGAACACCTTGCGTTGCTCAAATAATGTCTTTTCATGTTACTTGAAGCAGATGGGTAAGTCGTAATATCTATGTACCTCTGTGGGAAACGGCTCGGCGGTGGCGGTAGTGTTGGAATACAATGGGCATGCCGGCAATGGTGTTGGAGGAGATCTATGGGTGATGACCCACAAATGTAGGGGATCTATTGTAGTCCTTTCGATAAGTAAGAGTTTCAAACCCAACGAGGAGCAGAAGGAAATGACAAGCGGTTTTCAGTAAGGTATTCTCTGCAAGCACTGAAATTATCAGTAACAGATAGTTTTGTGACAAGGTAATTCGTAACGAGTAGCAAATAACAAATGTAACAATGGTGCCGCAAGGTGGCACAATCCTTTTTGTAGCAAAGGACAAGCCTGGATAAACTCTTATACAAAGCAAACTACTCCGGAGGAGACATGAGAATTTCTGTCAAACTAGTTTTCATCATGCTCATATGATTCGCGTTCGTTACTTTGATAATTTGGTATGTGGGTGGACCGGTGCTTGGGTGCTGCCCTTACTTGGACAAACATCCCACTTATGATTAACCCCTCTCGCAAGCATCTGCAACTACAAAGTAGAATTCAAATAAATCTAACCATAGCATGAAACATATGGATCCAAATCAGCCCATTACGAAGCAACGCATAAACTAGGGTTTAAGCTTCTATCACTCTAGCAACCCATCATCTACTTATTACTTCCCAATGCCTTTCCCTAGTCCCAAATAATAGTGAAGTGTCATGCAGTCGACGTTCACATGACACCACTAGAGGAGAGACAACATACGTCTTATCAAAATATCGAAGGAATACCAAATTCACATGATTAATTATAACAAGACTTAACCCATGTCCCGAAGAACAAACATAACTACTCGCAAAGCATATCCATGTTCATAATCATAGGAGTATTAATAATCATTGAGGATCTGAACATATAATCTTCCACCAAATAAACCCACTAGCATCAACTACAAGGAGTAATCAACACTACTACAACCGACGGGTACCAATCTAAGGTTTTGAGACAAAGATCGGATACAAGATATGAACTAGGGTTTCGAGAGGAGATAGTGCTGATGAAGATGTTGATGGAGATTGACCCCCTCTCGATCACAGGATCGTTGGTGATGACGATGGCTCTGATTTCCACCTTCGGGAGGGAAGTTTCCCCGGCGGAACAGCTCCGCCGGAGCTCTAGATTGGCTTTGTCGAAGTTCCGCCTCGAGACGGTGGTGCTGCGTCCCGAAAGCTCTGATATGATTTTTTCCAGGAAAAAACCCTTCATATAGCAGAAGATGGGCACCGGAGGCGTGCCAGGGGGCCCACAAACCTGCAGGGCGCGCCCAGGGGGTAGGTCGCGCCCCCATCGCTTGTGACTTATTGGTGGGTCCCCTCCGGTATTTCTTTCGCTCATTACTTTTTAGATATTCAAAAACAAATCTACGTAAATTTTTAGGAGTTTTGGAGTTGTGCAAAATAGGTCTCTCAGATTTTCTCCTTTCCAGTCCAGAATTCCAGGTGACGACATTCTCCCTCTTCATGTAAATCTTGTAAAATAAGAGAGAAAAGGCATAAGTATTGTACCATAATGTGTATTAACTGCCCATAATGCAACAAATATTGATATAAAAGCATGATGCAAAATGGACATATCAAGGGGCCGGCGGCGTTGTTGGACTAGAGCGTGGGCACATGACAATGACCCCGCGGTGGTGCCCTACGCTCTTCCTTAGTCGTGCAAGCGCCGCAGGCGAGCACACAACAGTGGCGTAGATGGCAGCGTAGGAGGCGAGCACGCCGGCTAGGTGAGGTCAACGGCGCGCGGCAGCAGCCGCTGCCGATTTCGGGTGAGGGAGGGAATTGTTTGAACAAAGCAAGCGGTAAGGTAAGAGGGGGGTTTAGGGAGGAGATCGACATGGAGGGCATTCAAGTCCGCCCACCACCGCAATATTTTTTAATGTTGTTTTGGGGTATTTATTTAAAATGTCAATCCTCCAAATCAATATATTCATCACACGACACGGCCATTATCTATCTGATCCACACATAGGCGCATATATATGTCTTTATAGTACAAATTAACCTTCATATAACGACACATTACAAATAATATTGTTAATGGATTCTAGTGAAGGACTTCAAATGAATTTTGGTGATCCTCTTCCTCGTATGGACTAATGTCTTGTTGTTACTTCGTGTTAACCATGGTGCAATGTCATCATTTGGTAATGTTGATCTTCTTCTTCTCGATACATGTTTAGAACCTTCTTATTCCTTGGGGTAGTCATCGAATTGGTCATAGTCATCCTCGTCTTTGACCTCGTCCATTTCGATGATACCCCTCTTTGCTCTTTGGTAGACCACACGGCTAGGCTTAATTGGGTCTTTTATGCAGAAGCATTTAGACACAGTCTTCGTGAGTACCCATGGCTCATTTAAGGCACTTATTGCAAGAATGTTCACATACTCATTTAGTGGTGGTATAACCATGGTAGTGAAATAGTCGTCTTCTTGAAGTAATTGTTTCGCCCATCTAACACAGAACATGGGGAATATCCCTACATCCACGTACCTTAGTTCTCAAATCTCTTTGATTCTCCCATAGTGTTTGTTCTTTCCATTACCGGTGTATGCATACAGTGTTACCCCTAAATTATGGTACACACCATCCTCCATATAGAAAGTGTATCCATTGATGTCATAGGCTTGGTATGCGGTCACATTCAACGCGGGTCCCGATGCAAAGGAGAACAACTCAGTACCTCTGTCATCGTTTTTTGATAATGGATTTTCTCACATGTATGCCTTGAACCAAGCCGCAAACATTCTATTGTGCTCATCTGTTAGTTGCTCACCAAAGTATTTTATCCCATATTTCTTGTATTCAGTTCTCAACTACAACATGTGCTTCCTAGCATATGGGTTAACACACTTTATGTGTTGTAACACAACAGTGTGAGCTCTTATGAAGTCGGGCGCTCGGTTGGAATCGACGAAGGTCACATGCAATTTTTTTCTCCTTTTCTTGTGACCTACGCCCTTGAGCCTACCAATATGCTTATTCTTTGGCATACTGATACGTCTGCAACGTATCTATAATTTTTGATGGTTTCATGCTATTATCTTGTCAAACTTTGGATGTTTTGCATGCCTTTTATTTATTTTTCGGACTAACTTATTAACTTAGTGTCAGTGCCAGTTCCTGTTTTTCCATGTTTTTGACCCCTTTCAGAGGAGATTTTGAAATGGAGTCCAAACGGAAGAAAATCCCCGAAAAGATTTTTCTGGAACGGAAGAGATCGGGGAGCTTGGGAGCCAAGGCAGGGGAGACCCTGGGGCCCCACAAGCCCCCACCCCGCGGCCAGGGGGAGGCCGCGCCATCCAGGCTTGTGGGCCCCCTGAGCGTCCCCTGACCTAGGGGTTGCGCCTATATATTCCCCAAAAATCCCAAAAAAATCAGGAGATCATCGAAAGTACTTTTCCGCCGCCGCAAGCTTCTGTCTTCGCAAGATCCCATCTGGGGCACGTTATGGTGCCCTGGCGGAGGGGGGATTTGGACACGGAGGGCTTCTTCATAAACACCATGACCTCTCCAATGATGCGTGAGTAGTTCACCATAGACCTACGGGTCCATAGCTAGTAACTAGATGGCTTCTTCTCTCTCTTGGATCTTCAATACAAAATTCTCCATGATCTTCATGGAGATCTATCCGATGTAATCTTCTTTTGCGGTGTGTTTGTCAAGATCCGATGAATTGTGGATTTATGATCAGATTATCTATGAATCCTATTTGAGTTTATTCTGATCTCTCTTATGCATGATTTCATATCCTTGTAATTCTCTTCGAGTTGTGGGTTCATACCATGCGGTGACCTCACCTAGTGACAGAAGGGGTAGCGAGGCACGCATCGTGTTGTTCCCATCAAGGGTAAAAAGATGGGGTTTTCATCATTGGTTTGAGATTATCCCTCTACATCATGTCATCTTGCTTAAAGCGTTACTCTGTTCGTCATTAACTCAATACACTAGATCCATGCTGCATAGCGGTCGATGTGTGGAGTAATAGTAGTAGATGCAGAAAGTATCGGTCTACTTGTCTCAGACGTGATGCCTATATGTATGATCATTGCCTTAGATATCGTCATGACTTTGCGCGGTTCTATCAATTGCTCGACAGTAATTTTTTCACCCACCGTGATACTTGCTATTTTGAGAGAATCCTCTAGTGAACACTATGGCCCCCAGGGTATAGTCCACACCATATTTTCAGCCTTACACTTTTTACTTCGTTGCACTTTCCGCCTTCAGATCTCACTTTGCAAACAATCTTGAAGGGATTGACAACCCCTTTGAAGCGCTGGGTGCAAGCTTGTTTGTATTTGCGCAGGTACTCTGGACTTGATGAGACTCTCCTTCTGGATCGATACCTTGGTTCTCAAATTGAGGGTAATACTTACTCCTCCAGTGCTGCATCACCCTTTCCTCTTCAAGGGGAAAAACCAACGCAAGCCCAGCCTCTGTCAACGTGTCAATTTCGGGCGCTCTTGTCGGTTGGATAGCAGAGGATTTTTTGCCGCCGTTGCCGGGGAGGAAGATCAAGTCAAGAACTCATCCAAGTAGGTGTCGCAAACTCATCTCTTGCATTTACTTTGTTTTCCAGTTGCCTCTCGTTTTCCTCTCCCCCACTTCACCAATTTGCCTTTTTCGTTCGCCTTTGCGTTCACCTTTTCGTTCGCCCTTTTTCTCGCCTGCTCTTTTTTTGCTTGTGTGCTTGCTTGCTTGATGAAGTCACCATGAACGAAAACACCAAACTTTTTGACTTCTCGAAGACTAATAGTAATGATTTTATTAGTACTCTGATTGCTCCTGCCAATAGTGCAGAGTCATACGAAATCAACGCAGCTCTGTTGAATCTTGTTATGAAAGAGCAATTCTCTAGCCTTCCTAGTGAAGATGTCGCATCCCATCTCAATACCTTCATTGAGCTTTGCGATATGCCAAAGAAAAAAGATGTGGATAATGACGTGATTAAATTGAAGCTTTTTTCCTTTCTCGTTGCGAGATCGCGCAAAAACTTGGTTTTCTTCTTTGCCCAAAAATAGTATTGATTCTTGGGATAAGTGCAAAGATGCTTATATATCCAAGTATTTTCCGCCGGCTAAGATGATCTCTCTCCGTAATGATATCATGAATTTTAAGCAACTTGATCATGAACATGTTGCACAAGCTTGGGAGAGAATGAAGTTAATGATTAAAAATTGTCCCGCTCATGGCTTGAGCCTTTTGATGATTATTCAAATCTTTTACGCTGGCTTGAATTTTTCTTCTAGAAATATCTTGGACTCCGCCTCAGGTGGAACGTTCATGGAAATCACGTTAGGGGAAGCCACAAAGCTCTTAGACAACATCATCACAAACTACTCTCAATGGCACACTGAAAGGTCACCTACTAGTAAGAAGGTACACGCTATAGAAGAAATTAACTCGTTGAGTGTTAAGATGGATGAGTTAATGAATTTGGTTGCTAGTAGAAGTGCTCCTTTGGATCCTAATGATATGCCTTTGTCTTCTTTGATTGAGAGTAGCAACGCTAGCTTGGTTGTTAATTTTGTTGGTAGGAATAACTTTGGCAACAACAATGCCTTTAGAGGAAACTATGTTCCTAGGCCTTTTCCTAGTAACTTCTCTAATAAATTTGGCAACTCCTATAACAATACTCATGGAAATTACAATAGATTACCCTCTGATCTAGAGAGTAACATCAAAGAGTTCATCAACTCTCAAAATATTTTCAAGGCGTCCATAGAGGAAAAACTACTCAAAATTGACGATTTGGCTAAGAGCGTGGATAAAATTTCTTGTGATGTTGATGCTTTGAAAGTTAGATTTGCTCCTCCCAAAATCAACATGGATGAAACTTTGAAAGCTATGCGTGTTTCCATGATTGAGAGCCAAGAAAGAACCGCCCAAATTCGTGCTAGACATGAATGGCTTAAAAAGGCGTGTTCTCGTGATGAGAATCACGAAGATCTTAAAGTGCTTGGTGTGACTCCCATTGAATCTTTGTTTTCTTGTGTCAAACCTAATGATTATGGGGCTGGATATGAATCCACTTTGGTCGAAAAGTGCCCCAATGATTCGGAGTCCATCTATCTTGATGCTAAAAGCATTAAAAGTGGAGTAGAAGACGTTAAAACTTTGAGTAGTAATGAAATTACTACCATGGATTTCAAGGAATTCAATTATGATAGTTGCTCCTTGATTGAATGTATTTCTTTGATGCAATTCATGTTGAACTCTCCACACGCTTATAGCCAAAACAAAGCCTTTACCGATCATATCGTCGAAGCTATGATAAAATCTCTTGAGGAGAAACTTGAATTGGAAGTCTCTATCCCTAGAAAGCTTCATGATGAGTGGGAACCTAGCATCAAAATAAAAATCAAAAACTATGAGTGCAATGCTTTGTGTGATTTGGGTGCTAGTGTTTGTGCGATTCCAAAGTCTTTATGTGATGTTCTGGGTTTTAATGAAATTGAAGAGTGTTCTCTTAATTTGCATCTTGCTGATTCTACTGTCAAGAAACCCATGGGAAGGATCAATGATGTTCTTATAATTGCAAATAGGAACTATGTACTCGTGGATTCCATTGTGCTTGACATTGATTGCAATCCTACATGCCCTATTATTCTTGGTAGACCTTTCCTAAGGACTATTGGTGCTATCATCGATATGAAGGAAGGGAATATTAGACTTCAATTTCCTTTAAGGCAGGGCATGGAACACTTCCCTAGAAAGAAAATAAGATTGCCTTGAGAATCCATGATGAGGGCCACTTATGGTTTGAGCACCAAAGACGACGATACGTGATTCTATCGCTTTTTTGCCTAGCTAAGGGCGTTAAACAATAGCGCTTGTTGGGAGGCAACCCAATGAATTGATCTTTTTCTTTCTGTTTTGTTGCGTCCACACTTTCATAATTCTGTTGTGATTGTGTTTTTTGTGTTTCTTTTTGTGTTTGAGCCAAGCAAAGCCTTTATGACTAGTCTTGGTAATGATTGTTTGATCCTGCTGGAAAAAGACAGAAACTTTTTGCTCACGAGATGATTTTTCATTTTTATTCAGAAAGAGCTTTTGAGTTGATTATTTTTGCTCCTGATTTATATGCTTTTTTCCAAGGCCTTCGGAATTTTTCAGATTTTTTGAGGTATCACAAGTATACGAAGTATACAGATTTCTACAGACTGGTATGTTTTTGACAGATTCTGTTTTTGTTGAGTTGGTTGCTTGTTTTGATTAAACTATGGTTACTATCGGGGGGTACAAGCCATGGAAAAGTGAGAATACAGTAGCCCATCATCAATATAGATGGAATTCAAGTTTTCTACAGTACCAAAAGAAGTGGTAGTTTGTTTTCTTGTAGTAATGTTGTCACAAGTTTCTGTTTAAGTTTTGTGTTGTGAAGTTTTCAAGTTTTGGGTGATGTTATCATGGACGATGAGATAAGGAGTGGAAAGAGCTCAAGCTTGGGGATGCCCAAGGCACTCCAAGCCAAATTAAAGGACACCAAAAAGCCTAATCTTGGGGATGCCCCGGGAAGGCATCCCCTCTTTCGTCTTCAATCCATCGGTAACATTAATTGGAGCTATATTTTTATTCACCACATGATATGTGTTTTGCTTGGAGCGTCATGTATCATAGGAATATTTTCTTTTTGCTGTGTCACAATCATCCTTTCTGCACAGCTTTTTGAGAGAGAGACACATGCACTCATCGTGATTTTGCTAGAATGCTCATAGTGCTTCACTTATATCTTTTGAGCTAGATACTTTTGCTCTAGTGCTTCACATATATCTTTTGAGCTAGATACTTTTGCTCTAGTGCTTCACGTATATCTTTTGAGCTAGATACTTTTGCTCTAGTGCTTCACCTATATCTTTTGAGCTAGATACTTTTGCTCTAGTGCTTCACTTATATCTTTTAGAGCACGGCGGTGCGTGACTTGGTAGTTGGCTTATGCTATGAAAGTAGTCTCAAATGTGCTAGGTACCCAAAGAGGATGCAAAAACCTCCATCTTCATGTGCGTTGAGTAGAAAGAGAAGTTTCGATTCCTCTCAATTAGTTTTGAGACATGGATTCGGTAATATTAAGAGTTGTGTTAGTAGGGTGTTGTGAATCTAGAGATACTTGTGTTGGAGTTAGTGATTCCAGTAGCATGCACGTATGGTGAACCGCTATGTTAGGAAGTCAGAGCATAATTGATCAATTGATTGTCATCCTTTGTGTTGAGGTCGGGACCGCGCGATGGTTTACACCTACCAACCCTTCCCCTCGGAGTATGCGTTTAGCACTTTGTTTTGCAACAAGTATGTGAGTTCTTCATGACTAATGTGAGTCCATGGTATAGATGCACTTTCACCTTCCACCATTGCTAGCCTCTCTAGTGCCGCGCAATTCTCGTCGGTGCACAAATCCACCAAATTCCTTCCTCAAAACCGCCACCATATCTACCTACTATGGCATTTTCATAGCCATTCCGAGATATATTGCCATGCAACTCCCACCGTTCTGTCTCATGACTTGTGCCGTCACTCTCGTATTGCCATTGCATGATCGTAAGATAGCTAGCGAGATGTTTCAACGTCATACGTCATGCTAGATCGTTGCACATCCCGGTACACTGCCGGAGGCATTTCCTATGGAGTCATCATCATTGTGATCTTTGAGCTGTGAGTAAATAAAAGTGTGATGATCATCATTATTAGAGCATTGTCCCATGTGAGGAAATAAAAAAAAGAGGCCAAAGATCCCAAAAAATAGAAACGAGAAAAGAGAAAAAAAGATGCCTAAGAGCCCAAATGAAAAAAAGAAAAGAGAGAAAAAGAGAGAAGGGACAATGCTACTATCTTTTTCCACACTTGTGCTTCATGTTAGCACCATGTTCTTCATGATTGAGAGCTTCTTGCTTTGTCACTACCATATGCTAGTGGGAATCTTCATTATATAACTTGGCTTGTATATTCCAATGATGGGCTTCCTCAAAATTGCCCTAGGTCTTCGTGAGCAAGCGAGTTGGATGCACACCCACTAGTTTTCCTTTTGAGCTTTCACACACTTATGGCTCTAGTGCATCTCTTGTATGGCAATCCCTACTCATTCACATTGATATATATTAATGGGCATCTCCATAGCCTATTGATACGCCGAGTCAGTGTGACCATCTCCTCCTTTTTGTCTCACAACCACCAACACACTCTGTTCCACCTATAGTGCTATATACATGGCTCGCGCTCATGTATTGCGTGATAGTTACAAAAAGTTTGAGAAAGTAAGAGTGCGAAAACAATTACTTGGCCAATTCCGGGGTTGTGCATGATTTACATTAGTTGTGTGAGGATGATGGAGCATAGCCAAACTATATGATTCTATAGGGATAACTTTCTTTAGCCTTGTTATTTTGAAAGTTTATGATTACTTTGCTAGTTTGCTTGAAGTATTACTGTTTTCATGTCAATAGAAAACTATTGCTTTGAATCGTACGGATCTGAAGATTCATGTCACGTGAAAGAAGTTGCAAAGGACAACTATGCTAGGTAGCATTCCACATCAAAAATTCATTCTTTATCACTTCCCTACTCGAGGACGAGCAGGAGTTAAGCTTGGGGATGCTTGATACGTCTCGAACGTATCTATAATTTTTGATGGTTTCATGCTATTTTCTTGTCAAACTTTGGATATTTTGCATGCCTTTTATTTATTTTTTGGAACTAACTTATTAACTCAGTGCCAAGTGCTAGTTCCTGTTTTTTCCATGTTTTTGACCCCTTTCAGAGGAGATTTTGAAATGGAGTCCAAACGGAAGAAAATCCCTGAAAAGATTTTTTCTAGAACGGAAGAAGATCGGGGAGCTTGGGAGCCAAGGCAGGGGAGCCCTAGGGGCCCCACAAGCCCTCACCCCACGGGCAGGGGGGAGGCCGCGCCATCCAGGCTTGTGGGCCCCCTGAGCATCCCTTGACCTAGGGGTTGCGCCTATATATTCCCTAAAAATCCCAAAAAAATCAGGAGATCATCGAAAGTACTTTTCCGCCGCCGCCAGCTTTTGTCTCCGCAAGATCCCATCTGGGATACATTCTGGTGCCCTGTCGGAGGGGGGATTCGGACACGGAGGGCTTCTTCATCAACACCATGACCTCTTCAGTGATGCGTGAGTAGTTCACCATAGACCTACGGGTCCGTAGCTAGTAACTAGATGGCTTCTTCTCTCTCTTGGATCTTGAATACAAAGTTCTCCATGATCTTCATGGAGATCTATCCGATGTAATCTTCTTTTGCGGTGTGTTTGTCGAGATCCGATGAATAGTGGATTTATGATCAGATTATCTATGAATCTTATTTGAGTTTCTTCTGATCTCTCTTATGCATGATTTCATATCCTTGTAATTCTCTTCGAGTTGTGGGTTTTGTTTGGCCAACTAGATCTATGATTCTTGCAATGGGAGAAGTGCTTGGTTTTGGGTTCATACCGTGCGGTGACCTCACCCAGTGACAGAAGGGGTAGCAAGGCACGCATCGTGTTGTTGCCATCAAGGGTAAAAAGATGGGGTTTTCATCATTGGTTTGAGATTATCCCTCTACATCATGTCATCTTGCTTAAAGCGTTACTCTGTTCGTAATGAACTCAATACACTAGATGCATGCTGGATAGCGGTCGATGTGTGGAGTAATAGTAGTAGATGCAGAAAGTATCGGTCTACTTGTCTCGGACGTGATGCCTATATGTGTGATCATTGCCTTAGATATCGTCATGACTTTGTGCGGTTCTATCAATGGCTCAATAGTAATTTGTTCACCCACCGTGATACTTGCTATTTTGAGAGAAGCCTCTAGTGAACACTATGGCCCCCAGGGTCTACTCCACACCATATTTTCAGCCTTACACTTTTTTACTTCGTTGCACTTTCCACCTTCAGATCTCACTTTGCAAACAATCTTGAAGGGATTGACAACCCCTTTGAAGTGTTGGGTGCAAGCTTGTTTGTGTTTGCGCAGGTACTCTGGACTTGACGAGACCCTCCTTCTGGATCGATACCTTGGTTCTCGAACTGAGGGAAATACTTACTGCTCGTGTGCTGCATCACCCTTTCCTCTTCAAGGGAAAAACCAACGCAACCCCAGCCTCTGTCAACGTGTCAATTTCTAGCGCTGTTGTCGGTGAGATAGCACATGCCCAAAGGTTTGTCGACTTCAAGGTAGTCTGTGCAACACGAGATACCCTTACCAGTTAGAAATCCCACGATGATGCTTCCGTCTGGATGTGACCTGTTATGAATGTATCGTTTGCTTATCCCATAAGACCTTTCGAAAGGGAACATATTGTGGAGAAATACTAGGCCTAGGTCTATGAAGTCTCCGATAACGTGGACAAGGAGGTGCACCATGATGTCAAAAAATGAGGGTGGGAAGTACACCTCAAGCTGACATAGTATGACAACAATATGTTCTTGTAGTTTCTTGCAACACTCCAGGCTGATTGATTTATGAGAGAGGACGTCAAAGAGGTTACAGAGGTCTTCAACTGTCTTTCTGGCATGCGGTTCCATTATTCCTCTAAGTGCAACCGGTAGTATTTGTGTAATCATCACATGACAGTCATGCGGCTTCATCCCAGATAAAGTGTTCTTCTCACGTGATAAATATATGTGTATGTTTGACGAGTGGCTCAAACTTACTCAAACATTAGCATGGCAATTGAATATCTTGTCAAGCTCCTCTAGTGACAGACTCTAGCAAGCGGGCTTGAATTTTGACATCATTTTCTTAGCCTTACCAGCATTGCTTTCCTCCACGTCGGCCCACAAATCCGGCCTAATTTGAAGTTATTCTAGGGCTTTCCTTGAGCTCCCCGTATATTTTGCCTTGTCTAGGATGTTCAAAATGGTAGCAACCAAACTCTCGCAAACATTCGGTGTGGTATGCATGACATCGATACAATGGGGCGTCGAGAGATAATTCCAATATTTCAAGTCCTAAAATGGACACCGCATTTTCCATACTTTTAACAGTGGCTCCACTCTCTTTCGTTTCTTTCCAGGCTCTGGACACTCTTCCCAGTTGGTCAACATTTGTAGGATTTCTATTCCACTCCTGTTCGTGGCTTCCCTTGCCTTTCTTTTGTCTTGTCAAACAAATCTTCTCAATTTCTTCATTCATCATTTTAATTCAGCCATCTTCTAGGCCCCATGTAAACTGTTTTATGAGATGCCTTCAGATATAGAGAATGAATTTCATCAATGCACATAACACATGCACAGTTCCCATGGAAAACCTGACCCGAATTATAACCGTATGCCGGCTAGTCCTGCACCCTCGTGAGCAGCACTACCTTCGTAGGGAAATACATACCCGTATTAGCGTCATATGTCCGCACCCCCACATCTGCGCATAAAATTTATAGCTCCTCCTTCAATAGCTACAAATAAAAGTTCAGATCACTACCCAGTTGGCTCGGCTCTTGAATTAGCATGACCATGTGTATATACTTTCTCTTCATGCACACTGATACGTCTCAAACGTATCTATAATTTTTGATGGTTTCATGCTGTTATCTTGTTATCTCTGGATGTTTTATGTACCTTTTATATCTTTTTTGGGACTAACTTATTAATTCAGTGCCAAGTGCCAGTTCGTGTTTTTTCTGTGTTTTTGGCTCTTTTCAGATCTGATTTTGGAACGAAGTCCAAACGGAAAAAATCCCCGAAATGATTTTTCCCGAACGGAAGAAGATCAGGGGGCTTGTGGGCCAAGCCAGGAGGGCTACAGGGAGCCCACAAGCCCCCACTCCGCCACCGGGGAGGGGGGGGCGGCGGCGGGCAGGCTTGGGGCCTCCCTGGCGCGCCCCTGACCAAGATCTTGCGCCTATATATTCCCTAAAAAACAGAAAAAAAATCAAGGGAGCCACGAAAATACTTTTCCGCCGCCGCAAGCTTCCGTTTCCGCGAGATCTCATCTGGAGACCCTTCCTGGTGCCCTGACGGAGGGGACTTTGGAGTTGGAGGGCTTCTTCATCATCATCATCGCCCCTCCAATGACTCGTGAGTAGTTCACTTCAGACCTACGGGTCCATAGTTAGTAGCTAGATGGCTTCTTCTCTCTCTTGGATCTTCAATACAAAGTTCTCCATGATCTTCATGGAGATCTATCCGATGTAATCTTCTTCGGCGATGTGTTTGTCGAGATCCGATGAATTCTGGATTTGTGATCAGATTATCTATGATATATATTTGAGTCTTTGCTGATTTCTTATATGCATGATTTGATATCCTTGTAAGTCTCTCCGAGTCTTGGGTTTTGTTTGGCCAACTAGATCTATGATTCTTGCAATGGGAGAAGTGCTTGGTTTTGGGTTCTTACCATGTGGTGACCTTTCCCAGTGACAGTAGGGGCATCAAGGCACACATTGTGTAGTTGACATCAAGGGTAACAAGGTGGGCTCTGTCGTTGATATGAGATTGTCCATCTACATCATGTCATCTTTCTTAAGGTATTACTCTGTTCTTTTGGACTTAATACACTAGATGCATGCTGGATAGCGGTCGACGTGTGGAGTAGTAGTAGTAGATGTAGAAAGTATCGGTCTACTTGTTTTGGACGTGATGCCTACAGATATAATCATTGCCATAGATGACGTCACGACTTTGCGCGGTTCTATCAATTTCTCGACAGTAACTTGTTCACCCACCGTCTACTTGCTTTCATGAGAGAAGCCACTAGTAAACACTACGGCCCCCGAGTCTATTCACACCTATCGTTTCCACTTTCGCTTTTACTTCGCTTTGTTACATTGTTGCTTTCAGTTCTCACTTGGTGAACAATCTATAAGGGATTGACAACCCCTTCATAGCGTTGGGAGCAAGCCTTTTGTGTTTGTGCAGGCTCTTGTGATACTCCTTCACTGGATCGATACCTTGGTTCTCAAACTGAGGGAAATACTTACCACCGCTGCGCTACATCACCCTTTCCGCTTCGAGGGAACACCAACGCAAGGCTCCAAGGCCACGGGGGAAATCCTTTGCAAATTTGCCTAGGAAGTCCCTTAAGCCGTAGCCGTAGGAGAAGGATTCCTGGTGCCGTCAACACACCTATTTCTGGCGCCGTTGGAAGGTCTTTAGTTGCAGTAGCACGCACCCATGGGGGAAGATTGTAGATGCAGACAACCATAGACCAAGTGATGTGCACGCTGTTTTGGTTACTAAAGGGATTTAGACCATCCACACTATAGCCCAGCCTGACATTCCTACCATCTGCACTGAAATGAGGGAACTTGTCATCGATTGCTTTCCACTACCGACCATATGCAACGTGTTTAATCACGCTATCATCCCCTCTTCCTCATAAAATTTGAAAACAAAAGAAAAGTACTTTATAAGTTCATTACAAATGTTAAAAGAATATATATAAAAAGGAAAGTATTAAAAATAAAAATGATAAAATAAAGTATATAAAAAAAGTATTTAAAAAGAAAAATCAAATAGTAAAATAAATAATGAAAAAAAAACCAAATGGCCCAGCCGGCCACCCCACCCCTCCAAACCCTAGCGCCCCCCCCTTGGCGAGGGAGCCCCTGCCTCGCTCCCTCCCCTCCCCTTAGCGCCGCCACTCCCCACGCCCCCCACCTCTCGTAACCCTCACCCCCCCCACCGAATCCCTCTCTCTCCCGTAACTCCCTCTCCCACCCCAGGCTCTCCCCACTCCCACCCGAGCCCCTCTCCCACCTCGAGCACCAGCCCCCCCCCCCCCCCCGTCGGCCTCCTCCTCCCGCCGGCGAGCCCCCCCCCCCACGGCCTCCTCCTCCCGCCGACGAGCCCCCCTCCCCACTCACCACGCCTCCACCACCGGCCTCCCTCCTCGCCGGCCTTCCATCCCCACCCCGACCGGCCACCTCGCCTCTCCCCTAGAGCCGGCCACCACCCCTCCGGATCCGGCGGCCGGGGCCCTCCCCATCCCGTCGGCCGGCCCCTCCGGCGTTCCCCCTCCTGCTCCCCCCGGCACCCGTGCCCCCCACCATCGGCCGGCCCCCTTCACCAACTCCAGCGACCACCACCACCACAGCTCCGGGAGGCCCTCGCCGGCGCGTCACCACCATCACCACCGTCCTCACCGGCATCACCACCACCGCGTCATCACCGCCGTCAACCCCGCTTCTCCCGCGAACTCCGGCTTCATCGGGCCGTCTCATCAACGTTGGTGAGCCCCTCCTCGGGCTCCTCCCACCGTCGCGTTCCCCTCGCCGTCCCGGTTTCGTTCCGGCAAACGGGACCCCGATCCGTCGACGGTAGTGACCGGTAGGAGGATTTGAAGAACGTGCTCTCCTATGTTGAGTAGCAGAGAGTTGTGTTCTTTGTCTCTGTGTTAACAGAGAGGGAGATGAGAGTTTTGATAGAAAGAAAAAGAAATATATGTATTGCGTATGTACGTATCCGTATGTATGTATGTATGAGATGCGATGTATGTATTTGCATATGCGGATATTTGGAGGAATACGATATTTTCACGGTTATGTATTTGTAAAAAAATGAGTAAATAGCCTTAGGTCACTTACCGGTGGGGCCAACGCACCCGCTGTCTATGACAGGGAGGCCCCACGCGACAGTTAAAATAAAAATAGAAATATATGTTTTTATTAAATAAATAAATAGATATAATAATTAATTAATGAGTTAATGAATTAGTTAAATAAATATATAAGTTAATCTGTTAATTAGAATAATTAATTAACCTAATGAGAGAATGCCACGTGGGTCCTCCACTAAATTAATCTTAATTAATATTTAATCTTAATTAAAACTTGTGCCTATGACGTTCGGGACCCGCTGGTCAGTTGACCAGACAAATGCTGATGCCATAATAGCTTTTTATTAAATCATTTAAATCTGTTTTTAATTCCTAATTATTAAATAAAACTTTAAAAATTAATATTAAATAATCCGTAAGTCAGATCAAAATAATTTCAACATGAAAGTTGATCAACAGAACGAGACGAACCCGGATACACGGCCCGTTCGTCTGTCACGCGTCCTTGGCATAGCAAACATGGAACTTTTCCATCGTTTCGAGTATATCCGGTAGTAGCCCGAGACCCGGAAAATATCGTCAGATATTCTTCCGACCCGTCTATGACGGATGTTGCTGCGTTAGCTCATGTCTAGCCTGCATCTTGCCATGTCATGCTTTGTGTTGCATCGGTGCTATTATTTATTGTTTCTTCCCTCTCTTCTTACCGGTAGACCCCGAGACTGACGCTGCTGCCGGGTACATCTACGACCCTGCCGATCAGTCCTTTGTCGCAGAGCAGCAAGGCAAGCAACCCCCCCCCTTGATCATTCCTATATCGCCTATGTCTTTCTTCCTACTGCTTGCATTAGTATTTTGCTACTGTTGTAGTTAGCTCCTATATCTGATGCATAGCCTATTTTTGATGAACTGCTACTTTTAGTCCTGTACTTTAAATATGCTTAGTATAGGTGGAGCAGTCATCCCCTCTGACCCCGTAGTTCAGTTGCCCCGCTTGTTTTCAAATCTCGATCTCTGATCGACGAGCCAGACCCGACACAGCACATACACCCCCCTTCTTTGTACGATGCTACAAAGATACTATCGGGTACCGAGGGTGACACCTCGCTAAGTACTCCTGATGATATCTCTGTAGTATAGCTAGTCGGTCGTGGTTATCGAGGGTGATTCCTCTTTCACCATTCCCGATGACGTCTCTGTCATACCACCCCGCGAGTGTGGGACCCCCGAGGGTGATTCCTCTAAGCCCACCTTGACGGGTACATCGTTCGGAATCCAACGAGGGTGATACCTCGTATTCCCCCCGATGTTACAACCACACAGTTACTCGACCATGTTACTGGGATCATTGGTGATTAGTTGTAAGACGGGTGGATTCCCGTGAGACTGTGTTGTTGGCCTAATTAAAATACTAATGGATTTGGGTATTTGATCTGGGTTGGTCGGAGACCTTTTCGCACTAACCGGCTACGCGGGAAGAATTATGGGTACTCGGCTTCGCGGTATCAGCCGAAGCTTTTCAGATGCCAGCCCGAGTGGTCCCGAGATGCATCGCGCTTGTGATTAAGGGATGCTAGGACTGACGTCGGCCGCCCACGCCACGTGCAGGAGCGTGAAGGGGAACTGGGCCCATGAACCCTTTGTGCTTAGGAATTAGACCGGCGGGCTGGCCTCTCTGATTAGTCTTAGGTGGGGCTGCGACGTGTCGATATTCCGAGGCCGGGCAGGACCCAGAAAAGTATGTCCGGCCAGAGTGTTATCGAGCGTGACGGGACATGTGGTGCACCCCTGCAGGGATGAAAATTAACTATTCGGATAGCCGTGTCCACGGTTACAGGACCACTTGGAGTTGTGCCCCGATCTTTTACAACTACAATTGTTACTTAACTGGAATTAGTTTGCCTCGGGATTGCTTCCTCGCAGGGAGTCGAGGGAGGATCTTTAGGCGTGACCTCACTTTAATATTGCTGCAACAATATGGCTATTAATGTTTTACCCGTGTTCTACTCTCGTCTATTTCTGCAAGACCCTGAAGATGCTAGCCTTCGATAGGACTAGGCCTTCTCTCTCTATTCTCGCATTGCTGCAGTCAGTCCACATATACCCCCTTCTTTGATACTGATGCATAATTAGAATAGTTTTGATGTAAGACTTGCGAGTGCTTTGGATGAGTACTCACCGCTGCTTTGCTCCCCCCTTGTTCCCTTGATCCGTTTGCTGCAACCAGATGATGGAGCCCAGGAGATGGAGGTCCCCGCCACCGACGACTGCTACCCCGACGGTGCCTACTACTACGTGGAGGCCGCTGATGATCAGGAGTAGTTAGGAGGTTCCCAGGCAGGAGGCCTCGCCTCGTTCGATCGTTGTATCTTTTGTGCTAGCCTTCTCTAAGGAACCCCATGTTTATGTCTGTACTCAGATATTTGTTGCTTCCGCTGACTCGTGTGTTTATCGAGCTTTCGTATTCTAGCCCTCAAGGCCCCTGGCTTGTAATATGAAGCTGATGTTATTTTATTTGTGTCTAGTGTTGTGTTGTGATATCTTCCCGTGAGTCCTTGGGTTTGATCGTACGCATTTGCGTGTATGGTTAGCGTACGATTATACTGAGGGCGTCACACAGGGGAACTGCATGTTGGACACCTTGTTAGGTTGGCGTGATCGTTCCGGTAAATGACACAGTCATTTTTGCACGCATGGTACTTTACTGACTCCATGTCAAGAGGACACAATACCTTCCTTGCCTCATTGATACGTTTTGGCAACACGTTGCCTTCAGGTAGAACATCATGCAAAAAACTTCAAATTCATATCTATGAAAGTGTATGGGCTATTGCTTTTTTGCTTTAATGTCCATAAGATTCATCTTGACACTTTGTCAGGTCTGTTTTGCCTTGCAACCAGTGTACAAAGGAGTTGATGAGTCCTTCACAAGAGCCGCCAGTTTGGTAGCCTCTCTACGAGTAGTTGCCTCGGTGCTAGTCTCTTTCAAGATCAACTCTTGCATGTGTTCATCGTGCACCATTCTCGCTAATTTGTCCGAGATGATTGCCTCCTTCATTTCGGCCTCCTCACTTTCGTTGGACTCTCTACCAGACTTGTTGTATTCATCACCATCAGATTGTTCATCGTGTCCAACCATCATCCATTCTTGTTCCTCGTCATGTTCCCCTCCTTCATATGACATCCCATCCTCACCATAATTTGTCGATGTCGTATAACTGGGCGTGAAACCACTAGCCAACAAGTGCTTATGCAACTCTCGTGATTCAATTGTGTACATAACATCATTGTCGCAAAGAATGCACGGATAACATAATTTCTTAAAACCCCTTTTCCTAACATGTTCCTCCGCAAGATATAAGAAATCTATCAAACCATTACCAAAATCATTAGATGCCCGTGGTATGGAGTACATCCAACTACGATCCATCATTCGAGGCCAAAACCTGCAACATACACACATAACGTAATAGATTACTATTTGATCTTAGAATATGGAAAATTGAAAAATTCGGCATGACCTTTGCTAAAAAATAGACATATTGAGTGACACCAACTAGATGAAATGGAAATTGATCAACATTTCGACGAGATTTGGCACTCATTTGTATTCCCTAAAAAATTTCAACAAAAGCATGCGATCAAAGAAAAGTTGAATCGCCCAACACGTCCATCATGCCACACACCAACAATCAAGTATGCATACATGCTCATGCGTACATACACATGATGTTGAATTTAGAAAAGAATTCTCACCTACAACGTATCTCCTGGTCTATCTCTGATCGATCGCATGAAATCAAGAAGAGAGAGATGTGGTGGACGACCAATGGTGAGATGAGTCAGAGGAAGTGGAAGAGGGTGTCGCGGGAGAGGAAAAATAAAATGGGGACAGAGGATGAGGCCATTGGACAAGCATGATACATACATTACACACGATCTTATCAGTGGCTGGAGATTAATACGTCTCCAAAGTATCTATAATTTTTGATGGTTTCATGCTATTATCTTGTCACACTTTGGATGTTTTGCATGCCTTTTATATATTTTTTGGGACTAACTTATTAACTCAGTGCCAAGTGCCAGTTCCTGTTTTTCCATGTTTTTGACCCCTTTCAGAGGAGATTTTGAAACGGAGTCCAAACGGAATAAAATCCCCGAAAAGAATTTTTCCGTAACGGAAGAAGATCACAAGACTTGAGAGCCAAGGCAGGGGGGCCCCAGGGGCCCCACAAGCCCTCACCCCGCGGCCAGGGGGGAGGCCGCGGACCACAGGCTTGTGGGCCCCCTAGACGCCCTTTGCCCTATGGGTTGCGCCTATATATTCCCTAAAAATCCCCAAAAAATCAGGAGATCATCGGAAGTACTTTTCAGCCGCCGCAAGCTTCTGTCTCCACAAGATCCCATCTGGGGCACGTTCTGGTGCCCTGCCGGAGGGGGGATTCGGACATGGAGGGCTTCTTCATCAACACCATGACCTCTCCGATGATGCGTGAGTAGTTCACCATAGACCTACGAGTCCATAGCTAGTAACTAGATGGCTTCTTCTCTCTCTTGGATCTTCAATACAAAGTTCTCCATGATCTTCATGGAGATCTATCCGATCTAATCTTCTTTTGTGGTGTGTTTCTCGAGATCTGATTAATTATGGATTTATGATCATATTATCTATGAATCTTATTTGAGTTTCTTCTGATCTCTCTTATGCATTATTTCATATCCTTGTAATTCTCTTCGAGTTGTGGGTTTTGTCTAGCCAACTAGATCTATGATTCTTGCAATGCGAGAAGTGCTTGGTTTTGGGTTCATACTGTGCGGTGACCTCATGATACGTCTCAAACGTATCTATAATTTTTGATGGTTTCACGCTATTATCTTGTCTTCTTTGTATGTTTTACGTACCTTTTTATATCTTTTTGGGACTAACTTATTAATTCAGTGCTAAGTGCCAGTTCCTATTTTTTCCGTGCTTTTGAGTCTTTTTAGATCTGATTTTGGAACGGAGTCCAAACGGAAGAAAAAACCCAAAATGATTTTTTCCCGAACGGAAGAAGTCCAGGGGGCTATTGGGCCAAGCCATGTGAGCTCCAGGGAGCCCACAAGCCCCCACTCAGCCACCAGGGGGAGGCAGCGGTGGGCAGGCTAGTGGGCTCCCTGGCCGCCCCCTGACCTAGGTCTTTGGCCTATAAATTCCCAAATATTCCGCAAAAAATCAGGGGAGCCTCGACGTGTTCTTTTGGACTTAATACACTAGATGCATGCTGGATAGCGGTCGACGTGTGGAGTAATAGTAGTAGATGCAGAAAGTATCGGTCTACTTGTTTCGGAAGTGATGCCTATAGAAATAATCATTGCATAGATATCGTCATGACTCTACACAGTTCTATCAATTGCTCGACAGTAATTTGTTCACCCACCGTCTACTTGCTTTCATGAGAGAAGCCACTAGTAAACACTACGGCCCCCGGGTCTATTCACATCCATCGTTTACATCTCCGCTTTTACTTTGCTTTGTTACTTTGTTGCTTTCAGTTCTCACTTGGCAAACAATCTATAAGGGATTGACAACCTCTTCATAGCGTTGGGTGCAAGCTTTTGTGTTTGTGCAGGATATTGAGATACTCTTCTGCTGGATTGATACCTTGGTTCTCAAACTGAGGGAAATACTTACCGTCGCTGTGCTACATCACCCTTTCTGCTTCGAGGGAACACCAACGCAAGGCTCCAAGGCCACGGGGGAAATCCTTTGCATACTTGCCTAGGAAGTCCCTTAAGGCGTAGCCGTAGCTGAAGGATTCCTGGCACCGTCGACACAACTATTTCTGGCACCATTGCAAGGGATACACAAAAAACATCAGAAGTATTTTTGGCGCTGTTGCCGGGGATCTTTTTGAAGTAACAGAAGTATTTCTGGCGCCGTTCTCGGGGATACACAGCAAACATCAGAAGTATTTCTCGCGTCGTTGCCGGGGATCTTTTTGAAGTAGTAGAAGTATTTATGGCGCCATTGCCGGGGAGGAGAAATCAAGATCTATCCAAGTAGGTCTCACAAACTCTTCTCTTGCATTTACTTTTGTTGCTAGTTGCCTCTCATTTTCCTCTCCCCCACTTCACATTTGCCGTTTTCATTCGCCTTTCTCCTTCGCCGTTTTCTTTTCCCCTTGCCGGTTTCCTTGCCGGTTTCTTGCTTTCTTGTGTGCTTGTTTATTGGTTGAAGACATCATGTCTGAGAACACCAAACTTTGCGACTTCTCGAGCACTAATAATAATGATTTTATTAGTACTCCGATTTCTCCCGCCACTAGTGCGGAATCGTATGAAATCAACGCAGCTCTGCTCAATCTTGTTATGAAAGAGCAATTCTCTCGCCTTCCTAGTGAAGATGACGCATCCCATCTCAATACCTTCATTGAGCTTTGTGATATGCAAAAGAAAAGAGATGTGGATAATGACGTGATTAAGTTGAAACTTTTTCCTTTCTCGTTGCGAGATCGCGCAAAAACTTGGTTTTCTTCTTTGCCGAAAAATAGTATCGATTCTTGGGATAGGTGCAAAGATGCTTACATATCCAAGTATTTTCCGCCGGCTAAGATCATCTCCTTACGTAACGATATCATGAATTTGAAGCAACTTGATCATGAACACGTTGCACAATCTTGGGAGAGGATGAAGCTTATGATTAGGAATTGTCCTGCTCATGGCTTGAGTTTGTGGATGATTATAAAAATCTTTTATGCTGGCTTGAATTTCGCTTTTCGCAATATCTTGGACTCTGCCTCAGGTGGAACGTTCATGGAAATCACGTTAGGAGACGCTACAAAACTCCTAGACAATATCATGACCAACTACTCTCAGTGGCACACTGAAAGGTCGCCTGCTAGCAAAAAGGTGCACGCTATAGAAGAGATTAACTCGCTTAGTGCTAAGATGGACGAGTTGATGAATTTGGTTGCTAGTAGAAACGCTACCGTAGATCCTAATGACATGCCACTATCTTCTTTGATTGAGAGTAGAAACGCTAGTTTGGACGTGAATTTTGTTGGTAGGAACAATTTTGGCAACAACAATGCTTTTAGAGGAAACTATGTTCCTAGGCCTTTTCCGAATAACTCCTCTAACAATTATGGCAATTCCTACGGCAACACTTATGGAAATCAGAACAAATTACCCTCTAATCTAGAGAGTAATATCAAAGAGTTCATCAACTCTCAAAATATTTTCAATGCGTCCATAGAGGAAAAACTACTCAAAATAGATGATTTGGCTAAGAGCGTTGATAGGATGTCTTGTGATATTGATGCTTTGAAAGTTAGATGCGCTCCTCCCAAGATCAACTTGGATGAAACTTTGAAAGCTATGCGTATATCCATGAATGAGAGCAAAGAAAGAACCGCCCGAATTCGCGCTCGACATGAATGGTTTAAAAGGGTGCGTTCTAGTGATGCAAATCACGAAGATCTTAAAGTGCTTGGTGTGTCTCCTCTTGAATCTTTGTTTTCGCGTGTCAAACCTACTTATGGAGGGGCTGGATATGAATCCACTTTGGTTGAAAAACGCCCCAATGATTCGGAGTCCACCTATCTTGATGATAAAGGTGTGGAGAGTGGAGTAGAAGAAGTCAAAATTTTGGGTAGTAATGAAACTCCCACTTTGGATTTCAAGGAATTCAATTATGATAATTGCTCCCTGTTTGAATGCATTTCTTTGATGCAATCCATTGCAAACTCTCCACATGCTTATAGCCAAAGCAAAGCCTTTACCGCGCATATCGTAGATGCTATGATGAAATATCTTGAAGAGAAGCTCGAACTAGAAGTCTCTATACCTAGAAAACTGCATGATGAGTGGTAACCTACTATTAAAATCAAGATCAAAAACTATGAGTGCAATGCTTTGTGTGATTTGGGTGCTAGTGTTTCTGCGATTTCGAAGTCTTTATGTGATATTCTTGGTTTTCATGAGATTGAAGAGTGTTCTCTTAATTTGCATCTTGCGGATTCTACCGTCAAGAAGACCATGGGGAGGATCGATGATGTTCTTATTGTTGCAAATAAGAACTATGTACCCGTGGATTTCATTGTACCTGACATAGATTGCAATCCTTCATGTCCCATTATTCTTGGTAGACCTTTCCTAAGGACTATTGGTGCTATCATCGATATGAAGGAAGGGAATATTAGATTTCAATTTCCCTTAAAGAAGGGCATGGAGCACTTTCCTAGAAAGAAAATAAGATTGCCTTATGAATCTATGATGAGGGCTACCTATGGTTTGAGCACCAAAGATGACTATACGTGATTCCATCACTTTCGCCTAGCTAAGGGCGTTAAACAAAAGCGCTTGTTGGGAGGCAACCCAACGAATCTATCCTTTTTCTTTCTGTTTTGTGTTTTCACACTTTCATAATTCTGTTATGATTGTGTTTTTTGTGTTCCTTTTTTGCGTTTGTGCCAAGCAAAACCGTTATCATTAGTCTTGAGGATGATCGTTTGGTCACGCTGGAAAAGACAGAAAATTTCTGCTCACGAAAACAATTTTCATTTTTTGGCTGTAAAATATTTTGAGTTGATTCTTTTTGCTGCTGATTTCTACGCAAAGTCTTCAGACTGTCGTAATTTGTCAGAATTTTTGAAGTACCAGAGGTACACGAAACATACAGATTGCTACAGACTGGTCTGCTGTTAACAGATTCTGTTTTTGTTGTGTTGGTTGCTTATTTTGATGAAACTATGGATAGTATCGGGGAGTATTAGCCATGGAAGATTGAAAGTATAGTAACCCAACATCAGCACAAGTAGAATTTAAGTTTGCTACAGTACCTAAGGAAGTGGTGGTTTGCTTTCTTGTACTAATGTTATCACGAGTTTCTGTTTAAGTTTCGTGTTGTGAAGTTTTCAAGTTTTGGGTGAAGTTCTTATGGACAAAAAGATAGAGAGTGGCAAGAGCTCAAGCTTGGGGATGCCCAAGGCACCCCAAGAGATTCAAGGATGCCGTAAAATCCTAAGCTTGGGGATGCCCCGGGAAGGCATCCCCTCTCTCGTCTTCAATCCACCGGTAACGTTACTTGGGGCTATATTTTTATTCATGTAACATCCCAAAATTATAAATATTGGAATGTTAATATAATTATTAGATTGATTATTTGTTTGTTTGCTGAGTGACTGAAACTTGTGTGAAATTTGAAACTTTTCGAAACTTTTGAATGAGAGGGAATAAAATGACTTTCCCCTTCTCCGATGAATTCAAATTCAATCTTTTAAAAGCAACGAGAGAAGATGACATGACTTCTTCAACTATAAATAATTTGAACGGAGATATTTGCATTTGAATTCTTTTGCATTTCCATTCGTTTTCCTTCGTGCAACAAAATGCCGAGAAATACATTCTAGAGCGGAGGAACATGACCCTCGAACCCACGGGCATTTTGAAAGTTATTTGAACCCTCAAACTTAGAGGATCATTTGAAATTTTTTTGCAAAAGAAAATAAACCTTTTAAGCAATTTGGTGAAAATAATGTTTTCTGAAGTTCTTATTTTTGCCGTGGAAAAATGCCCATCATTTATATTTTATTTTTCTGATAATTTTAGTATATAGAAACACTTTATTCCGAATTGATTTGATTTCCTTTTTAACGTTTTAGTTTCCTAGTTTTGAAAATAGGAAGGAAATAACTTTTATTAGGAATACCTCCTGGCCCATTAAAACCTTTCCCTATTTTAGCCCAACAGAGATCATCTCCTACCTCCATCTCTTCTCCACGTGACAGAAACTTGCCTTCCATGGAGAGGAGAATCCCCACCTCCGGGATTCGCGAAATCCTTTCCTTCCCAGCGCCTCCCGTCGCCTCTATAAGAAGCCCCACGTCCTCCTCGTTCCATTCCCGTTGAAACCGCCGCCTCTCCTCGCCTCTAGCTCGCGCACCCCTCGCCGGAGTTGTCACCGGAGAACCTCACAGGAGCTCCCCACCTTCGCCCCCCTGCACCCTTCGGCCACCCCTGCACCCCACCACCACCTCGCCACCTCTCCCCACCACTTCGGCCCCCTCCACCGCCGCCCCCTTGCCACCCCGTCGCCCTCCACCCCGCTGCTGCTCCTTCCAATCATCACGACCAGCAGCCAGCAGTTTTTCTCCACCTTGCCCCTCCCCCTTGCAACTCCACCTCGCCACCACCCCCTCCCTGGAGCCCCACCTTCGCCCCCCCCCTTCCCCACCCCTCGCCGGCCCCTCCCCCTTCCCCACCGGCGACCCAGCCCCCCTCGGCCACCATTGGCAGCCACGGGAGCACCTCCAGCCATGGTAAGTCTCCACCCCCCTCCTGTTTCTTTTTGTTTTATGTAGTAGCCCTTAGATCTTTATTCAAGGGTGTAGATTAGATCCTAGAAATACCTCTTCGGTTTAGAGTAGAAAACCAGCAAGTTTTTGTTTAGCCTCGGCCGTTTGCTCCAAACATTGCAACAAACAGCACCCACAGCCTATAGCAACATGCCACGTGTACCCCCTGTTAGATACTAGTTAACTTCAGTTTTTTCTGTCTAAATTGCAAAAACAGAAAGTTTATGTTTTGTTTTGGCCACAACTTTTGATCCCGAAGTCCAATATAGTTGATTCTTTTTCCAGTAGCTCACAAATGTCCTGTAGTTTTTAAAAACATATAATTTGTCTATGTTTGACATTTTCAAATATAAGTTAGATCAGATTTAGTTTAAACCTTGTTTTGCCTATTCCAGGAGTTTAAAAACAGCTTTTAATTTGATTCCTTTTGGTACTGATCACTAGTGATCTTATTTATCAGTGGTAAAAAGTTCAGATTTGTTTGAGTATTTTAGATAACTGTTTCATGTGAAACAATTTCTGTTTCACCTCTTTTAGGATTTCGGCTAATTCCTTTTCTACTTTTGTTTTAAAATATTTTCTTTATTGTTTCAGAAAGATTATTATTGTTTTGTTTATGTTAGTTAACAGTAGTTTTGCAACAAGTTTTTATTTTATTTTTATTTGTTATCATGAAATCAATTCTAGTTCCTTAGTAATTTGCAATTGGTTTCCGCATTGTTTCAAATCCCGTTTGGGAATACTTTCAAAAAGTTTTGTGAAAAATACTTTATTTTATCTTAGTTAAACTTATATCTTAGTTCCATGTTATTATTTTCTGTTAGACAAAAACTATTAGTGTTTGACGTAGTAGAAGACTCCCTAGTCTTATTTGAAGTTTCTTTCGGTTTCCTATTCGCTCTCTCTTCGTTTTGATTGCTAGAATGATTGATAGTATGAGTGCTTATGTGAATGATATGTTTGTTATATAGATTTCATCAGAGAGTGACGAGTAGTCTATCAAGTTATTTTCTCGAGAAATTCTTCTTCGTCAACATCACCAGGCAAGTCACTTTGATCATACTATCACCTATGTTTTTATGCATCGTAGTTCTACCATACTATGCCCAAATTGCATGCTGCTTAGGTACTTGGAAATTTTAGTATAGATTGTAGTATCATGTGGTAGGCACACAACAACCCCGATACTTGGCCCCGGGACGACAAATTTCATATTGCTAGGCTTGAGTAGACGGGATTTCGGTTGAGTGCATAACACGAGTGATGCGTGGTTGATTAAATAATCAAGACCAGTTAAGACAAGATTTTCAAGACCTCGGACGCAATGCAACTCTGGGTGAAGGACGGTTGATCGGCTCCTTGGGGAACCCAGTGGATGCCTGGGATGCTGGGGACGGCCATGACATCCTGCGGAAAGCTTCACCCAGGCTCAAAGAGACGGACGGATATTTTCAAGACCCAAGGCTGACCTGCACAGCCACAAGTCATTATGGGCTCTGGCTTGGTTGGACAACGCGGCGACTCTGGACAGGCGGTGCTAGCAGATGTAGACGAACGGTAGGAATGGATGGGCACCGACAGGGATTCAGAGGGTCCCGTTGAAAGACCATGTTTTGATCATCCGGTCTTCAAACACCCTGACGTGCGAGGACATACACGGAGGCGATCAAATCTTGTGGGGAACGTGTGCAAAACTCTGCAGAGTACTCAAACCTAATCAATTAGCCGTGTCCACGGTCATGGACAACTTGAGCCAAAGGAACTGAAGTTATCTGAAATTCTCAACACAAATAATAATATTGATGTGGGTATTATTGACAACATGGGTACGAGAATTGGTTGGTGGAACCATCTCGTTAACAACCAACAATGTAATAACATTTTTTGCTTTTAGCCCTCTCTTGATGTAGGAGAAAACCTGCTTTTCGCTAAAAACTTATAGCCCCACCTGCCATATATGCATATAGTATAGATGATTACTTTTCACCCCTCTCATGTGTGACTTGCCGGCATATTCAATATGCTGACCTACACGGCTGCAACGTCTTATGTTGCAGATATTTTTCTTCGACGAGTAAGAGTATGATTCAGGGTTACGGTCTACACTCAACTTGCCATTGGTGTTTATTGGGACTCCACTCCCTTGACTGCTTCCGCTGAAATATTTAAGGTATATATCGGTTTTACGCTATTTACATGTGATTGCACTTTGATATATACATTGATGTACTGTGTGTGCCAGCATACTGATCCAGGGATGGCACAGAAACACAGAGGCTTGACTCGTTTTGAGTCGGGTCGCTACAGAGATGGTATCAGAGCACATGTTGACTGTAGGACGTGACCCTAGAAACTGGAAATTTCTTAGGAAAGGATCTCTCAAAAAAATTATTTTCATGAACATCCTTTACTTCTCATCCCTTCTGATTTAATCAAACGTTCTCTCTCACCTCAAATAGTTAGACAATGCCCTTACCCCTTTGACCACATGAAGAATCAACGGAGTTCTGCTTCAAAGTAAAGAGGATTTCACCATGCATTTGAAGAATTGGAGCTACACCCATTGAAGACTCTCAAGACCCAAAGAATTCGAAGACCGTGAAACGTTCGAATATTTATATGACCATTAGAAGTCCAAACCCCTGTTATATACCCACGTTAGTTACGATGATTTGTGAGCCGTCATTGGTGTGTGTTTTCCGACGGCCACTACTAAAATCTATTCTCAAAAATATTGTTTGTATTGTGTGTATCTCCCTCCCTCTCTTACCCGTCTCATCCCCAAAACCACAACCCTACCAGATGGAGTATGAAGCTGGACTTGTAGTCTCTGGACCAATGACCCAGCTAGAGGCTGAAATATGGATTCAGAACATGGAGAACCACTTCGGGAGCAACTTGATCTCAAGGAAGTATGAAGTGGAACATGCTCTCCAGTACTTTACCCAAAGTGTTGCAATCTGGTGGAAAATGCATCATGCCATACAAGGATTTAGTGGAGCAGAAAGTTGGGAAGAATTCAAGAACACTCTGTTAAGATCCCGACTTATTCAGAAGTGCTATGATAATCCGAAGGAGAAGACTTGTGCATGCAAGATCTATGGAGAAATAGGACACACCCAGGAAGAACACACGGATGGATGCCCTCATTGTGAAGAAAATCACCCAGCTGAGGAATGCCCAACTAGTCAGGTGACTTGTTTCTTGTGTGAAGGAACCACCCACTACCCAGCTCAGTGTCACATTTACCCCAAGGTGCAACAAGTTGTCAAGCAGTAGAAAGATGCAGTAAAGGAAACCCTCAAGAAGAAGATTCTAGAGGAACCGGTGATGAACGAAAATATTGAAGACCCTGATGGACAAGGTCTGACCAGATTTTTCTCCAATGCATGCTACTCATGTGGAGAAGAAGGACATTATTCACAGGATTGCACGAAGAGAAGCCAAGAGTATCTGGGAAACTTCACGACGGAAGAAGTGGAGTTTGATCCACTTGAAATAGAAGAACTGGCCAAAATAAAGGAGTCCAGAAAGAAGAAAAAGTACCCTCGGAAGAACCAAATCTCTGCAGATGTAGACCCGAGTCATGTCAGATGTTACAAGTGTATGAAATTTGGCCACCACAAATACATGTGCTCAGGAAGGAAGCCAGGAATCCAAGGAGCAAAAGCAGAAGCTAAGAAGCCTCGAGACTTGTCAGAAATCATTTGCTTTTGTTGCAAGGAAGGAGGACATTTTGCTAGTGATTGTCCACAAAGGAAGAAAGCTAGAATGGAGTAGTTAAGTTTTGACCGTGGCAATAAGTGTAATCTGAAGCACTCTTGTTTCTCATAAGATCATGGAGTGAAATTTTTGTAACAGAAGTCCCTGAGATTGTAATAACATCATGAATAAATGGAATTTATTGTCTCATGATTGCCTATGTTGAAAATGTATGTGTTGTTTCTCTACGAGCAAAGATCTCTGAACATTATGAGGATATGAGAAAATATGGTCTATGCAGGCATGACTATAATTCAATTTAAGTGTGGTAGTAATCGGTAAACCCACAGGATCCACTGATAAGGAATGTACCAAGGAGACAGATACATTCCTCTGAGTACCTATTTACTGACACCTGCAGATGACGACTCTCTACGAGTCATTCCTCAAGGGCCCAGAAACGATCATGACCCTGACCAGTGACCATGATTACCCAAAAATCCTGAAGGACATGATGAAGCACATTCATCTTGAAGGAGATGCAGTCTACAAAGGCTACCCATTTGTGGAAAATGGAGTGGAACTTTGGTACGTGGAAGTACACCTCCACCATGTGAAAGGAGTTTGTCCAAAGACTATGGGGCACTACTTTTTCATTTCACGTATACCACGAGCAACCTTCTTTGATGCTGTTCGTGAAGCTGCCATGGAAGCCATACGTCAGATCGGAGAAATACTTGAAGCAAGACTCCGTCATGCCCAGGAATACCTGAGTGAAGTACGTGCGGAGATGATGGAGATGAAGCTAATGGCCACCATGATGAAGCAAAAGATGGATGATTTCAAGGAGCACCTCGGAAAGTTCGAGTGGAACTAAAAGTACCTCCAAGAGAGGCAGATGAATAAAGTTGGCAGAAATGCTCGACCATACCGAACCATGTGGATGGAAGCATTTGTAATAGAGTACTTTTGAATTGGAGTTTTTGATAAGAAATTAAGGATGTAATAAAGGATTGATTATGAAATGGATATGATTTATGGAAGAAGCTATGATGGATCATCAAACGTTTTCTTAGGAGCATACGAAAATCTGAGAGTTGTGAAGGTACGATAGATGTTTCGTTCAGCTTGCAGAACCAATGGATTATCCGAACTTCGTTCGTGGACAACAGAAATTCTGCAACGCTTGTGAGGATGCCCAAGTGTTAGAATGCGAGATTCGCTAAACCTTATACAGAGAAATGATTTGGGTGTGGAATGGATTGATCACCATGACGACTTACTCTTATCATTATCTTGCTATTCGGAATGGTAAATCTGAGAGACTTACCCATATAGAGAGACGACGTTCTTTGAAGCTTTTGTTTAAGCCTTAGAGTGGTATAAGAAAAGCCCATGTACATGGCACTTGTTGTCACGCGTAGGAAATTTTACGGTGAGGATGAAGACAAGACCCCTCTCTCTGCAGGATAACCACCAATGGTAGACCACCATGAGAACCATTGATAGGTTATTTAGAATTGACCACGAGACTGTCAGTTAAAGAAGACCTAGTGATGGAAGAAGCTTATATCAACGGGAGAGCATCACCAAAGGATTTAATATGAAGACTGTGCGATGTCAGTTGCCAAAACCCCAGAGGATCGTAAAAGCATTTTGAGGGACCAGTATCTCTCATTTTTAGTGTGGTACCATCCCACCTTGCCGGAGATTGGATTTGTTAGAAGACCCCCAAACCCTAACCTTTCTTTCTAGCCTCTTCGAATCTCGAGGACGAGATTCATTTTAAGTGTGGTAGTTTGTAACATCCCAAAATTATAAATTTTGGAATGTTAATATAATTATTAGATTGATTGTTTGTTTGTTTGCTGAGTGACTGAAACTTGTGTGAAATTTGAAACTTTTCGAAACTTTTGAATGAGAGGGAATAAAATGACTTTCCCTTCTCCGATGAATTCAAATTCAATCTTTTAAAAGCAACGAGAGAAGATGACATGACTTCTTCAACTATAAATAATTTGAACGGAGATATTTGCATTTGAATTCTTTTGCATTTCCATTCGTTTTCCTTCGTGCAACAAAATGCCGAGAAATACATTCTAGAGCGGAGGAACATGACCCTCGAACCCACGGGCATTTTGAAAGTTATTTGAACCCTCAAACTTAGAGGATCATTTGAAATTTTTTTGCAAAAGAACATAAACCTTTTAAGCAATTTGGTGAAAATAATTTTTTCTGAAGTTCTTATTTTTGCCGTGGAAAAATGCCCATCATTTATATTTTATTTTTCTAATAATTTTGGCCCAACAGAGATCATCTCCTACCTCCATCTCTTCTCCACGTGACAGAAACTTGCCTTCCATGGAGAGGAGAATCCCCACCTCCGGGATTCGCGAAATCCTTTCCTTCCCAGCGCCTCCCGTCGCCTCTATAAGAAGCCCCACGTCCTCCTCGTTCCATTCCCGTTGAAACCGCCGCCTCTCCTCGCCTCTAGCTCGCGCACCCCTCGCCGGAGTTGTCACCGGAGAACCTCACAGGAGCTCCCCACCTTCGGCTCCCTGCACCCTTCGGCCACCCCTGCACCCCACCACCACCTCGCCACCTCTCCCCACCACTTCGGCCCCCTCCACCGCCGCCCCCTTGCCACCCCGTCGCCCTCCACCCCGCTGCTGCTCCTCCCCATCATCACGACCAACAGCCAGCAGTTTTTCTCCACCTCGCCCCTCCCCCTTGCAACTCCACCTCGCCACCACCCCCTCCCTGGAGCCCCACCTTCGCCCCCCCCTTCCCCACCCCTCGCCGGCCCCTCCCCCTTCCCCACCGGCGACCCAGCCCCCCTCGGCCACCATTGGCAGCCATGGGAGCACCTCCAGCCACGGTAAGTCTCCACCCCCCCCCCCTCCTGTTTCTTTTTGTTTTATGTAGTAGCCCTTAGATCTTTATTCAAGGGTGTAGATTAGATCCTAGAAATACCTCTTCGGTTTAGAGTAGAAAATCAGCGGTTTTAATTCACTTATGTTTTAGCCAGCAAGTTTTTGTTTAGCCTCCGCCGTTTGCTCCATTGCAACAAACAGCACCCGCAGCCTATAGCAACATGCCACGTGTACCCCCTGTTAGATACTAGTTAACTTCAGTTTTTTTCTGTCTAAATTGCAAAAACAGAAAGTTTCTGTTTTGTTTTGGCCACAACTTTTGATCCCGAAGTCCAATAGAGTTGATTATTTTTCCAGTAGCTCACAAATGTCCTGTAGTTTTTAAAAACATATAATTTGTCTATGTTTGAAATTTTCAAATATAAGTTAGATCAGATTTAGTTTAAACCTTGTTTTGCCTATTCCAGGAGTTTAAAAACAGATTTTAATTTGATTCCTTTTGGTACTGATCACTAGTGATCTTATTTATCATTGGTGAAAATGTCAGATTTGTTTGAGTATTTTAGATCACTGTTTCATGTGAAACAATTTCTGTTTCACCTCTTTTAGGATTTCGGATAATTCCTTTTCTACTTTTGTTTTAAAATATTTTATTTATTATTTCAGAAAGATTATTATTGTTTGTTTATGTTAGTTAACAGTAGTTTTGCAACAAGTTTTTATTTTATTTTTATTTGTTATCATGAAATCAATTCTAGTTCCTTAGTAACTTGCAATTGGTTTCCGCATTGTTTCAAATCCCGTTTGGGAATACTTTCAAAAAGTTTTGTGAAAAATACTTTATTTTATCTTAGGTAAAATTATATCTTAGTTCCATGTTATTATTTTCTGTTAGACAAAAACTATTAGTGTTTGACGTAGTAGAAGACTCCCTAGTCTTATTTGAAGTTTCTTTCGGTTTCCTATTCGCTCTCTCTTCGTTTTGATTGCTAGAATGATTGCTAGTATGAGTGCTTATGTGAATGATATGTTTGTTATATAGATTTCATCGGAGAGTGACGAGTAGTCTATCAAGTTATTTTCTCGAGAAATTCTTCTTCGTCAACATCACCAGGCAAGTCACTTTGATCATACTATCACCTATGTTTTTATGCATCGTAGTTCTACCATACTATGCCCAAATTGCATGCTGCTTAGGTACTTGGATATTTTAGTATAGATTGTAGTATCATGTGGTAGGCACACAACAACCCCGATACTTGGCCCCGGGACGACAAATTTCATATTGCTAGGCTTGAGTAGACGGGATTTCGGTTGAGTGCATAACACGAGTTATGCGAGGTTGATTAAATAATCAAGACCGGTTAATACAAGATTTTCAAGACCTCGGACGCAATGCAACTCTGGGTGAAGGACGGTTGATCGGCTCCTTGGGGAACCCAGTGGATGCCCGGGATGCTGGGGACGGCCATGACATCCTGCGGAAAGCTTCACCCAGGCTCAAAGAGACGGACGGATATTTTCAAGACCCAAGGCTTACGTGCACAGCCACAAGTCATTATGGGCTCTGGCTTGGTTGGACAACGCGGCGACTCTGGACAGGCGGTGCTAGCAGATGTAGACGAACGTTAGGAATGGATGGGCACCGACAGGGATTCAGAGGGACCCGTTGAAAGACCATGTTTTGATCATCCGGTCTTCAAACACCCTGAAGTGCGAGGACATACACGGAGGCGATCAAATCTTGTGGGGAACGTGTGCAAAACTCTACAGAGTACTCAAACCTAATCGATTAGCCGTGTCCACGGTCATGGACAACTTGAGCCAAAGGAACTGAAGTTATCTGAAATTCTCAACACAAATAATAATATTGATGTGGGTATTATTGACAACATGGGTACGAGAATTGGTTGGTGGAACCATCTCGTTAACAACCAACAATGTAGTAACATTTTTTGCTTTTAGCCCTCTCTTGATGTAGGAGAAAACTTGCTTTTCGCTAAAAACTTATAGCCCCACCTACCATATATGCATATAGTATAGATGATTACTTTTCACCCCTCTCATGTGTGACTTGCCGGCATATTCAATATGCTGACCTACACGGCTGCAACGTCTTATGTTGCAGATATTTTTCTTCGACGAGTAAGAGTAAGATTCAGGGTTACGGTCTACACTCAACTTGTCGTTGGTGTTTATTGGGACTCCACTCCCTTGACTGCTTCCGCTGAAATATTTAAGGTATATATCGGTTTTACGCTATTTACATGTGATTTCACTTTGATATATACATTGATGTACTGTGTGTGCCAGCATACTGATCCAGGGATGGCACAGAAACACAGAGGCTTGACTCGTTTTGAGTCGGGTCGCTACAATTCACCACATGTTATGTGTTTTTGCTTGGAGCGCCTTGCATCGTAGGAGTCTTTTAATTTTTGTTATGTCACAATCATCCTTGCCGCACACCTAGAGAGAGAGACATGCACTCACCGTGATTTTTTCGAGCTTCACTTATATCTTTTGGTAGACAATTCAGCTCACATGTGCTTCACTTATATCTTTTGAGCTAGATACTTTTGCTCTATGTGCTTCACTTATATCTTTTAGAGCACAGCGGTGCGTGGCTTGGTAGTTGATCTATGCTTTGAAAGTAGTCTCAAAATGGATAGTTATCCAAAGGGATACGAAAACTTCCACCTTCATGTGCATTGAATAGTTAGAGAAGTTTGATTCATCTCAATTAGTTTTGAGTTGTGGTTATGGTAATATTGAATCCATGCTAGTAAGGTGTTGTGGATCTAGAAATACTTGTGTTGAAGTTAGTGATTCCCGTAGCATGAACGTATGGTGAACCGCTATGTGATGAAGTCTGAGCATGATTAGTATATTGATTGTCAACCTTTGCGTGGCGGTCGAGATCGCGCGATGGTTTATACCTACCAACCCTTCCCCTAGGAGTATGCGTTGAATGCTTTGTTTCGATTACTAATAAAACTTTTACAACAAGTATATGAGTTCTTCATGAATAATGTTGAGTCCATGGTTTAGATGCACTTTCACCTTCCACCATCACTATCTTCTTAGTGCCGTGCAACTTTCGTCGGTGCACAAAACCCACCATTAGCCTCCCTCAAAACAGCCACCATACCTACCTACTATGGCTTTTTCAAAGTCATTCCGAGATATATTGCCATGCAACTACCACCATGACATGTTCCACCATATCTACATTGCCTTTGCACAATTGTAAGATAGCTAGCATGATGTTTCCATTGATGTCTATGCCATGCTAGTTCATTGCCACGGTACACTATCGAAGGCATTGCATATAGAGTCATAATTGCTCTAAGTTTTGAGTGAAAGTGTGATGATCATCATTATTGGAGCATTTTCCCATGTGAGGAAATAAAAGAGGCCAAAGAGCCCACCAAAATAAAAAAAATGAGAGAAAAAGAGAGAAGGGACAATGCTACCACTTTTTCCACACTTGTGCATTTTGAGCACCATGATCTTCATGATTCAGAGTCTCTCGTTTTATCACCACCATATAGCTAGTAGGAAATTCTCATTATATAACTTGGCTGGTATATTCCAATGATAGGCTTCCTCAAAATTTCCTTAGGTCTTCGTGAGCAAGCAAGTTGGATGCACACCCACTAGTTTTCTTTAAGAGCTTTCACATACTTGTAGCTCTAGTGCATCATTTGTATGGCAATCCCTACTCATTCACATTGATATCTATTGATGAGCTTCTCCACAGCTCATTGATATGCCTAGTTAATGTGACTATCTTCTCCTTTTTGTCTTGCAACCTCCACCACACTCCACACCATCTATAGTGCTATAACCATGGTTCACGCTCATTTATTGCGTAAGAGTTGAAAAGGTTTGAGAAAGTAAAGGTGTGAAACAATTACTTGGCCAATACCGGGGTTGTGCATGATTTAAATTCGTTGTGCAATGATGGTAGAGCATAGCCAGACTATATGCTTTTGTAGGGATAACTTTCTTTTGGCCTTGTTATTTTGAAAGTTCATGATTACTTTGCTAGTTTTCTTGAATTATTATTGTTTCCACGTCAATAGCAAACTATTGTTTTGAATCTAATGGATCTGAACATTCACGTCACATAAGAGGAATTACAAAGGACACCTATGCTAGGTAGCATGAAAACATCAAAAATTCATTCTTATCACTTCCCTACTCGAGGACGAGCAGGAGTTAAGCTTGGGGATGCTTGATACGTCTCAAACGTATCTATAATTTTTGATGGTTTCACGTTGTTATCTTGTCTTCTTTGTATGTTTTATGTACCTTTTTATATATTTTTGGGACTAACTTATTAATTCAGTGCCAAGTGCCAGTTCCTGTTTTTTCCGTGTTTTCGACTCTTTTCAGATCTGATTTTGGAACGGAGTCCAAACGGAAGAAAAACCCCGAAATGATTTTTTCCCGAACGGAAGAAGTCCAGGGGGCTTTTGGGCCAAGTGAGGTGGGCTCCAGGGAGCCCACAAGCCCCCACTCCGCCACTAGGGGGAGGCGGTGGTGGGCAGGCTTGTGGCCTCCCTGGCCGCCCCCTGAACTAGGTCTTTGGCCTATAAATTCCCAAATATTATGCAAAAAATCTGGGGAGCCTCGAAAATACTTTTCCGCCGCCGCAAGCTTCCGTTTCCGCGATATCTCATCTGGAGACCCTTCCCGGCACCCTGCCGGAGGGGACTTTGGAGTTGGAGGGCTTCTTCATCATCATCATCGCCCCTCCAATGACTCATGAGTTGTTCACTTCAGACCTACGGGTCCGTAGTTAGTAGCTAGATGGCTTCTTCTCTCTCTCTTGGATCTTCAATACAAAGTTCTCCATGATCTTCATGGAGATCTATTCGATGTAATCTTCTTTGGCGGTGTGTTTGTCGAGATCCGATGAATTGTGGACTTGTGATCAGATTATCTATGATATATATTTGAGTCTTTGCCGATTTCTTATATGCATGATTTGATATCCTTGTAAGTCTATCCGAGTCTTGGGTTTTGTTTGGCCAACTAGATCTATGATTCTTGCAATGGGAGAAGTGCTTGGTTTTGGGTTGTGCCATGTGGTGACCTTTCCCAGTGACAGTAGGGGCAGCAAGGCACACATCAAGCAGTTGCCATCAAGGGTAAAAAGATGGGGTTTTTATTATTGGTTTGAGATTATCCCTCTACATCATGTGATCTTGCTTAAGGCGTTACTCTGTTCTTATGGACTTCATACACTAGATGCATGCTGGATAGCGGTCGACTTGTGGAGTAATAGTAGTAGATGCGGAAAGTATCGGTCTACTTGTTTCGGATGTGATGCCTATAGAAATAATCTTTGCATATATATCGTCACGACTCTGCACAGTTCTATCAATTGCTCGACAGTAATTTGTTCACCCATCGTCTACTTGCTTTCATGAGAGAAGCCACTAGTAAACACCACGGCCCCCGGGTCTATTCACATCCATCATTTACATCTCCGCTTTTACTTTGCTTTATTACTTTGTTGCTTTCAGTTCTCACTTGGCAAACAATCTATAAGGGATTGACAACCCCTTCATAGCTTTGGGTGCAAGCTTTTGTGTTTGTGTAGGATCTTGAGATACTCTTCCGCCGGATTGATACCTTGGTTATCGAACTGAGGGAAATACTTACCGTCGCTGTGCTACATCACCCTTTCCGCTTCGAGGGAACACCAACGCAAGGCTCCAAGGCCACGGGGGAAATCCTTTGCATACTTGCCTAGGAAGTCCCTTATGGCGTAGCCATAGCTGAAGGATTCATGGCGTCGTCGCCACAACTATTTCTGGCGCCGTTGCAAGGGATACACAGCAAACATCAGAAGTATTTCTGGCGCCGTTGCCGGGTATCTTTTTGAAGTAGCACCTCACCCAGTGACAGAAGGGGTAGCGAGGCACGCATCATGTTGTTGCCATCAAGGGTAAAAAGATGGGGTTTTCATCATTGGTTTGAGATTATCCCTCTACATCATGTCATCTTGCTTAAGGCATTACTCTATTCGTCATGAACTCAATACACTACATGCATGCTGGATAGCGGTCGATGTGTGGAGTAATAGTAGTAGATGCACAAAGTATCGGTCTACTTGTCTCGGACATGATGCCTATATGTATGATCATTGCCTTAGATATCGTCATGACTTTGCGCGGTTCTATCAATTGCTCGACAGTAATTTGTCACCCACCATGATATTTTCTACTTTGAGAGAAGCCTCTAGTGAACACTATGGCCCTCGGGTCTACTCCACACCATATTTTCAGCCTTATACTTTTTACTTCGTTGCACTTTCCGCCTTCAGATCTCACTTTGCAAACAATCTTGAAGGGATTGACAACCCCTTTGAAGCGTTGGGTGCAAGCTTGTTTGTGTTTGCGCAGGTACTGTGGACCTGACGAGACCCTCCTTCTGGATCGATACCTTGGTTCTCAAACTGAGGGAAATACTTAGTGCTCCTGTGCTGCATCACCCTTTCCTCTTCAAGGGAAAACCAACGCAAGCCCAGTCTCCGTCAACGTGTCAATCTCTGGCGCTGTTGTCTGTTGCCGTAGCAGAAGTATTTCTGGCGCCGTTGCCGCAGAGGATCAAGTCAAGAACTCATCCAAGTAAGTGTCGCAAACTCATCTCTTGCATTTACTTTGTTTGCTAGTTGCCTCTCGTTTTCCTCTCCCCCACTTCACCAATTTGCCTTTTTTTCGTTTGCCTTTTTCGTTCGCCCTTTTCTCACGCTTGCTTTCCTTTGCTTGTGTGCTATGTGCCTTCAATATGCTTGCATCTCCGCTTGCTGAAAATCTAGTGATATGGATCCTCATCCACTTGTTAATCTCTTTAAGAGATCCAATTATGTTGATCCAATTGCTAGTGAGTTGAGTGCACTTGACTATCTTTATGAAGTTTTTCTTGAGATGCGTGAATCTGAAAATTGTGAGGAAGAAATTTGTGAAGTGATTCACGAGGGCTCCTTGGATGAAAAGCATGATTGCAATGGTTTCACTATAAATTCTATTAGTGACAATCATGCTAAAAATATGCAAAACCCTAAGCCTGGGGATGCTAGTTTTGCTATGTCCACTACTTATTGCAATGATCATGAGCGGGGCGATGATTTTTCTTATGATCTTGAAAAAAAATTAAGCCTCATGATGAATATGATATTTGCAATATTATTGAAAGTGGGTTTGGAGAAGTCTTGACCTTAGTTGATGATAATCCCACTAGTTTTGAAGAGCGTCAACTTTGCATGCATGTGGATCATGAAAAGAGTATCCTATGTAATAGTTACATTGTTGAATTCGAATATGATCCCACATGTAATGATTATGAGAGAGGAAAATATGGTGGTAGAAACTTTCATATCACTAAATCACCTCTCGTTATGCTGAGATTGCTATTGTCTCTTTCTTCTTCCTTGCATATGGTAACTATTGGTTGTCTTGACAATCTGTTTTCCTATAAAATGCCTATGCATAGGAAGTATGTTAGACTTAGATGTGATTTTCACATGCTTTATGATGCTCTCGTTGTGCTTCAGTTCTTGTCTTTTGTGTGAGCATCGTTGAATTATCAATGCCTAGCTAAGGGCGTTAAACAATAGCGCTTGTTGGGAGGCAACCCAATAATTTATATTTTTCTTTCTGTTTTGTTGCGTCCACACCATCATAATTCTGTTGTGATTGTGTTTTTTGTGTTTCTTTTTGTGTTTGAGCCAAGCAAACCCTTTATGACTAGTCTTGGTAATGGTTGTTTGATCCTGCTGGAAAAAGACACAGACTTTTCGCTCACGAGATGATTTTTCATTTTTATTCAGAAATAGCTTTTGAGTTAATTCTCTTTGCCGCTGATTGACATGCCTTTTTCCCAGGCAGTCGTAATTTTTCAGAATTTTTGAGGTACCAGAAGTAAACGAAGTATACAGATTGCTATAGACTGGTCTGTTTTTGATATATTCTATTTTTGTTGAGTAGGTTACTTGTTTTGATGAAACTATGGTTAGTATCGGGGGGTACTACCATGGAAAAGTGAGAATACAGTAGCCCAACACCAATATAGACAGAATTCAAGTTTGCTACAGTACCAAAAGAAGTGGTAGTTTGTTTTCTTGTGCTAATGTTATCACGAGTTTCGGTTTAAGTTTGTGTTGTGAAGTTTTCAAGTTTTGGGTGATGCTCTCATGGACAAAGAGATAAGGAGTGTAAATAGCTCAAGCTTGGGGATGCCCTAGGCATCCCAAGCCAAATTCAAGGACACCAAAAAGCCTAAGCTTGGGGATGCCCCGGGAAGGCATCCCCTCTTTCGTCTTCAATCCATCGGCAACATCACTTGGAGCTATATTTTTATTCACCACATGATATGTGTTTTGCTTGGAGCGTCTTGTATCTTAGGAGTCTTTTCTTTTTGTTGTGTCATAATCATCCTTTGTGCACACCTTTTTGAGATAGAGAGACATGCACTCATCGTGATTTTGCTAGAATACTCATAGTGCTTCACTTATATCTTTTGAGCTAGATACTTTTGCTCATAGTGCTTCACTTATATCTTTTGAGCTAGATACTTTTGCTCTTTGTGCTTCACTTATATCTTTTAGAGCACAGCGGTGTGTGATTTGGTAGTTGGCTTATGCTATGAAAGTAGTCCCAAATGTGATAGGTACTCAAAGAGGATGCAAAAACCTCCATCTTCATGTGCATTGAGTAGAAAGAGAAGTTTTGATTCCTCTCAATTAGTTTTGAGACGTGGATTTGGTAATATAAAGAGCTATGTTAGTAGGGTGTTGTGAATCTAGAAATACTTGTGTTGAAGTTAGTGATTCCCGTAGCATGCACGTATGGTGAACCGCTATGTTAGGAAGTCGGAGCATAATTGATCTATTGATTGTCATCCTTTGTGTTGAGGTCGGGATCGCGTGATGGTTAACACCTACCAACCCTTCCCCTAGGAGTATGCGTTTATCACTTTGTTTCGATTACTAATAAAAACTTTCGCAACAAGTATGTGAGTTCTTCATGACTAATGTGTGTCCATGGTATAGATGCACTTTCACCTTCCACCATTGCTAGCCTCTCTAGTGCCGCGCAATTCTCGCAGGTGCACAAACCCACCATATGCCTTCCTCAAAACAACCACCATACCTACCTACTATGGCATTTTCATAGCCATTCCGAGATATATTGCCATGCAACTCCTACCATTTTGTCTCATGACTTGTGCCGTCACTCTCATATTGCCATTGCATGATCGTAAGATACCTAGCGAGATGTTTCAACGTCATACGCCATGCTAGATCGTTGCACATCCCGGTACACTGCTGGAGGCATTTCCTATAGACTCATCATCATTTTGAGCTATGAGTAAATAAAAGTGTGATGATCATCATTATTAGAGCATTGTCCCATGTGAGGAATAAAAAAAAGAGGCCAAAGATCTCAAAAATAAAAAAAGAGGCCTAAGAGCCCAATTGAAGAAAAAAGAGAGAAAAAGAGAGAAGGGACAATGCTACTATCTTTTTCCACACTTGTGCTCCATAATAGCACCATGTTCTTCATGATTGAGAGCTTCTTGCTTTGTCACTACCATATGCTAGTGGGAATCTTCATTATATAACTTGGCTTGTATATTCCAATGATGGGCTTCCTCAAAATTGCCCTAGGTCTTCGTGAGCAAGCAAGTTGGATGCACACCCACTAGTTTTCCTTTTGAGCTTTCACATAATTATAGCTCTAGTGCATCTCTTGTATGGAAATCCCTACTCATTCACATTGATATCTATTAATGGGCATCTCCATAGCCTTTTGATACGCGGAGTCAATGTGACAATCTCCTCCTTTTTGTCTCACAACCACCACCACACTCTATTCCACTTATAGTGCTATATCCATGGCTCACGCTCATGTATTGCGTGATAGTTATTAAAGGTTTGAGAAAGTAAGAGTGCGAAAACAATTACTTGGCCAATACCGGGGTTGTGCATGATTTACATTAGTTGTGTGAGGATGATGGAGCATAGCCAGACTATATGATTTTGTAGGGATAACTTTCCTTGGCGTTGTTATTTTGAAAGTTCATGATTACTTTGCTAGTTTGCTTGAAGAATTATTGTTTTCATGTCAATGGCAAACTATTGTTTTGAATCTTACGGATCTGAACATTCATGTCACGTGAAAGAAGTTGCAAAGGACAACTATGCTAGGTAGCATTCCACATCAAAAATTCATTCTTTATCACTTCCCTACTCGAGGACGAGTAGGAGTTAAGCTTGGGGATGCTTGATACGTCTGCAACGTATCTATAGTTTTTGATGGTTTCATGCTATTATCTTGTCAGAGTTTGGATGTTTTGCATCCCTTTTATATATTTTTTGGGACTAACTTATTAACTCAGTGCCAAGTGCCAGTTCCTGTTTTTCCATGTTTTTGACCCCTTTCAAAGGAGATTTTGAAACTGAGTCCAAACGGAATAAAATCCCCGAAAAGAATTTTTTCGTAACGAAAGAAGATCAGGAGACTTGAGAGTCAAGGCAGGGGGGCCCAGGGTCCCCACAAGCCCTCAACCCACGGCTAGGGGGAGGCCGCGACCACAGACTTGTGGGCCCCCTGGACGCCCTTTGCCCTAGGGGTTGCGCCTATATATTCCCTAAAAATCCCATAGAATTAGGAGATCATCGAAAGTACTTTTCCGCCGCCGCAAGCTTCTGTCTCCACAAGATCCCATCTGGGGCACGTTCTGGTGCCCTGCCGGAGGGGGGATTCGGACACGGAGGGCTTCTTCATCAACACCATGACCTCTCGGATGATGCGTAAGTAGTTCACCATAGACCTATGGGTCCATAGCTAGTAACTAGATGGCTTCTTCTCTCTCTTGGATCTTCAATACAAAGTTCTCCATGATCTTCTGGAGATCTATCCGATGTAGTCTTGTTTTGCGGTGTGTTTGTCGAGATCTGATGAATTGTGGATTTATGATCAGATTATCTATGAATCTTATTTGAGTTTCTTCTGATATCTCTTATGCATTACATATCCTTGTAATTCTCTTCTAGTTGTGGGTTTTGTCTGGCCAACTAGATCTACGATTCTTGCAATGGGAGAAGTGCATGGTTTTGGGTTCATACCGTGCGGTGACCTCAACCAGTGACAGAAGGGGTAGCGAGGCACGCATCGTGTTGTTGCCATCAAGGGTAAAAAGATGGGGTTTTCATTATTGGTTTGAGATTATCCCTCTACATCATGTCATCTTGCTTAAGGCGTTACTCTGTTCGTCATGAACTCAATACACTAGATGCATGCTGGATAGCGGTCGATGTGTGGAGTAATAGTAGTAGATGCAGAAAGTATCAGTCTACTTGTCTCGGACGTGATGCCTATATGTATGATCATTGCCTTAGATATCGTCATGACTTTGCGCGGTTCTATCAATTGCTCGAGAGTAATTTGTTCACCCACCGTGATATTTGCTATTTTGAGAGAAGCCTCTAGTGAACACTATGGCCCCCGGGTCTACTCCACACCATATTTTCAGCCTTATACTTTTTACTTCGTTGCATTTTCCGCCTTCTGATATCACTTTGCAAGCAATCTTGAAGGGATTGACAACCCCTTTGAAGAGTTGGGTGCAAGCTTGTTTGTGTTTGCGCAGGTACTCTAGACTTGACGAGACCCTCCTTCTGGATCGATACCTTGGTTCTCAAACTGAGGGAAATACTTATTGCTCCTGTGTTGCATCACCCTTTCCTCTTCAAGGGAAAAACCAACGCAAGCCCAGCCTCCGTCAGCGTGTCAATTTCTGGCGTTGTTGTCTGTTGCCATAGCAGCGATGTAAGACGTCCGCCACCCATAAGTGACATGGATAGCACCCCTCACAGGAAAAAATACTTTGTGGCGAGCAAAAACTATGGCTCGCCACAGTCATTTAAATAACCTCTCGCGGGCGCTTCGGCGGCCCCGCCACAGGTATGTCCTCTCAATTTGGGCATCCGGCAGAAATATATAGTGGCAGATAATTATCACTGCTCGCCACTGCCAGGTCATCTACTTGTGGCGGGCAACAGTTGTTGCTCGTCACAGCTGAGTTACGTAATGAAGTCTTGTCCAGGAGATTGTACCAGTGATGGGTTCCATTCCTTGTCCGCCACAATTGAGCTTCTAGTTGTGGTGGGCGTTGTTTGTTACCCGTCGCTGCTTATTTTCATAAATAGCTATGATGGGTTACCCACTACGCCAGCCACTAAATTGTGATCACCTATAAGCCCTTTCCCAATAGTGGACTAACAAATGATGTGTGGATGCCTGATGGAAGATCCAAGAATATGGAAGTACCAGTGGCTAAAATTGCAGAGAGCCAAACTTTGATCCTTGCCAAGTTTGCACGTAAACCGGAACTAACCCGGTTGAATATGTCAAGATGGTAAGAAGCAACAAAGAGAAGACCGAAAAAATGGACACAAGCCATGTCCTAGAATATAATTATACTGGTGCAGACTTTGTAAAGATGATATCAATGAAGTACCCAATGATCGAGGTATCTAATAATCAAACATATAATGATCAAGTTGCAGCCATGGTACATGAGTTAGATGATGAAAGAAAGAAGCTCTACAGGAAGTTACTAGCTAACCAAGAAGATGCTTTTGAGCCTAGTATAGATATTGAGATTGTTTTGAATAAGTTCAATGCTTTATGTGATCTTGGGGCTAGTTTTTCCACTATCCGTATGTATATTTATGATAGTCTCAATCTAGGGCATTATGCTACTACTGAAATTAGATTGAGTATGGATAATTCTACTTTTACTCGGGTAGTAGGAATTAAGAATGGACTTATAATCAAAATAAATGATTTCCATGTCATGATTGATCTTGCGATAGTTGATATGCCTAAAGATCATATTGCTCTTGTAGTTCTCGGTAGCCTTTTATAAGTGTTGGGGAACGTCGCATGGGAAACAAAAAATTTCCTACGCGCACGAAGACCTATCATGGTGATGTCCATCTACGAGAGGGGATGTGTGATCTACGTACCCTTGTAGACCGTACAGCAGAAGCGTTAGTGAACGCGGTTGATGTAGTGGAACGTCCTCACGTCCCTCGATCTACCCCGCGAACCGTCCCGCGATCAGTCCCTCGATCTAGTGCTGAACGGACGGCACCTCCGCGTTTAGCACACGTACAGCTCGACGATGATCTCGGCCTTCTTGATCCAGCAAGAGAGACGGAGAGGTAGAAGAGTTCTCTGGCAGCGTGACGTCGCTCTGGAGGTTGGTGATGATCTTGTCTCGGCAGGGCTCCGCCCGAGCTCCGCAGAAACGCGACCTAGAGGTGAAACCGTGGAGATATGTGGTCGGGCTGTCGTGGCAAAGTTGTGTCAAATCAGCCCTAAAACCTCCGTATATATAGGGGGAGGAGGGGGAGCCTTGCCTTGGGGTCCAAGGACCCTCAATGGCTTCGGCCGAGCCAAGGGGGGCAACCCTCCCCTTCCAAACCAAGTCCAACTAGGTTTGGAAGGAGGAGTCCTTCCCCCTTTTCCCAGCTCCTCTTTTTTTTCTTTTCTCTTTCATTTTCTTCCTATGGCGCATAGGGCCTTCTTTGGATGTCCCACCAGCCCACTAAGGGCTGGTGCGCCACCCCCAAGTCCTATGGGCTTCCCCGGGGTGGGTTGCCCCCCCCCCCCCCGGTGAACACCCAGAACCCATTCGTCATTCCCGGTACATTCCCGGTAACTCCGAAAACCTTCCGGTAATCAAATGAGGTCATCCTATATATCAATCTTCGTTTCCAGACCATTACGGAAACCCTCGTGACGTCCGTGATCTCATCCGGGACTCCGAACAACATTCGGTAACCAACCATATAACTCAAATACGCATAAAACAACGTCGAACCTTAAGTGTGCAGACCCTGCGGGTTCGAGAACTATGTAGACATGACCCGAGAGACTGCTCGGTCAATATCCAACAGTGGGACCAGGATGCCCATATTGGATCCTACATATTCTGCGAAGATCTTATCGTTTGAACCTTAGTGCCAAGGATTCATATAATCCCGTATGTCATTCCCTTTGTCCTTCGGTATGTTACTTGCCCGAGATTCAATCGTCAGTATCCGCATACCTATTTCAATCTCGTTTACCAGCAAGTCTCTTTACTTGTTCCGTAATACAAGATCCCGCAACTTACTCTAAGTCACATTGCTTGCAAGGCTTGTGTGTGATGTTGTATTACCGAGTGGGCCCCGAGATACCTTTCCGTCACACGGAGTGACAAATCCCAGTCTCGATCCATACTAACTCAACGAACACCTTCGGAGATACTTGTAGAGCATATTTATAGTCACCCAGTTACGTTGCGACGTTTGATACACACAAAGTATTCCTCCGGTGTCAGTGAGTTATATGATCTCATGGTCATAGGAACAAATACTTGACACGCAGAAAACAGTAGCAACAAAATGACACGATCAACATGCTATGTCTATTAGTTTGGGTCTAGTCCATCACGTGATTCTCCTAATGACATGATCCAGTTATCAAGCAACAACACCTTGTTCATAATCAGAAGGCACTGACTATCTTTGAACAACTGGCTAGCCAACTAGAGGCTTGCTACCGGCAGTGTTTTGTCTATGTATCCACACATGTATATAAGTCTTCATTCAATACAATTATAGCATGGATAATAAACGATTATCTTGATACAGGAATTATAATAATAACTATATTTATTATTGCCTCTAGGGCATAATTCCAACAGTCTCGCACTTGCACTAGAGTCAATAATCTAGCCCTCACATCATCATGTGAATTACACTGTAATAAATCTAACACCCATACAGTTCTGGTGTTGATCATGCTTTGCCCATGGAAGAGGTTTAGTCAACGGGTCTGCTACATTCAGATCCATGTGCACTTTGCATATATTTACGTCCTCCCCTTCGACTTAGTCGCGGATGAGGTTGAAGCGTCGTTTGATGTGTCTGGACTTCTTGTGAAACCGTGGTTCCTTTGCTAGGGCAATGGCACCCGTGTTGTCACAGAACAAGGTTATTGGATTCAGTGCACTTGGCACCACTCCAAGATCCGTCATGAACTGCTTCATCCAGACACCCTCCTTAGCCGCCTCCGAGCCAGCCATGTACTCCGCTTCACATGTAGAATCTGCTACGACGCTCTGCTTGGAACTGCACCAGCTTACCGCACCCCCATTTAGAATAAATACATATCCGGTCTGCGACTTAGAGTCGTCCGGATCTGTGTCGAAGCTTGCATCGACGTAACCTTTTACGGCGAGCTCTTCGTCACCTCCATACACGAGAAACATCTCCTTAGTCCTTTTCAGGTACTTCAGGATATTCTTGACCGCCGTCCAGTGATCCACTCCTGGATTACTCTGGAACCTACCTGCCATATTTATGTCCAGGCTAACATCCGGTCTAGTGCACAGCATTGCATACATGATAGAACCTATGGCTGAAGCATAGGGGACGGTGCTCATATGCTCTCTATCCTCATCAGTTGCTGGGCACAGAGTCTTACTCAATCTCGTACCTTGTAAAACTGGCAAGAACCCTTTCTTGGACTGTTCCATTTTGAACTTCTTCAAAACTTTATCAAGGTATGTGCTTTGTGAAAGTCCTATCACGCGTTTTGATCTATCCCTGTAGATCTTAATGCCTAGAATGTAAGCAGCTTCTCCTAGGTCCTTCATAGAGAAACTTTTATTCAAATAATCCTTTATGCTCTCCAAAAACTCTACGTTGTTTCCAATCAGCAATATGTCATCCACATATAATATTAGAAACGCCACAGAGCTCCCACTCACTTTCTTGTAAATACAAGATTCTCCAACCACTTGTATAAACCCAAATGCTTTGATCACCTCATCAAATCGTTTGTTCCAACTCCGAGATGCTTGCACCAGTCCATAAATGGATCGCTGGAGCTTGCACACTTTGTTAGCATTCTTAGGATCGACAAAACCTTCGGGTTGCATCATATACAACTCTTCCTTAAGGAAACCGTTAAGGAACTCCGTTTTGACATCCATCTGCCAGATTTCATAATCGAAAAATGCTGCTATTGCTAACATGATTCTGACGGACTTAAGCATCGCTACGGGTGAGAATGTCTCATCGTAGTCAACTCCATGAACTTGTGAAAAACCCTTTGCCACAAGTCGAGCTTTATAAACGGTCACATTGCCGTCAGCGTCCGTCTTCCTCTTAAAGATCCATTTGTTCTCAATAGCCTTGCGGCCCTCAGGTAGTACTTCCAAAGTCCACACTTTGTTCTCATACATGGATCCTATCTCGGACTTCATGGCTTCTAGCCATTTGTTGGAATCTGGGCCCACCATTGCTTCTTTATAATTTGCAGGTTCATTGTTGTCTAACAACATGATTGACAAGACGGGATTACCGTACCACTCTGGAGCAGCACGTGGTCTCGTCGACCTTCGTGGTTCGACAGAAACTTGAACCGGAGTTTCATGATCATCATCATTAACTTCCTCCTCAACTGGCATCGCAATGACAGAGGTTTCCCCTTGCCCTGCGCCACCATCTAGAGGGATGAGAGGTTCGACAACCTCATCAAGTTCTATCTTCCTCCCACTCAATTCTCTCGAGAGAAACTCCTTCTCGAGAAAAGCTCCGTTTTTTAGCAACAAACACTTTGCCCTCGGATTTGAGATAGAAGGTGTACCCAACTGTCTCTTTTGGGTAACCTATGAAGATGCACTTTTCCGCTTTGGGTTCAAGCTTTTCAGGCTGAAGCTTTTTGACATAAGCATCACATCCCCCAAACTTTAAGAAACGACAACTTTGGCCTTTTGCCATACCACAGTTCGTATGGTGTCGTCTTAGCGGATTTTGATGGTGCCCTATTTAAAGTGAATGCAGCTATTTCTAATGCATAACCCCAAAACGATAACGGCAAATCGGTAAGAGACATCATGGATCGCACCATCTCTAATAAAGTACGATTACGACATTCGGACACACCATTACGCTGTGGTGTTCCAGGCGGTGTCAACTGTGAAACAATTCCACATTGTCTTATGTGAGCACCAAACTCAAAACTCAGATATTCACCCCCACGATCAGACCATAGGAACTTGATCTTCTTGTTACGATGATTTTCAACTTCACTCTGAAATTGCTTGAACTTTTCAAATGTTTCAGACTTGTGCTTCATTAAGTAGACATAACCATATCTACTCAAATCGTCAGTGAAGGTGAGAAAATAACGATATCCGCCGCGTGCCTCTACGCTCATCGGACCACACACATCGGTATGTATGATTTCCAACAAGTCACTTGCATGCTCCATTGTTCCAGAGAACGGAGTTTTAGTCATCTTGCCCATGAGGCATGGTTCGCACGTGTCAAGTGAATCAAAGTCAAGTGACTCCAAAAGTCCATCGGCATGGAATTTTTTCATGCGCTTTACACCAATATGACCTAAGCGGCAGTGCCACAAAAATATGGCGCTATCATTATTAACTCTAACTCTTTTGGTCTCAATGTTATGTATGTGTGTATCACTATCAAGATTCAATATGAACAATCCTCTCACATTGGGTGCATGACCATAAAAGATGTTACTCATAGAAATAGAACAACCATTATTCTCTGACTTAAAAGAGTAACCGTCTCGCAATAAACAAGATCCAGATATAATGTTCATGCTCAACGCAGGCACTAAATAACAATAATTCAAGTTCATAACTAATCCTGATGGTAACTGAAGTGAAACTGTGCCGAAGGCGATTGCATCAACCTTGGAACCATTTCCTACGTGCATCGTCACTTCATCTTTCGCCAGCCTTCGTCTATTCCGAAGTTCCTGTTTCGAGTTGCAAATATGAGCAACAAAACCGGTATCGAATACCCAGGCACTACTACAAGAGCCGGTTAAGTACACATCAATAACATGTATATCAAATATACCTGATTTTTCTTTGGCCGCCTTCTTATCAGACAGATACTTGGGGCAATTGCGCTTCCAGTGACCCATACCCTTGCAATAATAACACTCTGTTTCAGGCTTAAGTCCAGCTTTAGGTTTCTTCGTCGGATTGGCAATAGACTTGCCGCTATTCTTTGAATTACCCTTCTTGCCTTTGTCGTTTCTCTTGAAACCAGTGGTCTTATTCACCATCAACACTTGATGCTCTTTACGGAGTTCAGACTCTGCGACTTACAGCATCGCAAACAACTCGCCGGGAGACTTGTTCATCCCTTGCATGTTGTAGTTCAACACAAAGCCTTTATAGCTTGGCGGCAGTGATTGAAGGATTCTGTCAGTGATAGCTTCTTGCGGGAGTTCAATCCCCAGCTCAGCTAGACGGTTTGAGTACCCAGACATTTTGAGCACATGTTCACTGACAGACGAGTTCTCCTCCATCTTGCAGGCATAGAATTTATCGAAGGTCTCATACCTCTCGATCCGGGCGTTCTTCTGAAAGATAAACTTCAACTCCTGGAACATCTCAAATGCTCCATGACGCTCAAAGCGACATTGAAGTCCCGGTTCTAAGCCATACAAGACTGCACATTGAACTACTGAGTAGTCCTCCTTACGTGCTAACCAAGCGTTCTTAACATCCTGATCAGCCATAGCGGGTGGTTCATCTCCTAGCGCAGCATTAAGGACATAATCCTTCTTCCCATCTTGTAAGATTAGCTTAAGATTACGAGCCCAGTCTACAAAGTTGCTTCCATCATCTTTCAACTTAGCTTTCTCTAGGAACGTATTAAAATTCAGGCTGACTGTCGCGTGAGCCATGATCTACAACACAAATATATTCAAAGTGGACTTAGACTATGTTCAAGATAATTAGAGTTTAACTTAGTCAAATTACTCGCTAAACTCCCACTCAAAAAGTACATCTCTCTAGTCATTTGAGTGGTTCATGATCCACTTACACTAGCTCAAGTCCGATCATCACGTGATTTGAGTATAGTTTCAGTGGTAAGCATCCCTATGCTAATCATATCATCTATATGATTCATGATTGAACTTTCGGTCTCATGTGTTCCGAGGCCATGTCTGCACATGCTAGGCTCGTCAAGCTTAACCCGAGTGTTCCGTGTGCGTAACTGTTTTGCACCTGTTGTATGTGAACGTTGAGTCTATCACACCCGATCATCACGCGGTGTCTCGAAACGACGAACTGTAGCAACGGTGCACAGTCGGGGAGAACACAATTTCGTCTTGAAATTTTAGTGAGAGATCACCTCATAATGCTACCTTCGTTCTAAGCAAAATAAGGTGCATAAAAGGATTAACACCACATGCAATTCATAAGTGACATGATACGGCCATCATCACGTGCTCCTTGATCTCCATCACTAAGCACCGGCACGATCTTCTTGTCACCGGCGCCACACCATGATCTCCATCAACGTGTCACCATCGGGGTTGTCGTGCTACTCATGCTATTACTACTAAAGCTACATCCTAGCAAAATAGTAAACACATCTGCAAGCACAAACGTTAGTATAAAGACAACCCTATGGCTCCTGTCGGTTGCCGTACCATCGACGTGCAAGTAAATATTATCTATTACAACATGATCATCTCATACATCCAATATATCAGATCACATCGTTGGCCATATCACATCACAAGCATACCGTGCAAAAACAAGTTAGACGTCCTCTAATTTTCTTGTTGCATGTTTTACGTGGTGACCATGGGTATCTAGTAGGATCGCATCTTACTTACGCAAACACCACAACGGAGATATATGAGTTGCTATTTAACCTCATCCAAGGACCTCCTCGGTCAAATCCGATTCAACTAAAGTTGGAGAAACTGACACTTGCTAGTCATCTTTGAGCAACGGGGTTACTCGTAGCGATGAAACCAGTCTCTCGTAAGCGTACGAGTAATGTCGGTCCAAGCCGCTTCAATCCAACAATACCGCGGAATCAAGAAAAGACTAAGGAGGGCAGCAAAACGCACATCACTGCCCACAAAAAAATTTGTGTTCTACTCGAGAAGACATCTACGCATGAACCTAGCTCATGATGCCACTGTTGGGGAACGTCGCATGGGAAACAAAAAATTTCCTATGCGCACGAAGACCTATCATGGTGATCTCCATCTACGAGAGGGGATGTGTGATCTACGTACCCTTGTAGACCGTACAGCAGAAGCGTTAGTGAATGCGGTTGATGTAGTGGAATGTCCTCACGTCCCTCGATCCGCCCCGCGAACCGTCCCGCGATCAGTCCCACGATCTAGTGCCGAACGGACGACACCTCCGCGTTCAGCACACGTACAGCTCGACGATGATCTCGGCCTTCTTGATCTAGCAAGAGATACGGAGAGGTAGAAGAGTTCTCCGGCAGCGTGACGGCGCTCCGGAGTTTGGTGATGATCTTGTCTCGGCAGGGCTCCGCCCGAGCTCCGCAGAAACGCGATCTAGAGGTGAAACCGTGGAGATATGTGGTCTGGCTGTCGTGGCAAAGTTGTGTCAAATCAGCCATAAAACCTCCTTATATATAGGGGGAGGAGGGGGAGCCTTGCCTTGGGGTCCAAGGACCCTCAAGGGCTTCGGCCGAGCCAAGGGGGGCAACCCTCCCCTTCCAAACCGAGTCCAACTAGGTTTGGAAGGAGGAGTCCTTCCCCCTTATCCCACCTCCTCTTCTTTTCTCTTTGATTTTCTTCCTATGGCGCATAGGGCCTTCTTGGTCTGTCCCACCAGCCCACTAAGGGCTGGTGCGCCACCCCCAAGGCCTATGGGCTTCCCCGGGGTGGGTTGCCCCCCCCCCCCCCCCCCCGTGTACACCCGGAACCCATTCGTCATTCCCGGTAACTCCGAAAACCTTCCGGTAATCAAATGAGGTCATCCTATATATCAATCTTTGTTTCCAGACCATTCCGGAAACCCTCGTGACGTCCGTGATCTCATCCGGGACTCCGAACAACATTCGGTAACCAACCATATAACTCAAATACGCATAAAACAACGTCGAACCTTAAGTGTGCAGACCCTGCGGGTTCGAGAACTATGTAGACATGACCCGAGAGACTCCTCCGTCAATATCCAACAGTGGGACCTGGATGCCCATATTGGCTCCTACATAGTCTACGAAGATCTTATCGTTTAAACCTCAGTGCCAAGGATTCATATAATCCTGTATGTCATTCCCTTTATCCTTCGGTATGTTACTTGCCCGAGATTCGATCGTCAGTATCCGCATACCTATTTCAATCTCGTTTACTGGCAAGTCACTTTACTCGTTCCGTAATACAAGATCCCGCAACTTACACTAAGTCACATTGCTTGCAAGGCTTGTGTGTAATGTTGTATTACCGAGTGGGCCCCGAGATACCTTTTCGTCACACGGAGTGACAAATCCCAGTCTCGATCCATACTAACTGAACGAACACCTTCGGAGATACCTGTAGAGCATCTTTATAGTCACCCAGTTACGTTGTGACGTTTGATACACACAAAGTATTCCTCCGGTGTCAGTGAGTTATATGATCTCATGGTCATAGGAACAAATACTTGACACGCAGAAAAGAGTAGCAACAAAATGACACGATCAACATGCTATGTCTATTAGTTTGGGTCTAGTCCATCACGTGATTCTCCTAATGACGTGATCCAGTTATCAAGCAACAACACCTTGTTCATAATCAGAAGACACTGACTATCTTTGAACAACTAGCTAGCCAACTAGAGGCTTGCTAGGGACAGTGTTTTGTCTATGTATCCACGCATGTATATAAGTCTTCATTCAATACAATTATAGCATGGATAATAAACGATTATCTTGATACAGGAATTATAATAATAACTATATTTATTATTGCCTCTGGGGCATAATTCCAACAATAAGGACTATCAAAGATGTGATAAATGTGTTTGAGGGAAATGTGAGATTTGACTTACCCTGTCAAGATCCCTTTGTAAGACATTTCCACAGGAAAAATAAAATGAAGCCCTATACAGGAGATAGCATTATTTTTTATCCCAGAAGTTATGGTCTTTGTGTGCTTGCACCACCTTGATCACCACTACGGTCGAGATAACCGATAGAAAACAAGCGCCTATGAGAGGCAACCCATGCGAATAAAGTAGATATGTAAGCTTTTATTTTGTTTTCAATAAATAGAGTGATAGAAGGTCTAGATAAATAAGTTGAGTTTGTCAGAGTCGTTCTAACGAAGGCTTTGCGATGTGAAAATTAAGTTATATGTTCTATGGACGTTCGGATGCCTAGAAATATGCCTATATATTGTCTTGGTACTAACCACACAGGAAACCGTAGAAAAGTATGACATTCAAAAGAAACAGGTCAACCCACGGCCTTTCGGGCAACCACTACAGTCGCTTGGGTGGTCGCATAACTTCTTGGCGGTTCTAGCAAAAACACCCAGAGGAAACATATTGAACGACAACCTTCCATATGGAAGCAAGCGCTTGCATGGGTGGTCGTTTGACATTTTCACAAAAACAAGGAGTCCAGAGGATTTAATGGCATTTCATATTGGCGCATGTGCATATATAAGCAGTCGTATGATATCCTCGACCAAAAGAAGAAAAGTCCAGAACGTTCGACATCGTTCCATAAATATCGCTTTTGAACATTTTTGTGGTCGCATAAGGGATGTTCAATCGTAGGTAAGTGTGACGCCCTCCGTTTAATCGTACGCTAATTATACACGCAAATGCGTACGATCAAACTGAAGGACTCACGGGAAGATATCACAACACAACTCTGCACACAAATAAAACAATATTAGCTTCATATTACAAGCCAGGGGCCTCGAGGGCTAGAATACAGAAGCTCGATAAACACACGAGTCAGCGGAAGCAACAATATCTGAGTACAGACATAAAACATGGGGTGCCTTAGAGAAGGCTAGCAAAAAAGATACAACGATCGAACGAGGCGAGACCTCCTGCCTGGGAACCTCCTAACTACTCCTGGTCTTCAGCGGCCTCCACGTAGTAGTAGGCATTGTCGGGGTAGCAGTCGTCGGCAGCGGGAACCTCCATCTCCTGGGCTCCATCATCTGGTCGCAACACGGATCAAGGGGACAAAGGGGGAGCAAAGCAACGGTGAGTACTCATCCAAAGTACTCGCAAGTCTTATATCAGAACTATTCTAAGTATCCATCAGTATCAAAGAAGGGGGTTGGTTATATGTGGACTGACTGCAGCAATGCAAGAATAGAAAGAGAAGGCCTAGTCCTATAGAAGACTAGCATCTTCAGGGTCTTGCACCAATAGACAAGAGTAGAACAGGTGTAACACAATTAATAGTCATATTATTGCAGCAATATTAAAGTGAGGTCACGCCGAGAGATCCTCCCTCGACTCCCTGCGAGGAAGCAATCCTGAGACAACTAATTCCAGTTAAGTAACAATTGTAGTTGTATAAGATCAGGGCACAACTCCAAGTCGTCCTGTAACCGTGGACACGGCTATTCGAATAGATAAGTTCTTCCCTACAGGGGTGAATAAGATATTCCCCGACGCGCTCGATAACACTCTGGTCGGACACACTTTTCTGGGTCCTGTACGGCCTCGGAATATCGACACATCGTAGCCCCACCTAAGCTTAGCAGAGAGGCCAACCCGCCGGTCTAACTGCTAAGCACAGAGGGTTCATGGGCCCACTTCCCCTTCGCACTCCCGCACGATGCGAGGGCAGCCGACCTCAGTCCTAGCACCCCTTAATACAAGAGCGATGCATCTCGGGACCACTCGGGCGCTCGCCGCTACATCGCTGACGTCTGACGAGCTTCGGCTGATACCGCGATGTCGAGTACCCATAATTCTTCCCACGCAGACGGTTAGTGCGTAATAAGGCCTTCTGACCAACCCAGATCAAATACCCAAATCCATTATCATTTTAATTAGGCCATCGACACAATCTCGCGGGAATCCACCCGTCTTAACAACTAATCACCAATGATCCCAGTAACATGGTCGAGTAACTGTGTGGTTGTAATATCGAGGGGAATCCGAGGTATCACCCTTGTTGGATTCCGAACGATGTATCCGTCAAGGTGGGCTTAGAGGAATCACCCTCGGGGGTCCCACACTTGAGGGGTTGCACAACAGAGGCATCGTCGGGAGTGGTGAAGGAGGAATCACCCTCGATAACCACGACTGACTAGATGTACTATAGAGATATCATCAGGAGTACTTAACGAGGTGTCACCCTCGGTACCCGATAGTATCCCGGTAGCGTCGTACAAATAAGGGGGGTGTATGTGCTGTGTCGGGTCTGGCTCGTCGATCAAGGATCGAGATTTGAAAACAAAGCGGGGCAACTGGACTACGAATGTTAGAGGGGATGACTGCTCCACCTATACTAAGAAGATTAAAGGTGCAGTACTGAAAGTAGCAGTTCATCAAAAACAGGCTATGCATCAGATATAGGAGCTAACTACAACAGTAGCAAAATACTAATGCAAGCAGTAGGAAGAAAGACATAGGCGATAAGGAATGATCAAGGGGGTTTGCTTGCCTTGCTGCTCTGCGGCAAAAGGCTGGTCGGCACGGTCGTAGATGTACCCGGCAGCAGCGGCAGTCTCGGGGTCTACCGGTAAGAAGAGGGGGAAGAAACAATAAATAATAGCAACGGTGCAACACAATGCATGACATGGCAAGATGCACGCTAGACATGAGCTAACGCAGCAACATCCGTCATAGACGGGTCGGAAGAACTGACGATATTTTCTGGGTCTCGGGCTACTACTGGTCGGACGGAAAACGATGGAAAAGTTCCACGTTTGCTATGCTAGGGACGTGTGACACACGAATGTACCGTGTATCCGGGTTCGTCTCGTTCTGTTGATCAACTTTCATGTTGAAAATATTTTGATCAGACTTACGGATTATTTTATAGTAATTTTTAAAGTTTTAATTAATATTTAGGAATAAAAAAATATTTAATTAATTTAATTAAATGCTATTACGACATCAGCATGATACCATGCTGATATCAGCAGTTGACTGGTCAACTGACGAGTGGGTCCCATGCGTCATAGACTCAAGTTTTTAATTAGGTTTAATATTAATTAATCAGATTAATTTACTGGGGGGGACCCAATTGTCATACTCTAATTATTCTAATTACCTATTTAATTAATTAACTAAATAAGTAAATATTATATCTATTTAGTTATTTAATAAAAACATATTTTTATTTTTATATTTTCATTTTCATTTTTTTAAAAGAGGGTGTGGGGCCTCCTTGTCATAGACAGCGGGGTGTGTTGGCCCCACCAGTAAGTGACATAGGCCACATACAATTTACACACACATATTAAACATAACGTATTTTCATTTCACTTATACATACACATATACGCAATACATACAAAAATACTTGCATGCATCTCATACACACATACATACACATATACACCTTTTTATTTTCCTTTTTTTTCTCACATCTCATCTCCAACCTCCGTGGCATTTCTGTGTACATCTCTCTCATCTCAACACATAGAGAGGGGGCTATCTACACCTACACCTACATGATCTCAACGACGCCGGAACGGAGCGCCGACTGCCGGAATGGAACCGGGAGAGGGAGGAGGAGAGAAAGGCCGGGGGCCGGGCTCACCGACGTTGACGAGAGGGCCCGGTGTAGCTGGAGTTCTCAGGAGGTGCGGAGGGGACGGCGAGGAGGAGCCCGAGGTGGTGACGGTGGCGGTTCCGGCGAGGTTGTTGACGAAGGGACCGGCCGGTTGGTGGAGCAGGGCGACGGGGACGGCGCCTCGGTTGAGGCCGGCGGGGAGAGGGCAACCTCCCTGCTCGATCCCTCCTAGACCGAGCGGGAGGGAGGGAGCCCGATGGGGAGGAGCTCGGTCGGCGGGGGCGAGGCAGGGCCGCCGGAGGGAGGGAGCTCCGGCCGGTTGGTGCTAGTTGGTACAAGTGGCGACGGGAGGAGAGGCAGGGCAGGGAGAGGGGCGATCTGGACAGGTGGGGAGATGAGAGGAGGGCGAGGTGGAGAGAGAGACCGAGGTGGGGGGGCAGCCTCGGTCCAGGGGAGGCAACAGGCGGCGCTGAGGGGAGATGGTGGCGAGCGCAGTGGGGAATCGAGGGGAGGGGCTTCGTCTCGGTGGTGGTGAGACCGAGAGAGAGGGAGGGTTCTGGCGCGGTAGGTGGGCATGGGTTGGTGGGGCTCGTGGGGAGGATAGGTGGCGGCGGACAGGGAGTGGGTAGGGCGAGCGGTTCGGCTAGGGTTGGCCCGGTGCGGGGGGGCTTTATACCCCCACGTGATGGGCTGGATGGCGGGGCCGGCTGGGCAAATTTTGGCCCAGTTGGGCCAGGGGGTTTTGAGTTTTTTTTAATATTCTTTTATTATTATCTTTAATTATTTTCTTTCATTTATTTATTTTACACAAAGCTTCTCTTTTAAATATATAGGGATTACCTAATAATTCCAAAAGTGCCCGATTCACATTTATAATTCGTTAGAGAATTTTTATAATTCCCCGACGTTTTTATTTCAACAACATAAAACCTTTCTCGTTCGACTTTATGTTTAAGTTTTGAATCTTAATTCGGTTTCAACTAACAATCGCGATAGCAATGAGAACAATCACCGTGACGTGGCATCATTAGCGTGTGATCATTGTAGCTTAATTACAATCATCACTGTAGCAAAAGTTGAGGATGTCACAACTCTCCCCTACTAACAAGAATTCTCGTCCCGAGAATTAAGAGGTAGAAGGAAAGAGCTTGGGGTATTCATCACGAATATAATCCTCGCGTTCCCAAATAACTTCAGCTTCAGAATGATTTGACCACTGCACTTTAAGGAACTTGGTGACTTTGCGACGAGTCTTACGTTCAGCTTGGTCGAGAATGTAGACCGGGTGCTCTTTATAAGAGAGGTCTTGTTGCAGCTCAAGCATATCATGATCCACTGCTCGAATAGGATCCTTGAAGCAGCGGTAGAGCTAAGAAACATGGAAGACATCGTGAACCTGAGAAAGGTTCGCCGGCAATTCCAATTGATAAGCCACTCTTCCACGCCTTTCGAGAACAGTGAAAGGACCAATATAGCGGGGATCTAACTTGCCCTTGATCCCAAAATGATGTACACCTCTCATTGGTGTGACACGAAGATAAGCCTTTTCATCAGGTTGATAGACCATATCTTGGTGATGATGGTCATACTGACTCTTCTGACGAGACTGAGCAGCCTTAAGATTCTCATGAATAATGCGGACTCGATCTTTAGTATGTTGGATAATATCCGGACCAAAGAGTGATTGGTCCATTGAATGGTGGCTCAAGAATTTCATACGAAGCCAAGTGTAAAGGTTACCTTGGCGTCAAAGGATGTACAGGAGAGTCAGGTTTCAACCCTGCGGAACTTTGGGTTATGGGTCCACCATGTGGGCCGGGAGTAGGCAGAGGGGTGACATATTATATGGTCTTGGTAGCAAGACATGTCAGAGGTAGCATGTCAGTTATGTTGGCAACAACGTCGGTACCAAGGGCGGGGAACGAATAGAACCATATTCGTGCTCGTTACAACGAGGCGGGCCAATAGGCAAGGCTCTCGGCCACCGGCAGCTACCGGAATGTTATCCACAATAGTAACATGGTCTTACTGACATAGTTGTATACCGAGAATTTTACCTAAGCAGGGAATTGACACTGCTTAGATAGGTTATGCCACAAGAAAGGTTAAACAGACCAATAGGAAGTAAAAATGTGTTCACACACACAGGTATTAAAGTATACCATTCCTGAGGAAAACACAGAGTATGGTATACATAATAGGTCATCCAGTACATAACCATTTTGATAAAGAGGCAAGAAGAACTAAGATGTTTACACATACCACGCGGTCTGGATAGTTGATCAGGCACAATTTAGCATTGCGCTTCCAATGTTCCTGCTGAAATTTGAAGTACCACAGCCATGCTTCGGGTTAGCATCGACATGGTCATCAGATAAAGGTTGGACTTTGGGTACGCAAAGAATTCATCGAAATCAACTTATAAAATAAGCCATATAGTTTCCGCATGGAAGATGACGAATTTTACATATGGGAGGATTTATAACAATAGATCCTGCAGCCCGGTGTGCCAAACAAGACATCACCGTAGTGGGTTACATAAGACCAAAGTTATAATTATTGGGAAAATGTTCCAACCATCATATCTGCCCGAGATTTAGAGTTGGTTGGTGTTAAGATACCTCAGACTCAAGATGCGTGAGAAGAAAAGATGAAGATGCAAGATTCTCATGATATGAGCTACACAAGCAATTCTTGAACCATGAGTTTGATTGTAAGACACATGAACATCATGTCAAGACATTCGTGCCCATGTCGAATTCTTACGTCAAAATGCAACTGAGTTCTCATTTGGGAACCATCATCTGGGATAACAAGGTTCCATGTGTAAGGCTGGATTAGCTCTTATGAAGGAACTTCTTTTCCCTTGATCAAATCAGTCGGTGGCTTGGCGTGCTAAGATAAGTTATATGAAGTGAAGATAACAAATCTTCATAACATATAATCCTTCACACATGCATGAATGATTTGGTATTTCCCAAGAGGAAGCAAAACAAAACTTTCACATAATCACGGCGGAAAGATTGCACGTGAACTTTGGGAAATACACTTCTTCTATAAAACATATTCTTCATAAGCTAGGCACAAAGATAAAGCTTTCAAGGGCTTCATCGTGAACCATGAATATGTTGAGGGTGCGGTCGATGGGCTCAGCATCAATCCCTCAAGATTTTGGCAGGGATGAATTTCCAAAATTATAATATCGAGGAGATAGCATTTGTCAAATCAAATGGTATAATGTCGTATGCTCGAGGGAACAACAACAATTAAACATTGGTCGAAGGGTGCACTCCGAAATACGGATGGAGTAGCACAACTAATGTCAAAAATGATGAGTCAACACCCCACTCACTAAGAATGAAACAATCAATTGTTAACCTCAAGGCAACAGGGTTGCCAGAAGTATTGGAATCACACATCAGAGTTCACTTGTTGGTATTCCGGTTTGAAACAACACGGGACCAAGAAATGAATGGTGATGTCGAGAAGTATCATTATATCAAGAATCCTTAAGAGGTGCAATGATGATCACAACATTCTTGACAGAAAAGATAGTAATACTCCTAGGTAGAAGATAACATAAGCTGAATTGCAAGGAACTTAAGGGACAACACAAAACATGAACATGTTTGTGTTGGAGGGAAGGTAAACAATGATGTCGATGATAATACAATCATCGAGGGGCAAGGATGGTATTTGTCAACATGCATTCGATTGATACCCTGCAAGAGCTCAGAATGCTGATGATGATCACGACACATTTGTCGAGAAATTTCATGAAGATGTAATCGTTCAGCGACGACATCAAGCAAGGGAATGATGAAGCAAGAGGTTGTCGGAATCACAAATAAGACTGCTAGATTAGAATTGAGATTGCCTTTCAAGACAACCAACATGATGTGGAAAGCTCGATGCAAGCTTAACGCAAAGTTGGAATTGTGTTCCAGGGATGAAGGGTATAGATAGCATGGTTGAGCTCCAATATGACGATGATGATGTAGCTTAACACCTTGGAATGACATGATCGATTACAAACTCGTAAACAAGGAAGATTACTAAAAGTTGTTGAATCACAATGCATACTCGATTCAGTTATCGGTGTACTTGCGTGTCCAACGATTCAAAACACGAGGAAAACTAGAATAAATGAAAATATCATAGTTGATGAGGAGCTCACAAGATGTTATATAGCTCCGAGATATCCTCGGGCTACAAGGGATATTAATCGGAGGTAGATCAACATTAAGACTTGGACCGATGTATTGATCTGAAGAAGACCAGTACTATAACTCATCTAAGAATGAAATCAAGGTAGGACAACATGCTCAGAACCATGATTGCAAAGGACAAGATCACATATCCCAGATTGAAACCACAGAATGAATTAATTATTGATACGAGAAGTTTCTATGATAGGATCAACGTCGTTTCCATGGGTATGAACACAAAGTTCAAGGTCGACTCCCACTGCATCAATGCATCACCTGCCATTTACTCCTCGCCTTTGATAAGGTTGTAGCTTGGAAAGATTATCTGGAAAAACACCAGAAGAACAAGACTCATGAAACACTATTCAGGTCATATTGATTTAGGAAGGCATAGGTTCAACCCGTCGGGGCGTCTTAGGAACATATACCGCAAACTTCAAGAGTAATTGACACATGCTTGAAGGGCATGGCTGACAAGGGTATAGGATACAACTCATCAGAAGGAGAAGACACAGTTTACCAATGACATTATGTATCTAGGGAACAATATCACAAGGATTTTTTTAATGTAAAGGATGTCGTCGGATAATAACCCAGCAATGGGTCTGGCAATCCACAAAGGACCTGATGCGAGTATCAGTACTTAGTCAGAGGGAGATAGGATGCAATGCATCGGGTTATAGAACATCTGAAAAATACTGATACTTAATTACCAAAAGAATTAGGATTTCCAGGTTGGTATATCATAATCAGATGCTCCGATCAATTACTGGTAAGCTGAATGGACTTAGCTGATCAACCAACCAAAGTTAATTCGTCGAGAACCAGCTCTGCCTGGAAGGACGCCTGTGCCGGAAAGATACTGTATGAGTATCATCAGATGATTGTGTGCATCCACACAAAGGTAGAATCGATAAGATCGCAGGAAAATCCCAAAGGATTTTAATGAATGCTGCTAGACATGTGGATTTAACCATAACACAAGCAGGTGAGAAAGGTCAAAAGCAATAGGTTACTCGGGATTTCGAAAGGTCGAATATGAAAAGGATCGAGATGGACCTAGAGGGGGCGTGAATAGGTACAAATCCAAATTTTAACAATTACTTAGCAATTTTAGGCTAAAGTGCGGAATATAAGTGTAAGCCTAATAATTGCTATGACAAAGAGTAAGCTATTAGGAGTGAAGCAAGGCAAGCGGTAAAAAATAAGCAAATACAAGTATGTAATAAGGATTAACACAAGTAGAGAGTTAGGGTTAGGAATAACCAAAACTCCGAGAGAGACAAGAATGTATCCCGATGTTCACTTCCTTGGAGGGAAGCTACGTCGCCGTTAGAGGGGCGGATGTTACCACGAAGGCACACCAATGCCACGAAGGCTCACCCTATTCTCCCTTTGAGATAACTCCACGAAGGCGTTTCTCAACCACTAGTGGTAAGCCTTGAGGTGGCTTCCAAACCTTCACAAACTTTCCGGGGGATATCACAATGGTTTGATTCCTCTCTGAAGACTCCTACCGCCTAGGAGTCTCCAACCTCCAAGAGTAACAAGATCACGGGGATTGCTCAAAACTTACTCAAATCACAAATCACTTTGGTGGGAAGGAGGAGAGGGAGACGATCTATCTTTTGATTGGAACAACACTCAAAAGGACTCACAAATGCTCTTGGGATCTAGGATTTGGTGTAGACAAGAGTGAGTGAGAGGAAAGGTGTTCTTGGATGTGTCTTAGCTGTGTTGAACAGCCTTTCACGAGGTGGGAGAAGAGTATTTATAGTGTGGAGTGAAATCCAGCCGTTGGAGGTGCAATAAGTCACACAGGGTCCGGATGTCCGACACTTGTCGGCAGTCCGGGCGTCCATGAGGGGCCGGACGTCCGACAGAGGTCGGACGTCCGAGACCTTTAGGCATGACTAGAATTCTTCTGAGTTTATCAGCGGCCAGACGTCCGACAAGGGTCGGTCGTCCGAGGCCTATAGATGTGCCTGAACATGTTTCAATTCATCAGCATACGGACGTCTGGAGTGGCCCGGAAGTCCGTGTTATACAGCACAATTTCTACTGGTGGTGGCTTCCGGATTTCCGATGGGTGTCGGACGTCCGGCGCTCGGATGTCCAGAGGGAGCCAGATTTCCGAGATATAGTGCACACAAACTACTGGTGTTGACCTTCGGATTTCCGGAGCTTGGCCGGACGTCCGGCCCTCGGACGTCCGGAGGGAGCCGGATTTCCGAGATATAAGACTAACAAACTACTGGTGTCTGGCTGCGGATTTCCGAAGCCAGCCGGACGTCCGGCCCTCGGACGTCCGGAGGGAGCGGGATGTCCGAGGAGATTGGACATATGTTGAACTGTAGAGAGTGGACAGTATGTGGTGTTTGATATGGTTGTAGAGATGTGGTATGAGCAAGTTTATCGCAAAGCCTGTGATCCCCTCTTAATAGTGTGGGATCCCTATACTCAATATCAGTAAACTCAAAAGACTATTCTACAGCATCTCTTCTTAATCATGAGTCTTCTCGAAATATAACTCACCAATCTTTTAAGGCAACCTTTGGCACATAAATCTTAATCTACTAAAGTACTTGTCGTCCTGAGATACACTCAACAAGTAGGATTAGTTTCCTATGTATGTGTTGTCATTAACACCAAAAGACAATTAGGGGCATAGCATGCACTTTCAATCTCCCCCTTTTTGGTAGTTGATGACAACATATACATAGGTCTCAAAAATATTAACCATACATTATAGTCTAGGAGATATTTAGTACGGAGCTCCCCCTTAGGATATGCATGATAAAGAGATCGAAGCTCCAAATGGATCAACATGGAAGAATAATAGATCATCATAGAAATAAAGGAGCAAGACATAATAGTCTATGATGATATCATAGCAAATCACAACCATTCATAAGTAGCCATACATCAGTTTTATCCATTACATTAAATCTCCAAAGACTAAAAATGAGAGAATAAAAAATTTAACTACGATACATTACTCCCCTTTGACACCAAGTACCAAAAAGGGAGCCATCAATAACACCAACCAAACTCAGAGCTCATCACCATCATCAGCAGCATCATCAGCCAAACCACTGCCCCCAGCCTCGTCAAAGAACTCACACCACTCAGGACCAGAAGGGAAGCCAAAGTCAATGGAAGGAGCAGCAGGAGGGGCCTCATCATCACTCACAGTAAGATCGCCCGAGGCTCTCAGACGAGCCTTGAGGGCATTCTAAGAGGAAACTAAGCGGGAAACCACATCATGGGTTTGACCACACTGAAAGGAGACAGCCTTCATCAAAGCAGAGTGAGCTTTGCCAAGGAATTTGGCAATGCGACCGAGAGAAGCGGAGCTAGATGAAGGGGTGGCGGCCCGTGCAGCAGTGCGGCGAGTGGTAGTAGAGGAAGAAGGGGCGTGCTTGGGAGCAAAATCATTTGCCATGTGAGCAGGAATGGACCACTTGTGATGGATGTGAGTGGTAGCCATAGAGAAATCAGCAACGTGGTTAATAAGTATCTGGATGAAAGGAGCATGAGGAAAGGCTCGCTTGTACTGAAAGCTAGCAAGCCGAATCTCATGCCATAGGAAATGGGGCACATTGATTTTGGTCTTGGGGTTCTCGAACAAGTGGTACATGATGTCGATACAATAGCCACTGCAAGAACCCTTATCACCCATCTTGGGATAGATGGTGCGGATGACACACTGAAAGATGATGAAGTAAGGTGAGCGCCAGATGGATACCTGGTTAAGGTCCTTCTGGTGCTCATCCTCATCAAGCTCACGTAGTGGTTTGAGGAGGTGTCCACACACGTCAATAGTCTTAGGCGCATGGTTAGGATCATCCTTATGTATTTTATAACCGGAATGGGGAAAACCAAGTGCGGCAACAAAAGTAGCATAAGTGGCTTTGAAGCGAACGTCAGAGGTGATCCGGGTGACAGTGTTGTCGGAGCCAAAATGGCATGTGGCATAGAACTGGTGAATGGCAGCAGCATTATAGTCGAAATGAAAAGCAAACGGAGCGGCAAGCCCCGATGACTCAATAAGCTCAATCGCACCCGGATATTTCGCCGGGTGCTTGCGAATATGCTCAATATCAATGTAAAGATGATTAGATAACCCCTTAGGAACTATGATGGTGGAAAAGATGTCCGCCTGGACGTTTGTGCGAAAACGTGAATCCATAGAATCACTGCCAACCTCGTATTGATTTACGTCGCGGCGGAAAGTAAGATAGGAAGCTGCCCCAAGTGTGGTAAAGTTTGTGATATTACGACCTAACGTGGCAGGAGGCTCTAAGGATATGCGGCGAGCTTCACCTTCAGGCTGGGCAGGAGGCGGTTGTGGCATGTAGGATGCCCTGCGAGACCCGAGCTTGGACCTTCGAGCGACGGGTTGAGGAAGTTCCTCGGCGGCAAGCTCCTCCTCGAAGTCGGGTTCAGCATCATCAGACGGTGATGGAGACGGCGACTGCCGGGGCGGAGAACGCCGGGCAGCCCGTTTGAAGGGGCGGTGTGGCTCATCCGATTCTGACCCCGTGTTCATAGGGATGCGAGAGGATGAGCCGGCCACGGTCTTCCGAGCGGTGTGCTTGGTCTTGCCCATGGAGCCCTACGCGGATGAAGAATCCCCAGATGAGGAACGAACAAGGAGAGACATGGGATAAATCAAATCCACGCGAGAAAAGACGGAGGAGCAACCTGAGATGGATCCCGTGAAGAGTACGGACGGAGAAGTAGGGGATCCGCGGAGGAGATCGGCTTGATCTCGGGGGTGGCGACGCTGGGGAGGTGCTCCTCGAGCAGCTCCCAGGGCTAGCGGCGGCGGCTGGGGGGAAAAGGGGGTGCAGGGGGATTAGGGCAAAAGGCCCAGCCCCGCGCCCAGCTTTATATAGGGCCCCGAAGCGTCGGACGTCCGAGAGGCGTCGGACGTCCGAGAGGTTTCGGACGTCCGGAGGATGTTCTGGCGCCGGACGTTTGAGATGAGCCGGACGTCCGAGAGAGAGGGAGGAGAGGGGTGTTTTGATGATGATGACTTGCATGGTATAAATATATATATAACAAGCTATGAGCACTGTTTTCCTAGAAGCATTACATGCATGAAATGATCTGTGCGTACGTTGTAAGCTTAAAAACACATAGAATTACTACGCACTCCCCCTAAATATATGCGCACATCAAGACACAACCATAATGTGAGTGTATGTATGTGTGCAAGATTTCAAGATATATTGTCAAGCTCCAAGATACCAAGTTCACGCCTAAGTTGACAGAACCTAGCTACGCTAAGTGGCTTAGTGAAAATGTCGGCTAACTGCATGTCGGTACCCACATGGGTAATATCAATGTCACCCTTTTGCACATGGTCTCTCAAGAAATGATACCTAATATCAATATGTTTTGTGCGAGGGTGATCAATGGGGTTTACGGAGATCTTTATGGCACTTTCATTATCACAGAGAAGAGGAACGTGTCGATACATGATACCATAATCCTTCAGTGTTTGCCTCATCCATAGCAATTGAGTAGCACAGCTTGCGGCTGCAATATATTCGGCCTCGGCCGTGGAGAGAGAAACATAGTTCTGCTTCTTCGAGGACCAACTTACCAACGAGCGTCCAAGAAACTGACATGCACCAGAAGTGGATTTCCGTCCCACTTTATCACCGGCCCAATCCGCATCAGAATACCCAATAAGATCAAACTTTGCATCCTTAGGGTACCATAAGCCTAACTTTTGGGTGTGAACAAGGTATCTAAGAATGTGCTTAACCGCCGTGTGATGGATTTCCATGGGGGAAGCTTGAAATCTAGCACATATTCCTACACTTAACATGATGTCCGGTCTAGATGCGCAAAGGTAAAGCAGCGAACCAATCATGGAGCGATAAGTAGATGGGTCAAAAGGAATACCGTTTGAGTCTTCATTTAAAACTACATCAGTGGCCATGGGTGTCTTCATTGGTTTAGCATTTGTCATATCAAATTTCTCAAGAATTTCCTTGAGGTACTTCGTTTGAGACAAGAAAATCCCTTCTTGAAATTGTTGTATTTGAAAACCAAGGAAGAACTTCAAGTCCGTGTTGAGTGACATCTCAAAGGTCTTGGTCATGGAGGCCGCAAACTTCTTGCACAAATGGATGTTAGGAGAACCAAAAATGATGTCATCTACATAGATTTGGCATAAGATCAAATCACCATTTTCCCTCTTAGTAAAAAGAGTGGGATCGATCACCCCCACCACAAAGCCATCATCGAGTAGGAACTTCTTAAGATGATCGTACCAAGCACGGGGTGCTTGTTTAAGACCATAAAGTGCCTTGTGAAGTTTATATACATGGTCTTTGTGATGAGGGTCAACAAACCCAGGTGGTTGTGATACATATACCTCTTCTTGTAGAGGACCGTTAAGAAAAGCACTTTTCACATCCATTTGATTCAAGGTAAAACCATTGAAGGCAGCATAGGCCAATAAAATGTGAATGGACTCAAGACGAGCAACAAGGGCGAAAGTTTCACCAAACTCCAAACCTTCAACTTGGGAGTACCCCTGTGCTACTAACCTTGCCTTGTTGCGTAGAACAGTCCCGTTCTCATCTTCCTTGTTCTTGAAAATCCATTTAGTTCCAATAAAATTATGTTCTTCAGTTGGTCGTTCTACCAATGACCATACTTCATTGCGTGTGAAACTGTTTAGCTCTTCTTGCATAGCAAGTAGCCAGTCATTGTCACATAGTGCATCCTGAACCCCGTGTGGCACGGTACTAGAGACAAACGAAAAGTGAGCACAAAAGTTTGTTAATTGTTTACGAGTCACTCTACCTTCCGATACGCCTGTGAGGATTTGATCAATATCAACACGACCGGCCACACGTGGCATGATGGAGGTCAGGGTTTCACGAGGTTCAACTTCGTTTCCATCATCAATGTCCTCAACATATGGATCATTTATGTGCGGAGGAAGATATTCCTCTTCGCGTTGCACCTGTTGAGGTTCATCATCAAGCATACCCATACTTTGGTCTACCTCTTGAAGATCAACTTGTTCTTGAGTGTCATCTCCCACTTGATCCTCAAAAACTGCCATGATAGGTGTGCTAATATATTGTGGAGGTACGGGTAATGGACTGTCTTGAGGATGTGAGATGTTCTCATCATCTTCATCATCATCATGGGGTCTTTGTTCCATAGGCAGAAGTGCACCTACACCCATGTTTAAGATATCTTGTGGGGAGTCTTCTTCACCTGCAACATTTAGATCAACTTGCTCCCCATGGGAGCGGTTAAATTCATCAAACATCACGTCACAGGTTTCTATAACACATCCAGTGGATTTGTTGTAGACTCTGTAGGCGTGAGAGTTTGACCCATAGCCAACAAAAATCCCTTCAGTTGTTTTGGATTGAAATTTCCCTAACCGTTCCCGTTTGTTGAGGATGAAGCATTTGCATCCAAACACACGAAAGTACTTAACATTGGGCTTGTTCCCAGTTAGGAGCTCATATGGAGTTTTCTCCAATATTGATCGGAGGAAGAGCCGGTTTGATGCATGACATGCTGTGTTGACGGCCTCAGCCCAAAAGCTATGTGGTGACTTGTATTCATCTAACATGGACCTTGCCATTTCCACAAGTGTCCGGTTCTTCCTCTCTGCCACACCATTTTGTTGGGGGTGTAAGGTGCGGAGTACTGATGTTCAATCCCCTCATCACTAAGAAATTATTCTAGGGTGTAGTTCTTGAACTCAGAGCCATTATCACTTCTTACTGCCTTGATGTCCTTGTCAAACTTCCGCTGGGCTTGTTTGGCAAAGTCAATGAAAGTGACCTTCGTCTCGTCCTTGGACTTGAGAAAGAACACCCATGTATATCTTGAGTAATCATCAACAATGACTTGGCCATACTTTTTCCCTCCAAGACTTGCCCATGAAGGAGGCCCAAATAGATCAACATGAAGGAGCTCTAACGGCCTTGAAGTGGATACAACGTTCTTAGGTGGATGTCTTGATTGATGTTGCTTCCCAGCTATGCATGCACTGCACACACGATCTTTCTTAAAAGATACATTTGTTAGTCCAAGAATGTGATTACCGTTTAAGAGATTTTGAAGATTTTTCATGCCAACATGGGCGAGCCGGCGATGCCGCAGCCATCCCATGTCGGCCTTGGCCATTAGACAAGTTGTATGGAAAGTGCTCTCTTTCGAGAAATGAACCGTGTAAAGGTTGCCATCCAACTCTCCAACAAAAGCCACTTCAAGAGTGTCTCTCTTAAAAACTTTCACATCCGTTAGTCCAAATAGTGTGTCATAACCGACGGAAGCCAATTGGCGAACTGAAAGTAAATGATATTGAAGAGATTGGACAAGCATGACATTTGCAATAGACATGTCATTAGTGATTGCCACCTTGCCCAACCCAATTACCTGCCCTTTCGACCCTCCACCAAATACAATGCTCATGTATGGTCGAATGGCTTGCATGAAGTCATAGAGCAAGTTACTATCTCCGGTCATATGATTGGTGCATCCACTGTCGATCACCCATTTTGCTCCACCGGAGAAAACAGCCTGTAACGAATTAAGACTTGGTTTGAGGTACCCATTTTGTCATGGGGCCTTTCACATTAGTTACAGGAGTCTTAGGGACCCAAATGGCATAGAATCGAAATGCATTACGGGGACCAACGAATTTAGCATAAACTTCTCCTTCCTTTGATTTGCGTAGTACATAGGATGGAGGCATGAATTTGGTTGTCTTGTTGTGAGTAGACGGACCCCTAGTGGCCGATCCACCCACAACCTTACCTTTCTCCGTGTGTCCCTCTGGTACAAATATTTCCTTAAGAGGAGTGGTACACTTCAGAGGAGATGCACTTTTCTTGGCAGTGCTTGGGTTGAACCCAAGCCCTTTCTTGGCGACACCTCCATTGTGTCGACTTAAGATCTCATTGAGAGTCTTTTGTCCTTGTGCACATGTCATGAGACCTCTGTCTAGCTGTGCCCTTAACATACAGTTTTCCTCAAGGATAGATGTCAGTTCACTACTAGGGTTAGTAGTGCAGGTATCAACATTGATAATAGGTGAGTAGGCCTTAGCTAGAGTGTCAAGATAAGTGACCTTAAGTGCCTCAAAGCTCTTTGTAAGAGCAGTGAGTTTCTCTTCCTTGTCTTTGAGAGACAAGGATAGACGCTTAGAGTCCTTAGAAAGAGAAGCATGAGAGTTCACAAGTCGGTCTTTAACATTTAGTAATTCTCTGCACACATTTTCAGCCTTTTTCAAGGAGGCAAGATCATTAGCATGTTTATCAAGGTTTTCACCTACTTTTGAACATAATGCATCATTTTGTGCTTCCTCATAAAGGACTTTCTGCTCAAGGAGTTCATTTCTCTCCTTCTCCTCAGTGACGAGGGTTTCGAGTTCCTTGATGGTATTGGTGTGCTTACTCACCATTTCCATAAGTATGCGAAACATAGTGAGCTTCTTTCCTTTAAGAGAGCACATAAATTTATTCATTTTAGCAACCTTGGGATGATCTAAATCATCATCCTCATAATGATCTTCCGCATCAAGATACTCATCAGAGTGGGTAGAAACTAGACTCAAAGAGTTTAACCGTGGGTTTACCTTAACCTTATCATGGGAGCTTTGGTCTTCCCCATCTCCCATGGCAGTCTTTGCCATCAAACACTTGTGAGTGTTGCCCTTGTAGTCCTTCATATAGTTGTAGTGAACAACATCACCACTTTTGTTGACTAGCCTCAAGGTACTCTGTGTATCTTCAGCTACTCCGGCAACTCCACCAACATCTTCTGGATCTGATTCTTCTTGCGCAACCATTGCTCTTCCATCTGTCCTCTTGGACTTGGAGTTCATAGGGTTTGGTAACTTCTTCTTTACAAAGGTCTTTGGAAACCTTGGTTTGTCTTCTCTCTTCTCATAAGGGCAGTCGTTGGAGAAGTGGTTGGTTTCCTCACAGTTATAGCATTTCCTTACCTTCTTCTTTGGAAATCTTCCCTTGAACTTCCCTGCGCTGAACTTCTTCACAAAGAGAGCAATGTCCTCAAACGATGGGCTTTCATCAGAGTCAACATCATCACCATCTTGACAGTCATCATCACCTTCTTATTCTTCACTTTCTTCTTTGTCATACTCATGCTTGGCTTTCAAAGCAAGATTGATCTTTGAGGTTGAAGTGCCATGCATGGCTAGGTGCTTTGTTGCATTTGCCTTTGACTCTTCAAATAATTGGAAAGTGGATATGATGTCATCCGGAGTCATTTCTTTGAAAGCATGATGTTGTTTCATGTCCCATACCATTTGATGGTGATATGGAGCAAGAGCGTGAAGTAACTTGTCCACAAGGAATCTCTTGGTCAGATTGAAACCATCTTGCGTCTTGTCACAGTCACATGACTCAATGTCTGCGGCGAGAGTCATGAGCCGTTCTAGTAGCTGCTTGGGAGATTCACCCTTTTCCATACAGAAATTCTGTAATTGCCCCTTGGCAATTTCATATTGGGCAAGCCGAAGAGTGGAGGTACCGGTCTTGGTCCTTATGATGATGTCCCACAATTCCTTGGCACTTGTGATGTGAATGTAAGGTCTTCGTTGCTTGTCATTCATTCCCTTTCTTATGCACATGATCACAGTGTCATTGAGATGCTTGTCATAAGTTTCTCTAGGCGTGAGGCATCTTGGATCAACAGGATTGTACCCATGCTCGAGGATGTCCAGCATCTCATCATTGGCGTACCTAAGATGATCCTGCATACCAACTCTCCACAAAGCAAAATCGGAATTGTCATCAAGCAAGGGAGGTTTTCCTCCAGGATTGTACTTAGGTTTCTCAATTTGAGACTTAACATAAAGCCATGGAACACTGGTTTGGTTCCTCTCCGGAGGAGGTTGGCCAAATGAAGTACCGTGCACGTGGGGCCCTGAGGCCCTCGGGGACGTGGTTGTCCCCGTGGTTAGTGCTGCTAGTCTCATTTGAATTATGGACTCAAGAGAAGCATCATGCTCCTCTTTTTGTTTGGCAAGGGCCCGTTCCAGGTCCTCAGAGGTGAAAGACTTGACTTCCGCGGAAGTCCCGTCCCTCTGCACTGGAGCTACTGCAGCTGGATCCATGTCCATCTCGCTCTAGGGCGGTTAAGCCACACAAATAGAGCACGAGGTTCTGATACCAATTGAAAAGGATCGAGATGGACCTAGAGGGGGGTGAATAGGTACAAATCCAAATTTTAACAATTACTTAGCAATTTTAGGCTAAAGTGCGGAATATAAGTGTAAGCCTGATAATTGCTATGACAAAGAGTAAGCTATTAGGAGTGAAGCAAGGCAAGCGGTAAACAATAGGCAAATACAAGTATGTAATAACGATTAACACAAGTAGAGAGTTAGGGTTAGGAATAACCGAAACTCCGAGAGAGACAAGGATGTATCCGATGTTCACTTCCTTGGAGGGAAGCTACGTCGCCGTTAGAGGGGCGGATGTTACCACGAAGGCACACCAACGCCACGAAGGCTCACCCTATTCTCCCTTTGAGATAACTCCACGAAGGCGTTTCTCAACCAGTAGTGGTAAGCCTTGAGGTGGCTTCCAAACCTTCACAAACTTTCCGGGGGATATCACAATGGTTTGATTCCTCTCCGAAGACTCCTACCGCCTAGGAGTCTCCAACCTCCAAGAGTAATAAGATCACGGGGATTGCTCAAAACTTGCTCAAATCACAAATCACTTTGGTGGGAAGGAGGAGAGGGAGACGATCTATCTTTTGATTGGAACAACAATCAAAAGGACTCACAAATGCTCTTGGGATCTAGGATTTGGTGTAGACAAGAGTGAGTGAGAGGAAAGGTGTTCTTGGATGTGTCTTAGCTGTGTTGAACAGCCTTTCACGAGGTGGGAGAAGAGTATTTATAGTGTGGAGTGAAATACAGCCGTTGGAGGTGCAATAAGTCACACAGGGTCCGGACGTCCGACACTTGTCGGAAGTCCGAGCGTCCGTGAGGGGCCGGATGTCCGACAGAGGTCGGACGTCCGAGACCTGTAGGCATGACTGGAACTCTTCTGAGTTTATCAGCGGTCGGACGTCCGACAGGGTTCGGTCGTCCGAGGCCTGTAGATGTGCCTGAACATGTTTGAACTCATCAGCATACGGACGTCCGGAGTGGCCCGGAAGTCCGTGTTATACAGCACAATTTCTACTGGTGGTGGCTTCCGGATTTCCGATGGGTGGCGGACGTCCGGCACTCGGATGTCCGGAGGGAGCCGAATTTCCGAGATATAGTGCACACAAACTACTGGTGTTGACCTCCGGATTTCCGGAGCTTGGCCGAACGTCCGGCCCTCGGACGTCCGGAGGGAGCCGGATTTCCGAGATATAAGCCTAACAAACTACAGGTGTCTGGCTGCGGATTTCCGAAGCCAGCCGGACGTCCGGCCCACGGACGTCCGGAGGGAGCCGGATGTCCGAGGAGATTGGACATATGTTGAACTATAGAGAGTGGACAGTATGTGATGTTTGATATGGTTGTAGAGATGTGGTATGAGCAAGTTTATCGCAAAGCCTATGATCCCCTCTTAATAGTGCGGGATCCCTATACTCAATATCAGTAAACTCAAAAGACTATTCTACAGCATCTCTTCTTAATCCCGAGTCTTCTCGAAATATAACTCACCAATCTTTTCAGGCAACCTTTGGCACATAAATCTTAATCTACTAAAGTACTTGTCGTCGTGAGATACACTCAACAAATAGGATTAGTTTCCTATGTATGTGTTGTCATTAACACCAAAAGACAATTAGGGGCATAGCATGCACTTTCAGAATAGTAATTCGGAGAGCTATCGAAATCGATGACAACTGATGATGGACGAATCCCCGATAAGATAATTCGTTGCATCTCATAAAACAAGAGCATTAGGAAAGAAAATACAAATGACATTTGTATGCAGTCATCCATAAGGGTTGACGGAGGAAGGGAAATCGCAAGAGCGATGGCCACAAGTTCTCGAGAGAAATATCGGAGAGTATCACCGGAGTGTTCTGGCGGATCAAGTCATCGTCTGGAATACGGTGTTCTCCGGGAGGAAGTATTTATGAGAGCCTAATGTTAGAGTTAGCAAAAATCTTTATCCCGAAAGAGAAGAGAGAGTAGAGTCCAGAGTATAGAAAAGGAGTAAAAGATACTAATACCACCCAATTGAGATGTGGGCCCGTAAGCCACAACATCAGTGTTAGTATAGTTTTTTGAATACTAGACTCAACTTCGGCCAAGGAGTTGGAAAGGGGGCTACCAACAGGCAGTCGGCTCTGATACCAACTTGTGACGCCCTCCATTTAATCGTACGCTAATCACACACGCAAATGCGTACGATCAAACTCAAGGACTCACGGGAAGATATCACAACACAACTCTAGACACAAATAAGACAATATCAGCTTCATATTACAAGCGAGGGGCCTCGAGGGCTAGAATACGGAAGCTCAATAAACACACGATTCAGCGGAAGCAACAATATCTGAGTACAGACATAAAACATGGGGTGCCTTAGAGAAGGCTAGCACAAAAGATACAACGATCGAACGAGGCGAGGCCTCCTCCCTGGGAACCTCCTAACTACTCCTGGTATTCAACGGCCTCCACGTAGTAGTAGGCACCATCGGGGGTAGCAGTCGTCGGTGGCGGGAACCTCCATCTCCTGGGCTCCATCATCTGGTCGCAGCACGGATCAAGGGGACAAAGGAGGGAGCAAAGCAATGGTGAGTACTCATCCAAATTACTCGCAAGTCTTATATCAGAACTATTTTAAGTATGCATGGGATTGGTTATATGTGGACTGACTGCAGCAATGCAAGAATAGAGAGAGAAGGCCTAGTCCTATCAAAGACTAGCATCTTCAGGGTCTTGCACCAATAGACGAGAGTAGAACAGGTGTAACACAATTAATAGGCATATTGTTGCAGCAATATTAAAGTGAGGTCACGCCCAAAGATCCTCCCTCGACTCCCTGCGAGGAAGCAATCCCGACACAACTAATTCCAGTTAAGTAACAATTGTAGTTGTATAAGATCAGGGCACAACTCCAAGTCGTCCTGTAACCGTGGACAGGGCTATTCGAATAGATAAGTTCTTCCCTGCAGGGGTGCACAACATATTCCCCGACGCGCTCGATAACACTCTGGCCGGGCACACTTTTCTGGATCCTGTCCGGCCTCGGAATATCGACACATCGCAGCCCCACCTAAGCTCAGCAGAGAGGCCAACCCGTCGGTCTAACTGCTAAGCACAGAGGGTTCATGGGCCCACTTCCCCTTCGCGCTCCTGCACGATGCGAGGGCGGCCGATGTCAGTCCTAGCACCCCTTAATACAAGAGTGATGCATCTCAGGACCACTCGGGTGCGCGCTGCTACATCACTGAAGTCTGAAGAGCTTCGACTGATACAGCGACGTCGAGTACCCATAATTCTTCCAACGCAGACGGTTAGTGCGTAATAAGGCCTTCCGACCAACCCAGGTCAAATACCCAAATCCATTATCATTTTAATTAGGCCATTGACACAATCTCGCGGGAATCCACCCGTCTTAACAAATAATCACCAATGATCCCAGTAACATGGTCGAGTAACTGTGTGGTTGTAACATCGAGGGGAATCCGAGGTGTAGCGACCCGACTCAAAACGAGTCAAGCCTCTGTGTTTCTGTGCCACCCCTGGATCAGTATGCTGGCACACACAGTAAATCAATGTATATAACAAAGTGCAATCACATGTAAATAGCGTAAAACTGATATATATACCTTAAAATCTCTACGGAAGCAGTCAAGGGAGTGGAGTCCCAATATACACCAACGGCAAGTTGAGTGCGGACCGTAACCCTGAATCGTACTCTTACTCGTCGAGGAAATATCTGCAACATAAGCCGTTGCAGCCGTGTAGGTCAGCATATTGAATATGCTGGCAAGTCACATATGAGAGGGGGTAAAATGTCATCTATACTATAAGCATATATGCCAGGTGGGGTTGTAAGTTTTTAGCGAAAAGCAATGTTTTCTCCTACCACAAGAGAGGGGCTAAAAGCAAAATATAACTACGTTGTTGGTTGTTAATGAGATGGTTCCGCCAACCAGTTCTCATACCCAAGTTATCAATATTACCCTCATCAAGTATTTATAATGGTCTTAAGAATTCCCGATAACTTCAGTTCCTTTGGCTCAAGTTGTCCATGACCGTGGACACGGCTAATCGGTTAGGTTTGAGAACTCTGCAGAGTTTTGCACACGTTCCCCACAAGATTTGATCACCTCCGTGTATGTCCTCGCACTTCAGGGTGTTTGAAGACCGGATGATCAAAACATGGTCTTTCAACGGGTCCCTTTGAATCCCTGTCGGTGCCCATCCAATCCTACCGTTCTTCTACATCTGCTAGCACCGCCTGTCCAGAGTCGCCACGTTGTCCAACCAAGCTAGAGCCCATAATGGCTTATGGTTGTGCAGGTAAGCCTTGGGTCTTGAAATTATCCGTCCGTCTCTTTGAGCCTGGGTGAAGCTTTCCGCAAGATGTCATGGCACGTCTCCATGCATCCCGGGTCATCCACTGGTTTTTCCAGGGAGCCGATCAACCGTCCTTCACCCAGAGTTGCATTGCATCATGAGGTCTTGAAAATCTTGACTTAACCGGTCTTGGTTATTAAATTATTCTCGCATCACTCGTGATATGCACTCAACCAGAATCCCGTCTACTCAAGCATAGCAATATGAAATTTGTCGTCCCGGGCCAAGTAACAGGGTTGTTGGGTGCCTACCACCTGATACTACAATATGTAACCATAATTTCCAAGTACCTACTCAGCATGCAAATGGGTATAGGATGGTAGAACTACGATGCATAAAACATAGGTGATACATGATGAAATGACTTGCCTGGTGAGGTTGATGAAGAAGAATTATCGTTCTCGAGAAATAACTTGATAGACTATTCGTCACTCTCCGATGAAATCTATATAACAAACATATCATTCACATAAGCACTCATACTAGCAATCATTCTAGCAATCAAAACAAAAGAGAGAGCGAATAAGAATCCAAAAGAAACTTCAACTAAAACTAGGAGTCTTCTACTACATCAAACACTAAATAGTTTTTTTGTTCTAACTGAAAATAAAACATTACATAACATAGAACTAAGATATAAATTTAACCAAGATAAAATAAAGTATTTTACATAAAACTATTTTGAAAGTATTTTCAAATGGGAGTTGAAACAGTAGAGAAATCAACTTCAAGTTATTAGAGAACTAGAATTGATTTCATGATAACAAATAAAAATAAAAATAAAAATTTGTTGAAAATCTACTGTTAACTAACAGAAACAAAATATAAACTTTCTAAAATATAAAATAAAATAATTTAAAAACAATTATAGAAAAAGAAATAGCCATAATCCTAAAAGAACTAAAACAGAATCTGTTTTGGCGAAAACCCCAAGTAAAATTATTTAAAAAAAATTAAACTTAAACTATTGAAATATATGATCACAAGGAAACATCAGCAAAAATAATTAAATTAAAATCTATTTTAAACTCCCAGAATAAGCAAAACAAGGTTTAAACTAAATCTGGTTTAATTCAAATTTGAAAATTTCAAACATAGGCAGATAATATGTTTTCGGAAACTACAAGAAACTTGTGATCTAATGCAAAAATAATCACCTAATTCGGAGTTATAGACTAATAGATATGAATTTCATAAATTTGCTCTTTTTCTGGAAAAAAAAACTATGACGGGATTTCTATGAAGCTCACCGTGGCTGGACACGCTTGGAGGTGCTCCGGCGAGGTGGGGCTGCTCCGGTGACGTGGGGCTGCTTTGACGAGGTGGAGGTCGCCGGCGGGGAGGGGGGACGGCGGAGGAGGTCAGCGTTGTGGAGAGGAGCGTTAGGGGCTCCTGGAGGCGAGGGGGGTGGTGTCCTGGCGATGTGGGTGTGCTCCTTTTGAGATTATGTAGACAGGGAAAGGGGAGATGGTGGCAAGGTGGCTACGAGCAGGGAGGATGCGAGTTGATGGGGAAAATGGAACAAGGAGGAGGAGGGGGTTCTTATAGGGGGCTCGGGAGGCGCCGGGAAGGAAGGGAGAGGGAGATCGGGAAGGTGGAGGTTGTGTATCTCCATTGCTATGGAAGTTCCTCGGAGAGAGGGAGTACGTGAGGAAGAAGAAGGTCCTATTGGGCCAGATTTAGAAAGCCTTTAATGGGCCAGGGCAAAGTTTCCAATAAATTGTGATTTCTTTCCTATTTTCAAAAACCGGAAAGTAAACGATAAAAGGGAAACTAAATAAATTCGGAATATAGAGTTTCTATATACTAAAATTATCAGAAAAATAAAATCTAAATGATAGGCATTTTTCCACGACCAAAATAAAAACTTCAAAAAATGTTTTTCCAGAAAATCCCTAAAAGCATTATTTCTTTTTGCAATTATTTTCTCAAATAAAATTTTGGTTTTTTCTTGGCTCAAAATATTTCAATGAATGCCCCTAGTTTTTGGAGGGTCATGTTCCTCCTCTCTTTCTTGCTTGGCAAGAATTTATTCCTGGCATTTCTTGACTGGAGAAAAAATAGAATTGCAAAACAAAAATCGAAAGAAATTCAAATGCCACCTTCATTCAAATTCTTTATAGTTGAAGAAGTCATGCTATCTCCTCTCATTGATTTTAAATGGATGAATTTGAATTCATCGGAAAAAGGGGAAACTCATTTTATTCCCTCTCATTCAAAAGTTTTTGAAAAGTTTCAAATTTCACTCAAGTTTCAATCACTCATACAAACAAACAATCAGTCTAATAATTATATTAACATTCCAAAATTTGGGATGTTACAAACCTATCACACTTAAAATTAATCTCGTCCTCGAGATTCGAAGGGGCTAGAAAGAAAGGTTAGGGTTTGGGGGTCTTCCAACAAATCCAACCTCCGGCAAAGTGGGATGCTACCACACTTAAAAATAAAGATTACTGGTCCCTCAAAATGTTTTAACGATCCTCTCGGGTTTTGGCAACTGACTTCTCACAGTCTTCATACTAAATCCTTTGGTGATTCTCTCCCGTTATATTCATAATGTTTCCATCAAAATTGAGGGTTCCTCTGTTGATATAAGCTTCTTCCGTTACTGGGTCTTCTTAACTGACAGTCTCGTGGTCAATTCTAGATAACCTATCGATGATTCTCATGGTGGTCTACCATTTGTGGTTATCGTGCAGAGAGAGGGGTCTTGGTTTCATCCTCACCGTAAAATTTCTTACGCATGAAAACAAGTGCCATGTACATGGGGCTTTCAGCATACCATTCTAAGGCTTGAACAAAAGCCTCAAAGAACGTCATCTCTCACTATGGGTAAATCTCTCAGATTTACCATTCCGAATAGCAAGATAAATGATAAGAGTAAGTCGTCATGGTGATCAATCCATTCCGCACCCAAATCATTTCTCTGTATAACGTTTAGCGAATCTCGCATTCTAACACTTGGGCATCCTCACAAGCATTGCAGAATTTTTCTTGTCCACGAACGAAGTTCGGATAATCCATTGTTTCTGCAAGCTGGACAAAACATCTATCGTATCTTCACAACTCCCAGGTTTTCGTATGCTCCTAAGAAAACGTTTGCTGGTCCATCTTAGCTTTTTCCAAGTTTCCTTCTCCAAATAGGTAGTACTTGATCCTTATTAGTCTCGGGGTCTGTGGGTTGCAGGCATACTTGGAATCACTACGCCTTAAATCCTATAGTGTTTCCTCCATCATACTCTTGGGGTAACCATCATATAATAAAAATCCTCAGACTTATTTTTGGTTCACACGCCACTCTGTGGGATACCATACGAAGGTATTGCTTCATCGATAAATCATATTTATTTCATACTCAATCCTTTATTACATCCTTAATTCCTCCTCAAAACTCCAAATTCAAAACAAATAACTTTATTAGAAATGTTGCCATTCACATTGTTTGGTATGGTCAAGCATTTCTGCCAACTTTATTCATTTGTCTCCCTTGGAGATACTTTAGTTCCACAGGAATTTTCCAAGGTGCTCCTTGAAATCATCCATCTTTTGCTTCCTCATGGTGGCCATGAGCTTCATTTCCATCATCTCCGCATGCACTTCACTCAGGTATTCCTGGGTATGATGGAGTCTTGCTTCAAGTATTTCTCCAATCTGACGTATGGCTTCCATGGCAGCTTCACGAACAACATCACAGAAAATTCCTCGTGGTACACGTGAAATGAAAAAGTATTGCCCCATAGTCTTTGGACAAACTCCTTTCACATGGTGGAGGTGTACTTCCACATACCAAAGTTCCACTCCATTTTCCATGAACGGGTAGCCTTTGTAGACTGCATCTCCTTCAAGATGAATGTGCTTCATCATGTCCTTCAGGATTTTTGGGTAATCATGATCACTGGTCAGGATCATGATCGTTTCTGGGCCCTTGAGGAATGACTCGTAGAGAGTTGTCATCTGCAGGTGTCAGTAAATAGGTACTCAGAGAAATGTATGTGTCTCCTTGGTAATCATGGTACATTCCTACTCAGTGGATCCTGTGGGTTTACCGATTACTACCACACTAAAAATGAATTATACTCATGCCTGCATAGACCATATTTCTCATATCCTCATAAATATTCAGAGATCTTTGCTCGTAGAGAAAACAACGCATACAGTTTCAACATAAGAGATCATGACACAAGAATTTTATTGATTCATGAGTTATTACAACCTCACAGACTTCTGTTACAAAAATTTCAACTCCATGATCTCATGAAAAACAAGAGTGCTTCAGATTACACTTATTGCTATGGTCAAAACTTAACTACTCCATTCTAGCTTTCTTCCCATGTGGACAATCATTAGCATAATGTCCTGCTTCCTTGCAATGAAAGCAAATGAGTTTTGACAAGTCTCGAGGCTTCTTAGTGTTCGCTTTTGCTCCTTGGGTTTCCGGCTTCCTTCCTGAACACATGTATTTGTAGTGGCCAAATTCCATACACTTGAAACATCTGACATGACTCAGGTATTTATCTGCAGAGATTTGGCCCTTCCGAGGGCACTTTTTCTTCTTTCAGGACTCCTTCATTTTGGCCAGTTCTTCTATTTCAAGTGGATCAAACTCCACTTTTCCCGCTGGGAAGTTTCCCAGATACTCTTGGTTTCCTTCGTGCAATCATGTGAATAATGTCCTTCTTCTCCACATGAGTAACACGCATTGGAGAAAAATCTAGTCAGACCTTGTTCATCAGGGTCTTCTATATTTTCGTTCATCACACGTTCTTCTAGAATCTTCTTCTTGAGGGTTTCCTTCATTGCATCTTTCTGCTGCTTGACAACTTGTTGCACATTGGGGTAAATGTGACACTGAGCTGGGTAGTGAGTGGTTCCTTCACAAAGGAAACAAGTCACCTGACTACTTGGGCACTCCTCAGCTGGGTGATTTTCTTCACAATGAGTGCATCCATCCTTGTGTTCTTCCTGGGTGTGTCCTATTTCTCCATAGATCTTGCACGCACAAGTCTTCTCCTTCGGATTATCATAGCACTTCTGAATAAGTCGGGATCTTAACAGAGTGTTCTTGAATTCGTCCCAAGTTTATGCTCCACTAAATCCTTGTATGGCATGGTGCATTTTCCACGAGATAGCATCACTTTGGGTAAAGTACTGGAGAGTGTGTTCCACTTCATACTTCCTTGAGATCAAGTTGCTCCCGAAGTGGTTCTCCATGTTCTGAATCCATATTTCAGCCTCCAACTGGGTCATTGGTCCAGAGACTACAAGTCCAGCTTCATACTCCATCTGGTAGGGTTGAGGTTTTGGGGATGAGACGGGTAAGAGAGGGAGGGAAATACACACAATACAAACAATATTTTTGAGAATAGGTTTATTTGTGGCCGTCGGAAAACACAGACCAATGACGGCTCACAAATCATCGGATCTAACATGGGTATATAAAAGGGGTTTGGACTTCTAATGGTCATATAATTATTCGAACACTTCAGGGTCTTTGAATTCTTCGAGTCTTGAGAGTCTTCAATTGGTGCACCTTCAATTCTTCAAATGCATGTTGAAATCCTCTTTACTTTGAAGTAGAACTCCGTTGATTCTTCATGAGGTCAAAGGGGTAAGGGGATTGTATAACTATTTGAGGTGAGAGAGAATATTTGATGAAATCAGAAGAGATGAGAAGTGAAAGGTGTTCTCGAAAATAAGATTTTTGAGAGATCCTATCCTAAGAAGTTTCCAATTTCTAGGGTCACGTCCTATAGTCAACATGTGCTCTGATACCATATCTGTAGCGACCCGACTCAAAACGAGTCAAGCCTCTGTGTTTCTGTGCCATCCCTGGATCAGTATGCTGGCACACACAGTACATCAATGTATATAACAAAGTGCAATCACATGTAAATAGCGTAAAACTGATATATACCTTAAAATCTCAGCAGAAGCAGTCAAGGCAGTGGAGTCCCAATAAACACCAAGGCAAGTTGAGTGCAGACTGTAACCCTGAATCGTACTCTTACTCGTCGAGGAAATATCTGCAACATAAGATGTTGCAGCCGTGTAGGTCAGCATATTGAATATGCTGGCAAGTCACATATGAGAGGGGGTAAAATGTCATCTATACTATATGCATATATGGCAGGTGGGGTTGTAAGTTTTTAGCGTAAAGCAATGTTTTCTCCTACCACAAGAGAGGGGCTAAAAGCAAAATATTACTACGCTGTTGGTTGTTAATGAGATGGTTCCGCCAACCAGTTCTCATACCCAAGTTATCAATATTACCCTCATCAAGTATTTATAATGGTGTTGGGGATTCCCGATAACTTCAGTTCCTTTGGCTCAAGTTGTCCATGACCGTGGACACGGCTAATCGATTAGGTTCGAGTACTCTGCAGAGTTTTGCACACGTTCCCCACAAGATTTGATCGCCTTCGTGTATGTCCTCGCACTTCAGGGTGTTTGAAGACCGGATGATCAAAACATGGTCTTTCAACGGGTCCCTCTGAATCCATGTCGATGCCCATCCAATCCTACGTTCTTCTACATCTGCTAGCACCGCCTGTCTAGAGTCGCCATGTTGTCCAACCAAGCCAGAGCCCATAATGGCTTTTGGCTGTGCAGGTAAGCCTTGTGTCTTGAAATTATCTGTCCGTCTCTTTGAGCCTGGGTGAAGCTTTCCGCAAGATGTCATGGCACGTCTCCATGCATCCCGGGTCATCCACTGGTTTCTCCAGGGAGCCGATCAACCGTCCTTCACCCAGAGTTGCATTGCATCACGAGGTCTTGAAAATCTTGACTTAACCGGTCTTGGTTATTAAATTATACTCGCATCACTCGTGATATGCACTCAACCAGAATCCCGTCTACTCAAGCATAGCAATATGAAATTTGTCGTCCCGGGCCAAGTAACGGGGTTGTTGTGTGCCTACCACATGATACTACAATATGTAACCATAATTTCCAAGTACCTACTCAGCATACAATTGGGTATAGGATGGTAGAACTACGATGCATAAAACATAGGTGATACATGATCAAATGATTTGCCTGGTGAGGTTGATGAAGAAGAATTATCGTTCTTGAGAAATAACTTGATAGACTATTCGTCACTCTCCGATGAAATCTACATAACAAACATATCATTCACATAAGCACTCATACTAGCAATCATTCTAGCAATCAAAACAAAGGAGAGAGCGAATAAGAATCGGAAAGAAACTTCAACTAAAACTAGGAGTCTTCTACTACATCAAACACTAAATAGTTTTTTTTGGTTCTAACTGAAAATAAAACATTAAATAACAGAGAACTAAGATATAAATTTAACCAAGATAAAATAAAGTATTTTACATAAAACTATTTTGAAAGTATTTTCAAATGGGAGTTGAAACAGTAGAGAAATCAACTTCAAGTTATTAGAGAACTAGAATTGATTTCATGATAACAAATAAAAATAAAAATTTGTTGAAAACCTACTATTAACTAACAGAAACAAAATATAAACTTTTTTAAATATAAAAGAAAATAATTTGAAAACAATTATAGAAAAAGAAATAGCCATAATCCTAAAAGAACTCAAACAGAATCTGTTTTGGTAAAAACCCCAAGTAAAATTATATAAAAAAAATTGAAACTTAAACTACTGAAATATATGATCACTAGAAAACAGCAGCAAAAAGAATTAAATTAAAATATATTTTTGTACTCCCATAATAAGCAAAACAAGGTTTAAACTAAATCTGATCTAATTCAAATTTTAAAATTTCAAACATAGAAAAATAATATGTTTTCGGAAACTACAAGAAAATTGTGATCTAATGCAAAAATAATCTCCTAATTCGGAATTGTATACTAATAGATATGAATTTTATAAGTTTGCTCTTTTTCTGAAAAAAAACAGTGACGGGATTTCTATGAAGCTCACCGTGGCTCGTCAGGCTTGGAGGTGCTCCGGCAAGGTGGGGCTGCTCCGGCGAGGTGGAGGTCGCCCACGGGGAGGGGGGACGGCGGAGGAGGTCGGCACTGTAGAGAGGAGCGTTAGGGGCTCCTGGAGGCGAGGGGGTGGTGTCCTGGCGATGTGGGCGTGCTCCTTGTGAGCTTCTGTAGACAAGGAAAGGGAGATGGTGGTGAGGTGGCTACGGGCAGGAAGGAGGCGAGTTGATGCGGAAAATGGAACGAGGAGGAGGAGGGGGTTCTTACAGGGGGCTCGGGAGGCGCCGGGAAGGAAGGGAGAGGGAGATCGGGAAGGTGGAGGTTCTGTGTCTCCATTGCTATGGAAGTTCGTGGGAGAGAGGGAGTACGTGAGGAAGAAGAAGGTCCTATTGGGCCAGATTTAGAAAGGCTTTAATGGGCCAGGGCAAAGTTTCCAATAAATTGCGATTTCTTTCCTATTTTCAAAAACCGGAAAGTAAACCATAAAAGGGAAACTAAATAAATTCGGAATATAGAGTTTCTATATACTAAAATTATCAGAAAAATAAAATCTAAATGATAGGCATTTTTCCACGGCCAAAATAAAAACTTAAAAAAATGTTTTTCTAGAAAATCCCTAAAAGCATTATTTCTTTTTGAAATTATTTTCTCAAATTAAATTTTGGTTTTTTCTTGGCTCAAAATATTTCAATGAATGACCCTGGTTTTTGGAGGATCATGTTCCTCCTCTCTTTCTTGCTTGGCAAGAATTTATTCCTCACATTTCTTGAGTGGAGAAAAAATAGAATTGCAAAACAAAAATCGAAAGAAATTCAAATGCCACCTTCATTCAAATTCTTATTAGTTGAAGAAGTCATGCTATCTCCTCTCATTGATTTTAAATGGATGAATTTGAATTCACCGAAAAAAGGGGAAAGTCATTTTATTCCCTCTCATTCAAAAGTTTTTGAAAAGTTTCGAATTTCACTCAAGTTTCCATCACTCAAACAAACAAACAATCAATCTAATAATTTTATTAACATTCCAAAACTTGGGATGTTACACGAGGTATCACTCTTGTTGGATTCCGAACGATGTATCCGTCAAGGTGGGCTTAGAGGAATCACCCTCGGTGGTCCCACACTTCAGGGGTTGCACGACAGAGGCATCGTCGGGAGTGGTGAAGGAGGAATCACCCTCAAATAACCACGACCGACTAGATGTACTACAGAGATATCATCAGGAGTACTTAACGAGGTGTCACCCTTGGTACCCGATAGTATCCCGGTAGCGTCGTACAACTAAGGGGGGTGTATGTGCTGTGTCGGGTCTGGCTCGTCGATCAGGGATCGAGATTTGAAAACAAAGCGGGGCAACTTGACTACGGGGGTCAGAGGGGATGACTACTTCACCTATACTAAGCAGATTAAAGGTGCAGTACTGAAAGTAGCAGTTCATCAAAAACAGGTTATGCATCAGATATAGGAGCTAACTACAACAGTAGCAAAATACTAATGCAAGCAGTAGGAAGAAAGACATAGGCGATATAGGAATGATCAAGGGTGGTATACTTGCCTTGCTGCTCTGCGGCAAAAGGCTGGTCGGCAGGGTCATAGATGTACTCGGCAGCAGCGTCAGTCTCGGGGTCTACCGGTAAGAAGAGGGGGAAGAAACAATAAATAATAGCAACGGTGCAACACAATGCATGACATGGCAAGATGCAGGCTAGACATGAGCTAACGCAGCAACATCCGTCATAGACGGGACGGAAGAATATCTGACGATATTTTCCGGGTCTCGGGCTACTACCGGTCGGACGGAAAACGATGGAAAAGTTCTGTGTTTTCTATGCTAGGGACGTGTGACACACGAATGGACCATGTATCCGGGTTCGTCTCGTTGTGCTCATCAACTTTCACCTTAAAAATATTTTGATCTGACTTACGGATTATTTTATAGTAATTTTTAAAGTTTTATTTAATATTTAGGAATTAAAAACAGATTTAATTAATTTAATTAAATGCTATTACGACATCAGCATGATGCCATGCTGACATCAGCATTTGACTCGTGAACTGACGAGTGGGTCCCATGCGTCATAGACTCAAGTTTTTAATTAGGTTTAATATTAATTAATCAGATTAATTTAGTGGGGGGACCCACGTGTCATACTCTAATTATTCTAATTACCTATTTAATTAATTAACTAAATAATTAAATAATATATCTATTTAGTTATTTAATAAAAAATATTTTATTTTTATTTTTTCATTTTCATATTTATTTAAAAAGGGTGTGGGGCCTCCCTGTCGTAGACAGGGGTGTGTTCGCCCCACCGGTAAGTGACATAGGCCACATACAATTTACACACACATATTAAACATAACGTATTTTTATTTCTCTTATACATGCATATATACGCAATACATACAAAAATACATACATGCATCTCATACACACATACATACACATATACACTTTTTTTGTTTTCCTCTTTTCTTTTCTTTTTGTCACATCTCATCTCCAACCTGTGTGGCATATGTGTGTACATCTCTCTAATCTCAACAGAGAGAGAGGGGGCCATCTACACCTACACCTACATGATCTCAATGACGCCGGAACGGAGCGCCGACTGCCGGAATGGAATCGGGAGAGGAAGGAGGAGAGAAACGCCGGGGCTCGGGCTCACCGACGTTGATGAGAGGGCCCGGTGTAGCCGGAGTTCTCGGGAGATGCGGAGGAGACGGCGAGGAGGAGCCCGAGGTGGTGACGGTGGTGGTTCCGGCGAGGTTGTTGACGAAGGGGCCGGTCGGTTGGTGGAGCGGGGTGACGGGGACGGCGCCTCGGTTGAGGCCGACGGGGAGAGGGTGACCTCCCTCCTCGATCCCTCCTGGACCGAGTGGGAGGGAGGGAGCCCGATGGGGAGGGGCTCGGCCGGCGGGGGCGAGGCAGGGCCGCCGAAGGGAGGGAGCACCGGCCGGTTGGTGCTAGTTGCCAGAAGTGGCGACGGGAGGAGAGGCGGGGCAGGGAGAGGGGCCATCTGGACAGGTGGGGGAGACGAGAGGAGGGCGAGGTGGAGAGAGAGACCGAGGTGGGGGGCAGCCTCGGTCCAGGGGCGGCTCCAAGCGGCGCTGAGGGGAGATGCTGGCGAGCGTAGTGGCGAATCGAGGGGAGGGGCTTGGTCTCGGTGGTGGGTGAGACCGAGAGAGAGGGAGGGTTCTGGCGCGGTAGGTGGGCTTGTGTTTGTGAGGCTCGTGGGGAGGATGGGTGGTGGCAGACAGGGAGTGGGGAGGGCAAGCAGTTCGTCTAGGGTTGGCCCGGTGGGGGGGCTTTATACCCCCACGTGATAGGCTGGATGGGGGGCAGCTGGGCGAAATTTTGGCCCAGTTGGGCGAGGGGGTTTTCAGTTTTTTTTTAATATTATTTTATTATTATCTTTAATTATTTTCTTTCCTTTATTTATTTTACACAAAGCTTCTCTTTTAAATACATAGGGATTACCTAATAATTCCAAAAGTGCCTGATTCGCATTTATAATTCGTTAGAGAATTTTAATAACTCCCCCACGTTTTTATTTCAACAACATAAAACCTTTCTCGTTCGACTTTAACTTTAAGTTTCGAATCTTAATTCGGTTTCAACTAACAATCGCGAGAGCAACGAGAACAATCACCGTGACATGGCATCATTAGTGTGTGATCACTGTAGCTTAATTACAATCATCACTGTAGCAAATGTTGAGGATGTCACAGTAAGCTATCATGGTTAACGACGACCTTTTTGATACTTGTAAATTGCGTTGGGATATTCCCCAAAGAGGAGGGGATGACGCAGCATAGTAGAGGTAAGTATTTCCCTTGGTGACAAACAAGCTTGTCGAATCAATAGGAATAACATGCAACTTCCCGTCTTTAGTGTCTACACACAAAAGAGCACACACTTGCACCTAACACGGGCAAGAGGGTTGTCAATCCCCTTGAACTAGTTACTTGCAAGGGATAAGTAAGGATAGATAGATAGTTTGATAAATATAAATAGAAAATGAAGAGAAAGTAAAAGATAACAACAAGGTATTCTTGGTTTTTGGAATTTAATTTGTGGAGACCCGGGGGCATAGTTTTCGTTGGAGGCTTCTCTCTCGTAGAAAGCATACAATGGGTGAACAAATTACTATTGGGCAATTGGTAGAAAAGCGCATTGGTATGCAATATTTATTCATGGCAATGATCACACAAATAGGCAACACGTTCATAAGCAAGTAGACTGATTCCTGCCTGCATCTACTACTATTACTCCACCCATCGACCGCTATCCAGCATGCATCTAGAGTATTAAGTAAAAATAGAGTAATCCTTGGAGGATGATGACATGATGTAGACAAAGTAAATCCAATTAATATGAAGGAACCCCATCATTTTACCCTTAGTGGGAGGAATATAGTACGTGTCATGTCCCTTTGTCACTGGGATTGAGCACCGCAAGATTGAACCCACTACAACGCACATCTTCCACTGAAGATAAATCAATCTAGTTGGCAAAACCAAACCGATAGATCGAAGAGAATTACGAAGATATCATAATCATGCATATATATGGAAGACCAGCAAGGAACTCAATATAATCTCATGAATGATCTGAACAACAAATGTACCGCACAAGAGTGATTACATAAGATAGATCACCACCAGAATTGCGGTGATCTTGGCAATGAATAACATAGAGAGAGAGAGAGAGAACCTTCTAGGTACTAACTACGGACCCGTAGGTATGTGGAGAACTACTCACACATCACCATGGGAGCAACAAGGTTGATGTAGAGACCCTCTGTGACAGCCCGATGCCGACATTCCAGAAGATTCCTCTTTCTTTCCGTTTTCGTCGTGTGTCTTTTTTCTTTTGTCGCATCATCATCGCATCATGCGCATCATCAGCATTGCATCGGCATCCCGTTGCCACCCATTTTCAAAACTTGCATCCGTTAGTAGTTGCCGGTTCTCGACGTTGTCCGTTCTGAGTCCGACCGCACACGCACGCGCCCGCGCCATCTTTCGAAACCCTGTTTTAAAAGTGTGCGTCAAACTTTCTCGGATCGGGTTGAGATTTGACGTGCGGTCTTATTTTAATATAGCTAGGCCGCCTGTCGAATTTCGTCGCGATCGGAGTCCGTCTGGTACCCGAATGGTCGACCGTAGCGGCATCGTATTCGGTCTATCGTCGGACGTGTCCCGGTGTTTTAAACTCGTTGCCACGCCGCCCGTTTTCCCTCTCGTCTCCGGATATCCACTCTACACGGCCACTTACCCGTTCCCGCGTTCGGAATCGTCCGAATCTGATCGCACGGTTGGATCCGGAACGAAATTTCGCTAAACCTAGCCCCCCCATTTGTCTATAAATACCCCTCCATCATATTTTAGACAGCCCCCTCTCCCCCTTTGCCTCGAAATCCGTGCCAACCCTAAACCCCCACCCGCAGCCTCTCTCCTCCCACCTCCAGCCGCCGGGCCCACGGAGCCCGCGTTGGGCCCGCTCGAGCCCATCTGGGCCCGATCTCCCTGCAACCCCGAGCCTCCCCAATGGCTGCCCCTCGCCGCGCCCTAGACCGTCGCCGGCCGGCGCGCCCCGCCGCCGCCCCCTTGTGCCTGCGCCGTGCCGCCCCGGATCCGCCTCCTCCTGCCGCAGCGGGCCGGCCGCAGTTCATCCCACCGGCTAGCCGCGCCGACTCTTCCTGCGAGCAGCTCACGCAGCCGCCTCCCAGCGCAGCCATGGCGCCGCTGGCCTCCGCGTCGCCTCCGGCCAGGGACCGGCTCGATCCGGCCCGAGGACCCGCCGCCTCGACTGCCCCGGCGCCTGCGGGCTCCTTCGCCGGAGCCCCATCCCGGCTGCAGCCACGGCTCCCGCACGGGAGGACGAGGGCAACCCCCGTGCCGCTCGACGGCCTCCCCGCGACCCCAGCTCAGCCTCGCTAGGCGCGCCCCCGGCCCAGTTCGCCCATGTGTGCAGTGTCGAGGCCTTCGGCCCAGCTCCCTCCAAGCCGGCCTATCTCCACTCAGGCCCAAAGGTGAGCACCCTTTGACCAGCGCCCTGCGCGCGTGTTAGCTATATTGCGCCTTAGTTCGGCCCGTTAGCCTTTATAGGTTTTTAGGAGTTAATTTCTTTTGAGGGTTTAGCTAAATATTAAAACGACCGTAGTTTCTATTCCGTTAGTCGGTTCGAGACGTGTAATATATGGTTTTCATGTAGTTTCTCGCGTAGAATGCGATTTCACAACTTGCACAATTGTTTGACGTGGTTTGCCGTGCCATATGCCTAGTTTAACGTGTTGTTCCAATAGGATAGATGCCCACATTTATTTTTGTGCGTGCCCGGATTGATCTTATGCCGTATATTAAATGTCCATGTTTTATAAACTAATTTTCCATGTATTTTAGAGCGGTCATTGGTATTTTTGCGTGTAGGGATTGCCGGTAGTTTATTCTCGTGTGTATAGGTTATTTCCTCGCATTTTCGTGTGGCATTATATTGTTGTGCAACCCCACATATTTTATATGTTTTCGGGGTAGAAAAATCCATGGGATTTTTCTGTGCAATTAGTTTTAGCATTAGAGCAAGTTAGTTTGCGCGATATTTTGTCGTGATGCCCTTTTGTTTATTTCGTAGGATTTATTTTGTGCTTCGTTTGACGGAGTTGTCAACTAGGGAGTTGTTCTTGGGTGTTTAGACTAGCCCCTGGTATTTTTGGTTGCAATATAAATGCATGTTTAGGTGTGGTTTGATTGCTCTCTAGTTGCTAGAAATAGTGCTAATTTGGAGGAGCTGAAATATTTCTAAGTCTGGAATCTGTTATATTTTGTTGCTGTCTTGTCTTGCTTGTATCTTGTGATCTGTAGCTCTTTTGAGGTTGGTCCAATGGAGTTAGTTGTAGTCCTTGTGTTTCTCTAGCTTGCTGTGAGTTTTCATGTTATTTGGAGTCATGTAGCTATAGGTTTTGCTGCTGTCAATATGGCTTCAGATCGAAAACTGCACTTTCATGAGGTGTAATTTTCACTAAGTCTGAAATAGTGTGTGAGATGCCATTTTGTGACTTCTTTCCCTAGTGATCCATGATCTCATTCTAGTTGTTGTTAGTTGTTTGTTGTAGTGCTTCTTGCCCTCTTTCGTGTGTTGATTCTTGTATCCGGTTTCCTTCGTCTCGATAGAGTTCCGCAAGCGTGTCGGATTGTGAGGACCCGTTCGACTACGTCGGTCCGTCTGCTTCACGGAGTTCTTCTTCCAAGCGGGATCTCAGGCAAGATCACCATTTCCCCAGATACCATTACTATCATTGCCATGCTAGTTTATCGCTTCTACCGTTATGTCTCGTTGCCTACCACCTGTTAAATATCAGCCTCTCAACAATGCCATGAAACCTTCAACCTGTTCAACCTAGCAAACCACTGATTGGCTATGTTACTGCTTCCTTAACCATGTGTTAGCGCTGCTAGTTGCAGGTGCAGTTGTTTCCATGTGTTAACATGGGTTCCTTGTTATATCACCATATTTAAATGTTAATTATTTTAATGCACCTATATACTTGGTAAAAGGTGGAAGGCTCGGCCTTTCTAGCCTGGTGTTTTGTTCCACCTTTGCCCCCTTAGTTTCCGGCTACAGGTGTTATGTTCCATAAATGAGCGCTCCTAACACGATCGGGGTTGTTATGGGGACCCCTTGATAATTCGTTTTAGATTAAAGCTGGTCTGGCAAGGCCCAACATTGGCACTACATTTGCCTAATCACCTAATAAAATTTAATCATCCCCCGGGCCAGTGCTCCTCGTGAGTGTTGGTCCAAAATAGAGCAGCTTATTAACGCTACCCGGGGCAACTCGGCGTTTAGCGTGGTAACCATCGCTCATCCGTCGTGTCCTGAGAACGAGGTACGCGACTCCTATCGGGATCGTCGACACGTCGGGCGGCCTTGCTGGATTAGTTTTACCTTTGACGAGATATCTTGTGCATCGGGATTGCGGTGATGCTTTGGGTAATCTCAGAGTTGAGGTTTTCCACTATGGAATCCGACGAGATCGCGAGTGTCGTGATCGAGGATTTCTATGCGGCTTGTGGTAATTTGTGATGGACTAGTTGGAGCACCCCTGCAGGGTTAAATCTTTTCGAAAAGCCGTGCCCGCGGTTATGTGGAAATGTGGAAACTTTGTTTAACACTGGTTCTAGATGACTTGAAGTTAACTTAATTAAAATATGCCAACTGTGTGCGTAACCGTGACTGTCTCCTTCGTGAGTTCTTTCTCCGATCGAGGACACGGTGGGGTTATGTCTGACGTAGGTAGGTGTTCAGGATCATTCATTTGATCATCCGTAGTTCCCGTCCGCTATGCATAGATCTTCCCCCTCTTATTTCTTGTACTCGTAAGTTTAGCCACCAAATATATGCTAGCCGCTGCTACAACCTCACCACTTAACCATGCCTCACCCATTAAGCTTTGCTAGTCTTGATACCTTTGGAAATGAGATTGCTGAGTCCCCTGTGGCTCACAGATTACTACAACACCAGTTGCAGGTACAGGAAGGTTACGTGACGCGAGCGCATTGATTGTTCATTTGGAGTTGCTTCTTCTTCTTCTTCTTCAACGATCTAGGATGGGTTCCAGGCCGGCAGCCTGGGATAGCAAGGATGGACGTTGTTCTTATTTTTGTCTTTTGTTTTCGTCCGTAGTCGGACCCTGCTCTTACTCTTGATGATTATGTAATGTACTGATGTGACTCTGATGTAGCTTGTGGCGAGTGTAAGCCAATTATATATATATATATATATCTAATTTTCAGTACATGTACTTGTAACGATATCCATTCTTGCGACACGACGAGATGCACTTCTATCCCTGACGAGGTCTTCGTGCCAAATTGAGGATAAGGTCGCATCTTGGGCGTGACACCCTCTGTGATGGATCCCCCTCCGCCAGGGCACTGGAACAAGGCTCCAAGTGGGCACACGGCAAAACAAAAGCTTGCGACAGCGGAAAAAGTGTTTCGGGAGCCTCTCTAGGATTTTGGGGATATATGTGAATTTAGTGGAGAGAATGAAGCCAGGAGGGATGTGAGGTGGCCCCAACCATCAGGGCGTGGCCACCCCCTCAGCGTGCCTTGTTGGCTTGCGGGGCACCCAGTGTGCCCTCCGGTCTCCCTCGAAAGCTTCCATGTCATTATTTTGTCGAGAAAAAATCATTAAAAAGTTTTGGGTATTTGGACTTCGTTTGGTACAGTGCTCAAAAATAACATGCAGAAAACAGCAACTCGCGCTTGGCACTTGGTTAATAGGTTAGTGCTCAAAAACAATATAAATCAGCATGTAAATGCTTAAAAAGTATCCTACAGTGATAATATAATAGCATGGAGCAGTCAAAAATTATAGATACATTGGAGATGTATCAGCATCCCCAAGCTTAATTCATGTTGGACCTCGAGTAGGTAAATGATAAAAGCTTCCATGTAATCTCTTTCAGGTACGACCGCTGAGAAACGATGAATTAACAAACATTGACATTGTAATATCCATAAACATAAGTAACATAATCATCAACGTTCAAAATCTATGATCCTTAAAGAATGTTTAGCCCCCATTCATTTTATCATATTAGCATGGCATGGCTATGTCTTCACCACACAAATACGAATGTCAAGCACCATGATGTTAAGCCAAGCAGTTGGATCGTACTTTTTAACGTGCTTCAACATTTTATACCTCACTAAATACATGAGCGTGAACCATGGACATAGCATATAGGTGGAATAGAATATGGTGGTAGGTTTCAAAAGGGTAAAAGTGGAGAATAATGTCTCGCATCAACTAGGTGGATTAACGGGCTATGGGATCAATATCAATGCGAGGAGTAGGGATTGCCATGCAACGGATGCACTAGAGCTATAAGTGTATGAAAGCTCAGCTGAAGCTAAGTCGGTGTGCATCCAACTTCCTTGCTCATGAAGACCTCGGGCATTTGAGGAAGCCTGTCATCGGAATATACAAGCCAGCTTCTATAATGAAAAATTTCCACTAGCATATAAAAATGACAAAACATGAGACTCTCTATATGAAAAACATGGTGCTACTTTGAAGCACAAGTGTGGACAAAGAGGTAGTAGCACTGCCCCTTCTCTCTTTTCTCTCATTTTTTTTCTTTTTTTCTTTTTCTTTCTTTTTTTCTTTTTTTCTTTTTTCTTCATTTTTCTTTTTTTATTCTTCGTCCAGAGTCTCATCCCGACTTCTAGGGGAATCATTGTCTCCATCACCCTTTCCTCACAAAGATAGTGTTCTAATAATGAAAAACATCACACTTCTATCTACTTACAACTTGATATGAAAAACTACTAAACATCATGACTGTGTATGAATGCCTCTGACAGTGTACCAGGATGTGCAATGATCTAGTGTAACATGTAAACAATGATGAACAGGACTTTTCCACAAATACTATGTCAGCTATATGATCATGCAAAGCAATATGACTATGAGTGCACAAGTCATGAGACGTAACACTGGAAGTTGCATGGCAATATATCTCGGAATAGCTATGGAACTGCCATGATAGGTAGGTATGGTGGTTGTTTTGAGGAAGATATCAGGTGGCTTATGTGCAATGGGGCATATCATGTTGCGGGGTCTGGATGCACCAGCGAAGTTTGCACCGATCCATGATGTGAGAATGGGCAATGCACGGTATTGAAGAGGCTATCAAATATGAGGAGGTGAGAGTGCGTACATCCATGGATTCACATTAGTCATAAAGAAATCACATACTTATTACAAAGCTTTATTAGCTCTCTCAAAGCAAAGTACTGCTCGCATGCCCCTAGGGAGGAGGTTCGTAGGAGTTAACCATCGCGTGCCCCCGACCTAAAGCGCCCTAGGATTTCAATGAGGAATAAGAATGCTCACACATCATCACCATGCCATAACCAATATTTAGATGAACAGAAATTAACACACTTTAACTTTAGATATTTCTACTAACCAACAACCATGCACTCACACCCTTTCATATTACCACATCAATATCATTAACCCACATTTCTTCTTTTATGTGCTACATGAAGGTTTTGATTATGCACTCCTTGAATACCTAATATTTTTGGACTAGTCTTATAACCCATGAAAATTACCGTCACTATTTATTAAACTCTCAAACAAATCTAAATGAAGAACTCTAGTGCAATTATTTCTATAAAATATATACTCCATCGTGCTCTAAAAGATATAAGTGAAGCAATATAGCAACTACTTAGCTCAAAAGATATAATTGAAGCACATAGATTATTCTAACAAATCATGTTGAACATGTGTCTCTCTCAAGTGGGTGTGTCCAGCATACATTGATTGTGGAAAACTAAAACAAAAGCAAACTATAATACACGACACTCCAAGCAAAACTAATATCATCTCACGAATAAAATGTAGCTCCAAGTGACATATCGATGGATTGAAACAAAAGAGTGGATACTTTCCGGGGCATCCCCAAGCTTAGAATCTTGAGTCTTCCTACAATTTAACTTGTGTGCCTTGGGCATCCCCAAGCTTAGAATCTTTGCCTCTCCTTATTCCTTCATCCATCATGATAGCACCCAAAACTTGAAAACTTCAGCATATATAACTCAACAGAAAACTCGTGAGATCCGTTAGTACAATAGGCGAATTATAAACTTTCGATACTGTTATAAATTGATTATTATATTAATATTGCATAAGGTACTGTATTATAACTTCTCCTTGACGTATACCCCCCTCCATATAATCCATAGCATCATCAAAACAAGCAAACTATGCAAGCAAAAACAGAATTTATTTAAAATAGAAGAGTCTATAGTGATCAGTACTTACACCATATTTATGTAACTCTCAAAATTCTTAAACATCCGTACAACCTGAGGAATTCATATACAAATACTGTGTAAAAAATCAGAACAAAAGTATGTTCCAGTAAAATCAGAGAACTTCTACACTAGACGTAAAAGTTTATGTTTTTGTACCGAATCAATTCTGCCTATCATTCAAAACATCCCAAAGGCTTTACTTGGCAAAAACACTAATTTAAACATAAAAACACAATCATTATAGTTTCAATAATCATATTAACTCACAATAACAGAAAGTAGAACAAAAAAATAAGACAAATATTGGGTTGCCTCCCAACAAGCGTTATCGTTTTATGCCCTAGCTAGGCATAATGCATAGTTTCAAGTGTTGTCATCCTTCTTATCAAGCTCCTCCATCACAAAACCATGTTGCTTAGGGGAAACATAAGGCTTGATGATAGGGTCTATCATCATGTTTATGAAATTGGGATGCACACTAGTCATTTTAAGATCCTCGTTTCATTTGATAGGAGTGATACTAGTATTCTTGAGGACATACATAACCTTGGAATTTCTCCCTTAAGAGGTACTAGTATTAATTTTAGAGGATGTAAAAGCGGAACCCATTTTATCAATGACTTCCTACGCTTTATCAATTCTACTAAAACCTTGCTCTACTCGCTCATTAATAATTGTATCTTTCTCATTCAATGCTTTCAAAGTAATTCCTACCTTTGATCCAAATTGAGTGATATGATTATGAATCTTTTTATCCAACTCCACAATTTTTCTTTAATGGCCATTTTATTTTCAATAATCTCTAGCCTTTGCATCACCTGCTCACTTAAAGTAGTATCATTAGTAATGATAGGTGATGATCCCACTAGATTTTCCATGGCTTTGAAAGCATCCAATTTGTGGCTCGTTAAGAAATTACAACCGGTAATAGTGTGAAGCACAAATCTATACCAAGTAGTATTACCCACATAAAAATTACGAAGCAAGATATTGGTGGATTTCTTATGTGTTGTTCTATTTTGGGCATTGCAAATTCTATGTCAAGCATCTTTTAAACTTTCTCCTCCCCTTCGTTTAAAGTTAAGCACCTCATTCTCGGGAGTACATGAAACAAAGGAAGAACTAGCCATAGCAACAAGCAAGCAAGTAAACTAGCAAGTATAAATATTTTTGATTTTTTGATTTTTATAGCAAAAAAATATAACAGCAAATAAAAAGTAGAACACGTGAATGATAATTTGTGTGTCGGTACTTGATAGGAACTTGGTGATACTCCACGGCAACGGCAGGAGTAAACCTTCGTGATACTTTTAAACTGCATTGGGATTTTCCCCTAAGAGGAGGGGATGATGCAACATAGTATAAGTAAGTGTTTCCCCCAATGAGGACCACACACCTTCTCGTCTTGAGCGCCTACACACAAAAGAGCACACACTTGCACCCAACGCAGGCAAGAGGGCTGTCAATCCCCTTGAACTCATTACTTGCAAGCGGTAAGTAGTGATAGATAGATAGATAGTTTGATAAATATAAATAGAAAATAAAAAAGAAAGTAAATAATAACAGCAAAGTATTTTTGGTTTTTGGAATTTAATTTGTAGAGACACGGGGGCCATAGTTTTCGCTAGAGGCTTCTCTCTCGTAGAAAGCATACGGTGGGTAAACAAATTACTATTGGGCAATTGATAGAAAAGTGCGTACTTATGCAATATTTATTTGTCAATGATCACACGTATAGGCATCACGTACGTAAGCAAGTAGAGTGACTCATGCCTGCATCTACTACTATTACTCCACCCATCGACCGCTATCCTTCATGCATCTAGAGTATTAAGTAAATATAGGGTAATGCTTGGAGGATGATGACATGATGTACACAAAGTATATACAATTAATATGAATGGACCCCATAATTTTACCCTAAGTGGAAGCAATACAATATGTGTCATTTCCCTTTCTGTCACTAGTATTGAGCACCGCACGATTGAACCCACTACAATGCACCTCTCCCGTTGAAGATAAATCAATCTAGTTGGCCAAACCAAACCTATAGATCACAGAGAATTATGAAATTATCATAATCATGCATATATATGAAAGACCAGCAAGGAACTTGATGACGCACAAGTATAGGGGATCAATCGTAGTCCTTTTGATAAGTAAGAGTGTTGAACCCAACGAGGAGCGGAAGGAAATGATAAGCAGTTTCAGCAAGGTATTATCTGCAAGTGTTGTGAGTAACAGTGATAGATAATTTTGTAGCAAGGAAATTCGTAACAAGTGACAACTAACAATAGTGGCAAGTGTGCAACAAGATAGCCCAATCCTTTTTGTAGCAAAGGACAGGCCTTAAAGTACTCTTATATGAAGCAAGCACCCCCGAGGACACATGGGAATTTCTGTCTAGTCATGTTCGTCATGTTCGAGTTGATTCGCGTTCGTTACTTTGATAATTTCATCTGTGGGTGGACCAGTGCTAAGGTTTTGTTGTTACTCTAACAAGCAACCCACTTATGATTACCCCCTCTCGCAAGCATTCGCAACTATGAAAGAAGAATTAAGATAAATCTAACCATACACCGGTACAACGACGTGCTATATAAACGGTTTTTAACCCCTTTCTGCGACGTACTTTTAAACCATCGCCTTGCGTGTGTGGGCGATAGGGGGGTCCATCCCACACGACACAAAAAAATTATCGGCGATGGTGACCAATGAACACAAACGTTTGGCAAAACTAAGTGTATGGGATGTCCGCATCTATCACAAACAAGAGTCACCAATCAACCGATTGAGATATGGTGGAATTCCCATACAGCCCATCCTTGTAACTCGTGTGAGATCACACTAACATCGCATGCGCTATTCTGTGGCGCACCGTTTACGATGTGCACGGAATCACAAATAGTTCACGATTATAAAACGTGTATGATAAGGAGTATATCACAAACACACACATTTTCCCACCCGTTTGCGATATTGTAACTAAGAAGATAATTTAACCGTCTTACGAGTGTCAGATAAGTTTAAGAAATGCCTGAATGTCATACTTGTGTCCGATAGGATAAATATCACACGCGCAATTCTGTGGTGCAATGTTTACGATGCGTATTACATCACAAACGGTTTATACTTCTAAACTATGTGTGATAGAGGTTTTATCATCAACATTGAATTCGGTTGCACCATTTGCGATATTGTGTTTCATCACACACAGTTTGCAAACGGCAATTGAGTGCGTGGTCGCACACGTTTCCTATGTGTGAAACGTGTTGGATTATTAGGTATTTCAGAAATGTTGAAATTTACAAACCGTGTGCGGCATAATAACCCACAGAGCACCTTTTTCTATTTTAATCGCTACAATTTAAAATTGTACATAATGAGAATTTTAAAGTAGGGAATAGCTCTTTACATGTACATAGTACAAGAATAGATAGGTTCAACGACCAATGCATTATTCGATTCACATGTACAAAGTACAAGAATTACGTCAACCAAAGAATTACATAAGCACCAAATAAAGAATAATGATGAACGGTTGAATACTTGTATTAAAGACAGTAAAGAAAGAGGCAAAAGATATTCTTGTTGTCGTAAAGGGTGAAACGGAATGCCCGTAGTGTGCCCTCCTCCATGTCAAATGCACACACGACTCTCGTCCAACCCCTTGTGATGGCCTACCACCCATTCTTCATTATCTTCATGAGGACTTCCAGATAGTCATTGTAATCTGGGAGAAGTACATGTACATTTGCATGTCCAATAATCATGTAGTTTGAGAGGTGATCTTGAGTAAACTGCGTACCACTGCAAAGGAAAATAATACGAGCATTGTCAGCTAAGAACTCATTATGGGGAGTAAAAAAGCTACAGAGTTCTGAGTTCATATATACTCGAGATCAATGTTGTCTTGGACAAACTGTAAATAAATAGTTTAACTGCCACACTTTGACCCATCATACTAACAATCTTTATTAGTTACCTTGCACGATGCTGGTTCATGAATACTTCATTGCCCCATACGCAAAAAGGGTCTAAATGCGGATATTTACCAGTGACATATGTACCTACAAGCAACAAGTAATATTAGAAGCTAAACTACAATTGCATAATGATGTAGTACAATACTCTCTCCAAACCACTATATAAAACCTAATTACATCCAATAGACTAACATATTGGATGTATTAACATCTTATGTTATGGGGCGGAGGGAGTATAACAGGGGAAACAAATATAGTCATGGCAACCAAAAACCAAAATAGGCATATGCTCACTATAACAGGCTTAAGAGCAACCAAGTATAGTCATTCATAATGGTATTGTTGACATTGCAAATAACAAAGCTTGTACTTAAACATGAAATTGTATAATTGAACATCACAGAGTGAAAAAAACAGGCGGTGTATTACATACACCAGGCTTAACATGAAACAAATATGGCCATTGAAGTGGTATTGATAAAATTGTACTGCACATTGTGAATAACTAAATAAACAAAGCATACTACAAAAAACCAAATATAGCAATTGAAACTGGACATATGCTAACCACAAACAACCAAAAACCTATAAAGGGGGCATGTGCTCACTACAAATGACTTAAAAGCAACCAAATAGTCATTCATATAGGTATTGTTGTAAATGCATAGAACGTACCATGTGCTTAAACATTAAATTGTATGATTGAACTTCGCATTGTGAGAAAACTAAAATAAATAGGGGCGCGTTAACTACACCAGCTTTAATAGGAACCAAATGTATGATTGAACAACCAAATCTAGAAATTGAAACTGTACATATGTTCACTACAAACAACCAAAAACATCAAAACATCATATATGCTCACTACTGACAACCAAAAACAGCCAAGCAATGCATATGCTCACCCCTTGGAAGAGCGCGGACGGTGGGTGCGCACCGTGCGCTCCCTGTTGTCGCAGCTTATCTCCTTCACTTTGGAACAACATGGTTGTAGGGTGTCCTCCATAATGTTGTGGATGGGCTATTTCCCCTTGGAAGAGATGGATAGGGCGCCCTTGTCGTTGATGTCGTTGTTAGTGAGGCATGACTTGGCAGCTGACGATGCCGAGACACCGCCATGGAACGCGACCTTCAGAAATGAAGGAAGATTTCTGACAACAAAGGAGAGTAGATCAGCGGTGGGTTGTGGAGGAAACGCCGTCATGGAACGCAACCTTCAAAAATGAAGGCAAATTCCTGACGACAAAGCAGAGTAGATCACCGACGGAGCCATGAAGGAGATCCATGTCGGTTGAACCCGAGGTGTGGGGGTGCGACACTTAACCTATGGAATATCCTGCGTCAAGCCGTCGCTGTCGACGAGCTCGATGTCATAGCCGGCTTCCGCGACATATAGACATGTGTGAGCCCGCTTATTTAAAGCCCGAAAGAGTCATCGTAGTGAGCTTCCCTAGGGGCCTCAGCGGCCACCTCGACGTCATCCAGCGGACAGGCCTCGATATACCTATTTTTTGCCATTCGCTCCTTGAGCTCCCGGGAAGCGTAGCCGACCTACAACACTCTGGAGTGCGGGTGGGGGTGAGGATGGGGATGGACCAGTACAAGGGGTGGACCTGAGTCGTACGTGAATTAGACGTGGATGGCCACTGCTGTCGAATGCACACATGAATCTAGTCCAACCCCTTGTGATGAATCTTCATGAGGACTGTCGGGCCTGGCAGCGGCGGCGGTGGCAGCGAGCTAGCTAGGGTTTGAGCGAGGGAGGAGTGGTGTGTGTGAGTGGAGATTTTCCTCTTCTTCTTTTTGACGTAATCTGAGCAAAGTTTTTGTGGTGCGGGAAGGGGAGGTGTAGGTGGCAGGTGGTGTTTTAGGAAATTCCGCACCTACTGAAAAAATTACTAGGCGGGAGTGTAATGCTGAGATGTCGAGGCTACTGAAAATTTAGATTACGGGAGTGAAGCAGCACGGCCCGCCCGGGAGCAACAAACTTCGCACACTGCCCAAACATAATAAGTGTGTGCTATCAAATAGGAAAAAACTCGTGGAACAACCATTTTTCAAATCGCTCAAGGCGGTAGATATTTTTGAGATTGTGAGGGAGGTCTCGTGGATCCCAATCATGTGACTGTGCTGATGTGACAGGGCACGGCCGTGGCACACAGGTAGTCAAAGCCACGGAGGAATGGTGTCTGCAAACGGTCATTTTGTTGAAATTGTATGCTATTTACTCATATAATAATAATGTAAATGAGCATTTTCGAAAAAAAATGTAGGAAATGGGTGAGAACACAAACATGCGTGCATGTGGAACAAAAATATGTATGCAAAGGGTGCTTTGATATGTTCAAATACCAAATGTGCAACTTTGATGTGGCACATGTCTCGTGTGCCGCCACTTTGTGTCGGCGACAGGGAATCATAGGTACGAATACATGCCCCCAACTAGGTCTCACATCTCACCCAGTCGTAACACAAAAATGAAACCTACATGAATCCAGCATGGTCAAACCACCGTCGTCTTGCTTATGGTTGAAGGTGTATGGTGGCACATGCGCCTCACAACATGGACATCCTTGGCCCCTCCGAGGTTCATGACATACACGCATTATAGTCCCCCCCCCACACACACACAGAAAGAGAGAGATAGAGACTTCGAGTCGGTTGGAGGGCATCTCACCAAGACTTTGTCTAACACAGACCAAATAATCATCCTTGGTCAAACCTCTCTCGCTGTCGGTCGAAGTGATGGACGTCCATCGAGGCCCACGAATGGGGTGTGTCGCTGATAACCACGCGGTGGAGTGTCGAAAGAAAACAATCACATGCATGTGGCACACAAATATGTATGGAAGTGTTGTGTTTTGTTTGAATTAATTAATATATACACCTGATACGCAACTTTCATGTCACATGCTTTGGAACCGAAAAGCCCCCCCCCACACACACACACAAAAGAGCAAGGGTTCATGGCGCGTATAGCTATTCTAGCGAGCGCTGATGGGAACGATTCATGCATACGTAGTCGTGCGCTCAGACTTTGGTAATTAGGAAACTCATTGACCTAATATATGTATACCATAACACAAATGAAGAACAATCCACGGTGGTAACCACTCTCTCGTCATTAGTCAATGTGATGGACATCCACGTGGGCCCATGAATGGCTTCCCAACGATAACCTTATGATGGAGTGTCCGAAGACAACCACCGTCTAAGCGTGGATCAACATATGGATGGAAATATTCTGTGATGTTTAAATACCCAACACACAAACTTTGATGTAGCACCCTCGCTAATCACAAAGTCCCCACACGGAGCGAGGTTCGGGACACATAGTATATATATGCCCCCCCCCAATACGAGCTATCAGGAGGCATTCATGCATACACATGCACTCAAATTATACCATGCGATAATCTCACACCATGACCTATCGCAAGCACAAACCAAAAAAGAATCCATGGTAATTAATCTATCTCGTTGCGTTCAAAGTGATCGACCACACACAAGGACATAGATGGGAGCGACGCTGATAACTGCACGAGGGGGATGTCCGACGACAACCACCGCCTCCATGATGTCCTAACATATGTACGAAGGTGTTGTGTGATGTTTTCAATACATAATGCATACCTTTGATGTGTCACCTTCTCAAACCGAACCCCCCTCCCTCGGAAGTGCATCATGTGTACACTTACTTGTAGCCAGTGGGACCATGTGTACACATGCACTCAAACTTCAATGTGTAATCTCACCATGATCTACACCTAAACACATACCAAAACATGAATCTACCTTTGATAAAACCCCCCTCACCACGCTAAAGTGATGCATGATGTTCAAAGTGATGCATGATGTTTTCAATACATGACCAATGAATGGTTAAAAAACCAAGGTGTTTGTTAAAGCCGCATTTGCAAATGGCCAAAAAAAACCTGGTGTAGATGTCTTTGTTGCGACAACTTTAAACAACAAACAGAGGATGTAATGGGCAAACACCAGTAGAGGAGGGGTTTTACGCCCGATTATACAGTGTGGACATTTCATGGTGAGTCTGCCCAACGTACCAGAGTTGAGGTGGTTCGTCATCGCACCGACGAGCATGGTACTGGGATCGAAGACATGGTGCAAGACTTTGATGATGCTCGGGATTCAGACGATGAGATGGAGGAATCTGCAAAGGCCTTCTATGAAATGTTGGAGTCTTCAAAACGCCCTCTCCACAAGCACAATGAGCTTTGTCAGCTAGATGCCATCGCGCAAGTAATGGCTCTGAAGGCTCAATTCAACTTGGGCAGAGAATGCTACGACGCGATGATGACACTATTTGGACGCTTTCTACCCAAAGGCTATGTCATGCCTGCAAACCTGTACTAGTTAGACAAAATACTCCGTGTACTTAAGATGCCATATGAGAAGATAGATGTCTGTGAGAAAGGATGTGCCCTATTTAGGCTTGAGTATGTGGGCTTGAACTATTGTCATAGCAGGTGTTGAAAGATGGTGGCACGGGTCCAGAGCGGGCGACGGACCGCGTGAGGGGTACTTCCATTCCACCCCAATCTCTCTGGAGAGCATTGGCAGACAGTATGGGGACACCGGTGGGTGGTACTTCGTCAGTGACATTGCCCACTGGGAGAGGAGGTCGGGGAGGGAAGAAGAGAGGTACAGGACGTGGCCGCGGGATAGGTAGGCGTACTGATACACCTTCCTTGCCGCCACCCCTAGCTCATTCACCCGAGTAGAGGACTGCTAGGGTGGACCCATTTGAGGTGGAGGCTATGGGGACTCCGTACCACGAGCCTCGGGTCGACGGGCTTTGTCCCACGAGACTCTAGTCCACAGGCTGCGGCCCACGAGACTTCGGTACCACGGGGTACATCACAGGCGACTCCGATCCCAAAGGCTTCGGCCCACGGTATTCCAGATACAGGGGCTACGTCCTAGGAGACCCCCGATACCTCGCCGGATCTGCTTGAGGGGTCGGGTGGCCATGCTGATGATGGCGGGGTTGAGTCTACTGATAGTGAGAGTGAGGTGGTTGACGGGTGAAAGTGTACCAGCATGGTGGTACACGGCTCCCGCCCGTGCTGGCGATCCGCGAGCAAAGGCCGGTGATTAGGCCTGATGGGGATAAGTAAGTGCATTTACTCTTTTCGTACCTTTTGCCTTCATGTTTTATCAGATATCTAATGCGTTGGCCTTGTCATACTGCAGGGGATGGGATCACGCCAATGGAGTCCGCAATCCCAACACCGTCCTTGGTGTGCTTTGTCGGCAAAATTTCCGAGGGTTTGTGAGGTTGCCCGGTGACGGTCAGCTTCCAGAGGTAGGATGGAGCTAGGAGCACTACAAGGCTGCACAGGCCCCGCCGGGGGAGGTGATCAACTATGTCTTGTGCCACACGAGGGCCCACAAGGTGATCAATGGCTTTTGGGTAACTTCTCATTTACGCAATTAAAAAATAAAAATAGCTAGTTATTGTACTACTAAGTGTTGTCTTGTTTGATTGGAGACCGTCTACATGTGTGAGCAGGGATACGAGGAGGCTCCTGCAAATGTTATTTATACCGAGTGCAAGCGCCTATTACAGAACTTACGCCACGAGGCTCGGGTGCAGGCTGTTCGAGACTACTATGCCATGCGTGGTATTAAGAAGGGAAAGTCATCGTGTCACGATAAGTTTCTGAAGAAGCCTCAATACATGAAGGTAATTATCTATTCTTAAGGCCTTGTACTTAGTTTCCTTGATTTGATTCGTAGGCGTAGCGCTCAAATTTCTCTTTACTAACTTAGGTGCCCCGAGATGGTGTGCGGATAAGATGGATTGTTGGGAGGCATTGGTGGATTGGTGGTGCACAGGACAATGGCGAGCCGTCCACGACGATGCGAAGGACCGGCGTGCCCAAAGGGTTGGTGTGCCACACCATCAAGGCAGCGCCAACTTATTTCAGTTTGGGCGGAACTGGGTATGTGGTTTTCTTCATTTTTCTTGCATTTCATTCTTCATGCTAGCTAGAGCCCTTTACTAATACTTTGTTCCTCTCTTTTAGGCAAAGTATAATAACAGGAAGGTGCCAGAGGTGTATGACTTGTATGACATGGCCCATACTGCCTCGTACTAGAAGGCCAAGGCATTCTTTTTGTCTGGCCTCGATCATCCGGAGAAGTTCACCAACATCTCCTCCCACCACAAGCTCGTGAGGTACAACAAGGAGGGGAAAGCGAGGAAAGGGGAGGACTTTAACCCAAGCGAACATCCTTTTGATCTAGATTTGGTGATGATATCTAGTGGTGGGAGGCCCCATGGCTCGATAGCCATTGGAGATGGACTGGTATGGTGTCCTCTCACTCTCCCGGAGATCAAGGCGCGCCAAACGAGCTCCTGTCCTAAGATAAGGCCTCGTCCACGACGAGTCAATCTCGCCATCGAGGTTAGTTATACAGACTCTTCTATATTTCCTCGATTACATTGTGTGTGTGGCCATCCATGATTACAATGCTAACGAGGAGTGGTGTTGCAGGCTGCTATTCAAGGAGAGAGGGCGAATACCCAGGCGCTTATGGAGGAGAGGGACCGGTTGGCGGCGGAGGAGCAACTGGCCGTGGAGCAGAAGATGGCTTGGTTGTTGGAGGAGGAGACGGCACGGAATTTGGAGACTCATCGGGCCATGTACGAGCTCTTCGTGGTAAGTTTCTTCTTCATATTAGCCAAATCGTGCATGTAATTTTCGTTTCATTACTAACTAATATGATTGACTTGTCAAACCCAAATGTGCAGTCTATGTGCGAGAAGACAGGTCAGACCCCTCCACTGATGCGAGTCATTACCGTTGCGGAAATGGTGAGTTTCATTTGAATGGTCATCAATTACTAGTATTAACATTTGAGTGTCATCATGCTAACGAGACATTGCAAATGATCTCTGGTGTAGGATAACTCCCGAGCCGCATCGCACACCCCTTCTCCAGGTGAAAGTGCCCGAGGAACCCCGGTGCTTCACATCCGTGATGACGAGGATGGTAAGTTTTCCTCTAAAATGACATATACTTAGCCTGTTTTCCTCTAAAATGACATAATTAGCTTAGTTAGGTCAAAAATGGCATAATAACATTGGTTAGCTCATAAATGACATAATTAGCTTATTTAGTTCATTTGTAACATAATTAGCTTAGTTCTATCTAAAATGGCATAATAACCTTGGTTAGCTCATAAATGTCATATACTTAGCTAATTATCCTCCAAAATGACATAATAAGCTTAGTTAGCTCTAAAATGACATAATAAGATTAGTTAGCTCCAAGATGACACAAACAAAGAATAAGAAGAAGAAGAAGAATGAAGAGAGAAAGGGAAATAATAGAAGAATAAAAGAAGAAGAATGAGAAGGAAAAGGATAAAAAGATAGAAGAGAGAAGAAGAAGAAAAAATATTATTATTCTTCCTTTTCTCTTCTTTCTTTTTTCCATCTTCTACTCCTTCTTCTTCTTCTTCTTCTTTGTTCATGTTCTTCTTATTCCTCTTCTTATTCCACTTCTTCTTCTTCTTCTTCTTCTTCCTCTTCTTCTTCTTCTTCTAGTCTTCTTCTTCTTCTTCTTCTTCTAGTCTTCTTCTTATTCTTCTTCTAGTCTTCTTCTTCTTCTTCTTCTTCTCCTTACATGCTAGTTAACCCTATTATGCCACATACTTAGCTTATTTCCCCAAAAAATACATACTTAGCTAATTATCCTCCAAAATGACATGATTAGCTTATTAGTTCATTTATGACATAATTAGCTTAGTTAGGTCAAAATGGCATAATAATCATGGTTAGCTCATAAATTTCATATATTTTTCTTATTTTCCTCCAAAATGACAAAATAAGCTTAGTTAGGTCAAAATGGCATAATTACATAGGTTAGCTCTAATATGACACAAACAAGCAATAAGAAGAGGAAAAACTAGAGGAGAAAAAGAAAGAGAAGAAAAAATCTTCTTCTTGTTGTTGTTGTTCTTATTATTATTATTATTATTATTATTTTCTAGTCTTCTTCTTTTTCTTCTTCCTCTTATTCTAACTTTCTTATTTCCCATTTTGCAGGTTTGATTCACTTCACGGAAGCTTGCATTGATGGAGTGCTTCTATCTTTTCGTTTTGATTTTGTATCCATGAACAATGTGAAACTTGCTACCTATGGATGAAACTATTGTAATAGGGTGAAACTTGCACATTTTATTTTGGTATATCTGTTGGATGATCATATCCATATGGCAGGGATATAGTTTATTATGTGTTGGATATCTTATACTTGCTGTGAAACTTGCACATATTGTTTTCCCTGTGAAATATATATATATATATATGATGACAAAATGCTTGTATATAACAAAAAACAGATTAAAAAGGCGCAATGCAGGCACTTTGCTGTCTGCCACCGACGGCAAAGGGAACTTTGTCATCTGCCACGATGGCAAAGGTGCAATCTGTGAGCACTCGGCCTCACCCATTTGGTCATTATGTCGTTCGCTGGCAGACGACAAAGGCGAGGGTCCTTTGGCGTCTTCTGGCAGACGGCAAAGAAGGGGGAGAAGTGACGTTAACCATGGGTCTACTAACGTCAGTAACCAGATGGAAAAGAAAAGACGTTTGTCGTCCGCCATCAGACAGCAAAGTCTCCTGTTAGCCCCCTAATGTGGCTAACGTCTATTCTTTGCCGTCCACTTTCATTGTCGTCTGCTTGGCCAGGAAAGCTGACGGCAAAGGTCTTTGACGTCCGTTGTCTAAATGCAGACGCGTAACTTTCTATGCCGTCAGAATTTGCCGTCTGCGGCTGACGGCAAAGACCTTTGCCGTCCGCATTCTGGTTCTTTGTCGTCTGCCATGGCAGACGGCAAATCAGTTGATTCCTGTAGTGGTGGGGGCTCCCAATCATAAAAGATGTCCAAGATAGTGTATTTGTATATGATTCTCCTCTCCTCTATCGTAATATTGCATAGATTGTATCGATGACTAATGATATGTTTGTTTTATTCCCAACAACTTTTATCTAGTATACTTCTTCTATGTGAAGCCATTACTCCCCATGGGATTAGAATATGATTTTCTATTTCTGTTATTTCATTGCTATGATTGATGCATAAGATCAAAGCAAGGAAGCTCAAACTAATCTTTAATATATAACTCTCACACTCGATTACAAGGATAGATAGATCTCAAGGCAAACACTCTAAGCAAAGCAAAATTAAAATTTTATTTCTCTAAATCACGACATAACTAAGTATAGAACTAAGATAGATGATAATGGTAAAAGTCATGGTGATACGATATCACGCACCTCCCCCAAGCTTGGAACAAGCTAAGGGTGGTGCCCATACCCATGTACTCAGGCGTCCTTCTTAGGCGATGGTGGTGATGAGGTGGTAGGTTTATTCTCCGTCTTCCATGGCATAGGTCCCCGTTGAAGAAGGAGGAACTTGTCTCTGGAATACTGAAATTCCGGGCTATACTCATCCTCTTGAACCGAGATTCATAATCACAGTTTCGGTTTTGTAGATCATAAATTTGAGCCTAAAGATCTTGGAGATTGTCATGGAGCTTGAAGATCATATCCACAATTTCATCGATGTCCCTGCTGAGCCCACACTCCACCATCCCCTCGCACTTGAAGATCTCTTGTTCCACTGCTGCAAGGTTGGCCTTCTCACTTCCCTCCTTCTTCAGTCCTTGTATGTCCCGGATGTGAAGCACCCCCTCATGCATCTCAATGGTTTGAGGGTGTTTCATAACCTCCGAGAGGTAAGGGTTGATGACCTTCTCGAAGAACTTATCCTTGGAGGAGCTTGATGATATCATGGCAATCTAGATCTGTCACAAAAACAGCTCGAAATAAGAACATAGGAGAAACTTGTGAAACGGTGGTCAAAACAAACAGGAGTATATATAATGAAATTTTCTAGGTCACAATACGTGTCCAGGAAGAAAAGGGCCCCACAAGCTATCAGGGCGCGCCTAGGGGGTGGGCGCGCCGTGTTGGCTTGTGCCTCCCTCGTGGGTCCCCCTGACTCGTTTTTATTTTTGGATTTTTTATAAAATACCAAAACCAACAAAACATATATATTTTTGGAATTTTTGGAGTCAGTTTATTTACCGTATCACATACCTACCCCTTTTCAGCTTTCTGGAGTGTTCCGAAATATCTCTCTTATGTGTTCTTTCGGCGTCATAACATGAATAATATTAGTTTTAACACTAACGGGTGTACCTAAGATATAGTGTTTAATTCTTTGCCCATTTACCACCCTTGGATTTTTGCCTTCGAAGTTATTAATCTTGATAGCACCGGAGCGATAGACCTCCTCAACGACATAAGGGCCTTGCTATTTGGAGATAAGCTTTCGTGCAAAAAATCTAAAACGAGAGTTCTACAAAAGAACTAGGTCTCCTACATTGAATTCCCGTTTTTGGATCATCTTGTCATGCCATATTTTGACTTTTTCTTTACACAACTTGGCATTTTCATAAGCTTGTGTCCTCCATTCGTCCAAGGAACTAATATCAAATAACCTCTTTTCACCGGCAAGTTTAAAATCATAGTTAAGTTCTTTGGTTGCCCGATAAGCTTTATGTTCTAACTCAAGAGGTAAATGACATGCTTTTTCATAGACCGTTTTATATGGGGACATTTCCATGGGGTTTTTATAAGCAGTTCTATAATCCCGTAAAGCATCATCAAGTTTCTTAGACCAATTCTTTCTAGATCAATTAATAGTCTTTTGCAAGATCAATTTTATTTCTCGATTACTCAACTCAAATTGACCGCTAGACTGAGGATGATAAGGTGATGCAATTCTATGGTTAACATCATATTTAGCTAGAAGTTTACGGAAAGCACCATGAATAAAATGTGAACCACCATCAGTCATTAGATATCTAGCGACTCCAAACCTTGGGAAATAACATATTTCAACATTTTAATAGAAGTGTTATGACCAACACTACTAGTTGGGATAGCTTCTACCCACTTAGTAACATAATCAACAACTACTAAAATATGAGTATACCCATTAGAGGAAGGAAAAGGCCACATATTATCAAAACCCCAAGCATCAAATGGTTCAATAGCAAGTGAATAATTCATCGGCATTTCCTGACGTCTACCAATGTTACCAATTCTTTCACGGTCATCACAAGAAAGGACATACTTACGAGCATCATTGGAAAGAGTAGGCCAATAGAAGCCAGACTGTAATTCCTTGTGAGCAGTTTTGTCACCAGTATGGTACCCTCCATAGGCCTCGAAATGACACTTCCGTAGGATCTGCCCCTGTTCATGCTCACGTACACGGCATCTAATAACACCATCCACTCCTTCTTTATAAAGATGTGGGTCATCCCAAAAGTAATGGCTTAAATCATAAAAGAACTTTTTCTTTTGTTGGTATGTGAAACTAGGTGGTATATATTTAGCAACAATGTAATTCGCATAATCTACATACCAAGGAGTACTAGGAGCAGCATTTATAACAGCAAGTTTCTCATTGGGAAATTATCATCAATGGGCAGTTGGTCATTAAGAATCATTTTTCATCCTACACGAGTTATGTGCAACACGATTTTTAGCTCCCTTCCTATCCACGATATGCAATTCAAATTCTTGAAGTAAAAGCACCCATCTAATCAGTACAGGCTTAGCATCTTTCTTTTCCATAAGGTATTTAATAGCAGCATGATCAGTGATACGTACCAAACGTATCTACTTTTCCAAACACTTTTTCTCTCGTTTTGGACTGTAATTTGCATGATCTCAAGGAAACTAACCCAAGACTGACGCTGGTTTCAGCAGAACTACCATGGTGTTATTTTGGTGCAGAAATAAAAGTTACGGGAATTGGACGAAAATTTTTTTGAATTATTTCTGGATTATATAATGAATTGTGGAGCGAAGAACCACCAGAGGGGGCTTCTTGTGGGCCACAAGCCAACAGGGCGCACCCTGTTAGCTTGTGGGGCCCACGTGGCTCCCCCGACCCTAATTCCAATCCTATAAATTCACATCTTCAGATAAAAAATCAAAGAGAATATTCCATCATGTTTTACGATACGAAGCCACCGCCACCTCCTGTTCTTTCCCGGGAGGGCTGATCTAGAGTTCGTTTGGGGCTCCGAAGATGGGGAATCGTCGATGTCGTCATGATCAACCCTTCTCCATCAAGAATTCCATGATGCTCACCACCGTGAGTGAGTAATTCCTTTGTAGTCTTGCTGGACGGTGATGGGATTGGATGAGATTGATCATGTAATCGAGTTAAGTTGATAGGGCTTGATCCCTAGTATCCACTATGTTATGAGATTGATGTTGCTATGACTTTGCTATGCTTAATGCTTGTCACTAGGGCCCGAGTGCCATGATTTCAGATCTAAACCTATTATTTTTTCATGAATATAATAGTGATTTTGATCATATTTTGCAACTTGTATGCACTTATTACATGTCTTAATCCACATACCCCAAGGTGACAATAATTGGGATTCTTTACGGTGATTGTCGTAGTTTGAGGAGTTCATGTATCCACCATATGTTAATGCTTTGTTCCGATTCTATATTAAAAGGAGGCATTAATATACCTTAGTTTCCATTAGGACCCCGCTGCCATGGGAGGGTGGGATAAAAGATGACATGCAAGTTCTTATCGCAAGCATGTATGACTATATACGGAATACATGCCTACATTACATTGATGAATTGGAGCTAGTTCTGTGTCGCTCTAGTGTGTAACTGTTAGCTGATTGATGTCATTCAAATCATTATCCATTACTGATCCATGTGCCTACACTTTACATATACTGAATCTTGCTAAGTTACTACTGCCGCTACTACTGTCACAACTGCTACAAAATTGTTGCTGTCACTCTTACTATTACAACTATTACTTGCCGTTCTACTAAATCTTTGTTGGAGAGAGATATCCCAGGAGTGGTTAAATTGGCAACTCAGCTGCTAAGGCCGGTAAATATTCTTTGGCTCCCCTTGTGTCGAATCAATAAATCAGGGTGAAGTACTACCCGCGAAGACTCTTGCGATCCCCTACACTTGTGGGTTATGAACACCTTTTTCTAGCACCGTTGTTGGGGAGCATAGCTATATTTATTATGTTAACTTGAGGATATCCAATTGCTACTATGAAGAATCTAAGAGATACTCAAACCAAGATCGTACCCTCTAAGACGAGGGGAGGTAAGGAACTGCCATCTAGCTCTGCTTTTGATTCACCTACTATTTTGAACCAGCTTATAAAACCACCACATGTTGCTCGTTATGATATATCACATGAAATTGTTGATGATACAACTTATGAAACTAATGATGATACTACTGCTACACTTAATGAAACTGAAACTATTCCACTGAATGAATTACTTGATACTCATATTGCTAAAGCTAGAAAACTTGAAAATGCTGAAATTGATGAAGATTTTGAATCACCTATCACATCTCGCTCTCCCAATAGATATAAATTGCCTAATCTGCATGAGGGTTATGTGATGGACAGGTTGGTAGCTAGGGACTTTATTGCTTCTAATGATAGAGATGAATTTAAGGAACTATTATTCAAACTGAAAGAAAAATATATGATGGAGAAAATGAAACATGATCCTAACTTTGCTACTTCTCCTATATTTGTTACTCATAAGGATTATGAATTCTATGTAGACACTGAGTTAATCCATATAGTAGAATTTGATCCTTTCCATGGTTATGAAACTAAACATGTTGTTGGACATCTCACTAAACTAATGATATTGCCACTTTGTCTACTAATGAAAAAAAATGATATGAGAAGAAAGACTTTGTTGCTCAAAGAATGGTAAAGAAAGAGAGCCATGGGTTCAAAAACCCATGACATTCCCTCATAAGCCTTCTAAGAATAAGGAAGAGGAGGAGTTTGAATGCTTTGCTGAAATGATTAGACTTCTCTTTTTGCACACTCGCTTGACTAGCATTTTAAAGATGCCTCTGTATGCTTGAAACTCAAATTGCTACTATGCTTGCTAATTATTATTTTGATGGTGAGTGCCTAAGAAAGTGGGAGAACCCGGTATACCCAAAATACCTTGCTCCATTAAACGAAACTATGTTAAACTTCTTTGTGTGATTTAAGAGCCAGTGTTAGTGTTATATATGTCCTTCTCTCTATATGAAAGACTTGATTTGAATAAGCTTACACCTACAGAGATATATTTGCAAATGGCTAATAAATCCACTACTTTACCTATTGGAATTTGTGAGGATGTGTTTGTTGTAGTTGCAAATGTTACTATCTTAACATTCTTTGTTATTCTTGACATGCCCCGGGATGACAACATGTTGATTATCCTTGGTAGACCTTTTTTAAATATTGCAAGGGCTGTTATTGATTGCAATAAAAGCAAGGTCACTTTTTATGTCAATGGCAAACAACATACTGTGCATTTTCCAAAGAAGCAAACTTTGGTTAATAATATTAATGTCATTGAGCCAACTGCCACCATCATCATTGGAGGGACTAAACTTCCTCTTCCTATTGCCAAGAAGAAATAGGATATCCTTATTGTTGGGGACATGGAAATCCCCATTGAGGTAACTTAGTGTTATACGAAAATTCTTCGGTTTCATGTCAATCGTAAACGGTTATTGATAAGACTTGATAAACCTTATTAATGGATCCTTTTTTAAAGACATGTGATCAATGAATTTAGTAAGCACAACTTTTTGTAGTATTACTTTACCTCTGTTAATCTTAATTAAATGAAACAGAATGTCATGATTACCCTATTTTCTGAGTTTCCCGTGCAATAAAAATGCCAAAAAATAGAAATTCTCAGATTGCCACAAAATTTTATCATGAATTTTTCTGGAATATTTAAAAAAAATGGTGTTGAAAACACATCAGGGGGGATGCACCTATGGTCCACAATCCAACACGCGCGCCCACCCCCGTGGGGGCATCCTGATAGCTTGTGGGGCCCACAGGGAGTCCCTACCTTATCTCTTCAGCCCATGTCATCTCTTACCTCCAGCAAAAATTCATACACTCACCCTCTCTCGCGTTCTTGCTCCCTAAACTGAAATTTTCGATCTCTTTGCTTGGAATTCCATTTCTGAAACTGTTTGACGGAATTGCTCCTTGGTATGTGATTCTCCCATTCCTCCAATTAGTTTTTGCTTTAGTGGTTTAAATTTTTCATATTCTTCTACACTTGGAGCTACTGAAAATGAGCTTCCATGTTGAATTCTTTGAGTTCCAAATAGCATGAATGTTTGATATGGCCTCTAGGCATCTATCTGAGTAGTTGCCGCCAATCTTGCAAAGTTTTACTTTTTGTGACCCCGAAAATTTCAGAAATTTATGTATAGGAAAATGAATTTCCTTAGGAGGAGTTCTTCAACGAGACGTACTTCTGGTGAGTCGTCAACCAAAAGCTCTACATGACATGCATATGTTGAACCAAGGGCAAGCTTAACCATCATGGTTGATGCCAAATCATGTCGTTGGCCGAGTGACGAGTTCATGAGAAGTGAGGGTATTAAGGAGGAGTTTCATCGATACATTTATAATACTGACCTCGCTGACTTCCTCGTAGATAAGTGCAACCAACACTATGAGCTTACATGTTCATTCACACAAATGTTTTAGTATCATCCCCATACTTATAGAGTATAGTTTAATCTTTACGATAATTCCTTCAGTATGACTTTACAAGAACTTTGTGATGCATGCAAACTTCCACATTGGGGGTCGCTTGAAAAAACACTCAAAACTAATTATAGTATGTTCCTTGAGAGCCTTTGTGTGGGAGAAGATAGAGGGGTGACGCAGGCTAGAATAAAAAGTATCCAATTTCCCTCTATTCGCTACTTTGCATTGTTTAACTCAAAATGTATTGTGGGCAAGCAGGATTGTAATGCACTGTGCACTCCTAATTTGAGCATCATTTACACTGCGGTAATAGGTATTAAACAATACAATGTAGGGGCAATTGTTGCCTGGAGATTGCATCTGAACACGGGTAATGGTGACTTATATGGAGGAATTTATGATTCCCGCGTAGCAGCAAAACTAGGAGTCTCACCTTGATTCAATGACCCTTTACTGCCTGAAATATATTTAGATTTTAAAAACATGCGGTGTCATGATTTTATTAAAGACGGTGCCCATGGTTATGAGTATAACTTAATATTTGACAATTATAGCCATGTCTATGTTACCTTGCCCACACCTACCCTCTTTGACTTTCAGAACAAGCAGAGATATTATGTTTATGAGATTGAGGCACGAGAGCACAATGCAGGTGTGGAAGTTGTTCGCTTGGCTGAGGAGACAGCGCGGAACACTTCCACGAGCCATCACTTTGATTATTATCCAGACCAACAGTGGTGATCACCAAGCTAGTCAAACGCCTAAGCTTGGGGGAGTACATATTTCTCACCGACGTTACATTCATGTTCACACACTTCATATAAACTATCGGTGTTCTTTCTCTTTCATTGTATATCCATGTTAGCTTTATTTTACAATTTCTTCTTGTGTGTTTTGAAAAACTTTGAAAATCCAAAAATATTTCTCGCTTCTTTTTAAGTTTTCTCTCTAATTTCAATTAGATTGTAGTATCAAAAGAAAACCTAAAATATTTCCTTTGCATGTTGGGAGCTTTCCCGTGTAAATAGTTTTTATCGTTTTTGTTGTTCCCTTGTTTATTTGCTTTCTTCGAGGAAAAACAGAAACTCCAAAAATATTTCAGTGTGTTTTTCTGAATTTCTTTTCTTTTGATTGAGTCACTGAAAAACAGAACAACACGATGAAAAGGTTGAGTGGCTCTCATAAGCATTATTGTTGATCTAATAGAGAGCCAATATTACCTTGTCTTCTTCTTTGCATAAAATTGCCTTGCAGATTCTGGCTTAGTTCATGACACTCATGCACTATTATTATTATCACATCATTCGGTCGTGCAAGTGAAAGGCAATAATGACGATATTTGATGAAGTGATCGTGGCAAGTGAAGTTGGTATGAACTCTTCTTGTTTTTTGTTTTTCTAAATATATTTAGCTCGTTTGATCTTGATTCAGTAAATCATGAGAGACGGTGTTTATGATTACAATTAGACATTATAGTTTCTCATGCCATGCTTAAATAGCTAGGAGTGGATAATGATTTTTTGTTGTTGTTAGTGTCACAACTGCTACAAAATTGCTTCTATCACTGTTACTGTTACTACTATTACTTGTCGTGCTACTAAATCTTTCCTGCAGAGATATATCCTAGGTGTGGTTGAATTTACAACTCAATTGCTAAGTCCAATAAATATTCTTTGGCTTCCCTTGTGTCGAATCAACAAATCATCTTGAAATACTACCCGCAAAGACTGTTGTGATCCCCTACACTTGTGGGTTAACAACGAGTGTGAATAGTGACTTTGGAATCAACAATATAAGGTCCAAAGTTATCACATGAAAAGACAACTGCTAAAAATTCCTTATGAGTAGTAGCATAATTTCTTTGAGCATTGTCTAGAGTTTTACTAGCATAATGAATAACACTGAGATTCTTGTCTACTCTTTGCCCTAGAACAACACCAACAGCGTAATCACTAGCATCACACATAATCTCAAATGGTAAATTCCAATGAGGTGGTTGAACAATATGTGTACAAATCAAGGATTTATTAAGTATTTTAAAGGCTTCTACACAATCATCATCAAAAACAAAAGAAATATCTTTTTGAAGAAGAATAATTAGTGTCCTAGAAATCTTTGAGAAAACTTTAATAAAGCGCATATAAAAACTAGAATGACCAAGGAAACTCCTTAAACCTGTGATATATTTAGGACATGGCATTTTTTCTATTGCATCAACTTTCGCCTTGTCTACTATAATACCTCATTCAGAAATTTTAGGCCCAAGTACTATACCTTCATTCACCATAAAGTGGCAATTCTCCCAGTTCAAGACAAGATTTGTTTCTTCGCATCTCTGCAAAACTGGATCAAGGTTTATCAAGCAATCATCAAAAGAAGTCCCGCATACGGAAAAATCATCCATGACAACCTTAACGATCTTTTCACAAAAGTAAGAGAATATAGCAGTCATACATCTTTGAAAGGTAGCTGGTGCATTGCATAAACCAAAAGGCATATGTCTATAAGCATAAGTTCCCAAAGGGCATTTGAAAGTAGTTTTCTCTTACTCTTCTTTTGACACACGTATTTGACAGAAACCAGAATATCCATCAAGAAAACAAAAGTGTGTGTGCTTAGATAGTCTTTCTAATATTTGATCGATAATAGGCAAGGGGTAATGATATTTTCTAGTAGCTTTGTTTAATTTCCTGAAAACAATTACCATTCTATCACCAGTTACAATTCTTTGCGGGGTAAGTTCATTTTTATCATTAGGAACAACAGTTATACCTCCTTTCTTAGGAACACAATGAACAGGAATTACCCATCTACTATCAGCAATAGGATAAATTATACCTACCTCCAGAAGTTTTAGTGTTTCAGTTCTTACTACTTCCTTCATCTTGGGATTCGAGCGGCATTGATGATCAATGACAGGTTTAGCATCAGGTTCCATATTAATCTTGTGCTGACATAGAGTGGGGCTTATGCCCTTAAGATCATCAAGAGTATATCCAATAGCCACCTTGCTTCTTAAGAGTTTTAAGTAATCTCTTTTCTTCATGCTCTGAAAGGTTAGCACTAATAATAAAAGGATATGTCTTCTTTTCATAAAGATCAACATATATCAAAGTATCAGGTAATTTCTTTAGATCAAACATGGGATCTCCCTTGGGTGCAGGGGGATCCCCTAAGATATCAACTGGTATGTTGTGTTTAAGAATAGGTGTTTGTCTAAGAAATATATTGTCTATCTCATTTCTTTCATTCATATGCATGTCATTTTCATGGTCTAGCAAATATTGTTCTAATGGAACGGTAGGAGGTACGACAATAGAAGCAAGACCAATTATTTCATCTTTACTAGGTACTTCCAATTCATGTTGTTATCTATCAAACTTAGAGAAATTAAATTCATGAGACTCGTCACCAAACCTTACTTTGACCTTCTCCGTAGCACAATTAATTTCAGCATTAACAGTATTCAAGAAAGGTCTACAGAATATAATGGGACAAAAGTTATCTTGTTCCGAACCAAGTACTAAGAAATCAGTAGCGTACTAAATTTTCCCACACAAGACTTCAACATCTCTAATAATCCGAAGTGGTGAAATGGTATCTATGTTTGCAAGTTTAGTAGTGACATCATTATCTTCAATCTCGGCGGGTGCTATGTCATTCATAATTTCTTGAAATAGAGTAAAAAGGTATAGCGCTAACACTAGCACCCATGTCACACAAGCCATGATAACAATGATCTCTAATCTTAACAGAGACAACAAGCATGCCAATAACTGGTTTATTTTTGTCTAACTTATCCTGATGGTTTCTAACCTATTTTGCAGTTCTAGCAGCTTCATCAGAGGAGTAAATAACCTCACTAACAATGTTATCGATTAGGAGATCCTTCACAATAGCAATTTTAGGCTCAACATTTATTTGTTCATAGGGTTTAGGTGTTATAATATAAATTTTATTAACCACAGTTGCAGCTTTAACATGTTCCTCGATCCTAATAGGAAAAGGGGGTTTCTCAATATAAGCAGTAGGTACAAGTGGATGTGACACCCTCGATTTAATCGTACGCTAATCATACATGCAAATGCGTACGTTCAAACTCAAGGACTCACGGGAAGATATCACAACACAACTCTAGACACAAATAAAATAATACAAGCTTCATATTACAAGCCAGGGGCCTCGAGGGCTAGAATACAGAAGCTCGATAAACACATGAGTCAGTGGAAGCAACAATATCTGAGTACAAACATAAAACATGGGGTGCCTTAGAGAAGGCTAGCACAAAAGATACAACGATCGAACGAGGTGAGGCCTCCTGCCTAGGAACCTCCTAACTACTCCTGGTCTTCAGCAGCCTCCACGAAGAAGTCACCAACGAGATGGCAGACATCGGCAGGAAACTCCACTCCTGAGCTCCATCATCTGGTCGCAGCAACGGATCAAGGGGCAAAGGACGAGCAAAGCAACGGTGAGTACTCATCCAAAGTACTCGCAAGTCTTACATCGGAACTATGCTATGTATGCATCAGTATCAAAGAAGGGGTTTATATGTGGACTCACTGCAGCAATGCGAGAAATAGAGAGAGAAGGCCTAGTCCTCTCCAAGACTAGCATCTTCAGGGTCTTGCAGCAATAGGCGAGAGTAGAGCAAGGTAACACAATTAATAGTCATATTGTTGCAGCAATATTAATATGAGGTCACGCCCAGAGATCCTCCCTCGAATCCCTGCGAGGAAGCAATCCTGGGGCAACTAAATCCAGTTAAGTAACAGTTGTAGTTGTATAAGATCAGGCACAACTCCAAGTCGTCCTGTAACCGTGGACACGGCTATTCGAATAGATAAGTTCTTCCCTGTAGGGGTGCACAACATATTCCCCGACGCGCTCGATAACACTCTGGCCTTACACACTTTTCTCGGTCATGCCCGGCCTCGGAATATCGACACGTCGCAACCCCACCTAAGCTCATCAGAGAGGCCAGCCCGTCGGTCTAACTCCTAAGCACAAAGGGGTCATGAGCCCACTTGACCTCCGTGCTCCTGCATGATGCGAGGGCGGCTGATGTCAGTCCTAGCACCCCTTAATACAAGAGCGATGCATCTCGGGACCACTCGGGCGGGCGCCGCTACATCGCTGATGTATGAAGAGCTTCGGTTGATACCACGACGTCGGGTACCCATAATTCTTCCCACACAGACGGTTAGTGCGTAATAAGGCCTTCCGACCAACCCAGATCAAATACCCAAATCCATTATCATTTTAATTAAGTCATCGACACAACCACGCGGGAATCCACCCGCCTAACATCTATTCATAAAACGATCCCAGTAACATGGTCAAGTAACTGTGTGGTTGGAACATCAGGGGGAATCCGAGGTATCACCCTCGTTGGATTCCGAACGATGTATCCATCAAGGTGGAACTAGAGGAATCACCCTCGAGGGTCCCACACTTGAGGGGTTGCACGACAGAGGCATCGTCGGGAATGGTGAAAGAGGAATCACCCCCGATAACCACGAATGACTAGTTGTACTACAGAGATATCATCAGGAGTACTTCGCGAGGTGTCACCCTCGGTACCCGATAGTATCTCTGTAGCATCGCACAACTAAGGAGTGGTGTAACTGTTGTGTTGGGTCTGGCTCGTCGATCAGGGATCAAGACTTAACATTAAAGTGGGGCAACTGGACTAAGGGGTCAGAGGGACGACTGCTCCACTCCTACTTCTCGAACAACAGCGCGAGAAATTGACACGTTGATGGAGATTGGGCTTGCGTTGGTTTTTCCCTTGAAGAGGAAAGGGTGATGCAACACAAGAGCAGTAAGTATTTCCCTCAGTTTGAGAACCAAGGTACCGATCCAGAAGGAGGGTCTCGTCAAGTCTAGAGTACATGCGCAAACACAAACAAGCTTGCACCCAACGCTTCAGAGGGGTTGTCAATCCCTTCAAGATTGTTTGCAAAGTGAGATCTGAAGGCGGAAAGTGCAATGAAGTAAAAAAGTGTAGGGCTGAAAATATGGTGTGGAGTAGACCCAGGGGGCCATAGTGTTCACTAGAGGCTTCTCTCAAAATAGCAAGTATTACGGTGGGTGAACAAATTAATGTCGAGTAATTGATTGAACCGCGCAAAGTCATGACGATATCTAAGGCAATGATCTAGCATATAGGCATCACGTCCGAGACAAGTAGACCGATATTTTTTGCATCTACTACTATTACTCCACACATCGACCGCTATCCAGCATGCATCTAGTGTATTGAGTTCATGATGAACAGAGTAACGCTTTAAGCAAGATGACATGATGTAGAGGCATAATCTCAAACCAATGATGAAAACCCCATCTTTTTACCCTTGATGGCAACAACACGATACGTGTCTCGCTACCCCTTCTGTCACTGGGTGAGGTCACTGCACGGTATGAACCCAAAGCCAAGCACTTCTCCCATGGCAAGAATCATAGATCTAGTTGGCCAGACAAAACCCACAACTCGAAGAGAATTACAAGGATATGAAATCATGCATAAGAGAGATCAGAAGAAACTCAAATAAGATTCATAGATAATCTGATCATAAATCCACAATTCATCGGATCTCGACAAACACACCGCAAAATAAGATTACATCGGATAGATCTCCGTGAAGATCATGGAGAACTTTGTATTGAAGATCCAAGAGAGAGAAGAAGCCATCTAGTTACTAGCTATGGACCCGTAGGTCTATGGTGAACTACTCACGCATCATCGGAGAGGTCATGGTGTTGATGGAGAAGCATTTCGTGTCTGAATCCCCCCTCCGGCAGGGCACTAGGATGTGCCCCAGATGGGATCTTGCGGAGACAAAAGCTTGCGGCGGCGGAAAAGTGATTACGATGCTCCCCTGATTTGTTTGGAAATATTTGGGAATTTATAGGCGCAAGATCTAGGTCAGAGGACCTCCAGGGGGCCCACAAGCTTGCATGGTCCCCCCCCCCCCCGCCCCCCTGGCCGCGGGGTGGGGGCTTGTGGGGCCCCTGGGGCTCTTCTGGCTTGGCCCCCAAGCTCTCCGATCTTCTTCCGTTCCAGAAAAAATCTTTTCGGGGATTTTCTTCCGTTTGGACTCCGTTTAAAAATCTCCTCTGAAAGGGGTCAAAAACATGGAAAAACAGGACCTGGCACTTGGCACAGAGTTAATAAGTTAGTCCCAGGAAATAAATAAAAGGCATGCAAAACATCCAAAGTTTGACAAGATAGTAGCATGAAACCATCAAAAATTATAGATACATTGGAGACATATCTAGACATATAAAGAATGAATTTTTGATGTGGAATGCTACCTAGCATAGTTGTCCTTTGCAACTTCTTTCACATGGCATGAATGTTCAGATCCGTACGATTCAAAACAATAATTTGCTATTGACATGAAAACAGTAATACTTCAAGCAAACTAGCAAAGTAATCATGAACTTTCAAAATAACAAGGCCAAAGAAAGTTATCCCTACAAAATCATATAGTCTGGCTATGCTCCATCATCCTCACACAACTAATATAAATCATGCACAACCCCGGAATTGGCCAAGTAATTGTTTTCGCACTCTTACTTTCTCAAACTTTTTATAACTATCATGCAATACATGAGCGCGAGCCATGGATATAGCATTATAGGTGGAATAGAGTGTGGTGGTGGTGGTGAGACAAAAAAGGTGGAGATGGTCACATTGACTCGGCCTATCAATAGGCTACATTAATAGATATCAATGTGAATGAGTAGGGATTGCCATACACGAGATGCACTAGAGCTATAAGTATGTGAAAGCTCAAAAGGAAAACTAGTGGGTGTGCATCCAACTTGCTTGCTCACGAAGACCTAGGGCAATTTTGAGGAAGCCCATCATTGGAATATACAAGCCAAGCTATATAAAAGATTCCCACTAGCATATGGTAGTGACAAAGCAAGAAGCTCTCAATCATGAAGAACATGGCACTAATATGAAGAACAAGTGTGGAAAAAGATAGTAGCATTGTCCCTTCTCTCTTTTTCTCTCATTTCCCCTTTTTGGGCTCTTAGGCCTCTCTTTTTTCTTTTCTCACTTTTTTTTGTTTTTGGGCTCTTTGGCCTCTCCTTTTTTTCCTCACATGGGACAATGCTCTAATAATGATGATCATCACACTTTTAGTTACTCAAAGCTCAAAGATCACAATGATGATGACTCGATAGGAAATGCCTCCGGCAGTGTACCGGGATGTGCAACGATCTAGTATGATCATGCAATGACAATATGAGAGTGACGGCACAAGTCATGAGCCGGAACGGTGGTAGTTGCATGGCAATATATCTCGGAATGGCTATGAAAATGCCATAGTAGGTAGGTATGGTGGCTATTTTGAGGAAGGAGTTTGGTGCATTTGTGCACCGGCGAGAATTGCGCGGCACTGGAGAGGCTAGCAATGGTGGAAGGTGAAAGTGCATCTGTACCATGGACTCAACATTAGTCATAAAGAACACACATACTTGTTGCGAAAGTTTTTATTAGTAATCGAAACAAAGTGCTAAACGCATACTCCGAGGGGAAGGGTTGGTAGGTGTAAACCATCGCGCGATCCCAACCTCAACACAAAGGATGAGAATCAATAGATCAATTATGCTCCGACTTACTAACATAGCGGTTCATCATACGTGCATGCTACGGGAATCACTAACTTCAACACAAGTATTTCTATATTCACAACACCCTACTAACATAGCTTTTAATATTCCCGAATCCATGTCTCAAAACTAATTGAGAGGAATCGAAACTTTTCTTTCTACTCAATGCACATGAAGATGGAGGTTTTTGCATCCTCTTTGGGTACCTAGCACACGGGACTACTTTCATAGCATAATCCAACTACCAAATCATGCACCGTCGTGCTCTAAAGATATAAGTGAAGCACAAGAGCTGAAGTATCTAGCTCAAAAGATATAAGTGAAGCACTATGAGCATTCTAGCCAAATTACGATGAGTGCATGTCTCTCAGTCTCAAAAAGGTGTGCAGCAAAGATGATTGTGACACAACAAAAAGAAAAAACTCCTATGGTACAAGACGCTCCAAGCAAAACACATATCATGTGGTGATTAAAAATATAGCCCCAAGTAATGTTACCGATGGATTGAAGACGAAAGAGGGGATGCCTTCCCGGGGCATCCCCAAGCATAGGCTTTTTGGTGTCCTTGAATTTGGCTTGGGGTGCCTTGGGCATCCCCAAGCTTGATCTCTTTCCACTCCTTATCTCTTTGTCCATGATAACATCACCCAAAACTTGAAAACTTCACAACACAAAACTTAAACAGAAACTTGTGATAACATTAGTACAAGAAAACAAACTACCACTTCTTTTGGTACTGTAGCAAACTTTAATTCCATCTATATTGATGATGGGATACTGTATTCTCACTTTTCCATGGCTAGTACCCCCCCCCCCCGATACTAACCATAGTTTCATCAAAACAAGCAACCAACTCAACAAAAACAGAATCTGTCAAAAACAGTCCAATCTGTAGCAATCTGTATACTTCGTATACTTCTGGTACCTCAAAACATCTGAAAAATTACGACGGTCTGGGGAAAAATCATATCAATCAGCAGAAAAAATAATCAACTCAAAATCTCTTTCTGAATAAAAATGAAAAATCATCTCGTGAGCGAAAAGTTTCTGTCTTTTTCCAGCAGGATCAAACAACCATTACCAAGACTGATCATAAAGGCTTTGCTTGGCTCAAACACAAAAAACACAATCACAATAGAATTATGAAAGTGTGGACTCAACAAAATAGAAAGAAAAAGATAAATTCATTGGGTTGCCTCCCAACAAGCGCTATTGTTTAACGCCCTTAGCTAGGCATAGAAGCGATAGAATCACGTATCGTCGTCTTTGGTGCTCAAACCATAAGTGGCCCTCATCATGGATTCATAAGGCGATCTTATTTTATTTCTAGGAAATTGTTCCATGCCCTTCCTTAAAGGAAATTGAAATCTAATATTCCCTTCCTTTATATCGATGATAGCACCGATAGTCCTTAGGAAAGGTCTACCAAGAATAATAGGGCATGTAGGATTGCAATCAATGTCAAGCACAATGAAATCCACGGGTACATAGTTCCTATTTGCAATAATAAGAACATCATTGATCCTTCCCATGGGTTTATTGACCGTAGAATCAGCAAGATGCAAATTAATAGAACACTCTTCAATCTCATTAAAACCCAGAATATCACATAAAGACTTTGGAATCGCAGAAACACTAGCACCCAAATCACACAAAGCATTGCACTCATAGTTTTTGATTTTGATTTTGATGGTAGGTTCCCACTCATCATGAATCTTTCTAGGGATAGAGACTTCCAATTCAAGTTTCTCTTCAAGAGCTTCTATCATAGCTTCGACGATATGATTTGTAAAGGCTTTGTTTTGGCTATAAGCGTACGGAGAGTTTAACATGGATTGCATCAAAGAAATGCATTCAATCAAGGAGCAACTATCATAATTGAATTCCTTGAAATACACGATAGTAACTTCATTACTACTCAAAGTTTTAACGTCTTCTACTCCACTTTTAATGCTTTTAGCATCGAGATAGATGGACTCCGAATCATTGGGGCACTTTTCAACCAAAGTGGATTCATATCCAGACCTATAATCATTAGGTTTGACACAAGAAAACAAATATTCAATGGGAGTCACACCAAGCATTTTAAGATCTTCGTGATTCTCATCACGAGAACACGCCTTTTTAAGCCATTCATGTCTAGCACGAATTTGGGCGGTTCTTTCTTGGCTCTCAATCATGGAAACATGCATAGCTTTCAAAGTTTCATCCATGTTGATTTTGGGAGGAGCACATCTAACTTTCAAAGCATCAACATCACAAGAAATCCTATCGACGCTCTTAGCCAAATCGTCAATTTTGAGTAGTTTTTCCTCTACGGACGCATTGAAAATCTTTTGAGAGTTGATAACTCTTTGATATTACTCTCTATATAAGAGGGTAATATATTGTAATTTCCATGTGTATTGTTGTAGGAGTTGCCAAAATTATTAGAGGAGTTACTAGGGAAAGGCCTAGGAACATAGTTTCCTCTAAAAGCATTGTTGTTGCCAAAGTTATTCCTACCAACAAAATTTACGTCCAAGCTAGCGTTGCTACTCTCAATCAAAGAAGACAAAGGCAAATCATTAGGATCCAAAGGAGCACTTCTACTAGCAACCAAATTTATTAACTCATCCATCTTAGCACTCAACGAGTTAATTTCTTCTATAGCGTGTACCTTCTTGCTAGTAGGTGACCTTTCAGTGTGCCATTGAGAGTAGTTTGTCATGATGTTGTCTAAGAGCTTTATGGATTCTCCTAACGTGATTTCCATGAACGTCCCACCTGAGGCGGAGTCCAAGATATTTCTAGAAGCGAAATTCAAGCCAGTGTAAAAGATTTGAATAATCATCCAAAGGCTCAAGCCATGAGCGGGACAATTTCTAATCATTAATTTCATTCTCTCCCAAGCTTGTGCAACATGCTCATGATCAAGTTGCTTGAAATTCATGATATCATTACGGAGAGAGATGATCTTAGCCGGCGGAAAATACTTGGATATATAAGCATCTTTGCACTTATCCCAAGAATCGATACTATTTTTGGGCAAAGAAGAAAACCAAGTTTTTGCGCGATCTCGCAACGAGAAGGGCAAAAGCTTCAATTTAATCACGTCATTATCCACATCTCTTTTCTTTTGCATATCGCAAAGCTCAATGAAGGTATTGAGATGGGATGCGGCATCTTCACTAGGAAGGCAAAAGAATTGCTCTTTCATAACAAGATTCAGCAAAGCGGCATTGATTTCGTATGACTCCCCACTAGTGGCGGGAGCAATCGGAGTACTAATAAAATCATTATTATTAGTATTGGAGAAGTCACAAAGCTTGGTGTTTTCATTCATGGTGACTTCATCAAGCAAGCAAGCACACAAGCAAACAAAAAGCGGGCAAGAAAAAGGGCGAACGAAAAGGCGAACGAAAAAGGCAAATTGGTGTGAAGTGGGGAGAGGAAAACGAGAGGCAACTGGCAAACAAAGTAAATGCAAGAGATGAGTTTGCGACACTTACTTGGATGAGTTCTTGACTTGATCTTCCTTCCCGACAACAGCGCCAGAAATCCTTCTCCTACTTCTCAAACAACAGCGCCAGAAATTGACACGTTGACGGAGATTGGGCTTGCGTTGGTTTTTCCCTTGAAAAGGAAAGGGTGATGCAGCATAGGAGCAGTAAGTATTTCCATCGGTTTGAGAACCAAGGTATCGATCCAGAAGGAGGGTCTCGTCATGTCCAGAGTACCTGCACAAACACAAACAAGCTTGCACCCAACGCTTCAAAGGGGTTGTCAATCCCTTCAAGATTGTTTGCAAAGTGAGATCTGAAGGCGGAAAGTACAACGAAGTAAAAAGTGTAAGCCTGAAAATATGGTGTGGACTAGACCTTGGGGGCCATAGTGTTCACTAGAGGCTTCTCTCAAGATAGCAAGTATTATGGTGGGTGAACAAATTACTGTCGAGCAATTGATAGAACCGCGCAAAGTCATGACGATATCTAAGGCAATGATCTAGCATATAGGCATCACGTCCGAGACAAGTAGACCGATACTTTCTGCATCTACTACTATTACTCCACACATCGACCGCTATCCAACATGCATCTAGTGTATTTAGTTCATGACGAACAGAGTAACGCTTTAAGCAAGATGACATGATGTAGAGGGATAATCTCAAACCAATGATGAAAACCCCATCTTTTTACCCTTGATGGCAACAACACGATATGTGTCTCGCTACCCCTTCTGTCACTGGGTGAGGTCACCGCATGGTATGAACCCAAAACCAAGCACTTATCCCATGGCAAGAATCGTAGATCTAGTTGGCCAGACAAAACCCACAACTCGAAGAGAATTACAAGGATATGAAATCATGCATAAGAGAGATCAGAAGAAACTCAAATAAGATTCATAGATAATCTGATCATAAATCCACAATTCATCTGATCTCGACAAACACACCGCAAAAGAAGATTACATCGGATAGATCTCCATGAATATCATGGAGAACTTTGTATTGAAGATCCAAGAGAGAGAAGAAGTCATCTAGTTACTAGCTATGGACTCGTAGGTCTATGGTGAACTACTCACGCATCATCGGAGAGGTCATGGTGTTGATGGAGAAGCCTTCTGTGTCCGAATCCCCCTCCGGCAGGGCACCAGGACGTGCCCAAGATGGGATCTTGCGGAGACAGAAGCTTGCGACGGTGGAAAAGTGATTACGATGCTCCCCTGATTTTTTTGGGAATATTTGGGAATTTATAGGCGCAAGATCTTGGTCAGGGGACCTCCACGGGGCCCACAAGCCTGCATGCCCCCTGGCCGCAGGGTGGGGGCTTGTGGGGCCCCTGGGGCTCTTCTGGCTTGGCCCCCAAGCCCTCCGATCTTCTTCCGTTCCAGAAAAAATCTTTTCAGGGATTTTCTTCCGTTTGGACTCCGTTTCAAAATCTCCTCTGAAAGGGGTCAAAAACATTGAAAAAACAGGAACTGGCACTTGGCACTGAGTTAATAAGTTAGTCCCAGAAAATAAATAAAAGGCATGCAAAACATCCAAACTTTGACAAGATAATAGCATGAAACCATCAAAAATTATAGATACGTTGGAGACGTATCATCCACCTATACTAAACAGTTTAAAGGTACAGTACTGAAAGTAGCAGTCCATCAAAAATAGGCTATGCATCAGATATAGGAGCTAACTACAACAGTAGCAAAATTCTAATGCAAGCGGGAGGAACAAAGACATAGGCGATATAGGGATGATCAAGGGAGGTTTGTTTGCCTTGTTGCTCTGCGGCAAAGGGCTCGTCGTCAGGAGGGTAGGTGTACCCGGCAGCAGCGTCAGTCTCGGGGTCTACCGGTAAGAAGAGGGGGGAGAAACAATAAATAATAGCAATAGGTGCAACACTAAGCATGACATGGCAATATGCAGGCTAGGCATGATCTAACGCAGTAACATCCGTCACAGACGGGTCGGGAAAATATGAGATGATATTTCTCGGGTCTCTGGCTACTACCGGTCAGATGAAAAACGATGAAAAAGTTCCACATTTGCTATGCTAGGGACGCATGACAGACGAATGGACCATGTATCCGAGTTCGTCTCGTTGTGCTGATCAACTTTCATGTTGAAAATATTTTGATCTGACTTACGGTTTATGTAATATTAGTTTTTAAAGTTTTATTAATTATTTAGGAATTAAAAACAGATTTAATTAATTATTTAAATACTATTATGACATCAGCATGATGTCATGCTGATATCAACAATTGACGGGTCAAGTGACCTGTGGGTCCCATGTGTCATAGACACAAGTTTTTAATTAGGTTTAATTATTAATTAATCATATTAATTTAGTGGTGGACCCACGTGTCATACTCTAATAGGATAATTATTTATTTATATTAACGGATTTCGAATTTATCTATTTAATTAATTAACTAATTAATTAAATAATATATCTACTTATTTATTTATTTACTTTATTAATAAAAACATATATTTATTTATTTATTTATATTTTTCTTTAACACGGTTTGTGTGGGGCCTCCCTATGAGTGGGAGTGGGGGGGTTGGCCCCATCGGTAAGTGGCATTAGCCATACCACAATTTACACACACAAATTCATAATGTATTTTCTTATATACATGCATACATACATAATAATACATACATACATATCTAGTACATACATACATGCACATGTATACATACATAATACATACATATTCTTATTTTCTCTTTCTTTCTCTCACATCTCTCTCTCTGCCAACTCTGTGTGTTATCTCTCTCACCTCTCTCAACAAAGATAAAGGAGGCAACTCCATCTCCACCTACAGGAACCTAACGGCGCCGGAGCACGGCGATAGTTGCCGGAATGGAACTCGGGCGGGGAAAGGAAGGAACGGGTGGCCGGAGCCCGGAGCTCACCGACGTTGTCGGGGAACGGGGTGGCGAGGCTTGGTGGAGCCGTTGAGGAGGAGGAGGGGGAAGCCGGTGGTGCGGTGAAGGTCGTCGGAGGAGCTTCGGTGGAGGCGTCGGAGGTGTCGGCGCCGTGGCGGTTCCAGCAGGAGAGGAGGAGGCGCCGAGGAGGAGGGGCTCGAAGGTGCCGGCGCGTGGCCGCCGGAGGCCGGCGAGGGGAGGCCCTCCCTCTGGAGCCGCTCGATGGGGTGGAAAAAGGGGCGCCCAGGGGGAGACATAAGGGCTCGCGGGGAAGCTGGAGGCGGGGGCCACGGGAGGATGGGGGAGAGGCGCGGTGGCCAGGGGCGCCGTGGGGGATCTGGGAGGGAGGCGCGTGGGGCGCTGGCCGGCGGGGTGAGGCCGAGCGACGGGAGGGGAGGGAGTGCGTCGGAAGAGGATGAGGGGAACCGACGGGGGTTGGTGGGAGTCGTGGGGAGGGAGGGAGCGATGTTGGTAGGTGGGCGATCTGATGAGGGAGTAGGTGGGGGAGCGAGGGGCTGCCCTCCTTCCCATTTCTGGCGGCGTGGCAGGGAGTGGCTCGAGGGGCGCTAGGGTTTGCCCCCCTCGGGGTATAAGCCCCCACGTGGGTGGCCGATGGGGGCCTCGCCGGCTGGGTCAATTTTGGCCCAGTTGGGCCAGGGGCTTTTGGGGGGTTTCTTTTCTTTCTTTTTTTATTTTTTTATTTACTTTCTTTATTTTTTATATATAGCTTTCTGTTTTAATTATATAGGGATTTTAATACTTTCAAAAATGCCTGATTCACTTTTATAACTTATTAGGGAATTTCTATAACTCTCCCGACATTTTTATTTAACATCACAAAACTGTTTCTCGTTAGAATTATTTTTAAACTTTGAATTTTGACTCGGTTTCAACTAACACGAGATCAATGATATAATTTACAATGACGTGGCATTAATTGCATAGATTTACGGATGTCATGGTGGATCAACATGATAAACAATTGTTTCCTCTTTAACTTTAACAGGTTCCTCTAATGTTTTTCAATAGGTGGATCGTATTAAAAACCACTTCTACTTAGGGATATCAACATGAGTAGAAAATGATTCATAGAAATAAGCACCTATCTCGGAATCAAGCCCATATTTATTGGTGGACTCATGGAAGGTATCAGTTTCCATGAAAGATTTAACATATTCGAACTTAAGTTTTATACCTGACTCTTTAACTTTGTCGAATTTCCAATCTTCAGAGTTGTGTTTAATTCTTTCGAGAAGATCTCATTTGAATTCAAAACTCCTGTTCATGTAGGAACCCGTAGAAGAAGAATCAAGTTACAATTGATCATGAAAGAAAGCAGAGCGTAAATAATTTGTATAATCATTTCTCTTGGGAGCTCATGGTTGGGAAAGTGTGAATCATAGATTTAAGCTTCCCCCAAGATTGAGAAATGCTTACTCCTTCATGAGGCCAGCAATTATATATAAAGTCTGATCATGATGGACTAGATGCATAGGATAAAACATCTGATGAAATTCCAGCTTCAAGCGATTCCGGTCCCATGATCCAATATCATCCAATAGCATGTACCAAATTAATGCCTTTCCCTCCAAAGATAAAGGGAAAATCTTCCTATTAACTTTGTCTCTGGATAAACTTGCAAGCTTAAATAATCCATAAATCTCATTGACATATATCAAGTGGTAATCGGGATAACTTGTACCATCATAAGGATTAGCTAGCGGTTTCTCTACCATACCCAAAGGAATATCATAATCAATATTTCCAGTAGGTTCAATAGGTTGGGACACAACCTTTTTCACTCATGTTCGAGGCGAAGATGCCCCGAACAAGCCACTCAAAGCGTGACGTCCATAGTAACAAGCAACAGTAAATTTAAGCATGTACTGAAAGTGTTTCCTTACCAAGTTCCACTTACCAAAGGCGCTTCACTCCCCGGAAACGGTGTCAGAAAAGAGTCTTGATGACCCACAAGTATAGGGGATCAATTGTAGTCCTTTCGATAAGTAAGAGTGTTAAACCCAACGATGAGCAGAAGGAAATGATAAGCAGGTTCAGCAAGGTATTCTGTGCAAGTACTTTGAGTAATAGTGATAGATAATTTTGTAGCAAGGTAATTCATAACAAGTGACAAGTAACAATAGTAGCAAGTGTGTAGCAAGATAGCCCAATCCTTTTGTAGCAATGGAGAGGCCTGAAAGTACTCTTATATGAAGCAAGCGCTCCCGAGGACACATGGGAATTTTTGTCTAGTCATGTTCATCATGTTTGAGTTGATTCACGTTTGTTACTTTGATAATTTGATATGTGGGTGGACCGTGCTAAGGTGTTGTTCTTACTTGAACAAGAAACCCACTTATGATTACCCACACTCGCAAGCATCTGCAACTATGAAAGAATAATTAAGATAAATCTAACCATAGCATGAAACGTGTGGATCCAAATCAGCCCCTCATGAAGCAATGCATAAACTGGGGTTTAAGCTTCTATCACTCTTGCAACCCATCATCTACTTGTTAGTCCACAATGCATTACCTTAGGCCCATAGCATGGTGAAGTGTCGTGTAGTTGACATTCAAACGACACCGCTAAGAGAAGCAACAACATACACATGATCAAAATATCGAACGAATACCAACTTCACATGATTACTTATAACAAGACTTCTCCCGTGTCCTCGGAAACAATAGTAGATACCCACACCTGATCAACATGTTCAAGATCAGAGGTGTAATAATGGTGATCAAGGATCTGAACATAATATCTTCCACCAAGTAAACCAACAAGCATTAACAACGAGGTGTAATCAACACTATGAGTAACCCACGTGTACCAATCTGAGGTTTTGAGACAAAGATTGAATACAAGAGATGGACTAGGGTTTGAGATGAGATGGTGCTGGTGAATATGTTGATGAAGATTGGTCCTCCCACGAAGCAGGAAGCGTTGGTGATGACGATGGCTTCGATCTCCCCCTCCCGGAGGGAAGTTTCCCCGACAGAATCTCTTTGTCAGAGAGAAAAGGGCCTTTGCCCAGGTTTCCGCCTCGAGACGGCGGCGCTTCATCCTGAAAATACACTTATAATATTTTTTACGGTAAAACACACCATATAGGAGAAGAGGGGGTCAAGAGACCTGTTGGGGCCCCACAAGCTATCAGGGCATGCCTAGGGGGTGGGGGCGCCCTGTTGGCTTGTGGCCAGAAAGTGGCCCCCTCTGGTATATTTTTGGCCCAATAATTCCTATATATTCCACAAAAATTCTCCGTAAAGTTTCAAGTCATTTGGAGTCCAGTGATTTTCAGCCTTTTTCTTGGTTTTTTGGTCAAGAATTCTAGTTTCCGGTAATTTCCCTCTTTGTGATGTACCTTGCATATTCAGAGAGGAAAGGCATAAGAATTGTATCATAATGAGGAATGATGGACAAGAATAACATAAATATTAATAAGAATTCATGATGCAAAATGGACGTATCAGAACTCAATATAATCTCATGAATAATCTAAACATAAACACACAATTCATCAGATCCCAACAAATGCACCACACAAGAGTGATTACATAAGATAGATCACCGCGGGAATCGCGGTGATATTGGTAATGAAGAACATAGAGAGAGATAGATCCATCTAGGTACTAACTACGGACCTGTAAGTCTGTGGTGAACTACTCACACATTACCATGGGAGAAGCAAGGTTGATGTAGAGGACCTCCGTGATTGTTCCCCCCTCCCGTAGGGCACCGTAACATGGCGGAATAGAAGCTTGCGGCGGTGAAAAAAGTATTTCAGGAATCTCTCTAGGGTTTGGGGGATATATGTGAATTTATAGCAGAGAGAATGAGGTCGGGAGGGCTGGGAGGTGGCCCCAAGCCATCAGGGTGCGGCCACCCCCCCTGGGTGTGCCCTGTTGGCTTGGGGGCACCCCGTGTGCCCTCCACTCTTCCTCTGGAGCTTCCAGGTCTTTATTTTGTCCAAAAAAATCTTCAAAAAGTTTGTGTGTATTTGGACTTTGTTTGGTACAGTACTCCTGAAAAGCCAAAAACATGCAGAAAATAGCAACTGGCACTTGACACTGGGTTAATAGGTTAGTGCTCAAAAATAATATAAATCAACAAGTAAATGCTTAAAACATATCCCAGAATGGTTATAAAATAGCATGGATCAATCAAAAATTATAGATACGTTGGAGACATATCACTTTCATACGAGCGCTTTCGCTCGTATGGCTGGTCGTATGCGCCCTAGCTGACACAAAGATCCTGAGGGAGGAGGTAAATCGCCCCCATCTCTTTATTTTATTCCTCTTCTTCTTCCTGAAATCTCTCCAAACCCTAGAAAACAAATTCCCGGTCTCCCAACTCGTTCGATTTCAGTTCAAATCCTTCCATGTGATCAGTCTACAGTACATTTCTCCTCCAATCCCCGATTTATTTTTCACAAATCCATGTTCTACATGCCTAGCATTGCCATGTCTAGGAAATGTATATTTTTTATCCAAATTTGAGTTTGGCATGGATTTTTTTGGTGTTTTTAGAGGAGTATGATGTTGTGACTATTGTAGAATCAATATTATTTAATTGTATTGCACTGAAAAAAATGTTTTGTAGATGTTTACGAGGAGGTCCACTTGCGTACGCGGTGCTTCGCGTTCGTCCACCGCACAACCACAATAAGTTTTCACTCAGGGGATCATCTTCACCGACCGTGAAGCAAGGAAGAAATTCCAGAAGCTTAGTGCAAGTAAGATCAAATCAACCAAGTGGCCTTGTGTGAGTCAACACTCATTAAGCTAGGTATTACTGATGATTTCAAATTGCTTTTTCATAATATCAGGTTGCATCATTTTGTTTATCAGGGATGTGATATGTATGAACACATGACATTTGAGTTTGTTAGTACTCTCTCGCATAATCTTGGGCTCGTGCTAAATGCTTATGAGGAGGAGTGGATCAATTCCCGTCTCTTGGATCAGGACTTCAACATCACTCTCGACGAGTGGTGTAATCACTTTGGCTTCACCAACAACGATGATGATCTTTGATATGTTTATGATTTCACTAACCCGCACCCGAGGCAATCCTTCCACCATATGAGCATCCATGTTTCTAAGCCAAGAGCCAATTGAATTGAAAGTCCTACTATATGTTATTTCTATTATGTTATCACTAACTCATTGCAAGCACGAGGAGAAATTTCTAAGTTAATGATGAGAGCATGCTAGTTCTCGAGAAAGTAATAAATCCTAACATCAGTTATTCACCCAACTCAGAGGCAATACTTTTGATACACCTCATGCACCATGCAAATCATGCGGAAGGAGATACCTTGTGTGGAGGAGTGATCATCATGTTGTCCAACTCCCTTGGTCTCATCTACAATCACCTTCTCCCCATTGGGGCTAACTCCCTTGTTAATATTCGTGTTCTTACTAGCACTAGAATGGTAGTAGTTAGTCATGGTCATCACTGCATCAAAATTCCTCTAGTGGCATACTTTTTGCCTACTCCTATGCCTAAGTGTTTCTCCATAAAACATAGACAATTGCATTATGTACCACAGGATGGAGATGCAAGTTTTGTCCAAGAAGACCGAGAACCTAAGCAAGTAGGTCAAGAAGAACTCACCACCGACGAAGAAGAGGAGCGTCCCCAGGAGCAATGACAACAAGAAGCCTACACCACCTATGTGGGCATTTAAAGTCTCTAGGGCTCCATCCACGATATGATTAGCCTCACTGAGTCCCTTCAAGACATGTCCACCACAATGATCCCGTCGGTTTGGTCTTGCAAAAGCTTAAGCTTGGGGGAGGTCACTACCCCGTCTACATCAAGATGTGGCGGAATATGAAAAAATTAATGAGGTTGTACTTAAGCTCGTGGAGCTTCAAAACACTCATGTTGGTTTGTTCCAACACTTTTCTTTTTTATTTGCTTTGATTTTCCCTTTTTTTCTTTGCAATTTTTTGTTTGAAACTTAGTTTTCAAAAACCAAGAATCCAAAAAGTAGAGTAAGTGTTGTCGTGTTCTTGTCCTTTTTTCCCCTTAGAGTTCATTTGCATTTTTGTTTTTAGAGGAGTTGGTCTATGTGGACAATGAGGAATGCAAGAATAAGGAAGAGAGTGTGTAAATTCGCAACCATGAAGGTATGTCCTACAACTCCCATCTTTTGCACTTGAAATACTTAGAGTAGATGTAGTAGTAGTATGTGTGATGTGTGTAAGAGGGGGTATGTCTTGATAATTAAAACAAAGGTTTTTTTCTAGTAGCTGAAATAATTTTATAGCCTTTTATGTTTAATCTGGATAACCAAGACATGTCGTGGGACTATTTTTAAATGAGATGATATTAAATAAGTTTAACCTTGCATAAGAGAAAGTCTTCAAAGTCTTGGGTGTTGAGAAATTTTTAGAGAATATGATGTTTGAAATGCTCAACCCCATGTTGTTAATTTTAATAGACTTGATAGCACGTGTGCATGGTTATTCTTACTTAAGAATATTTCATTTAAAAACAGTCCCATGGCAAGTCTTGGTTATCTAGACTAAACAGAACAAAGGGTACAAAATTATTCCAGTACTAGAACAAAACCTTTGTTTTAATTATCAATACTTACTCCCTCGTGCACACATCACTCTACTACTACATCTACTATAAGTATTTCAAGTGCAAAAGAAGGGAGTCATAGGACATACCTTCATGGTTGTGAATTTACAAACTTTTGTTCCTTATTCTTGCACTTCTCGTTGTCCGGCACAGATCAACTCCTCTGAAAACCAAAATGCAAATGAACTCCAAGGGGGGGGGGATGACAAGAACAAGGCAAAGATTATTCTATTTGTTGTTTTTTGGTTTTTGAAAACTATGTTGTAAACAAAATATCACAAAGGAAAAAAGGGAAATCAAAGCAAATAAAAAACAAAGTGTTGGAACAGACCAACACGAGTGTTTTCAAACTCCATGAGCTTAAGAACAACCTCATTATAATTTATTAAAATATTGCCACGTCTTGATGTAGACATGGTAGTGACCTCCCCCAAGCTTAAGCTTTTGCAAGCCCAAACCGGTGGAGTCATTGTGGTGGTTTGTCAAGAGCCCATCCTTGGCTCTAGATGGTGAATCTTGAACTCTTGTAGGCGGGCATGCCTCAACGGGATTCGGCGAGGTTGCTCATATCATGGATGGGCCCTTGAGACATCGAGGTCCGCATAGCTGGTGGAACCTTCTTGTTGTGGCAGCTCTTGGGGATGTGATACGTCTCGGTCATATCTATAATTTTTTATTGTTTCATGCCAATACTCTACAACTTTCATATACTTTTGGTAACATTTTATAATATTTTTGGGACTAACATATTGATCCAGTGCCCACTGCCGGTTCCTGTTTTTTGAGTTTTTGTTTTGCAGAAAATCCATACCAAACAAAGTCCAAACGCAATAAAAATGAAGGATATTTACTTTGGAATATATGTGATTTTTGGGAGTCATAATCAACACGACAAGGTGCCCGAGGTGGTCCCAAGCCAACAAGGTGTGGGCAGGGTGGTGGTCGCGCCTTGATGGATTGGGGATCCCTAGTAAGTAAGTTAGGACCCTACCTTCGTCGCAAGAAATATAATTTCTAGAGAAGAAACCCCAATTGGAGTTATGGACCTCCAGATATTTAAGAAACGGTGAAGCCCACAAAACAGTCGTGAAAACAAAAGAGAAACAGAGAAAGAGATCCAATCTCGGAGGGGCTCCTACCCTCCGGGAGCCATGGCGGCCATGGACCACAGCAAAAATTCTGCTATCGTTTAGGGGGAGACCAAGTAAGAAGAAGGAGGGGGAATCTCTCCCCCTTTCTCCCGGTAGCACCGGAACACCGACAGGGCAACCATCATGACGGCAATCTACACCAACAACTTCGCCGCCGTCACCACCAACTCTCTCCCCCTCTATGCATTGGTGTAACTCCTCCTTTCCCCACTGTAATATCTACTTAAACATGGTGCTTAATGCTATATATTATTACCCAAATTATGTGTGGCTATCCTATGACGTTTGAGTAGATTTCTTTTGTCATATGGGTTGATTGATGATCGTGGTTGGTTTGACGTGTATGTTTTATTTTGGTGATGTCCTTTGGTGCCATCATATCAGAGCATTTGTGGATCACACCATAGGGTTAGTTGTATGTTGATAGGACTATGCATCGGAGCTCAACAGTGACAGAAGTTTCTTCCTAACATAGAAATTGATTCATACGAGATTGAAGGGGGAACAATATATCTTAATGCTATGGTTGGGTTTTACCTTAATGAATTTTAGTAGTTATGGATGCTTTCTAATAGTTCCAATCATAAGTGCATAGAATTCCAAGTAAGGGATGACATGCTAGCAATGGCCTCCCCCTCATATAAAACTGCAATAATGATTACCAGTCTAGTTATCGATTGCCTAGGGACAAATCTTCCTCTTGTGTTACAAAAATATTCCTACTAAATAACTAACTTAACTAATATGTATCTAAACAGCCCCTAACATTTATTTACTTGTTCTTTATTTTCTTGCAAAACTACCTGTTACACCTACTAAGTACTTCTAGTTTTCTTCCCGCAAAATAGTTTCATGTTTGTTCTAGGTAAAGTAAGCATTAGTGTGTGTAGAGTTATATCGGTGGTCAATACAACTTGAGAGAATATTAATTCTACCTTTAGCCCCTCGTTGGGTTCGACACTCTTACTTATCGAAAAAGGCTACAAGTGATCCCCTACACTTGTGGGTTATCAAGACATTTTTCGGGCGCCGTTGCGGGGGAGCAATAGCGTGGGGTTGATATTCTCGTGTGTGATTGTTTCCTTTATCACTGCGTAGTTTTTATTTTTTGTTATAAGTTGTTTTATATATTTAGTTATGGATATGGTACACGAAATACCAAATTTTTATATATTTAGTTATGGATATGGGACAGGAAATACCAAAAATAATATTTGTACTTACTACTCATGCACATGGGGAACCTCCTAAAACCCTCGATGTTGGTTATGTGAAAAACATTAAATACTACTTTGATAATCCTGATAAATCCCCGTTCAACTTGATAATGGGAGACACGTTGGATCAACATGAGTACTTTAGGGATTATCGCTTGACTGGAAAGGGGGAACACTTATGGGATCAAATTAAAATCCTGCATTGGTATGCTTGGAATTTATGCTTAAGATGTGATTATACTTGTTGCTCTAAGATGAAGGTCCACACCTTCCCTTTCAATGTGAATTTAATGATAATGAAACTTGGCTTATTACACAAATGGTATATATGGTTATTATGATGTGGAACAAATAGAAGAATTTTTTGCTTTTAAGGGTGCTTATGAAATTGAATGTTTGTTCGAAAAGTGTGATAATTATGATGATGTTGTTTACAGGCCTAAAAATATTCTATACTTAAATATTGCTATGATAATTATGAATACATTTCCTATATTTAGAAATTTATTGAGAAAGTCTCTGTTGCCCAAGAAGAGACTAATATTTTGCAGGAATCTAAGGAATAAGAAATTGCTGAAACTGTGAGCTCATTAGATGAAAAGGATGAGAAGGAGAGTGAAGAACAAAAGGAGGAAGAACGGATTCATCACCTGTGCCCACCTTCTAATGAGAGTAACTATTCAATTCTTACATTGTTTAATTTCCCTTCGTGTTTACCGAAGGATGAATGATATGATGATTGTTGTGATCCCTTGGATTCGTTTGAAATATCCCTTTTTGATGAACTTGATGCTTGCTATGCTTGTGGCCATGATGACAATATGAATTATGTTTATGGAGATGAACTTGCCATAGTTCTTTATGTTAAGCATGAAATAGTTGCTATTGCACCTAAGCATGATAGTCCAGTTATCTTTTTAAAATCTCCCAACTACACTATATCGGAGAAGTTTGCACTTATTAAGAATTATATTGATGGGTTTCATTTTACCATTACACATGATGATTTCATGAATATAATATGCATGTGCTTGATGCTCCTACTTGCAATTATTATGAGAGAGGAACCAAATCTTCACCTCTTTATGTTTCAAATACAATAAGTTTGCAAGAAACTACTTATGTTATGTATTGGCCTTTACTTTGTGTGAATGAATTATTCTTCTATGACATGTCAATGCATAGGAAGAGAGTTAGACTTTGTTCTTACTTGATATATGTTGCTTTCTTCTCAATACTAAATTACAAATCACTGTTGATTAAAATTGGCTTTGATATACCTTGGGATCCTGGTGGATCAATTACTTGAGAACTATACGCCTAGCTTAATGGCTTTAAAGAGAGCGCTACCAGGGAAACAACCCATAAGTTTTAGAGAGACATTTTATTTTGGTGTGTGCTTTTAAAATAATTAAAAAATATGAATGGGGGACATAAAAAATTCAAAAATAGAAGCGATTGGAAAGTTAAGCATTGGAGAGGTGAGGGTCGACATTGAACACTTGTGTTCATGCTCATGGAAACAATGTAGAATATTTCATGGAAGTTTCTCACAAAGATAATTATTCCCTCATATATCCATTGTATTATAAAAATAGTGTGCCAAGATTTACCTTTAGAGTGTTTAAATTGCTTATTTCATATGTGTTGTGCAAAAACAGAAACTTTGGTTGTAGTGTTTGATTTTTGACATTTTATTGGAACGTCAAAAAATTCTGAATTTTTTACACACTACTGTTATACAAATTTTTATTACGTCCTAATTTTTTAGAATTTCTAAGTTATAGAAGTATATGTTTCATCTGCATCTTTACAAATTTTCCTGTTTTTCATAGATTGATGTTAGAGTTTCCTTGTTTGCTTATGTTTGAATTCTTGTTGAGCCCCATTGACTTGGGAGCCATCGAATCGTGATAGCATACAGTAGACAATGTTAGATTATAATTATAAAATAATGTTATGGCAGGAGATGATGGGATTTCAGGTTATATGTACTAACCTTTCTAATGAAAGTTCTGTTAAGTTTTGTGTGGATGAAGTGTTCGAATATCGAGGAGGTATCAATACAAGAAGAATAAGGAGAGGCAAGAGTTCAAGTTGGGTGATGCCCAAGGCACTCCAAGTAAATATTCAAGGATAGTCAAGCGTGTAAGTTTGGGGATGCCCCGGAAGGCATCCCATCTTTCTTCTCAACAATTATCGGTATGTCTTGGTTTTTGTTTTGTTCACATGATATACGTAAATTCTTGGAGCGGCGTGTGCCTTTTATTTTTACTTTAGCAATGCACCATGCTGGTATGGGATAGTCCTTGGTTGATTTATAGAATGCTCTTTACACTTTACTTATATCTTTTCAGTATGACTTTATAGAATGCTTCGTGTGCTTCACTTATATCTTTTCAAGTTTGGATGCATGTTTCTCTACATATATAGAACCATTATTTGTAGAATGCTCTTTTGCTTCACTTATATTTATTAGATTTTGGTATTTTGTAGAAAGAAATTAAACTCCCGTGCTTCACTTGCACTTATTTAGAGAGTTAACAGGAATTGGTCATTCACATGGTTAGTCATAAAATCCTACATAAAACTTGTAGATCACTGAATATGATACGTTTGATTCCTTGCAATAGTTTTGCGATATTAAGATGGTAATATGTGTGGGTACTAGTGAATTATTGTGGTTTAGTAGGAATATTGGTGTTAAGGTTTGTGATTCCCAAAGCATGCACATATAGTCTCTAGTTATGCGATGAAGTTGGAGCATTATCCTTGATTGAAATCCTTTGTGTTGTTATAATTGGGGCATGCAATGGTTAACTCCTAGCAACCTCCTCCCTAGGGGCATGTGAGTAGTAGTTTGCTTAAAGAGAGCTAATAGGCTTTACAATAAGTATGTGAGTTCTTTATGACTAATGTGAATCCATGGATATATGCACTCTCACCTTTCCATAATTGCTAGCTTCTTCGGTACCATGCATTGCCAATTCTCACCTCGAGGATCGGTGCAGCCTTCGCCGGTCCATCCAAATCCCATGATATGATACGCTCTGTCACACATAAGCCACCCCATATCTTCCTCAAAACAGCCACCTACCTATCGTGGCATTTCTATAGTCGTTCCGAGATATATTGCCATGCAACTTCCATAGTTCCGTCACATGAGTTGTGTGTTCATCATCATATTGCTTTGCATGATCATGTAGCTCACATAGTATTTGTGGCAAAGCCACCATTCATCATTACCTACATGTTATGCTAGATCATTGCACACCCTGGTACACTACCAGAGGCATTCATATAGAGTCATCTTGTATAGTTTTATCATGATATCGAGTTGTAAGTAAATAAAAGTGCGATGATCATAATTGTTAGAGCATTGCCCAGTGAAGAAAGGATGATGGAGACTATGATTCCCCGCAAGACGGGATGAGACTCTGGATGAAAAACGAAAAAAGGGGGAGGCCAAATGAGCCCACCAAGAAAACAAAAAATAAAAAGAGAAAGAAAAAATGGAAAAGTAAAAGGAGAAAAAGAAAAAAATAAAAAGAAAAGAAAAAGAAAAAAATGAATGGGAGAAGAAGAGAGAAGGTGCAATGCTACTATATTTTTCCACAATTGTGCTTAGAGGGACCACCATGTTTTTCATATAGAGAGTCTCTTGAGTTGTCATTTTCATGTGCTAGTGGGATTTTTTTCATTATATAACTTGGCTTGTATATTCTGATGACGGGCTTCCTAAAATGCCCGAGGTCTTCAAGAGCTAGAAAGTTGGATGCACGCCCACTTAGCTTCTGTTGAGATTTCATACACTTATAGCTCTAGTGCATCTGTTGCATGGCAATCCCTACTCCTCACATTGATATTGATTGATGGGCATCTCCATAGCCCGTTGGTCCGCCTAGTTGATGAGAAGATTTCTTTCCACTTTGAAACATTTTGATCTCTACCACCATACTCTATTACACCCATATGTTATATCCATGGTTCACGCTCATGTATTGAGTGAGGTTGAAAATGTTGAAGCTCGTTAAAAGTACGAGTCAATTGCTTGGTTTGACACCGGGGTGCTCCTGATTTATACTTTATGCTAGGAAGACTAAGCATTACTGGTTATATGATTTTGTAGGGATAACATCCTTTAGCATTGTTATTTTGAAATACATACTTGTTTGTTGGTATGCCTGAGTATTGATGTCTTTATATCAAACGATAGACTATTGCCTTGAATCACTTGTATATTAATATTCATGCCATGATTATACATTTGTCCAAGATTATGATAGGTAGCACTCCATGCCAAAATTTCTCTTTTTATCATTTACCTACTCGAGGATGAGCAGGAATTAAGAATCGGTATGATGACACGTCTTCGTCATATCTATAACTTTTGATTGTTTCATGTCAATACTCTATAGCTTTCATATACTTTTGGCAACATTTTATAATATTTTGGGGACTAACATATTGATCCAGTGTTAGTTCCTACTTTTTGTGTTTTTTATTTCACAGAAAATACTTATCAAACAAAGTCCAAACGTAATAAACATTTACGGAGATTTATTTTGGAATACATGTGATTTTTGGGAGTCAGAATGACCTCAAGACGATGCCCGAGGTGGTCCTAAGACAACAGTATGTGGCAAGGGGGGTGGCCATACCCTGATGGCTTGGGACTCCCTCGTAAGTCGGTTGGGGACCTATTTTTGCTGCAAGAAAGATAATTTCCCACGGAAAATCCTCTCAAAATTTTGACCCAATCGGAGTGACGGATCTCTATATATTTAAGAAACGTTGAAGGGCCACAAAACAGTCGCGAAAACAAAAGAGAAACAAAAAGAGAGAGAGATCCAATCTCGGAGGGGCTTCTGCCCTCCGAGAGCCATGGCGGCCATCGACCAGAGGGGAAACTATCCTCCCATCTAGGGGGGATCAAGGAATAATAAGAAGGAGGGGGCTCTCTCCCCCTCTCTCCCGACGCACCGGAACACCACCGAGGCAACCATCATGGCGGCGATCTACACCAACAACTTCTCCGTCGTCACCACCAACACTCTGCCCCCTCTATGCAGCGGTGTAACTCCTCTTTTCCCTGTTGTAATCTCTACTTAAACATGATGCTTAATGCTATATATTATTACCCAATGATGTGTGGCTATCCTATGATGTTTGGGTAGATTTTTTTTGTCCTATGGGTTGATTGATGATCGTGATTAGTTTGAGTTGTATGTTTTATTTTGGTGTTGTACTTTGGTGCCCATCATATGAGAGCGCGCGTGGATAACACCATAGGGTTAGTTGTAGGTTGATAGGACTATGCATTGGAGGGCAAGAGTGAAAGAAGCTTCTTCTTAACATAGAAATTGATTCATACGGGATTAAAGGGGACAAATATATCTTAATGTTATAGTTGGGTTTTACCTTAATGAATGTTAGTAGTTGCAGATGTTTTCTAATAGTTCCAATCATAAGTGCATAGAATTCAAAGTAAGGGACGACATGCTAGCAATGGCCTCTCCCTCATATAAAACTGCAATAATGATTACCTGTCTAGTTATCGATTGCCTAGGGACAAATCTTTCTCTTGTGTTACAAAAAGCTTTCTACTAAACAACTAACTTAATTAATATTTATCTAAACAGCCCCTAAATTTTTTTTACTTATTCTTTATTTTCTTGCAAAAATATCTATTACACCTACTAAGTACTTCTAGTTTTCTTCCTACAAAATAGTTTCATACTTGTTCTAGGTAAAGTAAGTGTTAGTGTGCGTAGAGTTGTATTGGTGGTCGATAGAACTTGAGAGAATATTAATTCTACATTTAGCTCCTTGATGGGTTCGACACTCTTACTTATAAAAAAAGGCTACAAATGATCCCCTACACTTGTGGGTTATTAGGATGCTTCACTTCTTCGTTGGTGGCGTGTTCTTCGTCTACTTGTTCAGGTTTTGGGCCTTCTTGGTCAAAAGGTGCATCTCCATCTTGTGTTACATTATGCAATTGTCCAAGTTCTATGGAGACATGGTTAGGCATAGGAGTAGGCACCTAGTATGCCACTCCAGGAATTTTGATGCAATGATGACGATCACTAACTACTACCATTCCAGCACTAGTAAGAACATGAATATTAACAAGGTTGTTACCGACAATCGGATGAAGGTGATTGTAGTTGAGACCTGAGGAGTTGACCAACATGGTGATTACTCCTCCACGCATGATATCTCCTTTTGCATGATCTGCTTGATGTGTTAGGGATAGCAAAAGTATTGCCCCTAAGTTGGGCGAATAACCGACGTCAAGGTTTGTTGCTTTCCTGAGAACTAGCATGTTTCCATCATTCACCTTAGAAACTTCTACTCGTGTCTGCAATGAGTTAGTGATAACATAATAGAAATAATGTATAGATGGACTTCCAATTCAACTGGCTCTTTGCCTACAACCATGGATGCTCATCTGGTGGAAGGATCGCCACTGGTGGAGGTTAGTGAAATCATAAACATATCAAACATCACCATCCTTGTTGGGGAAGCCAAAGTGATTACACCACTCATCAATAGTGATGTTGAAGTCCTAGTCCAAGAGATAGAAAGTGATCTGCTCTTCCTCATAGGCATTTCGCACGAGCCCAACAATATGCGAGAGAGTACTAAGAAACTCAAGTTTCATGCGTTCATACATAAAACATCCATGATTAAAAAATGATGCAACCCGTCATTATAACGAAGCAAATTGAAATCATTAGTAATACCTAGCTTAATGAGTGTTGAGTCGTAAGCCCACTTGGTTTCTTTGATCTTACTTGCACTAAGCTTCTGAAATTTATTTCTTGATTCACGGTCGGTGAAGACGATCCCCTGAGTGAAAACTTGTTTTGGTTGTGCAGTGAACAAACTCACAGCACTGCGTATGTGAGTGGGCCTCTTCATAAACATCTACAAAAAATTCAGTCCAATACAATTGAACAATATTGATCCTACAGTAGTCACAATATCATTATGTTGTCTACTACACAACTTTTTCGTGTAGACTCTATTGGGCCTCCAAGCGCGGAGCTTTGTAGGACAGTAGCGGATTTCCCTCGAGTGGATGTTGTTGTAGGTAGGGTTCATAGATGAAATTGTTGTAGGTAGCAAACCACCTCAAATTTATCATTTTTGATCAATCTATTGAGCCATCCCTATATGTGTCACAAACAGCCCTAGAGTTTGTACGAAAATAACAAGAAATAATTTTAGATTCATCATATTCAATCCAACACAAAGAACTTCACACAGTGCCGCAAAGGTTCTATCGAAGAAAGTAGGATGAAAACATGTATCAACCTATGTGCCTAGATTACCCCATTATCAACTGGGAAACTGCAAGTTGATTATCAAAACATACATCAAGTGACTCAATAGAATACCCCATTGTCACCACAGGCATCCACATGCAAGACATACATCAAGTGTTCACAAATCCAAAATATTCAATCCAACATAATGAAACCACAAAGGGGGAGACTCGGTTAATCACATCAAGATAGAGAGGGGAGAACACCATATGATCCAACTATATTAACACAAATCGTGGTGCATCAAGATCGTGCCAAATCAAGAACACGAGAGAGAGAGCGAGAGAGAGAGAGAGATCAAACACATATCCAATGGTACACACCCTCAACCTCGGGGGTGAACTACTCCCTCCTTGCCATGGAGATCATCGGGATGATGAGGATGGCCTCCGATGATGATTACCCCCTCCGGCAGGGCGCCAGAAAAGGGCTCCGGATGAGATCACTTTAGAACATAGGCTTGAAGCAGCGGAGCGAAAGTTCTAGTTTGTTTATAGGGGTTTCTATATTTATAGGAACTTTTGGTGTTGATTTCACACAGGGGGCATAAGGGACCGTCGAGCTCAAGTGGTGCGCCCTAGGGGGCGTCACCCATACTCATGGCTTCCCTGGCCACCCTTTGGTCCACCTCCGACACTTCTTGGGTCTCTTGTGGTCCATAAAAAATCACCATAAAATTTCGTGGCATTTGGACTCCATTTGTTCTGGATTTTCTGTGAAACAAAAAATAGTCAAAAAAGAGAAGCTGACACTAGGCACTAGGTCAATAGGTTAGTTCCCAAAAACCATACAAATGTGCACCAAAACCATGTAGAACTTAGGTAAATATGGCATGAATACTTCATAAATTATCGATACATTAGAGACGTATTAGCATCCCCAAGCTTAATTCCTACTAGCCCTCGAGTAGATAAATGATAAAAGAATTAATTTTTGAAGTGTGAATGCTAATATAGTGTATAAGTTTGATCAATGATAATTTCAATCACTTCTCCTAGCATCATAAACATAAATTATTTCTCATAAAACTTATCATTATAAAGTATAAATCAATTCACATGTCATGGTTCAAATCATGCATTCTCTTGAAGCTTAACTACCTATGTTCATAGTCATCAAGCAATTATAGTTCATATTTTCAGAAAAGTCTAAGTAAGAGATCCACATACTCAATTATCATATAGTCTTCTATAATTGCTAGTACTCAAAGCATATTTTTAAAACAAATAGAATCCATCAAACATGGAAGAAGATAGGGGCTTAGTGTTTTGCCTCCCAACTTATTTATCATAGAAATAATAGTCAACAATAATAACTCATGATCAAATATATCTGACTGGATATATATGTCTGGATCTTTCCCACGACATGATGCTTGCCAATTAGAGAATAATTGAGGTTGGAATAAGAAGTTGACTCAACATGAAAAGTAAATAGATAGGCCCTGCACAGAGGGAAGCATGGATTTTCTTACGTGCTAGAGCTCATTGCTTAAAACAGAGATGAATACATTTTGAGTGGAATGTTTTACCTTTTCAATGTTACGACAAAGCATTTTCAATATCTTCCATGCTAAACACATTATTGGCAGTTCCCATGCGGAAATGAAAAGTTTTATCCTACTCAACAATTCAAACACATTCCATGGTTGTCCAAATTCACATGTGCCCTCTAAACAATCAACTTTCTAGGGGGAGTTTGTTTTATTATTATTTTGTTTATTTTTGTTTAGAGGGATTGGGCATCCCAATTATCAGCCTCTCTCATGCAATGACAAGTGAATAAACACACATCACGGGAATAACCCGCTTTGCATGGAAGATACTGACCGCCTCGTCGCTCCATGACCGGTACGGGTACACAAAACAAACGTTTATTTAAAGGTTTTAGAGATGACACATGCAAAATTACTTGGAATGGCTGTGAAATACCATAAATAAATAGGTATGGTGGACTCTCATGGAAGAAACTTGTCTTAAGGATTTTTCATGCACAAGTAGTGTCTCTACTTAGTACAAAGTTTTGGCTAGCAGAATGTTATTAACAAGCACCACATGTTGGAGGATCCATAACAATATAACTTCTACGCAAATATACCCAAACATAAACCATTACATTGTCTTCCTTGTCCAACATAAACTACTTAACCAAGTTTAAAAATAATTAATGGGTATTCACAATCATAAAAGATGTCCAAGATAATATATTTATATGTGACATTTATCTTCCTTATACTAGTCTTTTGTGAATTGCTTGTATGGCCAATATTGTGATTGTCAAATGTCAATATATTTTAATTTCTAAACCCAATGTGAAACTACTACTAAGCATAAGGCACATGGGTAATTTTAGATTTATCCAATTCAATTAATTCACATTTTACTCTTAGGATATAAGTGAAGCACAAGAGTAAACATCAAACTACTCCAAGAAGATATAAGTGAAGAACAAAGAGTAGTTAAGTAAATAGTTAGCTATGTGAAGACTCTCTCTCTCAATCAGAGATTCCAGATCTAAGAATTATTTTAAACAACAAACAAAACAAAGGACACTCCAAGAATAGCACATCACATGTTAATAAATAAAAACTTTAGGATCAACCAAGACTAACCGGTAGTTCTCGAGTAAGAGAAGTGGGATGCCTAACGTGGCATCCCCAAGCTAAGATGCTTGATACTTCTTGTAATATTGAGATCTTGTGTCTCATTAATTCCTCTCATATCAAGGTTTCACCTAAGTCACAAAACTTCATCCATACAAAACTCAACAAGAACTCGTGAGATAGGTTAGTACACATAAGAATAAATCACACATTCATGTATTGTCCGAATAAATTTACATAACAATTTTCAAACATTAGCTATTGCATACTATCATTCCCACAATTTATATCGACAAATATAAGCTATGGAAAGTATAGCATAAGCGGATAACACAACTATGTCAGCAATTTGTCTAAACAAAACATTCTGTAGCACTAAATTTTAAAAGTGTACTTCTATAAATCAATAAATTCTGAAAAATTAGGAACTTATAAATAATGTTTATGATAGTACTGTGTAAAAATACGAAAAACTTTCCACATTCCGCTAAAATATGTGAACTCAAACACTATAAGAAAAAGTTTCTATTTTTGTACAACACACATCAAACATGCAATTCAAATCTCCTAAAGGCAAATCTTGGAAATTTTAATTTACAAACATGATTATAAATAACAGCAAGCAACGAAAAACAAAATCAAATGACGCTCCAAGCAAAACATGTATTATGTGACGAATAGAAATATAGCTCCAAGTAAAATATACTGGTAGTATTGAAGACAAAAGAGGGGATGCCTTGCGGGGCATCCCCAAGCTTGGACGCCTGAGTATTCCTTGAATATTACCTTGGGTTGCCTTGGGAATCCCCAAGCTTAGGATATTTCCTCTCCTTATTCTCCTCATATCGGCATCTCACCCAAAACTTAAAAAACTTCAATCACACGAAACTTAACGAAACTCATGAAATGGGTTAGTATAATAAAAATAGATCATTCACTTAGGTAATGTCAATAGATTAATAATAGTTCTCACATAATTACTATTATATCCTATCGTTCCTGTAATTAATATCACTAATTATAATTTATGGACACATTAAAACAAGCAAACAATGCATGCAAAACAAAATCTATCAAAACAGAAAAGTGTGTAAAGATCTGAACTAAAACCATATTTACTTATCTCTAAAATTATGAACAATTAGTAAAACATAGGAAATTTGCACATAAATATTTTGTAAAATTTTAGAATAACGCCCCAGTAAAATCAAAGAATTCATATATTCGATGCAAAAGTTGTTGTTTTTGCACAAAATCAAATCAAGAAGTGTCCACACTATGCCAAAGGCTTTACTTGGAACATTATAGTGTAATAAAATACACAAAACATGATTAATACACTAGATTAATCATGTGAACACACAAAAATAGTAAGGAAAAATATTGGGTTACCTCCCAACAAGCGGTTTACTTCAAAGCCTTTTAGCTAGGCATGATGATTTCAATGATGCTCACATAAGAAAAGTAATTGAAACATGCAAGAGAGCATCGTGAATCACATGGCAAACACATTTAAGCCTAACCCACTTTCTATGCATAAGTATTCTGTAAACAAACTATTCATTGTAGCAAGAATCAACTAGAATAGGAAGGAAAAACAAGCATAACTTCAAAAATTTCAACACATAGAGAGGAAACTTGATATTATTGATATATCTATAAGCATATATACCTCTCTCAAAATAATTTTCATTAGTATTATGAACAAGTTCAGCAATATAACTATCACATAAAGCATTCTTTTCATGATACATAAGCGTAGAATTTTCATTACTCTCCACATAAGCATATTTCTTCTCATTCATAATAGTGGGACCAAACTCAAAAAAAAAATTGTCATGTGATACTTGATTGACATGACCAAATTGAACATTAAAATCATGATGACAAGTTTCATGGTTATTATTACTCTTTATAGCATACGTGTCATTGTCATAATCATCATAGATAGCAATTTTGTTGTCATAATCAATAATAACCTCTTCCATAATAGTGGGATCGTTACTAAATAAAGTCATGACCTCTCCAAATCCACATTTATCATTATCAAAAGAGTCAACACCCTCCAAAAAGTGGGATAATAATCATCTGAAGTTCACACTCTTCCAAACCCACTTTGATCAATATAATCATCATAAATAAGACGCATGCTATCACCATAATAAATTTGCTCATCAAAACTTGGGGGACTAAAATTATCATCTTCATCAAACATTGCATTCCCAAGCTTATGGCTTTGCATATCACTAGCATCATGCATATTCATAGAATCCATACTAATATCATTGCAACCATGCTAATCATTCAAGGATTTTTATTCCAAACATTTTATTGAATTCTTCTTCTAACACTTTGGCACAATTTTTTGATCCATCATTTTCAAGAAATACTTCATAAAGATAAAGAATTAGATTCAACCTCACTTCCATTTTTTATAGTTTTCTTTTATAAAACCAAACTAGTGAATAAACAAGAAACTAAAAGATTAAATTGGAAGATATAAATATTTACATTCAAGCACTCACCTCCGCGACAACGGCGCCAAAAAATATTGTCGGGCTCTTTGTGGCCGCTGGGGCTTCATACGATCGGGCATACGAGCGGAAGTGCTCATATGAAAGGTTGTCATTCACCCTCATAGCTTACATGCACCTGTGCATGCCTCTTGTGACTGAAAGCACATTTGCTCCCTTGGTGGTTTTGGTAATTAATAACAACATATATATCATTGAACTAATGTTTCCATCAAGTATATTTCAGGAAAACTCAATGATGGGATGGCTAAAATGATTGTGGAGAAACCCCAAGATGCAAGGAATAAGATTGGCGAAGCTTCAAGCTACAATACTCTTCATTTTACTTTGTGAGAAATCACTTTGAGTCATAGGAAAGCCAATACTATTAAAAGGAGGTGTGGTAAATGTTGGTGAACAAGATGCTCCATGTGCACAAGTGATAGCCACTAAAAACACCCACAAACTCTTCCATAAAAGTTTTTCAAGCCAAATATCCCAAATCGGTGCCACCAAGAATTCCATTTCAGCCCTACCCATTTAAATCCTAAGACAGAACCTAGCCAAACGCTAGCTTTTTGGTGTAACCGATTCTTAATCGGTGGAACCGGGTTTGGGTGGCAAAACTATTGTTGCCTGATTACACAAAATCAGATATTCCGATATTTTGTATCGGTTCCAATTTTTCCATCTGACCGTTGCCCACCTTTTCGGTTTCACCGAGAAGTTCATATCGGTCTCACCGAGATTCAAAAGTTGTTGCCTTTTGAGAAAATCGGTACCACCGAGTTGGTCAATAATGGTGTAATGGTTGGATTTTTGGAGATGCCTATATATACCCCTCCACCACCACTCACTCATAAGATAAGCACTCAGAACAGCTCCCTACTTGCCATATCATATTTTCTGAGAGCGAGCCACCTACTCATGTGTTGAGATCAAGATATTCCATTCCTACCATATGAAACTTGATCTCTAGCCTCCCCAAGTTGCTTTCCACAAAATCAATCTCTCCTACCAAAGCCAAATATGTGAGAGAGTGATGTGAGGAGACTATCATCTTGAAGCACAAGAGCAAGGAGTTCATTATCACTACCACATCTATTACCTTTTGGAGGGTGGTGCCTCCTAGATTGGTTAGGTGTCGCTTGGGAGCCTCCTACTTCGTGTTGTGGAGTTGAACCAAGAAGTTTGTAAGGGCAAGGAGATCGCCTGCTTCGTGAAGATCTACCCCGAGTAAGGCTAGTCCTCCGTGGATGTAGGTCGTTATGGAATAGACTAGGTTGCTTCTTCGTGGAACCCTCCGTGGGTAGAGCCCTCCGTGGACTCTCGCGACTGTTACCCTCCATGGGTTGAAGTTGCCATAAATGTGGATGTACGATAGCAGCAGCTATCGGAACCACGGGAAAAATATTCGTGTCTCCCAATTGCGTTTGATCTTCCTCCCTTCCCTCTACTGTATATGCTTGTCTTTACATTCCGTTGATATACTCTTAGACATGCATGTGTAGGGTGTGCTTGACTTGCAACATTTGCTAAAATCTGCCAACAACTAAAATTGGGAAAAGGTAGAACTTTTATTTGGTCAAGTAGTCTAATCACCCCCCCCCCTCTAGACATACTTTCGGTCTTACAACAACCACTGAAACAACCAGCAGCGGCTGTATGGAACGTCCTCGAATGTTGTGATATTTTTCTCCTTCTGGTCGACGATGTCATACGAGAGATTATATGGGTGTGGGCGCCTATATTAAACATCGTCAAATGCTATGGAATCCTTCTCTTTTTTGTGAAGACCTCAAACAACCGGCCATGCAACTTGTTGCCTCTATTTTTTTGTGCTGGAACCGCAAGGAAGTCATGCCACCATCCAAACGACTATGGTGGTCGCCTAATAGGTCGTATTTTGATCTGCTTCTTTCCAAACTTCTGTTTTTCTTTGTTTTCTTGTGGGGATGGTTTCAACACGGTACATAAGCATATTTCCATGCACCCGAACATCAATACAACATATAGTTTAATTTGCACATAGCACAGCCTTCAATAGAATAACTCTTACAAACTCAAATTTTTTATCTACAACTTCAATCACTCCTTTTATTGAAACAAAAATAAAAACTTACTTGCCTACTTTATTCACGTGGTTTGCCTCCCGCGAAGCGCTTGTTTTCGGTCGGTTAGCTCGACCGTCGTGGTGATTAAGGTGGTGCAATCACACAAATACCGTAGCTTCTAGCATGTAAACCAATGTGACCTCTCCTGTATAGGTCCTCATCCTCTTTTTCATGGGGAATTGTCTAAGAAAAAGATCTTTAACGGGTAAGTCAAATCTAAAATTTCCCTCAAACACATTTATCACAGCTTTGATAGTCCCTAGAAAAGGTATAATGAGAATTATAAGAGCAATAGGATCTTTAAGCATATCAACTATCACAAGATCAACCATAAGAGGGCAATCATTTATTTGAATTGTAATTCCATTCTTAATTCCTACTGCCTGAGTAAAAGTAGACTTAGTCATATTCAATCTAACCTCGGTAGTAGCATAAGGACCTAGATTGAGACTATCATAAATAGACTTGGGGATAGTGGAAATACTAGCCCCAAGATCACATAAAGCATTGAACATATTTAAACCAATCTCAATATCTATAGTAGGCTCAAAAGCATCTTCTTGCTAGGCCAGTAACTTATTGTAAAGCTTCTTTCTTTCATCAACTAACTCACATACATTGGATACAACTTGGTCAACTAATAAATTATATGCATCTTTATTAGATACCTGAGGTAGTGGTTACTTCATTGATATCATCTTTACGAAGTTTGGAACGGTGTAATTATATTCTAGCACATGGATTGTATCCAGTTCTTCGGTCTTCTTTTCGTTGCTTCTTACCATCTTTACATCTCAACCTGTTAGGTTCTGGTGTGCCTGCAATCTTGGCTAGGATCAATGCTTGGGTCTCTGCAATTTTAGCCGCTTGTGCTTCCATACTCTTGGATCTTCCTTCAAGCATTTGCACATCATTTGTTAGTCCAACAATCTTACTTGTCAACTGGCCATGTGAGTTATCATGATTCTTCAAAATATTTTTTGAAGTTTTCAATTTGCTCAGTTTGCTAGCAATAAAAAAATTAGAGTATCTTCACGGGTATTTCTATTACTGTTGCTAGCTCCAATAAAATTATTTGATGATCCACTATTATTAGGATAAGGAAGTCTAGCATACCCTTTACTTTTCTAGTTGGGATTATAGCTATTGCGAGCAATAAAATTCACATCACAAACTTCTTCATTAGTTATGGCATGCACGTTTACCTCTTCATTACCTTTCATGACGGATATGAGTCCATCAAGCTTGGTGATACGTCTCCAACGTATCTATAATTTTTTATGGTTCCATGCTATTATCTTGTCGAACTTTGGATGTTTTGTATGCATTTTATATCTTTTTTGGGACTAACTTATTAACTCAGTGCCAAGTGCTAGTTCGTGTTTTTTCCATGTTTTTGACCTTTTCAGAGGAGAATATTAAACGGAGTCCAAACGGAATAAAACCTCTGAAATGATTTTTTCGAAGCAGAAGATACGCAGGGAGCTTGAGAACCAAGGCAAAGGGCACCAGGGGAGGCCACAAGCCCCCTAGCCGTGGCCTGGGGGGCGCACCTAGCAGGCTTGTGGGCCCCCTGTGGCTCCTTTGCCCTACTTCTTCCGCCTATAAATCCCCGAAAAATCTGAAACCACGAGGGAGAGCCACGAAAATACTTTTTCGCCGCCGCAAGCTTCTGTCTCCGCAAGATCCCATCTGGGGCACGTTCTGATGCCCTGCCGAGGGGGGATTCGGACACGGGGGGCTTCTTCATCAACACCATTGCCTCTCTGATGATGCGTGAGTAGTTCACCATAGACCTCCGGGTCCATAGCTAGTAGCTAGATGGCTTCTTCTCTCTCTTGGATCTTCTATACAAAGTTCTCCATGATCTTCATGGAGATCTATCCGATGTAATCTTATTTTGCGGTGTGTTTGTCGAGATCCGATGAATTGTGGATTTATGATCAGATTATCTATGAATCTTATTTGAGTTTCTTCTCATCTCTTATATGCATGATCTCATATCCTTGTAATTCTCTTCGAGTTGTGGATTAAATTGAAGCTATTTCCGTTCTCATTGCGAGATCGAGCAAAAACTTGGTTTTCATCTTTGCCCAAAAATAGTATTGATTCTTGGAACAAGTGCAAAGATGCTTATATATCCAAGTATTTTCCACCGGCTAAGATTATCTCTCTCCGTAATGATATCATGAATTTTAAGCAACTAGATCATGAACATGTTGCACAATCTTGGGAGAGAATGAAATTGATGATTAGAAATTGTCCCGCTCATGGCTTGAGTCTTTGGATGATTATACAAATCTTCTATGCTGGTTTGAATTTTGCTTCTAGAAATATCTTGGACTCCGCCTCCGGTGGAACTTTCATGGAAATCAAATTAGGATAAGCCACAAAAGTCCTAGACAATATCATGACAAACTATTCTCAGTGGCACACTGAAAGGTCACCTACTAGTAAAAAGTACACGCTATAGAAGAAATTAACTCGTTGAGTGCTAAGATGGATGAGTTAATGAAATTGTTTGCTAGTAAAGGTGCTCCTTTAGATCCAAATGATATGCCCTTGTCTTCCTTGATTGAGAGTAGCAATGAAAGCTTGAGTGTTAATTTTGTTGGTAGGAATAATTTTGGCAACAACAATGCTTTTAGAGGAAACTATATTCCTAGGCCTTTTCCTAGTAATCCCTCTAATAACTTTGGCAATTCCTACAACAATGCTCATGGTGTTGGGGAACGTCGCATGGGAAACAAAAATTTTCCTACGCGCACGAAGACCTATCATGGTGATGTCCATCTACGAGAGGGGATGAGTGATCTACGTACCCTTGTAGATCGTACAGCAGAAGCGTTAGAGAACGCGGTTGATGTAGTGGAACGTCCTCACGTCCCTCGATCCGCCCCGCGAACAATCCCGCGATCAGTCCCACGATCTAGTACCGAACGGACGGCACCTCCGCGTTCAGCACACGTACAGCTCGACGATGATCTCGGCCTTCTTGATCCAGCAAGAGAGATGGAGAGGTAGAAGAGTTCTCCGGCAGCGTGACGGTGCTCCGGAGGTTGGTGATGATCTTGTCTCAGCAGGGCTCCGCCCGAGCTCCGCAGAAACGCGATCTAGAGGAAAAACTATGGAGATATGTGGTCGGGCAACCGTGAGAAAGTCGTCTCAAATCTTCCCTAAAAGCTCCATATATATAGGAGGAGGGAGGGGGACCTTGCCTTGGGGTCCAAGGGACCCTCAAGGGGTCGGCCGAGCCAAGGGGGGGAGGACTCCCCCCCCAAACCGAGTTGGACTTGGTTTGGTGGGAGGAGTCCCCCTCCCTTCCCACTTCCTCCCTCTTTTTTTTTCTTTTCCTTTGATTTCCTTTTCTTGGCGCATAGGCTCCCTTGGGGCTGTCCCACCAGCCCACTAAGGGCTGGTGTGTCTCCCCAAAGCCTATGGGCTTCCCCGGGGTGGGTTGCCCCCCCCCCCCCCCGGTGAACTCCGGGAACCCATTCGTCATTCCCGGTACATTCCCGGTAACTCCGAAAACCTTCCGGTAATCAAATGAGGTCATCCTATATATCAATCTTCGTTTCCGGACCATTCCGGAAACCCTCGTGACGTCCGTGATCTCATCCGGGACTCCGAACAACATTCGGTAACCAACCATATAACTCAAATACACATAAAACAACGTCGAACCTTAAGTGTGCAGACCCTGCGGGTTCGAGAACTATGTAGACATGACCCAAGAGACTCCTAGGTCAATATCCAATAGCGGGACCTGGATGCCCATATTGGATCCTACATATTCTACGAGGATCTTATCGTTTGAACCTCAGTGCCAAGGATTCGTATAATCCCGTATGTCATTCCCTTTGTCCTTCGGTATGTTACTTGCCCGAGATTCGATCGTCGGTATCCGCATACCTATTTCAATCTCGTTTACCGGCAAGTCTCTTTACTCGTTCCGTAATACAAGATCCCGCAACTTACACGAAGTTACATTGCTTGCAAGGCTTGTGTGTGATGTTGTATTACCGAGTGGGCCCCGAGATACCTCTCCGTCACACGGAGTGACAAATCCCAGTCTTGATCCATACTAACTCAACTAACACCTTCGGAGATACCTGTAGAGCATCTTTATAGTCACCCACTTACGTTGCGACGTTTGATACACACAAAGCATTCCTCCGGTGTCAGTGAGTTATATGATCTCATGGTCATAGGAATAAATACTTGACACGCAGAAAACAGTAGCAACAAAATGACACGATCAACATGCTACGTCTATTAGTTTGGGTCTAGTCCATCACGTGATTCTCCCAATGACGTGATCCAGTTATCAAACAACAACACCTTGTTCATAATCAGAAGACACTGACTATCATTGATCAACTGGCTAGCCAACTAGAGGCATGCTAGGGACGGTGTTTTGTCTATGCATCCACACATGTAAATGAGTCTTCATTCAATACAATTATAGCATGGATAATAAACTATTATCTTGATACAGGAATTATAATAATAACTATACATTTATTATTGCCTCTAGGGCATAATTCCAACAGTCTCCCACTTGCACTAGAGTCAATAATCTAGCCCTCACATCGCCATGTGAATTACATTGTAATAAATCTAACACCCATACAGTTCTGGTGTCGATCATGTTTTGGCCGTGGAAGAGGTTTAGTCAACGGGTCTGCTACATTCAGATCCGTGTGCACCTTGCATATATTTACGTCCTCCTCCTCGACGTAGTCGCGGATGAGGTTGAAGCGTCGTTTGATGTGTCTGGTCTTCTTGTGAAACCTTGGTTCCTTTGCTAAGGCAATGGCACCAGTGTTGTCACAGAACAAGGTTATTGGATCCAGTGCACTTGGCACCACTCCAAGATCCGTCATGAACTGCTTCATCCAGACACCCTCCTTAGCCGCCTCCGAGGCAGCCATGTACTCCGCTTCACATGTAGAATCTGCTACGACGCTTTGCTTGGAACTGCACCAGCTTACTGCACCCCCATTAAGAATAAATACGTATCCGGTTTGCGACTTGGAGTCGTCCGGATCTGTGTCAAAGCTTGCATCGACGTAACCTTTTACGGCAAGCTCTTCGTCACCTCCATATACGAGAAACATCTCCTTAGTCCTTTTCAGGTACTTCAGGATATTCTTGACCGTTGTCCAGTGATCCACTCCTGGATTGCTCTGGAACCTACCTGCCATACTTATGGCCAGGCTAACATCCGGTCTAGTGCACAGCATCGCATACATGATAGAACCTATGGCTGAAGCATAGGGGACGGAGCGCATATGCTCTCTATCTTCATCAGTTGCTGGGCACTGAGTCTTACTCAATCTCGTACCTTGTAAAACTGGCAAGAACCCTTTCTTGGACTGTTCCATTTTGAACCTCTTCAAAACTTTATCAAGGTAAGTGCTTTGTGAAAGTCCTATCAGGCGTTTTGATCTATCCCTATAGATCTTAATGCCTAGAATGTAAGCAGCTTCTCCTAGGTCCTTCATAGAGAAACTTTTATTCAAGTAACCTTTTATGCTCTCCAAAAGCTCTACGTTGTTCCCAATCAGTAATATGTCATCCACATATAATATTAGAAACGCCACAGAGCTCCCACTCACTTTCTTGTAAACACAAGATTCTCCAACCACTTGTATAAACCCAAATGCTTTGATCACCTCATCAAAGCGTTTGTTCCAACTCCGAGATGCTTGCACCAGTCCATAAATGGATCGCTGGAGCTTGCACACCTTGTCAGCATTTTTAGTATCGACAAAACCTTCGGGTTGCATCATATACAACTCTTCCTTAAGGAAACCGTTAAGGAACGCCATTTTGACATCCATCTGCCAGATTTCATAATCGAAAAAAGCAGCTATTGCTAACATGATTCTGACGGACTTAAGCATCGCTACGGGTGAGAAGGTCTCATCGTAGTCAACTCCTGGAACTTGTGAAAAACCCTTTGCCACAAGTCGAGCTTTATAAACGGTCACATTACCGTCAGCGTCCGTCTTCTTCTTAAAGATCCATTTGTTTTGAATAGCCTTGCGGCCCTCAGGTAGTATCTCCAAAGTCCACACTTTGTTCTCATACATGGATCCTATCTCGGATTTCATGGCTTCTAGCCATTTGTTGGAATCTGGGCCCACCATAGCTTCTTCATAATTTGCAGGTTCATTGTTGTCTAACAACATGATTGATAAGACGGGATTACCGTACCACTCTGGAGCAGTGTGTGATCTCGTCGACCTGCGTGGTTCAACAGAAACTTGAACTGGAGTTTCATGATCATCATCATTAACTTCCTCCTCAACCGGCGTCGCAATGACAGAGGTTTCCCCTTGCCCTACGCCACCATTCAGAGGGATGAGAGGTTCGACAACCTCGTCAAGTTCTATCTTCCTCCCACTCAATTCTCTCGAGAGAAACTCCTTCTCGAGAAAAGTTCCGTTCTTAGCAACAAACACTTTGCCCTCGGATTTGAGATAGAAGGTGTACCCAACTGTCTCTTTTGGGTAACCTATGAAGACGCATTTTTCCGCTTTGGGTTCCGGCTTTTCAGGCTGAAGCTTTTTGACATAAGCATCACATCCCCAAACTTTAAGAAACGACAACTTTGGCCTTTTGCCATACCACAGTTCGTATGGTGTCGTCTCAACGGATTTTGATGGTGCCCTATTTAAAGTGAATGCAGTTGTTTCTAATGCATAACCCCAAAACGATAACGGCAAATCAGTAAGAGACATCATAGATCGCACCATCTCTAACAATGTACGATTACGACGTTCGAACACACCATTACGCTGTGGTGTTCCAGGCGGTGTTAACTGTGAAACAATTCCACATTGTCTTAAGTGAGCACCAAACTCAAAACTCAGATATTCACCCCCACGATCAGACCGTAGGAACTTGATCTTCTTGTTACGATGATTTTCCACTTCACTCTGAAATTGCTTGAACTTTTCAAATGTTTCAGACTTGTGCTTCATCAAGTAGACATAACCATATCTACTTAAATCGTCAGTGAAGGTGAGGAAATAACGATATCCGCCGCGTGCCTCCACGCTCATTGGGCCACACACATCGGTATGTATGATTTCCAACAAGTCACTTGCACGCTCCATTGTTCCGGAGAACGGAGTCTTAGTCATCTTTCCCATGAGGCATGGTTCGCACGTGTCAAGTGAATCAAAGTCAAGTGACTCCAAAAGTCCATCAGCATGGAGTTTCTTCATGCGCTTTACACCAATATGACCTAAACGGCAGTGCCATAAAAATATGGCGCTATCATTGTTAACTCTAACTCTTTTGGTCTCAATGTTATGTATATGCGTATCGCTATCAAGATTCAATATGAACAATCCTCTCACATTCGGTGCATGACCATAAAAGATGTTACTCATAGAAATAGAACAACCATTATTCTCAGACTTAAAAGAGTAATCGTCTCGCAATAAACAAGATCCAGATATAATGTTCATGCTCAACGCAGGCACTAAATAACAATGATTTAAGTTCATCACTAATCCCGATGGTAGCTGAAGTGACACTGTGCCGACGGCGATTGCATCAACCTTGGAACCGTTTCCTACGCGCATCGTCACTTCGTCTTTCGCCAGCCTTCGTCTATTCCGCAGTTCCTGCTTCGAGTTGCAAATGTGAGCAACAGAACCGGTATCAAATACCCAGGCACTACTACGAGAGCCGGTTAAGTACACATCAATAACATGTATATCAAATATACCTGATTTTTCTTTGCCCGCCTTCTTATCTGCCAGATACTTGGGGCAATTGCGCTTCCAGTGACCCATACCCTTGCAATAGAAGCACTCTGTTTCAGGCTTAGGTCCAGCTTTGGGTTTCTTCGGCGGATTGGCAACAGGCTTGCCGCTCTTCTTCGAATTGCCCTTCTTGCCTTTGCCGTTTCTCTTGAAACTAGTGGTCTTGCTCACCATCAACACTTGATGTTCTTTACGGAGTTCAGACTCTACGACTTTCAGCATCGCAAACAACTCGCCGGGAGACTTGTTCATCCCTTGCATGTTGTAGTTCAACACAAAGCCTTTATAGCTTGGCGGCAGTGATTGAAGGATTCTGTCAGTGATAGCTTCTTGCGGGAGTTCAATCCCCAGTTCAGCTAGACGGTTTGAGTACCCAGACATTTTGAGCACATGTTCACTGACAGACGAGTTTTCCTCCATCTTGCAAGCATAGAATTTATCGGAGGTCTCATACATCTCGATCCGGGCGTTCTTCTGAAAGATAAACTTCAACTCCTGGAACATCTCAAATGCTCCATGACGCTCAAAGCGACGTTGAAGTCCCGGTTCTAAGCCATACAAGACTGCACATTGAACTATTGAGTAGTCCTCCTTACGCGCTAACCAAGCGTTCTTAACATCCTGATCAGCCGTAGAGGGTGGTTCATCTCCTAGCGCAGCATTAAGGACATAATCCTTCTTCCCAGCTTGTAAGATTAGCTTAAGATTACGAGCCCAGTCTACAAAGTTGCTTCCATCATCTTTCAACTTAGCTTTCTCTAGGAACGTATTAAAATTCAGGATGACACTTGCGTGAGATGATCTACAACACAAATATTTTCAAAGTGGACTTAGACTATGTTCAAGATAATTAGAGTTCAACTTAATCAAATTATATGCTAAACTCCCACTCAAAAAGTACATCTCTCTAGTCATTTGAGTGGTTCATGATCCACTTACACTATCCCAAGTCCGATCATCACGTGAGTCGAGAGTAGTTTCAGTGGTAAGCATCCCTATGCTAATCATATCAACTATATGATTCATGATCGACCTTTCGGTCTCATGTGTTCCGAGGCCATGTCTGCACATGCTAGGCTCGTCAAGCTTAACCCGAGTGTTCCGCGTGCGCAACTGTTTTGCACCCGTTGTATGTGAACGTTGAGTCTATCACACCCGATCATCACGTGGTGTCTCGAAACGACGAACTGTAGGAACGGTGCACAGTAGGGGAGAACACAATTTCGTCTTGAAATTTTAGTGAGAGATCACCTCATAATGCTACCGTCGTTCTAAGAAAAATAAGGCGCAAAAAGGATTAACATCACATGCAATTCATAAGTGACATGATATGGCCATCATCACGTGCTTCTTGATCTCCATCACCAAAGCACCGGCACGATCTTCTTGTCACCGGCGCCACACCATGATCATCCATCAACGTGTTGCCATCGGGGTTGTCGTGCTACTTATGCTATTACTACTAAAGCTACATCCTAGCAAAATAGTAAACGCATCTGCAAGCACAAACGTTAGTATAAAGACAACCCTATGGCTCCTGCCGGTTGCCGTACCATCGACGTGCAAGTCGATATTTCTATTACAACATGATCATCTCATACATCCAATATATCACATCACATCGTTGGCCATATCACATCACAATCATACCCTGCAAAAACAAGTTAGACGTCCTCTAATTTTGTTGTTGCATGTTTTACGTGGTGACCAAGGGTATCTAGCAGGATCGCATCTTACTTACGCAAACACCACAACGGAGATATATGAGTTGCTATTTAACCTCATCCAAGGACCTCCTCGGTCAAATCCGATTCAACTAAAGTTGGAGAAACCGTCACTTGCCAGTCATCTTTGAGCAAAGGGGGTTACTCGTAACGATGAAACCAGTCTCTCGTAAGCGTACGAGTAATGTCGGTCCAAGCCGCTTCAATCCAACAATACCGCGGAATCAAGAAAAGACTAAGGAGGGCAGCAAAACGCACATTACCGCCCACAAAACCTTTTGTGTTCTACTCGAGAAGACATCTACGCATGAACCTAGCTCATGATGCCACTCTTGGGGAACGTCGCATGGGAAACAAAAATTTTCCTACGCGCACGAAGACCTATCATGGTGATGTCCATCTACGAGAGGGGATGAGTGATCTACGTACCCTTGTAGATCGTACAGCAGAAGCGTTAGAGAACGCGGTTGATGTAGTGGAACATCCTCACGTCCCTCGATCCGCCCCGCGAACAATCCCGCGATCAGTCCCACGATCTAGTACCGAACGGACGGCACCTCCGCGTTCAGCACACGTACAGCTCGACGATGATCTCGGCCTTCTTGATCCAGCAAGAGAGATGGAGAGGTAGAAGAGTTCTCCAGCAGCGTGACAGCGCTCCGGAGGTTGGTGATGATCTTGTCTCAGCAGGGCTCCGCCCGAGCTCCGCAGAAACGCGATCTAGAGGAAAAACTATGGAGATATGTGGTCGGGCAACCGTGAGAAAGTCGTCTCAAATCTTCCCTAAAAGCTCCATATATATAGGAGGAGGGAGGGGGACCTTGCCTTGGGGTCCAAGGGACCCTCAAGGGGTCGGCCGAGCCAAGGGGGGGAGGACTCCCCCCCCAAACCGAGTTGGACTTGGTTTGGTGGGAGGAGTCCCCCTCCCTTCCCACTTCCTCCCTCTTTTTTTTTCTTTTCCTTTGATTTCCTTTTCTTGGCGCATAGGCTCCCTTGGGGCTGTCCCACCAGCCCACTAAGGGCTGGTGTGTCTCCCCAAAGCCTATGGGCTTCCCCGGGGTGGGTTGCCCCCCCCCCCCCCCCCGGTGAACTCCGGGAACCCATTCGTCATTCCCGGTACATTCCCGGTAACTCCAAAAACCTTCCGGTAATCAAATGAGGTCATCCTATATATCAATCTTCGTTTCCGGACCATTCCGGAAACCCTCGTGACGTCCGTGATCTCATCCGGGACTCCGAACAACATTTGATAACCAACCATATAACTCAAATACACATAAAACAACGTCGAACCTTAAGTGTGCAGACCCTGCGGGTTCGAGAACTATGTAGACATGACCCGAGAGACTCCTCGGTCAATATCCAATAGCGGGACCTGGATGCCCATATTGGATCCTACATATTCTACAAAGATCTTATCGTTTGAACCTCAGTGCCAAGGATTCGTATAATCCCGTATGTCATTCCCTTTGTCCTTCGGTATGTTACTTGCCCGAGATTCGATCGTCGGTATCCGCATACCTATTTCAATCTCGTTTACCGGCAAGTCTCTTTACTCGTTCCATAATACAAGATCCCGCAACTTACACTAAGTTACATTGCTTGCAAGGCTTGTGTGTGATGTTGTATTACCGAGTGGGCCCCGAGATACCTCTCCGTCACACGGAGTGACAAATCCCAGTCTTGATCCATACTAACTCAACTAACACCTTCGTAGATACCTGTAGAGCATCTTTATAGTCACCCAGTTACGTTGCGACGTTTGATACACACAAAGCATTCCTCCGGTGTCAGTGAGTTATATGATCTCATGGTCATAGGAATAAATACTTGACACGCAGAAAACAGTAGCAACAAAATGACACGATCAACATGCTACGTCTATTAGTTTGGGTCTAGTCCATCACGTGATTCTCCCAATGACGTGATCCAGTTATCAAACAACAACACCTTGTTCATAATCAGAAGACACTGACTATCATTGATCAACTGGCTAGCCAACTAGAGGCATGCTAGGGACGGTGTTTTGTCTATGTATCCACACATGTAAATGAGTCTTCATTCAATACAATTATAGCATGGATAATAAACTATTATCTTGATACAGGAATTATAATAATAACTATACATTTATTATTGCCTCTAGGGCATAATTCCAACACATGGAAATTACAATAAATTACCCTCTGATCTAGAGAGTAATATTAAAGAGTTTATCAACTCGCAAAAGATTTTCAATGCATCTATAGAAGAAAAACTACTCAAAATTGATGATTTAGCTAGGAGCATTGATAGAATGTCTCTTGATATTGATGCTTTGAAAGTGAGATGTGCTCCTCCCAAGATCAATATGGATGAAACTTTGAAAGCTATGCGTGTTTCCATGAATGATAGTAAAGAAAGAACCGCCCAAATTCGTGCTAGACATGAATGGCTTAAAAAGGCGTGTTCTCGTGATGAGAATCACGAAGATCTTAAAGTGCTTGGTGTGACTCCCATTGAATCCTTGTTTTCTAGTGTCAAACCTAATGATGATGGGGCTGGATATGAATCCACTTTGGTTGAAAAACTCCCCAATGATTCAGAGTCCATCTATCTTGATACTAAAAGCATTAAAAGTGGAGTAGAGGATATCAAAACTTTGAGTAGTGATGAAATTACTACTTTGGATTTCAAGGAATTCAATTATGATAGTTGCTCTTTGATTGAATGTATTTCCTTGATGCAATCCATGCTAAACTATCCACACGCTTATAGCCAAAACAAGGCCTTTACCGATCATATCAAACTTGAATTGGAAGTTTCTATTCCTAGAAAAATTCATGATGAGTGGGAACCTACTATCAAAATCAAGATCAAAAACTACGAATGCAATGCTTTGTGTGATTTGGGTGCTAGTGTTTCCGCGATTCCAAAGTCTTTATGTGATGTTCTAGGCTTCAATGAGATTGATGAGTGCTCTCTTAATTTGCATCTTGCGGATTCTACTGTTTAGAAACCCATGGGAAGGATCAATGATGTTCTTATTATTGCAAATAGGAACTATGTACCCGTGGATTTCATTGTGCTTTATATTGATTGCAATCCTACATGCTGCATCATTCTTGGTAGACCTTTCCTAAGGACTATTGGTGTTGTCATCGATATGAAGGAAGAGAATATTAGATTTCAATTTCCATTAAAGAAGGGCATGGAACATTTTCCTAGAAAGAAAATAACATTGCCTTATGAATCCATGATAAGGGCTACTTATGGTTTGAGTACCAAAGACGACGATACGTGATTCTTTCGCCTTATGCCTAGCTAAGGGCGTTAAACAATAGCGCTTGTTGGGAGGCAACCCAATGAATTTATATTTGCTTTTTGCTTTCTGTTTTGTTGCGTCCACACCATCATAATTCTGTTGCGATTGTGTTTTTTGTGTTCCTTTTTGTGTTTGAGCCAAGTAAAACCTTTATGACTAGTTTTGGTGATGGTTGTTTGATCATGCTGGAAAAAGACAGAAACTTTTCGCTCACGAAATTATTTTTCATTTTTATCCAGAAAGAGATTTTGAGTTGATTCTTTTTTATTCTGGTTTATATTCCAATTTCCCAAATTGTCGTGATTGTTCAGAATTTTTGAGATACCAGAAGTATACGAAGTATACAGATTGCTACAGACTGGTCTGTTTTTGACAGATTGTGTTTTTGTTGTGTTGATTGCTTATTTTGATGAAACTATGGATAGTATAGGGGGGTACTAGCCATGTAAAAGTGAGAATACAGTAATATAACACCAATATAAATAGAAATCAAGTTTTCTACAGTACCTGAAAAGGTGGTAGTTTGTTTTCTTGTGCTAATGATATCACGAGTTTCCGTTTAAGTTTTGTGTTGTGAAGTTTTCAAGTTTTGGGTGATGTTCTCATGGACAATGGGATAAAGAGTGGAAAGAGCTCATGCTTGGGGATTCCCAAGGCATCCCAAGCCAAATTCAAGGATGCCAAAAGCCTAAGCTTGGGGATGCCCCGGGAAAGCATCCCCTCTTTCGTCTTCAATCCATCAATAACATTACTTGGAGCTATATTTTTATTCACCACATGATATGTGTTTTGCTTGGAGCGTCGTGTATTATAGGAGTATTTTCTTTTTGTTTCGTCACAATCATCCTTGCTGCACACCTTTTGAGAGAGACATGCACTCATCGTGAATTTGCTAGAATACTCATTGAGCTTCGCTTATATCTTTTGAGTTAGGCAATTTAGCTCACATGTGCTTCACTTATATCTTTTGAGCTAGATAACTTTGCTCTAAGTGCTTCACTTAGATCTTTTAGAGCACGACGGTGTCATATTTTGGAGAAATAAGAACTCTCGATCTTCACTTATATCTTTTTGAGAGTGCTCTCTTTGAGTAACTTGGTAGTTGGCTTGTGCTATGAAAGTAGTCCTAAATATGATAGGCATCCAAAGAGGATACAATAAAACTTCCATATTCTTGTGCATTGATTAGAAAGAGAAGTTTGATTTTTCTCAATTAGTTTTGAGACATGGATTTGGTAATATTAAGAGTCATGTTAGTAGGGTGTTGTGAATCTAGAAATACTTGTGTTGAAGTTAGTGATTCCCGTAACATGCACGTATGGTGAACCGCTATGTTAGGAAGTCGGAGCATAATTGATTTATTGATTGTCATCCTTTGTGTTGCGGTTGGGATCGAGCAATGGTTAACACCTACCAACCCTTCCCCTAGGAGTATGCGTTTGGCACTTTGTTTCGATTACTAATAAAAACTTTTGCAATAAGTATATGAGTTCTTCATGACTAATGTGAGTCCATGGTATAGATGCACTTTCACCTTCCACCATTGCTAGCCTCTCTAGTGCCGCGCAACTTTCGTCGGTACACAAAACCAGCATAGACCTTCCTCAAAACAGCCACCATACCTACCTATCATGGCCTTTTCATAGCCATTCCGAGATATATTGCCATGCAACTCCCATCGTTCCATCTCATGACTTGTGCCATCACTTATATATTTCCATTGCATGATCGTAAGATAGCTAGCGAGTCATACGCTAAGCTAGATCGCTGCACATCTCGATACACTGCCAGAGGCATTTCCTATAAGAGTCATCATTGTTCTAAGCATTGAGCTGTGAGTAAATAAAAGTGTGATGATCATCATTATTAGAGCATTGTCCCATGTGAGGAAATAAAAAAATTCCAAAGTTTCCCACAAAAAAAATATGGAAAGAGGCCAAAGAGCCCAAACAAAAAAAAGAGAAAAAGAGAGAAGGGACAATGCTACTATCTTTTTCCACACTTGTGCTTCATAATAGCGCCATGTTCTTCATGATTGAGAGTCTCTTGTTTTGTCACCACCATATACTAGTGGGAATCTTCATTATGTAACTTGGATTGTATATTCCAATGATGGGCTTCCTCAAAATTGCCCTAGGTCTTCGTGAGCAAGCAAGTTGGATGCACATCCACTAGTTCTCCTTTTGAGCTTTCACACACTTATAGCTCTAAGTGCATTAGTTGCATGGTAATCCCTACTCTTTCACATTGATATCTATTGATGGGCATCTCCATAGCCCTTTGATACGCCGAGTAAATGTGACCATCTCCTCCTTTTTGCCTCACAACCTCCACCACACTCTATTCCGCCTATAGTGTTATATCCATGGCTCACGCTCATGTATTGCGTGAGAGTTGAAAAAGGTTTGAGAAAGTAAGAGTGCGAAAACAATTACTTGGCCAATACCGGGGTTGTGCATGATTTAAATTTGTTGTTGTGGGGATGATGGAGCATAGCCAGACTATATGATTTTGTAGGGATAACTTTCTTTGGCCTTGTGTTTCGAAAGTCCATGATTACCTTGCTAGTTTGCTTGAAATACTATTGTTTTCATGTCAATAGAAAACTATTGTTTTGAATCTTACGGATCTGAACATTCATGTCACATGAAAGAAGTTACAAAGGACAAATATGCTAGGTAGAATTCCACATCAAAAATTCAGTCTTTATCACTTCCCTACTCGAGGACGAGCAGGAGTTAAGCTTGGGGATGCTTGATACGTCTCCAACGTATCTATAATTTTTGATGGTTCCATGCTATTATCTTGTCAAACTTTGGATATTTTGTATGCATTTTATATCTGTTTTGGGACTAACTTATTAACTCAGTGTCAAGTGACAGTTCCTGTTTTTTCCGTGTTTTGACCTTTTTCATAGGAGAATATTAAACGGAGTTCAAACGGAATAAAACCTTTGAAAAGATTTTTTTTCCGGAGCAGAAGATATGCAAGGAGCTTGAGAACCAAGGCAAAGGGCACCAGGGGAGGCCACAAGCCCCCTAGCCGCGGCCTGGGGGGCGCGCCTAGCAGGCTTGTCGGCCCCCTGTGGCCCCTTTGCCCTACTTCTTCTGCCTATAAATCCCCGAAAAATCTGAAACCACGAGGGAGAGCCACGAAAATACTTTTCCGCCGCCGCAAGCTTCTGTCTCCGCAAGATCCCATCTGGGGCACATTCTGGTGCCCTGCCGGAGGGGGGGATTCGGACACGGAGGGCTTCTTCATCAACACCATTGCCTCTACGATGATGCGTGAGTAGTTCACCATAGACCTTCGGGTCCATAGCTAGTAGCTAGATGGCTTATTCTCTCTCTTGGATCTTCAATACAAAGTTCTCCACGATCTTCATGGAGATCTATCCGATGTAATCTTCCTTTGTGGTGTGTTTGTCGAGATCCGATGAATTGTGGATTTATGATCAGATTATCTATGAATCTTATTTGAGTTTCTTCTGGTCTCTTATATGCATGATTTCATATCCTTGTAATTCTCTTCGAGTTGTGGGTTTCGTTTGGCCAACTTGATCTATAGTTCTTGCAATGGGAGAAGTGCTCGGTTTTGGGTTCATACCGTGCGGTGACCTCACCCAGTGACAGAAGGGGTAGCGAGGCACGCATCATGTTGTTGCCATCAAGGATAAAAAGATGGGGTTTGTATATATTGCATGAATTTATCCCTCTACATCATGTCATCTTGCTTAAGGCGTTACTCTGTTTGTCATGAACTCAATACACTAGATGCATGCTGGATAGCGATCGATGTGTGGAGTAATAGTAGTAGATGCAGAAAGTATCGGTCTACTTGTCTCGGACGTGATGCCTATATGTATGATCATTGCGTTAGATATCGTCATGACTTTGCGCGGTTCAATCAATTGCTCGACAGTAATTCGTTCACCCACCGTAATATTTGCTATCATGAGAGAAGCCTCTAGTGCACACTATGGCCCTCGGGTCTACTCCACATCATATTTTCAGCCCTACACTTTTACTTTGTTGCACTTTCCGCCTTCATATATCACCTTGCAGTTAACCGTGAAGGGATTGACAACCCCTTTGTAGCATTGGGTGCAAGTTTGCTATTTTTGCGCACGTACTTTGGAGACTTGGCTTGATACTCCTACTAGATTGATACCTTGGTTCTCAAACTCAGGGAAATACTTACTGCTACTGTGCTGCATCACCCTTTCCTCTTCAAGGGAAAAACCAATGCAAGCTCAAGAGGTAGCACTTGGGTGTCAACTCTTCATTATTTTCTTCAAATGCATTTACCTATTGGTGGTGGTTCTTTCAACATGCCATTGGGCATGGTTCTCTTGCATATCATAAAGGAGTTTCTTGATATCATATATGGACTTTCCCATGATTGTTCCTCCTGCAGTTGTATCAAGCATAGTTTTTGACATACGATTTAAACCATTATAAAACATATGAAGGATTAACCATTCCTCCATTCCATGGTTAGGAAAGCTTCTTATGGCTTCCTTCATTTTATCCCACGCAAGCGCTAGTGGATCACGTTCTTCCTACTTGAAACTTGTAATCTGAGAACAAAGTTGCATAATTTTTGAACGTGGACAAAAAATTGATAAAAATTTGTTGCAACAATAAGCCCAAGAAGTTATATTGCCTCTAGGTAAATCTAGAAGCTATTCTTTCGCTTTTCCTCTCAGAGAGAAAGGAAATGGACGCAATTTCAAAGCATCTCGGTCAAAATCTCTAACGCGTGTCATGTTACACAATTCAATGAAACTATGCAAGTACATATCGGCATCTTCAGAAGCAGAGCCTCCAAATTGGTCCCGTTGAACCATGGAAACTAAGTTCGGTTTGATCTCATACTTAGCGTCTGCAACCTTAGGTTGTGTTATCGGTTCACGCATGAAGTTATTGCTGGAACAACCAAGATTACAAGCCAGAGTAATCTTTACGGTGTTTTTCTACTAACAAGGTTTGCAATAAAAACAAAAATAAAACTAACATTAACAAAAACTCTAAACACAAAGACTAGGAACACTCAACTCCTCCCGAGCAACAGCGCCAGAAAATGGACTTGATACTTTTTTTAGTGATCCAACATCGGAACAGAAAGTACCCCACACCTATTTCCCCAAGAGGTGACCCTAAGTTATCGAACCCGCGAGAGGAAGGTTCCCTTGAAGTGGTGGTCTCTCGCAAGATTTTTTCAAAGAAATAATTCCAACTTTTGACCGGATCAATCAAGTTAATTGTGATGAAACACTTATAATAAAAGTACATACCGGTATGAGGTCTTAATGCTTACAACCATGTATTTGTGTCGGGACCAGATATGATCTTAATTTGTGCGTTGGAAGTCACCCATCGAGATGTGTTTGTTATGAACCAAAGTGTGGGGGTGTCCAAAAATAACCTCTTGACCGTACACGTCTTGCATCAAGAATCAGTTGTCCAACCAAAGGCCCTATTTGTTGCACAGGTTTGCCTCGATAATTAAGAGTATAATAATCAGACAAGAGCTTTGGGTGTTTAATGACTACACCTCATAAATCCCCAAGAATTGGAACCGTGTTACCGTACTAAACCCTTGTGTAACTGGTGTTCAGAATAACACTTCACATTCTCCCTACCCTTAGCCTCTCCATGACTCGCTCTCCATGGTCCTGGGTATGTGCAGGGATGAAGAACGCGGACAAGACAAGAGACATCTATGAAACAATTTTATTTCACACATAGGGCGCTAATTCAAAGAACTTCCATTGATCCCCACAACAAATACACAGGGTTGCACGTCCTATGCCTCAACCTTTCCTTACCTACCTACTCACACATGGAGATCAGGCCACATGAAGAACACATCTTGAAGATTGATAGACTGATATTATGTCTTATAATGGATGCCTTGTGCGATGCACGATTACAAATATGAAATGGGGGGTATTAACTATGGTGGTGATGGTGGCTATGGAGACGGGAATGGCGTCGGGTAGGGTTGATGAAAGGGCATGAAGATGACTTTGTTCTCGCTTCGCTTGCGGACCTCCTAATTCACATTTTGATCCGGTCCCCTTTATAAAAGTTGTTCAAGTGGACGAGATGCCTCGGTTGCCATGCCATACGATCGCTCATACGAGTGGTCGCGGTTATATGAACCGTTGTCTTTTGCTTTGTTTATTCTGGTGTGCCTCCTCTTGATTTCTTCTACCTCCTCACTCACTATGTTCCATGTTCACACGTGATTTCTTCCATTTTTAGCCCATTTCATGTGGAAACACATCAAAGACCGGATTTATGGAATCCTTCGCATTCGTTAGTCATTAGTAGCAATATTGGAGCGAATATCTTAGTTTTAATGAAATATCTCGATTTAAACAAAGGGTGAATGAGTGCAAAATATCACCCATCAAAGTCGCGTCGAGCTGGCTGGTTCCGTGCACAGTCTCGCCAATAAGACTGATGACCCACAAGTTTAGGGTACCAATCATAGTCTTTTCGATAAGTAAGAGTGTCGAACACAACGAGGAGGAGAAGGAATTGATAAGTGGTTTCAGCAAGGTATTCTCTGCATGTGTTGTAAGATAGTTTTGATAGATAGTTTGATAGCAAGATAATTGGTAACAAGTGACAAGTAACAAAAGTAGCAAGTTTCAACAAGGTGGCCCAATCCTTATTATTGCTAAGGACAATTCAGAAGTACTTCTTATAGTGATTAAAACGTTCTTGAGGACACACGGGAATTATATCTAGTTACTTTCACCACGATTCATTGACTCGCGTCCATTGCTTTGATAAGTTGTCATGTGGGTGAACAGGTACTCAGGTGTTGTTCTTACTTAAACAAACAACCTAGTTATGATTAAAATCTCCACGCAAGCATCTGCAACTACAAGAGAAGCATTAAGATAAGTCTAACCATAACATTAAATATATCGATCCAAATAAGCCCCTTACGGAACAACTCATAAACTAGGGTTTAGGTTTCGGTCACTCCCACAACTAATCATCTACAAACTAATTCCATAATGCCTTCCACTAGGCCCAAACATGGTGAAGTGTCATGTATTCGACCTTCACACGATGCCACTAGTGGAAGAACAACATAACACATCATCAAAACATTCAACGAAACCAACTTCACATGATTACTTATAACAAGACTTCTCTCATGTCCTCGAGAAAAAATGGAACTACTCACAAATCATATTCATGTTCATGATCAGAGAAGATAAATAAGTGATAAACAATATGAACATATAATCTTCCACCAAGTAAACCAACTGGCATCAACTACAAGATGTATATCAACACTACTAGCACCCCTAGGTACCAATCTGAGGTTTGATACAAAGATTGAAAGCAAGGGAAGAACTAGGGTTTATAGATGAGATGGTGTTGGTGAATATGTTGATGGGAAAGAGTCCTCCCACGAAGAGAGGAATATTGGTGATGATGATGGCTTCACTTTCCCCCTCTCAGAGGGAAGTATCCTGGGCGGAATCACTTCGTTGGAGAGCAAAAGTTCTCCGCCTCTGGTTCCACCTCGAGACAGCGGTGGCTGCTCCTGAAAGTCTCCTTTATATTTTTTCTAGGGTAAAATGGCTTCATATAGCAGAATATGGTCATCAATGCACCTCCGTGGGTCCCACAACCTCACATGGCGCACCGTGGGGGTCGGGGCGCCCCTAGGCTTATGGGCCCATGGAGGGTCTTCTCTGGTATATTCTTCTTCCAGTATTTTTATATATTTCAAAGTGAATCTTTATAAATTTACAGCTCCGGAGAATAGCTATCTCTGTTGTAGCTTTTTCAGACTCAGAATTCCAGCTGTTTGGCAATCTCCCTCTTGTGATATAACTTGCAATTTAAGAGAGAAAAGGCATTAGAATTTCATCATAAAATCAAATATAACTCAAAAATATTATAAATAACATTAGAAAAACATAATGCAAAATTGATGTATCAAAGACATATGTCGCAGCCACTACGCCAGCAGAGAGCCCTCTAGCCGCCCCTCACCAGTCCTTCCATGCGTCGCTAGGTGGCAAAGGCCGGGTCGTAGTGGATCCGGACGGGACGACCGATCTGCGGCCATTGCTGGCACCCATCTCCAAGTAGTGCAGCCCACCTCGCCGGATGGAGCAACGTCACAGCCGCCAGCCATCTAGGGCAACCACTCAACCGGCCATGGATCTCCAGATGCCGCCTCGCAGAATATGGGCGCCACCCTAACTGCCGCCCCCGGATTCTCCACAAGAGGCGCCCCTACCACTTCATGGGGATCCCGTCGCGACCATCCGCCCTGGAGCCTTTGGCGCTAGGCCCGCCGCCACTGCGGCCCTCGCTAGTGGCAGCGGCGACACGAGAAGGCTCGATCTAAGGACTGAGGTGATAGGGTTTGAGAGGCGCTGGCGTTGCCCAAGAGAGACGACACGAGGGGGTGTGGGGGAGGCGACACGAGGGGGTACGAGACGCGAGGGAGACAAAATAGATCATATTCTCTCTTGTTAATCAGATATTACCACATTGAGCTTGTTGAAGTCTCTTGGAATGCAAAGTAATCTGTATCGCTATTTTGGTTACCGTTTACTCTTGTGAACTCAGCAATGCACACGGATGTGCATCATGTCCAATAGTACAAGGCATATCTCAGAAAGAAGATGTGGATACTACATCCAAGAATATGATACTCTCTCTCTCTCTCTTGCATGTAATGCTTTCTTAGGGCATCTCCAATGACCCGCAAATTTTCTTTCGCATCCATCCAGAACATGGATGCGAGAGCCAGCCATCCAACGCTATCCTCATATAATTCAAACAAGATTCAACTAAGCCAGACAAAATTCGTGCAAACCAAATTATTTACATATAAACCGGATCACATTCGCTATAATTCGAACATTTTTCATGAAAAGAGCACCCGACCTAAACCTATCCTACGACGGTGCCCGTTGTCCACTTCCTTTGTATTCTGCATCGGCGACCATGTTTTCTATCTACCGTCTCCATGAGCGACGCAGGGTTCAACACTCGCAAAGTGAAGGTGCAATCTCCGGCAAGGAAGAGTAGGATATGGGAGACAGACTGCATCGGCGACCACGTTTTCTATCTACCGTCTCCATGAGCGACGCGGGGTTCAACACTCGCAAAGTGAAGGTGCGATCTCCGGCAATGAAGAGTAGGATATGGGAGACGGACCAGCCCACTTGGGACACAATGTCATGCCACCTCCCATGCCATACACATCTTCGTAGGAGTCCGCAACATGTCCGTTGCCTATGACGGTTGATGTGAGGTCGATGATGGACGTGGACGGTCCATCACTGTCCACCTGCCACGTGCGCCCCGAAAGTTGGGCGATGGCACGTAGCTGGCGGGGTTCTCGTCCCCGACCACCAACATCGCCGGTGCGTGTGTTGTCGCGTCCACGTCCGGCTATGTCGCGTCGATGTTGCAAGCGGTTCCTTGAGCATGTGCGGCCTCGTAGAGCGCCTGTTGCTCCGCAACGAAATTCGGGTTCACCGCGACCATGGCGGCCACGTCCTCCTCGCTTGTGTGCTCCTCGTGCGCTTATCATCCCATATGTGTTGCCACTTATCCTCCTTCCCGTCCTCATCGATGGTGGCCTCGGTGTTCACACAATCATTAACACGTTTAATTGTTGTCAATTTTAAGGCGTCTCTCTCTCGGCATAAGACGATAAATGTGCTTTTCTCCTGTGAGGATTTGGCGAGGCATGTATGTGTGGTTATAGATGTGTTTTTTCGTCTCCCATCATGGTTTTGATGAGTTGATTATTTTCAATTTGGACCGGCACCGGTATGAAAAAAAGATGGATCATGCGCTATTAATTAAGATTGCACTCTAAATAGCATTGTTTAAATGGTTAACGGATAAAATAACGTCATATTCAGATTCTACATATGTTGCAGATTAATTAATAAAAAAGTGAAGGAGTTTCTGTAAAATAGCATGAAACGTGTTTTCTTTGTTAGTAGGTGTAGATATAGATATGTCGATCACTTTTCAAAAAAAGTATAGACATGTCGTAGTATATTCTTTAAACTTGGTTAAATATAGACATTTTTGGTTTTTAAAAATTATAATATGCACTATATGTTTACATTGTGAAACGGAGGGTGTGTCACGAACCAACCTATGATTGGATGGTTAGATAGATAGTGATATCTCCAGCCCATCAGGTTTAAATCCTGGTGCTCGCATTTATTTTAGGATTTTCGTCGATGAGCATTCAGTGGGAGGAGATATTTCTATCGACGACGAGGCATCTATGGTAACTTCATAAATCTCAAATGATATGCCGGTTTGGTCTTTCGAAAATGCTTAGGATGTGTATGTATATTCATGAGGATAAATGTATGTTTGTATATACGAGCGCTTGATTCTGTATCGCGTAAAATAAATAACGAAGAGGGAGTGTCCCTTTGCAGCTAACATGCACACTGAATATTTTTCTCGATGGACCTGTGCAACAGTGCAGGGACTAGAGGTCCACTGTATCGACTCTGAACTGAGTGCGTATATGGTCCCTGGTCTAGATAAGAAAGATTGAGAAAGTACTATAAATTGGCATGAACGTGATACCTCGAGCCTACACACCAGAAGAAACATACAGCGACACCCCAGCTGTGCAATGGACAACGGCTTGTACAAGCGTGCTAGAGCGACGAGGCACAAGACGGGGATTCCCTTCTACCCCCTGTCGCCGGCGGCGGCGGCCCCTGCCGCACCGGTCCAGGCAGGCAACAAGGGGATGCCCCCCGCCGCCGCGCCATGGCCACTGACGCCCGCTCCGCCGCCGGGGGTGATCACCGTGCAGGTGGTGGCGCCTGGCAACAGCAAGTACTGCGACGGACCGGAAGGCGACGCTGACGTTGACCGCCGTGCTGCCTTGTACATATCGAGGGTGCAGGAGCGGCTCAGGCGCGAGCGCTGACGTGCTGCTGATTGCCAGCTTTTCGATCTTGTTCGCTTGAGATACCGTACGTACGTTGTGTAAAATCACGTAGGTGGGTTGGTACAACCAGGCAAATTGTGTGAGTAGATTCGTGGAATCAACGTGCTTTCCGTATGATCCTCCCACGTGCGGTGTTGAAACTGTATTGAATAGACTCCTAATAAATGTTACTCCGTAGATGTTTGAGTTGAACATATGTAATCCTTCCCGCAAAAACCAAAAACCATATGTAACCCGAGCTTATAACACACTACAAAACTACCACCGGCTTACTTGCTAAAACCAGTAGGTTAGACCTGAGATCACGAAAGAGACAGTCCACGCATCCATGGCAATGGTGACCGGACATGCTGTGGCATGTGATCAAAGACGTTATTTGATTGTTTTCAGCACCCTTAAACATGCCCAGTGATGTAGGTTTGTCCTGCAACTTCAGTAACAAATTTTACATAGGAGTATCTTTTTATGTTTCCTTTTTCAAGGAGGAAAACTATTCTCATCTTTGACCAGATAACAGGAAATTTGATGTTCCAGATGTTCAATAACAGTAAGATTGCACTAGGATATCTCTAGTCAGTATTTAGTGATTTTTCTGCCTTCTGCTCCCTCTGTAAACTAATATAAAAGAGCTTAGATTACTAGAGTAGTGTTTTAAATGCTCTTATATTAATTTACAGAGGAGTACAAAACATTAACAGATGCCGCCTATATGAAATGAAGAACATCCATACGTACTCCATAACATTCCTCTCCAAGAAGCAGCACAACTAGTCAGGGCGTTCAAAAGTCGGTGGTACCAGAAGATTACAGTATTACCAAAAACCATATCAGTCTCGATTCGCTCTGATTTTGACAACTGTTGTACGACAATAGATAAGTTTCTCTTCTGTTGCTAATAGTAGTACAGGATGCAACGCCATGGATCGGCAGTTGAAACTCACCGAATCCCAGCGGGACACATATCAGGCTAAACATGAGCAAATTTGATCTCCATGAACTGGCAACGTGCAGTCAAGCACCACTCTTGATTCGACACCGAGCTGCTGTAGAGTTTAGGGACAGAAAATAAGATGACAAGATTCAAAAAAAAAAAAGATGACAAGGAATAAGTTCTATTGTAGCATGTAGTTATTTGCTAACCAAAATTTAATATTCTACCCAAAATCTTGAGTCGCCTATTTTAAGGAAATCTTGTGTTCAGTTATTACGACACTCTTATGCATGAAACCAACATGATTCCTTTTTTTTAACTGAAACCAACATGATTCTTATTGACTAGATGATTTCTCACTGCCTGTTTGAGAATGATAAAACAACAATTTTCTTTTGAGAATGATCATTTATGTGGAACAATTGTATATCTACCTGAAAGCTGACTTCTATGCATTAATATTTGCTAAATAAAATTCTTTTGAGGATGAAACAATTGTATATCTACCACTCCAAAAGTGTGCACTTGTGCATCTGTGCCATAAATCCGTCAGAAAATGCTCTAGTACCATTTTGCAAACATGAGAAGTAGATATTTTTACACTTTGAAGAGGGTCGATGGGTTTCACCATGGTCAATGTGACCCTACTGCCCTTAGAAGGGAGAACATGTGTTTCATAAAATTTCAAAAACATAACTAAAAGTTTTGAAAATAATCCTCAATGTGCATTGTGGAATGATGTATGGACTTGAGAATTTTGGGCCAAAATAAGTCCTGCTCTGTTGTACGAAATACTAATTATCTACACTTACAGTTGGGTTTGTACGGTCCCTTTTTTGTATAGCATACAAATGGACATTTTGGCCGAAAATATGGGGTTCCAACTTCAACCCACAATTTACATTTAGAAAATTTCAGTAGATTCCTAAAACCTTGGAAGTGTGCCTTTTCACCTCATATAGGGGCTATCAGTGGTAAATAAACACTAATGGTGCCAAAGCAATTACATCAGTTGTAATCATAAATTTATATAATTTTTGCAAACCTAGTGGTATATGTACAATTCTCCACATTTCTTTTACCTGGAATTATTGGACATCGCACAACTCGGTCATGGTTTTTGGAATGATGAATTTTTACCCATTCACCAAAGGTTTGGCTTGTAAAACCTTATCAGCTCAGCCAACATTGATCCTGGCACAGCAGATTTAATTAGTTGGAAACGAGAGGAACAGGTATTGATTTGGTGTCATGTGCATAAGAACAAATTTCTGGGTTGTTTCCCAGAGATTGGGACAGGAAAGATTTGGAAAGCCCACACTGAGCAAAAATGCAGACTCTTATCAAAGTATGGAAAGATTTGGGAAGCCTGTGTGGAGACAAAATGCTGACTCTTCTCAATTATCTGTATTATAAGGGTGTATAGTAGTAACGAAGTTGTATAGATAGATAATAGTATGTATCATGGCACATGTCCGGCACATTGACACCGTAGCAAAGTAAGATAACCATCAGAACTGTTTGAAATTGCACGGATTGGTCATTGCTTTCCGAATGATGAATTGCTACCCATTTGCTAAATGTTTGGCTTGTGAAACGTTATCAGCTCAGCCACCATTGATCCTAGCACAGCAGACTTAGTAAGTTGGAAATGAGAGGATTGGTATCTCTTTGGCAGGGCATAGGATGAACTTCAGGGTTGTTTCACAAAGTTTGAGACGAGAAAGATTTGGAAAGGGGACCCACGCGTCACGGGGTGACTCTGTGGAAAACAAACCCTGCTGGCCGACTCCGGCCCTCCCCACCACCTCCCCCACCTCACCTGGAGGTCGCCACCGGTTAAGCCTTCACGGCCACCAAGGACAGCGGTGGCGAGGCACCTGTCGCGTTTCGCTTTGGACCATTTGTGCTCCTGATATGGTCGTCGGATGGACAGTGGCCTCCGGTGTCGGCGACGTGGGTGGGTTGGACATGTGGCTGTATTCATGGTCGTTCCTGGCGTGCTACCTTCATTCCTCGGTCATCCCCCTTCCCATCTGGGTCAACTGAGTCAGGTCTAGCTCCTCTTGTCCATCTTGGCATGTTAAGCATATCTGTTAGCACATGTAAACAGTAGGACTGGTTGCTTAGGGTATGTTGCTAACCACAACGCCTCCTAAATCCTCTCAGCTAATGGCTTGATAGTGGGATTAATTGAGGACGTGAGCTGCACTTGTCCGTGTATATAAGCATTGGATGCCAATGAATATATAATCATGAGTTGCATCCCAAACCTTCCACTCTACATGGTAGCGGAAGTTCATGGCCAATGTGCCAATCTAACGCATTTCTTTGACGAGCATCCGCCTGTTTGCCTCGAAGAGGTTGCATATCTTGCAGATGGAGTAGGCATCATCACCCTCGCGAACCACCATGTTGAAGATCTCCTAAGAGACCATCAAGTAAAGCCAGTGAATGATGGTGGCGTCAACGGAGGACCAGTCATGGTCGGCCTTCATGGCTTACGCATCAATGGTTCGTCGATGTGATCATGAATTTGGAAGGAGCAGAAGGCGAGGGAGAAATATGTTTTCGAGACCTAGAAGGTGGAGTCATTGAGATCAAGACGAATGAGAACATATTCCGAAATGTTGACATGGTAAAGGGTACCAGCTCTAAGAGGCTCGGCTAGCGCGTTGGAGAAAGGGTTGGTCTTGCCAAAGACATAGGAAGTAGGAGAATTCATGCGTAAAAAGAGTTCGACGTCTTGCAGCGAAACAAGACATGGCATCTCGTCCCACGACCACGGCACGCCAATGTGATCAGCGGGAAGTGGGTTTTCCAACATAAGTTGCGTCTCAACGGCATTCTCAAGCGACACAAAGCATGGTGGGTGGTTCACAACTTTCATTAACGCATCGGCATCAACTTCACCGACACCTTCGCATCGATATCAAACAAAGCACATTCCGCACAATCGTCCAGCTCACAGTCTCTCGTGTCTGGCCGGTGCACTAGATGGATGTCTCTAACGCCTTCTTTCACGGCAATCTCGGCAAACAGGTTTTCTTCTGCCAGTAGCTCACCGGCTTCGGCGGCGACAACTACCCCAAGCATGTGTCTACTCTCTCGCTTTTTCTACAGGCTTAAGCAGGCACTGCATGCCTGGTCCCAGCAGTTCACTGCGTGCCTCCAGCTGCTCAGCATGCTCCATGCGCTCTGACGCCTCATTTTTTGTGTATCACCACGAGCTCTCAAGCGTGCCAACATGCTTAATTGCAAGCCCTCATCAACACCCAGGCACCATGGCCAAGCTCCCCGTGCAAAATGGCTTGCCGGCACCAGACGCCCAGACGGTCCCTTCTACTGGTCCATTCTTGGCACCCTACTGTATTTGACACTCACCAAACCAAACTTGTATGTCATCCAACAGGTGTGCCTCCACATGCATTCATGGCACAATGCTCACTAGAACCTGGTGAAGCACATTCGCCGGTACATTCGTGGCACGATGGCTCTCGTTCTCACCTTTCACATGTCGTCCTCAACCGACATTGTGGCGGACTCAAGGCAGACTGTGATGATTGCCCAAACACCAACGCTTGACGTCAAACTACTATGTCTTTCTCACACCATCGCTCACCTCATGGTCCTCAAAGAGGCAGCCTAGTACCGGGTTGTGGCCAATGTCGTCACTGAGTGCTCATGTGTCATGGCTTCGTCAACTTCATAAGCTACATTGCAACGTTGCTAAGGCTACCGTGGTGTACTATGACAACGTCTCCGCCGTTTATATCTCCGATAACCCCGCACATCATCGACGCGCCAAGCACATTGAGCTTGACATCCATTACGTTCACGAGCAGGTGGCTCTCGGGCGTGTTTGCATTCAGCACATTCATACAGCCCAAAAACTTGCTGATGTAATGACAAAGGGGCTGCTGACATCAACCCTTGAGGAAATCCAGTACAGCCTATGCGTCGAAGTAGGACCGGTTCCTTAGGACCTGTTGCTAACCGCCACGCCTCCTAAATCCTCTTAGCTAATGGCTTGATGGGAGGGATTAGTTGAGGACGTGAGCTGCACTTGTACGTGTATATAAGCATTGTATGCCAACAAATATAATCATGGATTGCATCCCAAACCTTCTTCCTCTCTACAAGACCAAATCCGATGGCGATTCCGCTGGATCTGGTGCTCATGCCTCTAATCGACTTGTATCGTCCAATGGTTGGCCTTGGTCACTTGTCACAGACCAGTCTGGTACCACCTAGTCGTTGGGGAGCTGCATGTCATATGCTTGCGGTGGTGCAGCCATCTCCGGTGGTTCAATCTCCTCTTCTGGCTCCACATCTAGCCTTTCTCCCTCTTCCCTGCCCCTTGGTCCTTGGTCACGGTTGGTGCCCTCTTTACTACTCAGGCAGCCCTCGTGGCGCTGGGTTGGTGGCCTAGTCGCTTGATGACACCATGCCTATGCTCAAGCAAGTGGTGTTTGTTCAAGGTTGGTGGCAGACTCGTCCATGTGTTGCTTGTGCTTTGCTCGTTGTAGTCATGTTCGGGTTGTATTGTTGCTGACTGTTGCACAAGCTCTTATAGTATGTTTTCCTTCTTTAATGCCATGCGTGGTACTATTGCTTTTGTCTAGGTTGGATTTGACGGTCTTCTAGTCACGGATTGCCAATTCTTGGTTTGGCAATTTTTAGATCGGTTTAGTTATGCGGTTGGGTCGTGTCACTATGATGTTTTATGGGTTATGCCTTCTTTGGCGTTGTATCATCTTTCTTAATGAAGTCACATGCAGTTCTTCTGGATGGTCCTGGAAAAAAAAAGGATTTGGAAAGCCCACATGGAGCCAACATGCAGACTCTTCTCCTGCCCCGTGTATCATAGGCGCATCCTCACATCAGATGTCCTCGCGGTGCAGGAGTGGCCTCACAACCAGTTTGTGTTTGCCTTTGAGCCCATGAGACGGCCTTCACAAGTGTATTCAATGCCCTTTATCAATCGAGTTGGCAATTTGATAAACAGTGGCTTGCCATTGGAAGCATAGTGAACATGCAGTCCTTTAAATCAGTGGGTGATTTGAGGGAAGGGGCTACACTGTCACACCAAAAGACAGTTGGCAGGAGCAGTCAAATCCTATACATCCTACGGAAGGCCTGGAAAGAGTACAACAGGAGAATTTTCAATGTAACTAAGATAATGTCTTCCATTTTCTAAAAATAATTAGGATGAACTACAACGAGGTGCTTCTCTAGCTTGCTTTGGGAGACAATAATCAACAGGCAGTTAGTGCTACAGACATTTGGGCATAGTCTACCATGGAATTGAGGGTTTCTTTGGTCTCGTTACTCTAAAACAGTGACCCAGTAAATCACTCCTGCTATTGAAAAGGCAGTGCTCCTGGCCATTTCCTCAAAAGGAAGATAAACACTTAAAACTAAGTATATCATGAACAATATATACTTGAGAAACTCAAATGCCGGCAGAAATACGCATCACAGGTCCATAAAAAACAATGGTGAGCAGCATGCCTACAGTAATTATTCGTCACACATTAGAAACGTTATATAATGAACGAATTGCAGTTAACGTTCAACCATGAAGTGCAAAGTTACAACTTCCAAAATAGTAGTGTCAAAACCTGAGTTTCTACTTGGTGGACGGACTACTATCTGCAGGAGCATCCCAACTTAGGTCGATAACTGACTCTGTACTGTTTGGTTCTGCAGAATGAACCAATATTAGTGTCAATCTGAATTCCCTGTATACTGAAAAGAAAAGGGAACAAGGTTTGATGTGTAATCAACCATCTAACTCACCTTGGCTTGCAAGACTTTCTGGCTTTCGCTGAAATACTGATTAGGATGATTGATTCCGGTATCACATGAGACACCGTGAGTTGCCTCAAAAGTCATTGTGCAAGCTAGCTGCATTGTCGCATGCATCAGATGATTTGGTTAATCAAGTAATAGAACACTGCTAATGAAACTGAGGACTGAGGTAAAGTACCTGGTAATGCCTGTTCTTCACTTTATCCAGTATCCCTTCCAAAGCATTTCCACTGACACCCATATTGTTGAGAGCTGCTCTCAAGTTCTCTTCACTACAAATACAACGCAAAAGAAAGGTAAAACACATGAAACAAATATTGGGAGCAATATAGTAAATTTCCTGGATTTTTTTGGATTCAACATGTTGCCATTCAGGTCAGTCCGAAACCTTTAACATGCAGGATACAAGGGCCCAAATTCTCATACTTCAGAGACACTGTTAGGCAACTAACGCTGGTTGAAAGTTCAGGGTAACCACAAAAAATATAAGCTTTTAGCTATTCTGATAACTACACCCTCCGTCCCAAATAACTGTCTTCAGCTTAGTACAACTTTCTACTAGAACTAGTACAAAGTTGAGACAGTAATTTTGGGACGGAGGGAGTATTATTTAAAAAGGACACCGAATGAGAATAATACCCAAAATGTCGATAAGGGCAACCATGGTGATCACCAACACCAGGTGTCGCAGAGATGATCTTTTGACATGAATATGGAGTGTAATCCTGCAGGAGCCATTTAACAGAGTTATCAATTTTCTACCAAAAAAGGCAATAGTTAGTAATAATAAGTTATGTACATAGAACAAGGGGCTTACCGTTCGTTTTCCTTCTTTTCCATAATTGTGTCTGATACCATATGCATATTCCTTGTCAAATCGCTCAGAGCCAACCTTATCCATATGAGATTCAGCATCAGTGAAGCAATAGAAACTACAAACTATATCTGTTTAACTTACAGAACTACAGGTAAGCATGCAGTAGGTAGTCATACAAAAAAAATGCTTAACACAACTTCAACATCATCAAAACGCTGATAGAGGTTTGCATATGGTTTCTCAACAGTAAAAGTTTTCTTGAATACTTCCACACAAATATAGTTGCAGATTAATATATTCACCAGGAAAAGTTAGGTACCTTCTGAGAGAATTCCGATCTCCAAAATGTGACAGCATCCTCCAGCTTTAGCCCAGCACCCTAAATAATAAAGTTTCAGAAGTGCATTAAAACGGCATATATAATACAAACTATTGGTACTTATAAAACTAAGTTTCAGCTTTAATTCATCGTAATACCTTGAGGAAAAGACCAAACTGCATTCTACCCCCGTGTTTGAGATGATGGTTTTCCCTCAACTGCCAAAAAGCAAAACACTAAATAACCTGACCAAAAGGTAAGCTATGTACATAACTTTTAAGGTGCCTGACCTTCTCTAGCATATGGCGCATACAAAGAGGGAAAGAAGTTCTAGCCAGTTGATCAATATCCTTTGGCGAAATCTCAGCAGCATCAGTTTTCTGTATAAAATATTGATTATAAACCAAAAATTTAAGTAATTTAGTGAAAAACAGCATCGAAAAGAATGTGTTGAAAAGTACAGGTGTAACAGTATACCTGAGAGTAATCAGGTCCAAAATATGCATTGCTTAACGCCTCAACAATCTGTTCAAAAAATATACATCATACATGTTACTAGAAGAAAAGTCTGAGAAAAAAGTGGGAATTGTGCACTTATACTTACAGGAGTCAACCTGTCCTTTTCTTGTTCCTTAATGGTCGCAGTCCATTTCCTGTGCTTGAATTGTTTCACATATTAGAGATTGTCTTTACTAATATACAGCCATACAGATGCTAAGTTCAAAAACTAATGCCAAGATGGAAGCGAAGTTCAAAGTAATGAAACGGTGTAATCATGCAAACAACTGCAAACTCAAGCCTTTTATTTGTCTAAACATGAATGGAGACTGATTGATGAGACAAAAAATACTGTTGTTATGTATCCATAAGGTACACGGCAGATACAGTATTGTTAAAAATATAAAATCAGGTAGCATATGTCATCTAAGACGACAAGAATTATTTCCTACAAAATAACTGAGTACAACTTTGAAAAATAAAAGGTTACCATTTACCTATTTGTTAAAACAAGTGCCTTTGATATATTGCAGCGGAATTGGGTTACCACAAGTGAAACCACCTGGCATATTTATGCAGATATGTTTAGCACGAGCATTAGCCAAATAAAAAGTTTGCATTCTCATGTTCACATCACACCTGACTCATCGCAACATAAGCATAGCCCTTTGAAAGGAATACTCGGCGGTTGGCAACAAGATCTGGAACTTCTTCAAAAGGTACCTTAATTGGGTTAAGCATTATTTAGTTAGATTACTCAATCGCAGGAGCAAAAACTTAAAACAAATATATGGGATTTCAAACTAAGATAGATTGTGCACATACCTTGAAGAACACAGATTCAACTGCAAAATAAAATACAAAAAGTTAGCCGGCAAGTTCAAGAACACAAATGCCGATAACAAAACATCATTCTACATTTCTACTTGAACAGCATAAAGAGCGATTGACAAATGATGACAAAGGTTGAAATACTAAAAGTTTCACAGCACAATGTTATGCATTGCAAATACATTTTCTTTTGAGATATTTCCAGAGTTCAATCCCGCCGTCCAGCTACTGTTTCAGTACATCAACTTAGTCATGATTTCAGACCATACAAACAATGGGAAATAATCCAAAGCAGATTATTCTGTAATTCGTTCTAACGCCTTGGAACAGAAATCTGCACTAAATAAGTTAACAGCAGTGACAAATCCAAATTGAATATGTGGGCCCCTGTGCTGCTTATTTTCAAGGTACAAATCAAAATAAACCAGCAATGAAGTGTTCCATACCGCTTGTAGATTGACTGATGGAACGTGCAACTTGGCTTAACTTATCTTTCACAGCCTACAGCATGGAACCAAGAAGTTACATTACTCTGAAGCCCCAGCATCCAAGTGCTCAACTATTTTATTAATGTCCATAATATATACCTCGAATTCCGAGTGTGGCAATGCTTTGTATGGAAGCTGAAACTCACTCATAAGAAGCCTCTGAAAGAGACAGTGGGACAAGCAATGGTTAAAACATTTTTTTCCTTTAGTTCAGTTACATGATAAGTAGAGAAGAAGCCACCTGTGATTCAGGACTCTCGAGACGAAAGCGGTACCGAAACAGTGTATTTTCCATGGAGAGAAACCACTTGCGCAATTCCTCCCTAGAAGGTGGGTAAAAAAGCAGTGTTCCAATAAGTTGGTCAAAACTGCAGAAACGAACCACCAACCTGATGAATACAAAATGTAAGTGCAAGAATGTTATGCGTACGTTCTGCAGTATACAAGACGGAGTACAAAGTGAGATATTATGTCCTTGTTTAAAGTCTCTGCTGGATCCTGGTGCCTCATATGTGCCTTCCACAACTCGCTTACCTAAATGTCAAGGAGAAGCATACATTTCAGTTCAATTCAAATATTTAATCACCGTTCATAAGAAGGCTTCAGATATCTATACTTAACTTGTTACCTAGTTATCAAGGAGAAGCATATGCTAAATCCATAACTATACTTACAAAAACTTGCCTTAATATGTACTCGATCTAAGAAGAGAACAGCACTTGCAAGTTGCAACTTGAATTTAAAACACGTTAAATTAGCAATAAATTGTCAAATAATAAAATGGAAAAATCCAAAAGGAACATCATGTGCAAATCTAAAAGAGCCTGAGTTCAACTTAGAAATTGTCCATGCGTCTAACTAAATCCAACTCAGATCGAGGTCTACACACAGCGAGATTTGCTGATACTTTCACCTGCTTGTACCGAAAATCTGCGCTAAGGCTCCCAAAAATGTACTGTGGCTTTCTCGCAGAAGGCGCCGAAATAGATCAACGGAGCAAGAGAGGATGGCTCACCAGTTTCTCCATCTCCTCGGGCCTCTTCCCCCGCGATAGCCCATCCGAGATACCCTTCAGGACTAACCAACACAGCACAGAAAATTCGCATGAAGCGCTAGCTGTTAATAACCAGATCTAAAGAAGTGCGCGGGAGAGCGAATCAAAAATTGCCCCACGAAACGAAGGCCGGTCAACGCACCTCGGAGGCGGTCGATGGCGAAGAGCTCGAACTCCTCCAGGCGCACCTCCAGCTGCGGCGCCACACGGTACGTTGGCAGAGCCCCCGCGCCGCTGCCTCCGCCGCTGGCAGCTGCGGCTGCTGCCGCGAGCTGCCGTTGGGATCGCACGATCTCCATGGCTGTGGGTGTTTGGTTCCAAGCGCGGCGGAATGAGCCTCTCTCTCTCTCTCTCTCTCCCTCTCCTCTGCGGCGGGGGTGGGGAGTGCGGCGGGGGTGGGGGAAGGGGATTGGGGATTTTTCTGCCCAGTTTGGCGGGAAATGGGTGTGCTTTTCCCGCGGCTGGACGGCCAGCTGCTTCGTATGGACCTTCATTTTCAACCCCGTGTACATTTAGCCAAACGGATTTCCTATTCGGCGCCCGCAGCGCCGTTTACTTCGTTACTCGTACTGGGCGCCCAGGTCACTTTGATATGTTTTATCTAAAAAATGGACCTTCTATCCCTCAAAAAAAAACTAAATGGACATTCTAGAAGGTTCACACCGGTTTTTGGAACCTTCTAGAATGTTCGCACCAGTACTTTTGGGCAGTTCTTTTTGTTTCTTTGGGACTGAGTTTTTCTCTGTTTTTCTCATTTTCATTTCATGTTTTTTCCTTTTTCAAATTCATGAACTTCTCAAAAATCATGAGTTTTTTTTAATCCACAAACTTTTTAAAAAAAATCATAATTTCTTTAAAATTTTATGAACATATTCAAATCAATTTTTGAATCCGTGGACTTTTCCAAATTCATGAACTTAAAAGAAAGTTCCTGAACTTTTCAAAAGTCAATAGTCAATGTTCAAACTATAGGTGGTCAAATTGTATCATAGATCGTGGCCCATCAAGCACATGTGAGGGCTGTCAATCTTAATGTGCACTATAAGCCCTGCATAGTAGGTCTCGGGGCAATTTGTTGGGATGATGCACACACGAGCAAGCAAAATGGCCGCGAGATGGAATGGGCCATTTTATCAGCTAGAGGTGCGTTCTTAAAAAATGTTTGCACTTTTAAAAAATGTTTGCAAATTGTAAAATATGATAGTGTTTTCCAAAAAAAATGTGTGTGAAAAAAAACAAAACCAAGGAAATTGATTTGCTAGTGGAGTGACGTTGTTTTCAGCATAACTACCTTAGTGTTGTTTTTTATGCAGAAATAAAAAAATATAGGAATTGGATTAAATTTTATGAAGAATTATTTCGGAATAAATAAAAAACACTAGAGCAAATAGTTACCGAAGAGGAGCCACCCAGGGGCACGGCCACCCGTGGCATGCCACCTAGGCTTGTTGGGGCTTTGGACCTCCGCTTGACCTAATTCCGACGTTAAATATTCACATCCTTCGAGAAAATATCAAAAATAAATTTGTATCGCGTTTTACGAATTGGAGCCGTCACCTCCTCTTGTTCTTCGTCGAGAGTCCTAATCTCTAGTTTGTTCGTGGCTCCAGAGAGAGAAAGAGAGATTCATCGTCGTCGTCATCACCAACCCTTCTCCGTCGTTAATTTAATGATGCTCACAATCATGCGTGAGTAATCTCCTTATAGGCATGCCATAGGTAGATGGGAGTTGGATGAAATTTCATGTGTAATCATGTCAAATTGCCAGGACTTGGTCCCTAATATCTACTATATTCTGTGATTGATGTTGTTGTGATTTTGTTGCGTTTAATGCTTGTTACTAGGGATCGAGTGCCATGATTTTAGATATGAACATGTTGTCTTTTCATGAATATGTTTGTGGTCTTGATCTTATCTGCAAGTTGTATCCACATGTTATTGTTCTAAACCTTAGACCCCCTAAGGTGACATTGATTGGGATATCGACGGGGATGTTTTTAACTTGAGGATTTCATATATTCACTATGTGTTAATGCTTTATTTCAGTTCTCTATTAAAAGAAGTGCTTTAATTATTCTTAATCTTCAGTAGGACCCCGCTTCCACTGGAGGGTAGGACAAAAGATGGCATGCAACTATTACGGAAGCACGTATGACTATATACGAGATACATGCCTACGTGTGATTGATAAATTGGAGCAACTGTATATCGGTTTAGGTTGTGACAGTTACATGTTGAATTTCATACGATTACTATCGCTACTACATGCCTACGCTTTATTGTTATTGTCTTTTCTAGAGTTACTACTGCTACTATTCTACAAACTGCTACTATTGTTGCTATTGCTACTACTACTTTATTGTTACTGCTATTATTACTATCATATTACCGTGGTACTAATAATTTTTTGCTAGAAAAGTTATCTCGGGTGAATTGACAACTCAACTGTTAAGGGTTATAAATATTGTTTGGCTCCCCATGCATCGAATCAATAAATTTGAGCGAAATACTACCCTCAAAGACTTTTGTGATCCCCTATAATTATGGGTCATCATAGATGCACTCATGTGAGTTGAACCATACATCCAATGAAAATACCAAACATCAACACTCTCAAAGTACATTCTGGCAGCTAGGGAACGAGGTCGTCACCAAATTCCTTACTGAGCTGAGGTAAAGGAATCAAACCCATCTTGGTGAGTACCCGATGCACATCTGAATATAGATGAGTGTGGTACACACATAATCAAAATCCGAACTTTTACGAGTGTTAGGGCATATTTATGCCTAAGTAATTTTGGTGATTGATGGCAGAACCTTAATAGACTAATCGTGTGCATTGAGCTTTCAGATAATACACGACAAAGGCACAAGACGATTCGGCACCCTTCGTGGAATAGAAGCACGGTGTCCTCTACGATTCTCTTTGGTGGTTTTTGAGTCGTAGGAACGTCGTACTATTAAGAGGGGGTCTGCATTGGAAAGGTTTGGGTGGAATCAATCTTGCACGCACACACTTTATCTCCATCCCCTTTCCCCTGCAACTTTGGAGCTTTTCCCATCTCTGTTTTTTCTCCTCTTGCAAAAAGGTCACCTAGCGGTATTACCGCTGGATCTAGCGGTAGTACCGCTGGCCCTAGCGATAGTACCGCTAGAGCTGGCGGTAGTACCGCTGGCCCAACGGTAGTACCGCCCCTAGTCAGCGTTAGTACCGCTCTAGGACTTTAGTACCGTCATCCTTGCGATTGTACTTCGTCGGACTTTTTGCGAAGACTTTCTTGGCGGTGGTTGGCCCGGTAGTATCTTTGCGCTACCATGGGCTCAGCGGTAGTACCGCTGGGCTCGTGGTGTGAGTGGAAAACGGTTGGATTCCCCGCCCCCCCCCCCCCCGCTATATAAAGGGTTCTTCTTGCTCAAGAACCCTACCTTTGACCCTCCCAAGCTCCCTTGTTGCCCCCTAAGCTCAAAAGTGCCCGATCTCTCTCCCTAGCCAATCAAACTTGTTGATTTCCTAGGGATTGGTTGAGAAGGCCTATATCTACACTTCCACCAAGAGAAAATTGATTCCCCCCACTAATCTCTTGCCGATCTTGTTACTCTTGGGTGTTTGAGCATCCTAGACGGTTGAGGTCACCTCGAAGCCACATTCCATTGTGGTGAAGCTTCGTGGTCTTGTTGGGAGCCTCCAAGCTTTGTGTGGAGTTTGCCCCAACCTTGTTTGTAAAGGTTCGGTCGCCGCCTTCAAGAGCACCTATAGTGGAATCACGGCACCTTGCATTGTGTGAGGGCGAGAGGAGAATACGGTGGCCCTAGTGGCTTATTGGGGAGCATTGTGCCTCCAGACCGCTCCAACGGAGACGTACTTCCTGTCAAAGGGAAGGAACTTCGTGTTGGAAATATGCCCTAGAGGCAATAATAAATTAGTTATTATTATATTTCTTTGTTCACGATAATCGTTTATTATCCATGCTATAATTATATTGATTGGAAACACAATGCATGTGTGGATACATAGACAAAACACTGTCCCTAGTAGGCCTCTAGTTGACTAGCTCGTTGATCAAAGATGGTCAAGGTTTCCTGACCATAGGCAAGTGTTGTCACTTGATAACGGGATCACATCATTAGGAGAATCATGTGATGGACTAGACCCAAACTAATAGACGTAGCATGTTGATCGTGTCATTTTGTTGCTACTGTTTTCTGTGTGTCAAGTATTTGTTCCTATGACCATGAGATCATATAACTCACTGACACCGGAGGAATGCTTTGTGTGTATCAAACGTCGCAACGCAACTGGGTGACTATAAAGATGCTCTATAGGTATATCCGAAGGTGTTCGTTGAGTTAGTATGGATCGAGACTGGGATTTGTCACTCCGTGTGACGGAGAGGTATCTCGGGGCCCACTCGGTAATACAACATCACACACAAGCCTTGCAAGCAATGTGACTTAGTGTAAGTCACGGGATCTTGTATTACGGAACGAGTAAAGAGACTTGCCGGTAAACGAGATTGAAATAGGTATGCGGATACTGACGATCGAATCTCGGGCAAGTAACATACCGAAGGACAAATGGAATGACATACGGGATTATATGAATCCTTGACACTAAGGTTCAACCGATAAGATCTTCGGAGAATATGTAGGATCCAATATGGGCATCCAGGTCCCGCTATTGGATATTGACCGAGGAGTCACTCGGTCATGTCTACATAGTTCTCGAACCCGCAGGGTCTGCACACTTAAGGTTCGACGTTGTTTTATGCGTATTTGAGTTATATGGTTGGTTACCGAATGTTGTTCGGAGTCCCGTATGAGATCACTGACGTCACGAGGGTTTCCGGAATGGTCCGGAAACGAAGATTGATATATAGGATGACCTCATTTGGTTACCGGAAAAGTTTCGGTCTCATCGGTAGTGTACTGGGAGTGCTGGGAGGGGTGCCGGGGACAATCAGGAGGGGTGTCACGCCCCAAGGGGTCTCATGGGCTATGGGAAGAGATAAACCAGCCCCTAGTGGGCTGGAATAAGTTCCCACTAAGTCCCATAAGGTTTGAGAAGGAAAAAAACACAAGGTGGAAAGAGTTTCCAAGTGGGAAGGTGGAATCCTGCTCCAAGTAGGATTGGAGTAGGACTCCTCCACCTCCAATTTCGGCCAAACCTTTAGGTTTTGAGGCTGTCTCCTCCCCTCCCTCCCTCCTATATATAGTGGGGTTTTAGGGCTGATTTGAGACAACTTTTGCCACGGCAGCCCGACCACATACCTCCACGGTTTTACCTCTAGATCGCGTTTCTGCGGAGCTCGGGCGGAGCCCTGCTGAGATTAGATCACCACCAACCTCCAGAGCGCCTTCACGCTGCCGGAGAACTCATCTACCTCTCCATCTCTCTTGCTAGATCAAGAAGGCCGAGATCATCGTCGAGCTGTACGTGTGCTGAACGCGGAGGTGCCGTCCGTTCGGCACTAGATCGGAGCGGATCGTGGGACGGATCGCGGGACGGTTCGTGGGACGGTTCGCGGGGAGGATCGAGGGACGTGAGGACGTTCCACTACATCAACCGCGTTTCTTAACGCTTCTGCTGTGCGATCTACAAGGGTACGTAGATCGGAAATCCCCTCTCGTAGATGGACATCACCATGATAGGTCTTCGTGCGCGTAGGAAATTTTTTGTTTCCCATGCGACGTTCCCCAACAGTGGCATCATGAGCTAGGTTCATGCATAGATGTCTTCTCGAGTAGAACACAAAAGTTTTTGTGGGCGGTGATGTGCGTTTTGCTGCCCTCCTTCGTTTTTTCTTGATTCCACGGTATTGTTGGATCGAAGCGGCTCGGACCAACATTACTCGTACGCTTACGAGAGACTGGTTTCATCGCTACGAGTAACTCCGTTGCTCAAAGATGACCGGCGAGTGTCGGTTTCTCCAACTTTAGTTGAATCGGATTTGACCAAGGAGGTCCTTGGATGAGGTAAAATACCACTTCATATATCTCCGTTGTGGTGTTTGCGTAAGTAAGATGCGATCCTACTAAGATACCCATGGTCACCACGTAAAACATGCAACAACAATTAGAGGACGTCTAACTTGTTTTTGCAGGGTATGCTTGTGATGTGATATGGCCAACGATGTGATGTGATATATTGGATGTATGAGATGATCATGTTGTAATAGTTAATATTGACTTGCACGTCGATGGTACGGCAACCGGCAGGAGCCATAGGGTTGTCTTTAAACTAACGTTTTTGCTTGCAAATGCGTTTACTATATTGCTAGGACGTAGCTTTAGTAGTAATAGCATGAGTAGCACGACAACCCCGATGGCGATACGTTGATGGAGATCATGATGATGGAGATCATGGTGTGACGCCGGTGACAAGAAGATCGTGCTGGTGCTTTGGTGATGGAGATCAAGAAGCACATGATGATGGCCATATCATGTCACTTATGAATTGCATGTGATGTTAATCCTTTATGCACCTTATCTTGCTTAGAACGACGGTAGCATTATGAGGTGATCTCTCACTAAAATTTCAAGACGAAATTGTGTTCTCCCCGACTGTGCACCGTTGTGATAGTTCTTCGTTTTGAGACACCACGTGATGATCGGGTGTGATAGACTCAACGTTCACATACAACGGGTGCAAAACAGTTGCACACGCGGAACACTCGGGTTAAGCTTGACTAGCCTAGCATGTGCAGACATGGCCTCGGAACACATGAGACCGAAAGGTCGAGCATGAATCGTATAGTTGATATGATTAGCATAGAGATGCTTACCACTGAAACTATTCTCGACTCACGTGATGATCGGACTTGAGATAGTGGATTGGATCATGTACCACTCAAATGACTAGAGAGATGTACTTTTTGAGTGGGAGTTCTTAAGTAATATGATTAATTGAACTAATTGTCATGAACATAGTCTAGTGGTCTTTGCGAGTTACGATGTAGCTTGCGCTATAGCTCTACTGTTTTTATATGTTCCTAGAGAAAATTTAGTTGAAAGTTGATAGTAACAAACTTTGCAGACTGAGTCTGTAAAACCGAGGATTGTCCTCGTTGCTGCGCAGAAGGCTTATGTGCTTAATGCACCACTCGGTGTGTTGTACCTCGAACGTCGTCTGTAGATGTTGTGAACATCCGACATACACGTTTCTGATGACTACACGATAGTTCAGTACAAAATACTGAATGGCTTAGAAGCAAGGCGCCGAAGACGTTTTGCTACGTCACGGAACATAAGAGATGTTCTAAAGAGATGAAATTGTGATTTCATGCTTGTGCCCTTGTTAAGAGGTATGAGACCTCCGACAAGATTCTTTGTCCATGAAGTAGAGGAGAAAAGCTCAATCATTGAGCGTGTGCTCAGATTATCTGAGTACGACAATCGCTTGAATAAAGTGGGAGTTGATCTTCCAGATAAGATAGTGATGGTTCTCCAAAGTCACTCCCACCAAGCTGTGAGAGCTTCGTGATGAACTATAACATTCAAGGATAGATACAATGATCCTTGAGCGATTCGTGATGTTTGACACTGCGAAAGTAGAAATCAAGAAGGAGCATAAATAGTTGATGGTTAGTAAAACCACTAAGTTTTGAGAAAGGCAAGGGCTAGAAGGGATACTTCGTGAAACGACAAAGCAGTTGGTGCACTAATGAAGAGACCCCAGATTAAACCCAAGCCCGGGACTAAGTGCTTCTGTTATGAGGGGAACGGTCACTGAGGCGGAGCAACTCTAGATACTTGGTAGATAAGAAGGCTGGCAAAAGACGAAAGAAGTATATTTGATATACATGATGTTGATGTGTACTTTACTAGTACTCCTAGTAGCACGAGGGTATTGGATACCGGTTCGGTTGCTAAGTGATTAGTAACACGAAATGAAAGATACGGCATAAACGGAGACTAGCTAAAGGCGAGGTGACGATACGTGTTGGAAGTGTTTCCAAGGTTGATATGATCAAACGTCGCACGCTCCCTCTACCATCGGGATTGGTGTTAAACCTAAATAATTGTTATTTGGTGCTTGCGTTAAGCATGAACATGATTGGATCGTGTTTATTGCAATACGATTATTCATTAAAGAGAATAATGGTTACTCTATTTGCTTGAATAATCACCTTCAATGGTTTATTGAATCTCGATCGTAGTGTTACACATGTTCATGATATTGGTGCCAAAAGATACGAGGTAATGATGATAGTACCACTTACTTGTGGCACTGCCGCTTGAGTCATGTTGGTATAAATTGCGTGAAGAGGCTCCATGCTGATGGATCTTTATACTCACTTGATTTTGAATCACTAGTGACATGCAAATCATACCACCTGAGCAAGGCCTTGTTTTCATTGAGATGAAACAAGATAGTAACTTGTTGGAGGTGATACATTTTGATGTATGCAGTCCAATGGGTGTTGAGGCACGCAGTGGATATCATTATGTTCTTACTTCAATGACGATTTGAGTAGATACAAGAGTATTTACTTAATGAATCACAAAAGTCTGAAATATTGAAAAGTTTAATTCTGTTTCAGGAGTGAAGTTCGTCGTAACAAGAGGATAAACTGTCTACGATATGATCATAGAAATGAATATCTGAGTTACAAGTTTTGGTACGTAGTTAAGACAATGTGGAAATTGTTTCGCAGTTCATGCCACCTGGAACATCATAGTGTGATGATGTGTCTGAACGTCATAGCCACGCACTATTTGGTATGGTGCATGCTGTGATGTCTCTTATCAAATTACCACTATCTTTTATGGGTTATGCGTTAGAGACAACCGCATTCACTTTAAATAGGGCACCGCGTATTTCCGTTGAGATGACACAGTATAGACTGAGATTTAGAGAAATCTAAACTATCCTTTCTTGAAAGTTTGGGGCTTCGACACTTATGTGAAAAAGTTTTAGTCTGATAAGCTCGAACCCAAAGCGGATAAATGCATCTTCATAGGATATCCAAAACAGTTGGGTACATCTCCTATCTCAGATCCGAAAGCAAAGTGTTTGTTTCTAGGAACGGATCCTTTCTCGAGGAAAGGTTTCTCTCGAAAGAATTGAGTGGGAGGGTGGTAGAACTTGATGAGGTTATTGAACCATCACTTCAACCAGTGTGTAGCAGGGCGCGGGAAGTTGTTCCTGTGGCGCCTACACCAATTGAAGTGAAAGTTGATGATGGTGATCATCGAGCATCGGATCAAGTTACTACAAGTCTCGTAGGTTGACAAGATCGCGTACTATTGCAGAGTGGTACGGTAACCCTGTCTTGGAGGTCATGTTATTGAGCAACAGTGAACCTACGAGTTATGGAGAAAGCAATGGTGGGCCTGGATTCCGACAAATGGCTGGAAGCCATGAAATCCGAGAGAGGATCCATGTATGAAAAGAAAGTGTAGACTTTGGAAGAACTACTTGATGGTCATAGGACTATTGAGTAAAGGTGGATCTTTAAAAGGAAGACAGACGATGATGGTGATAAGTCACTATTAAGAAAAGCTCGACTTGTCGCAAAGATGTTTCCGACAAGATCAAACAGTTGACTATGATGAGACTTTCTCACTCGTAGTGATGCTAAAAGTCTGTTAGAATTATGTTAGTAGTTGCTGCATTATTTATGAAATATTGCACATTGGATGTCAAAACATTGTTTCCACGACGGTTTCCTTGAGCAAACATTGTATGTGATACAACCAGGAGGTTTTGTCGATCCTAAAGATACTAGCAAGTATGCAAGCTCCAGCGATCCTTCAATGGACTGGTGCAAGCATCTCGGAGTTGGAATATACACTTTGATGAGATGATCAAAGATTTTGGGTTTGTACAAGGTTTATGAGAAACTTGTATTTCCAAAGAAGTGAGTGGGAGCACTATAGAATTTCTGATAAGTATATGTGGTTGACATATTGTGGATTAGAAGTAATGTAGAATTTCTGTAAAGCATACAAGGTTGTTTGAAAGGAGTTTTCAAAGGAATACCTGGATTGCGCTACTTGAACGTTGAGCATCAAAGATCCATGGAGATAGATCGAAAGCGCTTAATAGAAGTTTCAACAAGATGCATGCCTTGACAAGTTTTTGAAGGAGTTCAAAATAGATCATCAAAGAAGGAGTTCTTGGTTGCGTTGTAAGGTGTGAATTTGAGTAAGACTCAAAACCCGACCCCGACAAAATAAAGAGAATAGACGAAGGTCGTCTTCTATGCCTTGGTCGTAGAATCTGAAGTATGCCATGTTGGGTACCGCACCTGATGTGTGCCTTGACTCAAAGTCTATTGAGAGGTACAGAGAGTCATCCATGATTGAATCACTAGCAGCGGTCAAAATTTATCCTTAGTAACTGATGGACTAAGGAATTTTTCTCGATTATGGAGGTGGTTAAAAAGTTTGTTGTAAAGGGTTACGTCGATGCAAGCTTTGACACTAATCCGAATAACTATGAGTAGTGAAACGGATTCGTATAGTAGAGTAGATATTTGGAGTATTTCCGAGTAGCACATAGTAGCAGCATCTATAAGATGACATAAAGATTTGTAAAGAACACACGGATCTGAAAGTTTCAGAACCGTTGACTAAAACCTCTCTCACGAGCTAGACGTGATCAGACCCCATAACTATATGGGTGTTGGATTCGTTGGAATCACATGGTGATGTGAACTAGATTATTGACTCTAGTGCAAGTGGGAGACTGTTGGAAATATGCCCTAGAGGCAATAATAAATTAGTTATTATTATATTTCTTTGTTCATGATAATCGTTTATTATCCATGCTATAATTGTATTAATTGGAAACACAGTGCATGTGTGGATACATAGACAAAACATTGTCCCTAGTAGGCCTCTAGTTGACTAGCTCATTGATCAAAGATGGTCAAGGTTTCCTGACCATAGGCAAGTGTTGTCACTTGATAACGGGATCACATCATTAGAAGAATCATGTGATGGACTAGACCCAAACTAATAGACGTAGCATGTTGATCGTGTCATTTTGTTGCTACTGTTTTCTGCGTGTCAAGTATTTGTTCCTATGACCATGAGATCATATAACTCACTGACACCGGAGGAATGCTTTGTGTGTATCAAACGTCGCAACGTAACTGGGTGACTATAAAGATGCTCTATAGGTATATCCGAAGGTGTTCGTTGAGTTAGTATGGATCGAGACTGGGATTTGTCACTCCATGTGACGGAGAGGTATCTCGGGGCCCACTCGGTAATACAACATCACACACAAGCCTTGCAAGCAATGTGACTTAGTGTAAGTCACGGGATCTTGTATTACGGAACGAGTAAAGAGACTTGCTGGTAAACGAGATTGAAATAGGTATGCGGATACTGACGATCGAATCTCGGGCAAGTAACATACCGAAGGACAAAGGGAATGACATACGGGATTATATGAATCCTTGACACTAAGGTTCAACCGATAAGATCTTCGGAGAATATGTAGGATCCAATATGGGCATCCAGGTCCCGCTATTGGATATTGACCGAGGAGTCACTCGGGTCATGTCTACATAGTTCTCGAACCCGTAGGGTCTGCACACTTAAGGTTCGATGTTGTTTTATGCGTATTTGAGTTATATGGTTGGTTACCGAATGTTGTTTGGAGTCCCGGATGAGATCACGGACGTCACGAGGGTTTCCGGAATGGTCCGGAAACGAAGATTGATATATAGGATGACTTCATTTGGTTACCGGAAAAGTTTCGGTCTCATCGGTAGTGTACTGGGAGTGCCGGGAGTGGTGCAGGGGACCATCAGGAGGGGTGTCACGCCCCAAGGGGTCTCATGGGCTATGGGAAGAGATAAACCAGCCCCTAGTGGGCTGGAATAAGTTCCCACTAAGGCCCATAAGGTTTGAGAAGGAAAAAAACACAAGGTGGAAAGAGTTTCCAAGTGGGAAGGTGGAATCCTACTCCAAGTAGGATTGGAGTAGGACTCCTCCACCTCCAATTTCGGCCAAACCTTTAGGTTTTGAGGCTGTCTCCTCCCCTCCCTCCCTCCTATATATAGTGGGGTTTTAGGGCTGGTTTGAAACAACTTTTGCCACGGCAGCCCGACCACATACCTCCACGGTTTTACCTCTAGATCGCGTTTCTGCGGAGCTCGGGCGGAGCCCTGCTGAGATTAGATCACCACCAACCTCCGGAGCGCCGTCATGCTGCCGGAGAACTCATCTACCTCTCCGTCTCTCTTGCTGGATCAAGAAGGCCGAGATCATCGTCGAGCTGTACGTGTGCTGAACGCGGAGGTGCCGTCCGTTCGGCACTAGATCGGAGCGGATCGTGGGACGGATCGCGGGACGGTTCGTGGGACGGTTCGCGGGGCGGATCGAGGGACGTGAGGAAGTTCCACTACATCAACCGCGTTTCTTAACGCTTCTGCTGTGCGATCTACAAGGGTACGTAGATCGGAAATCCCCTCTCATAGATGGACATCACCATGATAGGTCTTCGTGCGCGTAGGAAATTTTTTGTTTCCCATGCGACGTTCCCCAACACTTCGGTAACACATCCTCGTCTTCATTGGTTCCACTTGTGGTTATCTCTAATCTTTACATTGTGCATGTTTTTGTTGTAGACTATCTCTTACTCGCCTTAGTGATTTTAGTTGGTAGCATCATATAGGTTCATCACCGAGTTGTCATTTTAGAGAACCTTTATGTTGCTAACCCTAACTTGCTAAGAATTAATTAAAAGTGGTCGTTGCCTATTCACCCCCCCCTCTAGTCAACCATATCGATCCTTTCAATTGGTATCCGAGCCACGTCTCTTTATTAAGGGTTTCACCACCCAAAGAGTATGGAGGATGCTCAGGGAGGACCCCATGGGCAACCCGAGGCCTTGGGCTTGACTTCGGTCACAAGGGACGACTTAAATGAGGCTATGGCCCACCTCAAGACGTCCTTTACGAACGAAGTCAAGACCATGTTTAAAGAGTTAATTGAGGGAATTAAAAGTTCTCCCGAACCGGCGTTGGTGGTTAAACCCACCAACACTGATTCGGAGGCCAATTCCTCTGGGGAAGCGGCTAAAGTTATGCGACCTTCTTCGCCTCTCGAAAATAATGGGACTGGAACCTATGTCTCGGTTCCACCTCCCATGGTCTATGGAGCACCAGTTCCTACACTGCGCCTTAACCCTGTTGGTCCTCCTCCTAAGCTTGTTAAGGGTGATTTTGCTAACTGGGTGTTTTCTATTAAGTCTCATTTGAATCACAGCTCAACAAATTTATGTAGAATCATCGAGCAAGGCTACTATCCTCATGACCCAAGCAACCTCACTCCAAGAGAAGAAGCGAACAATCAATATAATCACTCCGCATTGTTTATTCTCCAATCCGCAGTACCTCCTGAAGATCTTCCTCACTTGCGCCCCTTCACTCTGGCTAAAGACTTTTGGTAGCACATTATGGTGTTGTACAAGGGAAGCTCAAGCATTCGACGGTCCAACTATGAAGTGGTGCATGATAAGGCCGATGAGTTTGTGATGAAGGAAGATGAGGACCCTCGTGATCTCTATCGAAGGGTGACTGCTATTGTTGTTGCTCTCAAGGATCATGGGAGCAAGGATGTGGATGACACATGGATCAAGCGCAAGTTTCTCAAGGCCATCATGCCATTCAACAAAGCCATGTCATCAGTCATTCGCCAACGACCAGATTTCCACTCCTTGTCTTCCAGTGAGGTGTTGGATGAATTCATTGCAATGTCAATCATGAACGAGGCCGCTGACAATGCACTTGCTCGAGTTCGGTAGACAGCTTCACCCAACCTTGCTTTAAAGGCAAAGGCTACCTGTGAAGAAGAAGAGGATGAGGAAGAGGAGAGCGGCCCTGAAGACACTAAGTATGCTTATCACGAGCACATGGCTCTTGCGTCAAGGCAATTCTGGGAAAACAAGAGGAACTCAAGACCCAACTTCTCCAAGAACAACTCAAGTGGGTTCAAATCCAAGCAACGAGTGAGGACATGCTATAACTGCGGTAATGTGAGTCACTTCGTGGCAGAATGTCCCTATGATAAGAGGGAAGACAACGGGGGCAAGCTCATTAGCAAAGACAAAACCAAGTGATTCCCAAACAAGAACAACTTTGTCAAGAAACCCCACCCAAAGGGTATGGTGGCACTTGAAGAGTACCCCTCCGATGATGATGACGATGACGATATGGTGGCAATTGCGACTGTCGCCATTGCCACCCCTTCTCCCAAGAATGTGTCTCTCTTCAACGCCCCCAACGATAACCACATCGCCAAGTACCTCATGGCCAAAGGTATCGATCATGTAATTAACACCCAACATTAAGACCAACATCACTACTGCTCCTTCATTGTTGAATTGTGTTGATGATAGTGATGTTGTGGAACTTAATGAGCATGATCTTGACAAATTTATATGTACGATCAAAGGAGAACCCAAGAAGCACTTTGTTGCTCTTTTGGAACAATTGGGTGAGGTTAGTGCGCCGTACGTACCGCCTACGAATAATAGGTAGCCCCACCCCAGGCAGAGTTTGTGAGCCGTGTAATAGGCGACCATTTCGCGCGGTTCGGGGGGCACTTGAATAAGCCGCCGGCACCCGGCTGCATCTTTACCCCTATCCAATTTTTGGGCCAATTCCCCCTTCGTACTACCAAAAAATGAGATTCTTGCCGAATCCGAGTTTGTTGTGACCTCATCGAGTCTCATGAGGAGACCATCTCCAAGCTGCAAGGACATAGTCGTGACTATGCCGATGAGATTGCTGAACTATCTATTGCACTAGAAAAGGAGCGCACTCTTCGTTTGGCTCTTGAGGAGTCATACAACGATGACTGCGCTAAATTGCAAAAGGAACTAGGTCATGTTATTGTTCTTACTCGTGTGCTTAAGTCTGAAAAGGATACTCTTGGGGTTGGCCATGACAGACTCAAAGTGGAGTTTTACACACTTGACAAGGCTCACAAGGTCTTGAAAGGTGCTCATTTCTCCCTGAAAGTGTCTCATGATCAACTCCAAGCAAAGCTTACCAAGGAGATCTCTACTTGTCATCCTTTCGTTATAATTGATAATGCTTGTACAACTAACCCTTGTTGTGAGCATGTACATCTTGTGGAGGAAAATGCCAAGTTGAAGGAACAACTTGAGAAGGGCCTTGTGTCATGCATCCAAGGCGAGAAGAACCTGAATGACCTCTTGAGCAATCAAAAGGGTGTTGTAGGAAAGGATCGACTTGGACTTACATCCAAGTCAAAAAGAAAAAGGAAGAACAGGAACAAACGATCCCCTACCCTCATGGACATCTTTGTCAAAGAGGGCGAAGGGACTCGGGAGGTGAACAGGAACAAGGTGGAGAATGGTAGCATCAAGAAGGGCAAAACCATTCCTACCAACACAGCCGACAAACTCAATCCTTCCTATGTTTTATGTCGTGCTGGTGATGGGCATGTTTACGCCAGATTTGTTGGTTCTTACTATGAGTCCATTGAATGGGCTATTTGGGTTCCTAAGACCCTTGTCTCTAACATTAAAGGACCCATTCAAAAATGGGTACCTAAAACCAAGCCTTGATCTATTGCAGGAGTTTGCTTCCGGTGGGGTGTCATGGTTGCTCGATAGTGGAGCAACAAATCATATGACCGGAAGCAAAGACTTAGTGGTGGATGTGCATCCTTCCCCATCTATGCCCACCCATGTCCAATTCGCTGATGCATCATCATCAAAGGTATTGGGATTTGGTAAGGTGGTCATCTCTCAAGAGTTATCTATTGAGAAGGTCATGCTTATTGAGTCCCTTGCTTACAATTTACTTTCGGTTCGTCAACTTGCAATTATGGGCTTTTCCACATTCTTTAATATTGATACAGTGGTCCTTTTGTGGAGCAAGACTCTTAAAGTGGCCTATGTTGGATATGTCAAAAATGGTCTCTATGTGGTGAACTTTTCAAAGCGATCCACTAAGACTGCGACTTGTCTAATGGCTAAAGTTGATGTGGGATGGCTTTGGCATCGCCGACTAGCTCATGTCAATATGAGATCTTTGCAAAGTCTCCTCAAAGGGGACCATATTCGTGGACTAACAAATGTGAGTTTTGCTAGAGATCGTGCTTGAAGTGCCTGCATTGAAGGGAAGATTCATGAAACTGCTCATCGTCCAACGACTCTCATTTACACTAAGAGGCTGTTGGAGCTCCTTCATATGGATCTCTTCGGTCCTCCATCATTTGATAGTCTTGGGGGCAGAAAGTACTGCTTGGTGATTGTTGATGACTACTCAAGATACACCTGGGTATATTTCTTCAAGAGGAAGAGTGAGACTCAACAAACTGTCATTAACTTTGCTAATGAAGCTCAACGTCAACATGAAGCAAAGATTTTGATGATTAGATGTGACAACGGCATCGAGTTCAAGAACTACACCTTGGATGAGTTTCTAGGTGATGAGGGAATAAAACATCAATATTCAGCACCATACACCCCTTAACAAAATGGTGTGGCGGAAAGGAAGAACCGGACGTTGATGGGCGCGACAAGAACAATGATGGCGGAATTCAAATTTCCATATAACTTTTGGGCCGAAGCCATCAACACAGCATGTCATGCATCCAATCGGCTCTATATCCGCAAAGGCTTGAACAAGATCCCATATGAGATTCTCACCGGAAACAAACCCAATCTCAAGTACTTTAGGGTATTCGGGTGTAAGTGTTTCATTCTCAAGAAAGGTGCATGTTTAGCTAAATTTGATTCTAGAGCTCAAGAGGGCATCTTTGTTGGTTATGCTACAAACTCTCATGCTTATCGTGTCCTCAACAAGTCCACCGGGTTCATTGAGGAAATGTGTAACGTGGAGTTTGATGAAAATAATGGCTCCCAAGTGGAGCAAAGTGGTCTCTGTGATGTAGGTGATGAAATTCCTCCCCCCAAGCCATAAGAAGAATCGGGATTGGTCAAATATTCCCCATTAAGGAACTCCTTGTGGCCAAAGGAGAAGGATAATGCTCTACTCAAGTGGAGCCATCATCCTCGCAAGTCCCACACGCTTCCGATGAACAAAGGGAAAACCCTCAACCAGTTGAACAAGCTCAAGGACAAGATCAATTGCTCAAAGATGGTGATGTTCCCCATGATGTCCAAGTGCTTACACAAGGTTCTGAATCCGCTAAAGATCAAGATCAAGTGCAACTACAAGATCTAGACCAAATAGAAGCACAAGATCAAGATCAAGAGCAACCACAAGATCAAGGACAAACCAGTGAGCCTGCTCAAGTCGAAGATCAAGTTGGTCAGGATGATGTCTCTCAATTCCCTTATGCAGCACCTAAGAGGGCTACCGGTGCCAAGGGAGGATCAAAATGCAAGGCCAAGCAAAGTAATCAAGTTGATGCACCCTAGTTATCCAATGCAGAACTCTTGGAGTGTCGCGCAACCAAGATTGCAAACAAGCTGAGAGTCAAGGCACATCTTATGAAGAATGTGCTTGGCAGTTTGAAAAGGGGAGTATCCACTCGTCAACAAATTTGAAATTATTGTGAGCATCACGCGTTTGTTTTGTATTGTGAACCTCAACAGGTACAGGAAGCGCTCGATGATGAGGATTGGCTTATGGCCGTGCATGAAGAACTCAACAACTTCGAGCGTAATCAAGTCTGGAATTTGGTACCAAGACCAAAGGAGGAACATAATGTCATCGGGACCAAATGGATCTTCAAAAACAAGCAAGATGCCAATGGGATTGTGGTTCAGAACAAGGCAAGATTGGTGGCTCAAGGTTACTCCCAAGTCGAGGGTATCGACTACTGTGAAACCTTTGCCCCTGTTGCTCGTCTAGAACCTATTCGCATGCTGCTTGCATTTGCTTCTCATCATAATTTCAAATTACAACAAATGGATGTGAAGAGTGCTTTTCTTAATGGTCCTTTAAATGAGTTGGTCTATGTCAAACAACCCCTGGTGTTCGAACATCCCAAGCTCCCCAATCATGTGTACAAACTTAATAAGGCACTCTATGGCCTTAAACAAGCCCCACGTGCATGGTATGAGTACCTTACTGAGTTGTTACAAGATCGTGGGTTTGAGATTGGGAAGATAGATCCCACTCTTTTTACCAAGAAGGTCAAAGGGTATTTGTTCATATGCCAACTATATGTTGATGATATCATTTTTGGTTCCCCTAACGAATCTTTCAATGAAGAAATTGCTGCACTAATGACCGAGAAATTTGAGATGTCTATGATGGGTGAGTTGAAGTTCTTCCTCGGGTTCGAGATTAAACAAGGCTTAGAAGGGACCTTCATCAAACAAGCCAAATACACTCAAGACATGCTCAAGAGGTTCGAACTAGAGGATGTCAAGCCGGTCAAGTTTCCCATGCCAATAAGATGCAAGCTTGACAGTGATCCCAATGGTAAAGCACTGGATCAAAAGGTATATCGCTCCATGATTGGATCCCTTCTTTACCTTTGTGCATCTAGACCGGATATCATGTTGAGTGTAGGGATTTGTGCACGGTTTCAATCTGCACCAAAAGAAAGCCATTATATGGGTGTTAAGCGAATCTTTCGATATTTGGCTCATACCCCAAACTTTGGTCTATGGTATCCCAAAGGAGCAAACTTCAACCTAGTGGGCTATTCTGACTCAGATTGGGCGGGAGACTGTGTGGAGAGGAAGTCAACTTCTGGAGGATGTCAATTCCTTGGTCGTTCACTAGTAAGTTGGTCTTCAAAGAAGCAAAATTGTGTCTCACTATCTTCCACCGAGGCTGAGTATGTGGCAGCTGCAAGATGTTGTGCACAGTTGCTATGGATGAGCCAAACTTTAAAGGATTACGGAGTCACTTGTGACAAAGTTCCTCTTCTATGTGACAATCAAAGTGCTATCAAGATTTCCCTCAATTCGGTGCAACATAGCAAGACCAAGCACACTGATATTCGCCATCACTTCATTCTGAACATATCAAGCGAGGTGATATTGAGGTTCACTTCATCAACACTGAAGAGCAACTTGCAGATATTTTCACTAAGCCCCTAGATGAAGCAAGGTTTCGGGAGTTAAGGCATGAGCTAAATATCATTGATTCAAGCAATGTGGATTGAAACTAGGCACTCTGCACCTCACTCTGCATTATATCTTGTCCTAGGTGTAGGCATGGACATAGGAGGAGTGTTGTTCTCTCAATGAACTTTCCCTCCCCCCATTATGCATAAATCGATCAAGTCTTTCACTTTGGCCATTATTAAATGGCACTTGTGCTTCAAAGACGAGCGTTGGTCATGAACCCAAGGATAACTCTTCGCGGTGTCATACCTTTGTCTCAAACATAGGTGGCTTCGGCCACCGCCCCCACCTTTCTCTCGTGTTGAAGAAAGGATACAAAATGACTAGTCAGTATATCTTGCTAGTGTTACCTTTTTGTCTACACTGACTAGTCGTTGCCCACATCATTTCCACAAAGTCATATGTCTCGTTGTACCTTTTTGATTTTTGAACATTGCCATGACTCCTTTTGTCGCCCTTTTTGGTGTGTGTGTCTTGTGTGTCACAGGTGGTCCTCGTCGCTCGAATCCAGCACGTAACACCCAACCAAAACAGTATCACACTCCACAGGCTCCAGAAGGTTCCACAACTTCCAGTCTGAATCCTAAGAAGAAGTCCTTCAAGAAGACTGCTACCAAGTCCAAAGGGGTCAACGTTCGCACTATGTCCCCTAAGGATTTTCTGGCACTCCACACCCATGATCCGTATGTTGATGACAAGGCTCAGCTCAGGGGCGTCGATCATGTTTGGTCACGGGAACATGCAATGATCTATCATGACATCGTTGTGCCCTTCAAGAAGATCTTTGTCCTAGTGAAGTGGATCGACCTCGCTCACCTTCGGTGGCATCCATACTACTTTGGCGAGGCTCTCTCCTTGATTGAAAAGCTTGGCCTTACCAATATCATCACCTTCAGAAAGGACTTCGATCCAGATATTGTGGCTCAGTTTTATGTCACTGTTCACTTTCAACCTGATGACGAGCGCACCATGACCTGGATGACCGGTAATCAGAAGCTGATTGGTTCCTGGACGGAGTTCATGCAGTTCCTCAACGTCGACTTCGAAGGGGAAGAAAATGTTCTTGGGATGCGTCCTCATGCTCCAGCTTCGTCTACTTCCACTCCCAAGGACAGGCTGCAACAACTTTACATGAAAAAGGTGTGCTCCCCACGCATCTGGATATCATGCATCGGATCTTCTGCAACTCCGTGTTCCCTCGTATTGGCAACAAGGACGAGGTGCATGGTCATCTGGCTGAGATGCTTCTGCTGTGTGAGGAGGCAAGGACTAAGGACACTGCGCCTCTCGACATATCTCATGTGATGTTCCATGAGCTCTAGAATTGCATCATGAACCGTAAGGTTCCCATCTACGGGCCTTACCTGTTTGCCTATATTCAGAAGAGGTGGAACGATATCTATCTGATAGATCCCTTCCCTATTTAGCTGACTATTTTGTGCATGATCCTATCAAGCTGCGTATAAAGGACAAATGGACCAACCCATCAACTTCTTCTCAGCCCATGGATACAGACAGAGAGACTGCTGCTGGAGGAGGACCTGCTTCGCATACCCGCTTTTCTGCTATGCCATCTTGGGCTGTGAAGCTGAAGGATCAGATGAAGACTCTCTTCTGTATGCAGGCCAAGGGACAGTATCAGTCTCATGTGGCCCAGAAGGAGAACCGTCAGAGGCACAAGCGTGTCTTAAGGACCCTTGATGTGGCAATCTCAAGTGGCTCAGAGGACGACATCACGCGAGAGATTGACTGGATGAGGTCTCAAGGTTACTAGTGGAATGGGTCTGATGCTGAGGAGGAGGCTTCCGAGGAGGACATTGAGGAGGAGCAGGACGAGCAGGATCCGGATGCCACGGATGAGTCTGGGGATGAGGAGTGACCACCTGTGTCTTAGGTGTGCCCCTTTTTGGTGTCTTGGTGCCAAAGGGGGAGAGAGTCTAGGAGTTGGATTTGCTTTTATTTATCCTTATCGTGTTTGCTTTGAACTTGGTTTGATCGTATTTGCTATCTTTACTACGTGTGATGTGAGACTTGTTTTTATTATGAGACCTATTTTTATCATATGCTGTGAGTCATATGCTCTTCAATTATCTCTATTAAATTATCTTTATGATCACATGCTTTCTACTGTGCAAATCCGGTATTGTCATCAATCCACCAAAAAAGGGGGAGATTGTTAGGGCATATTTATGCCTAAGTAATTTTGGTGATTGATGACAGTACCTTAATGGACTAATCGTGTGCATTGAGCTTTCAGATAATACATGACAAAGGCACAAGATGATTCGGCACCCTCCGTGGAATAGAAGCACGGTGTCCTCTATGATTCTCTTTGGTGGTTTTTGAGTCGTAGGAACGTCGTACTATTAAGAGGGGATCCGTATTGGAAAGGTTTGGGTGGAATCAATCTTGCACGCACACACTTTATCTCCATCCCCTTTCCCCTCCAACTTTGGAGCTTTTCCCATCTCTGTTTTTTCTCCTCTTGCAAAAAGGTCACCTAGCGGTAGTACCGCTGGCCCAGCGGTAGTACCGCCCCTGGTCAGCGGTAGTACCGCTCCAGAACTTTAGTACCGTCATCCTCGCGGTTGTACTTCGTCGGACTTTTTGCGAAGAATTTCTTGGCGGTGGTTGGCCTGGTAGTATCTTTGCGCTACCATGGGCTCTGCGGTAGTACTGCTGCAGCCAGCGGTAGTACCGCTGCAGCCAGCGGTAGTACCGATGGGCTCGTGCTTTGAGTGGGGAAACGATTGGATTTCCCCCTCGCTATATAAAGGGTTCATCTTGCTCAAGAACCCTACCTTTGACCCTCCCAAGCTCCATTGTTGCTCCCTAAGCTCAAAAGTGCCCGATCTCTCTCCCTAGCCAATCAAACTTGTTGATTTCCTAGGGATTGGTTGAGAAGGCCTAGATCTACACTTCCACCAAGGGAAAATTGATTCCCCCCCACTAATCCCTTGCGGATCTTGTTACTCTTGGGTGTTTGAGCACCCTAGACGGTTGAGGTCACCTCGGAGCCACATTCCATTGTGGTGAAGCTCCGTGGTCTTTTTGGGAGCCTCCAAGCTTTGTGTGGAGTTTGCCCCAACCTTGTTTGTAAAGGTTCGGTCGCCGCCTTCAAGAGCACCTATAGTGGAATCACGGCACCTTGCATTGTGTGAGGGCGTGAGGAGAATACGGTGGCCCTAGTGGCTTATTGGGGAGCATTATGCCTCCACACCGCTCCAACGGAGACGTACTTCCAATCAAAGGGAAGGAACTTCGGTAACACATCCTCGTCTTCATTGGTTCCACTTGCGGTTATCTCTAATCTTTACATTGTGTATGTTTTTGTTGTAGACTATCTCTTACTTGCCTTAGTGATTTTAGTTGGTAGCATCATATAGGTTCATCACCGAGTTGTCATTTTAGAGAACCTTTATGTTGCTAACCCTAACTTGCTAAGAATTAATTAAAAGTGGTTGTTGCCTATTCACCCCCCTCTAGTCAACCATATCGATCCTTTCAACAAGCTACATTATTGTACTTGTTAACCTTGAGGATCTCCTCATAGACCTGGTGTTGGAAATTATTCCATAAGCAAGAATCAATGTTGGTATTCCACCCACATTTGATTGAGATCAACAATAGCGGTAGGATCATAATCTTCATTCTTAGCATCAAAGTCATCATCACTTGTGATATCATCATCATGAGCCTCATGCTCATCAGCCACATAGTGAGCATCCTTCAAAGAATCATATTCCTCATCAGACTCACATTGGGAGGCTTAGAGCACAAAGAGCCTTGGAAGATGCATTTATGACCAGTTTATCGAGGGATGCACTCGAACTCTGCCCCTGAACTGATTTGCCACTAAACTTGGCGCCACCATCTCCACCCCTCGTCTTCTTGCGATGAGCAGACCCAATGACACATGCAGAATCTAATAAAAGGTACAAAAATACAGAACAAATATAACTACAAGAGATCATTCAATTTTTTAAAAATAATCGATAAGGCATAAAAGCCCCTCTTTGATTCGTGGGATTTGTAAAATAGAGGAATAAAGTCGCATATCATCTTCAATCCTACATAATTAGCATGAGCGTTTGATTGTGCATGAGAAAAACGTATGATTTTTCACATGAGGTTGGAGTGGCTAATTTTCTCATATGAAAGAGTGAATCATAGGGAAAAACCCTATGGATTGCAATCCTATGTACCAAACAACACACAAAGGAAATATCACAAGGATTAGAATCTGCTTAAAGTTTCGTGTGTTTGAGTTGGTTGGAGGCGTGTTCTTCGCCCACTTCCGACCAATGCGCCCAACCGACCGACGCATTTTCCGTCCGCATCCATTCTTTTGCAAAGAAGATTTAATGTGAGAAAAGACCAGCTGTAACAACCCGAGACCAACGCTCTAGAGGATTCCCGTTTTATTCCGTTGTCATCGTGTGATTCGTTTGTTTGTCGCATTCATGATCGCATCATTCGCACCATCCGCATTGCATCAGCACTTCGTTGCCATCGTTTTCAAACTTGCATCCATCCGTAGTTGCTGGTTCTCTCCTTTCTCGTCGACGACCGTTTTGAGACCAAACACACACGCCCGCGCCCGCAACATTGTAAAAATATTGTTTAAAAAATGCTTATAAAACTTTCTCATAATGGGTCGAAAGTTGGCATGCGGTTTTAATATAGTGTAGATAGATCGGCTGCCAAATTTCATCACATTTGGAGTCTGTTTGATATCCCAACGGATAAACATGTAGCGACACTATAGCCAGTTTATTCGACACACGTTTTGGTTTATAAAACACACGTGTCGGGCCGCAAGTCTCTCTCTCATGCCCACCTAGCCTCTTTAACACAGTCCACCGGCCCACCACCACCTAACCCTAACCCCATCCGCCTCCAGAACGTCCAATCGAGATCGAACGGTCCAAAAACGGAGCAAAATCCCTAACCCTAGTCAACCTACTATATATAACACCTCCTCCCCTGCCTAAAATGGCCTTTTCCCACCTCCTCCATCGAAATCCGTGCATGTCTAACCACGCCTCTTACACTTGTCGCCGCTTGTCGTGGTTTGTCACGACAAATGTCCTAGCGATAGGACTTAGACTAGGAGCCATCGCAACTAGGTGGTCGCTTGGATGGGGTTGATCCAGAACAAGAGACAAGGGTTTACCCAGGTTCGGCCCCTCCGATGGAGGTAAAACACTACGTCCTGCTTCATATGTATTGATGATAATCTCGATTACAAGGTGCAGATTTGCTAACCTAGCTTTCGAGCGTTTCTTTCTCACTTGTCCTCTCTTCCTCAGGGGTCCCCTTTATATATAGGTTGAGGCCCTGAGATTACAACAGAGTCCGGGTCGTACTACAGCCCGTGACGTAGTCTAATTCATACTCATCTTGTCATCTAGCTAAGGGAAACTCCTTACGTCTTCTGTAATGAGCCCGCCTGCCACGTTATCATCATCAACCCGGCCTTCAGGATTAGACGCCTCCACGGCCACGTGATCCTGCGGAATAAACCTAACGATTAATTTGTCAAGCACAAAACCTAAAACAACTAGGCGCACCTATGTGCACCAACAACTTATGCTAAGCAAGATAAACAACTAAGTGATAGCATGATATATAACAAGAAATAATATGGCATCAAAAAGTAAAGTACATAAGTAAAGGGCTCGGGTAAGAGATAGCCGAGGCACGCGGAGACGACGATGTATCCCAAACTTCACACCCTTGGAGATGCTAATCTCCGTTCGGAGTGGTGTGGAGGCACAATGCTCCCCAAGATGCCACTAAGGCCACCGTAATCTGCTCACGCCCTTGCACAATGCAAGATGTCGTGATTCCACTAAGGGACCCTTGAGGGCGGTCACCGAACCCGTACAAACAAGGTTGGGGCAATCACCACAAACTTAATTGGAGACTCCCAACACCACCACGAAGCTTCACCATAATGGAGTATGACTTCGAGGTAACCACCAAGCTTCTAGGATGCCAAAGCACCCAATAAGAACAAGCTCCAAGGTACCAAGCACCCAAGAGTAATAAGCTTCTCAAACTTCACTTCCACGTATCACCGTGGAGGACTCAAACCTATGCAACTAATGCAATGGCAAGAACACACGAAGTGGTCAAGTCCCTCACACTCAAATCCCTCCACAACAACAAAAGCCATTGAGGAATATGAGAGGAAGAACAAGGAGCTCACAAAGAACTCCAAGATCAATATCCAAGGGGTTCCCCTCACATAGAGGAGAAAGTGATTGGTGGAGATGTGGATCTAGATCTCCTTTCTGTTTTCTCTCAAGAACTAGCACGAATCATTAGAGGGCTTGAGAGTTAGCAAGCTCGAAGAAGATCAACAATGGGGGGGGGGAACGTGAGCTTGATAGATGTAAAAACATTGGGGAAGAAGACCCCCTTTTATAGGCCTCCCAAACTCGAACCGTTATGCACTCAGTCAATGCACAAGCGGTAGTACCGCTGAGGCGAGCGGTACTTCTGCTGGACCGGAAGTTTCAAGAAAAACGTGCAAACGACAAAGATCTCGGGGCGGTAGTGCCGCCGGAGCGGTACTACCATTAGCCCGAGCGATACTACCGCTCAAAATGGAAAAAGACCCCGCACATGCCAGAAGAAAAATATAAGTGGAACAGAGGCCGGCAGGGGAGGGCGACAGTACTGCCAGAACGGTACTACCGCTCTTCCCAAGCGGTACTTCCGCTTGAGAGTGAAAGCGTGCTCTGAACTGCCATACATTCGCATGCGAGCTCCGAATTGAGCAAACTCAAGCATGTTGGATTCAGGACGACAAGAGCTTGTTGGAAAACTTAAGAAGAGACAGTTAATAAAAATGCCAATGATATAGAGATGTGAAACCTTTATGAATGAAGAACTAGCAAAAACTCCAACATCGAAAACATCATAGAAGATGCACATGAACCCCGATTTTGATGAACTCGGGCTTGTCATAAAGATGACCATAAGCTCTAAAACTCACAAAGAGAACCACCAAACAAGAACCAAGAAAGATGATGCATGGATGCAAATGGTTTGAGCTCTCAATGAACGATACGATCAAGCTACTCACTTGAGAGCCCCCCTTGACAGTACGACAATCTATCGTAAAATAGAAAACCTATCAAGGACAAACCGTAGGATCAAAAGTATGTCTAGAGGGGGGTGGTGATTAGGCTACTTGACAAGATAATTTTTTTGTCTTTTGCCAATTTTACTTGAGAGGCAGCTACGGAATTATAACAAGTCAAGGACACCCTACACATGCAGTTCTTATAGTACAACAAAGGAAAGTAAACATGCAAGTGTAAATACAAGAGTAAGGTAGGGAGATCAAATGAATGAGGTTGACACGGCGATTTTTGGCATGGTTCCGATAGGTGGCGCTATCGTACGTCCATGTTAGCGGAGACTTCAACCCACGGAGGGTAACGGTTGTGAGAGTCCATGGAGGGAGGGTCCACAAAAAAGCGGCCTTGTCTATCCCACCATGGCTTCCGTCCACGGAGGACTAGCCTTACTCACGGTAGATCTTCACGAAGTAGGCGATCACCTTGCCCTTACAAACATCTTGGTTCAACTCCACAACACGAAGTAGGAGGCTCCCAACCGACACCTAACCAATCTAGGAGGCACCACCCTCCAAAAGGTAATAGATGGGGGTAGATCAATGAACTCCTTGCTCTTGTGCTTCTAAAGATAGTCTCCTCAACACAAATCACTCTCTCATAGAATATGAATGGGTAGGACAGGTTGATTTGGTGGAAAGCAGTTTGGGGAGGCTAGAGATCAAGTTTCAAATGATTGGATTGAAATATCTTGGTCTCAACACATGAGTAGGTGGTTCTCTCTCAGAAAATGGATCTAGAAATGAAGTGTGTGTGTTCTGAGTGCTTCTCCCACGAATGAGAGGTGGGTGAAGGGGTATATATAGGTAGCATCCAAAATCCAACCGTTACACACAAAAGAGCAAACTCGGTGACACTGAAGTTGGAAACTCGGTGGTACCGACTAGCACTAAAGGTGTGAACTTTTGAATCTCGGTGAGAACGATATATACAACTCGGTGGCACTGAAAAGGTGACTAACGGTGAGATGGCCAAACTCGGTGGCACCGATACTCAAACTCGGAAATTCCGATTTTGTGTATCTTGGCAACAGAATGTTGGTCACCCAAACTCACTAGCACCGATGCAGTTTCGGTTGCACCGATTTGGTGGGAATGGCTAGGGTTCTGTCTGAGGTTCAAACTCGGTGGGTCTAATGTGGCAATGTTGGTGACACCGAATTTGTGAATGTGGAACTTGATAGAGTGGATATGTGGGAAAAATGACTGAGTGTTTTGGTGGCTAACTTTGAGAATTTGAGCAATCAGTTCATTTTACTACCTCACCCCCTTTTAATAGTATTGGATTTCCTATGGACTCAAAAAGTGATTTCTCACAAATATAAAATGAAGAGTCTTCTAGCTTGAAGCTTGAGACAATATTTTTTCCTTTCTTGCATCAAGGGGCATCTCCACATAAACTTTAAGCCATAGCATCTTTTGAACTTTTGTGAAATATACTTGGAAAACACATTAGTCCAATGATGCATATGTTGTGATCAATTATCAAAACCACCCTAGGGAGCAATTGCGCTTTCAATCTCCACCTTTTTGGTAATTGATGACAACATATAGATCAAAGCTTTGACAAAAGATATAATCAATGATTAGCATCGACCCTTTGAGAGGTATGTGAAAAGCAAGAGCTCCCCCTAAATTTGTGCATTATTTAAAATTTGCTTTTGAATGCAAATGCATAATCAATTAGGATCATGGGTTACTCTTCCATGTCACATACATCTTGGTGGTGCGTAAAAATAATAGCAATGCACATGACACCAACAAGATAAGTGAGTGATCACCACAAGGATATCTAAGAGATGATAATGTAGCATCACACAGGATAAAGCGTATGATCAATCACACATATAGGATAAAGTCACCCAACAACCAAAGTTTTTAAAACCAAATGAGAGAAAATTAAATCAAAAGCTCTCTCTCACACGAAGTCTCCCCCTTTGGCAACAAGTTACCAAAAAGTTCAAAAGTATAGAACTACTCGTCTCTCTGGGCAGTTGATGATGGAGTCGATAGAACAACGTCTAAAAAGTCGTGTGTTGATGTCCCTGGAGCTGGAGGAGTTCATACTGGAGGTGCTTGAGCTGGAGCTGGTGTTGAAGGTGCCGAAGATGTCTCGCCTGGCTCGTGAGCTGGAACAATAGCTGACCGAGGCGTGGTGTTGAACCTAGTAGTAGTGGGAGGAGGAGACTCATCCTCCTCCTCATCATCATATTCATATTCATATTCATCCTATGAGCGTGGAATCTCCACAAAGTCAACTTCATGTTGAAGCTGTGTGACAATGGTGGTCAACTCAGTTACCTTCACATCCATGTTGTGGAATTTTGTCTCCACGACTCTCTCAAGACTCTTCTGATTTTGCATGATCAGCTCATCATTCCATGGGGTCATCTCCTTCCCAACAAATTTCTCAATGTCCACTGCCTTGAAGTTCTCTTGGACACGTGGAAAGAAATCTTCATTATCCTTTATGTATGCCCAATCGACATACCTCATATCACTGACAACACGACTCTTGTCAAATAAGAGCGTCTCATAAAAGTATTGTTATTCTTGGTGTGAAACCTTGGATCAACAACAATTATTCTCCTGACAACATATGGATCAAGGGATCTCCACTTTCTTAGTCTGACACCGTTCCTCTTCTTCATGTCCCCTGCTATAGGATGAGCAACATTGTGGAGTGGAAGGAATGGTCTGAGCTTCCTGAGAACTAGACATTCTCATCTGCTTCTTCCTCTGCAGCAGGGGCATTGGATGCAGGGCCTTTTGCTTTGGCACCTACAGGTATGTATTTCATGGTTTTCCTGGAAGCTGGAGCCTTCTTTGCTTTAGCAGCAGGCTTAGGAGCAGACTTCATGGCGCCAGCCATCAACTTCTTCTTCTTGGGAGGAACTGGGATCTCCTAAGGAGCTTCTTCCTCCGCAGCTTCTGGATCTTCATGCATGGAAGTTGTTCTGCCAACAAGATGGAAAATTCTCTTCCTGGGCCTCTTCACACCATCTTTCTTTGCAGGTGCATCCTTGGAAAGCTCAGTGCTCTTCCTGGCATACTCAGGTGCTCTCAGATCAGCTGGAGTAGCAGTGAATTTCCTGACAACCTTCTTAGGAGGAGCCTTCAAAGGAGCTGAAGTCTCTTCAGGCACAAAGTCTGAATCCTCCTCATCAGAATTTAGCTTCCTTCTTCGCCTGGTGGCTGCCTTGGGCAAGCCATGGGAGCTATATGATCCAGAGTTAGAGTTTGTCCTCTCTGGACCAATGCCAGCATCCAATTCAACACTTGGTTCCCTGAAATCATTATGACTATCATCTGAACTTGACATACTGACAGACACGCTCGGCAGCAAATAGAAGAACCCGTGAAGTGGATATAGGAAAGACAGAATGAATGAGCATCACAAGATTCATATATTTTTGAAAATTTGAAGTCTGAAACTTAGGGTATGATCTGCTGGAGGATGTAAATCCGTGGCACTAAGTTGGCATTTTCGGAGTCACCGAGAAAGATTACTCGCTTCACAGAAACTTGGCAGCCATTTTCGGTGGCACCGAAAAGATCTTCTCGGTCTCACCGAGTTGCTTCTCAGGAACCCTAAAACAAGAATCGGTGGAACCGATTTTACAAACTCGGTCTCGTCGAGTTGCATACTACGGGAGATCAAATCCGAAATTTCCTACTTCTACTAATCTAAGGATTCATCTGGTGGACAGGAGGTTTGCATATGGTGGTATGGAGAATAAATATTCCAATGCGTGAGAATCAGATGGGGAAACACAAAGGAGATCGAGACGTACCCTAACTCGGTGGCGGTTCGGCTACGGCGATGGCGGCGAAGTAGATTGTGTCGACGGGGACGAATCCCAGAGGCGGTGGCGCCCGGGGAGACAAAGGCGATGACCTGGGGTCCTGGAGGCAACAAGGGTTTGGTGAACGAACCATTTTGACGAAGTTAAATCAAAGGATTCGGTCCGCGGATATATATAACCATGCGCTGTCGGTGTCACCGAGATGGCAAAATCGGTGTCACTAAGTTCATCAACTGTCACTAGATAGGGAAACTCGGTGCAATTGAGTTGGCGATTTCGGTGGTACCGAGATAGGAAAGCCTGATCAACTTTGAAAAATCGGTGGCGCCGAATTTGTGGAGTTGGTCACACCGAGTTTTTCAAAGAGGTTTTGGAAGGCAACCTTTGTGGGGACCCCGACTTATGGATCGAGATCGCCGAATGAACGTGCTCAGTGATCCCAGAGATCAATTGTAACGACTAAGATACGACCCTTTCCTTATTTGGGGGCGAGGCCTCAAAAGGGGAAAGGGGCGTATCTACGCGTTTCGCAAACGGGATAATCATCACATTACATAAATAAAGATTAACAAGTAGGGCATACACTTACCATCTGTTAAGAATATATCATAACTTACAGACATACATTATTCAGAGTAGCAGCAAGTCCAGCTACGGACTTTAAATAGAAAAACAGATGATCTAACACATCCCGTATGCTAGCCCACGACCACGACCACGACCTCAGTCTTCCGGATATTTCACATACAGACGGTCAGAGTCCTCATCGTACTCCCACTTCAGCTGGTTGTCACCATGATCTCCCGCGTCGGGCGTATCTGTACCTGTTGGGGTTTGTAGTAATCTGTGAGCCACAGGGACTCAGCAATCTAATGACCTTGGTACTGAATCTAGTCAAGTTATTAGGTGAGGAAGGTTTAGTGTATGGGTTTGCAGCAACCTAAGCATATATGGTGGCTAACTTACGATGATCAGAGTAATTTATATGGTGGTCTACGCAAGCGATTGAAGACTAGATTGATCACTAAGTGATCTTGAACGACTACCTACGTCAATCATAACCCCACCGTGTTCCCGATCGAAGAGTGGTCTTCGAAGGAGACAGTCACGGTTACGCACACAGTTGGCAGTTTTATTAGAGTTAGTTTAAGTTGTCTAGAACTGGATGTTAACAAATTATCCATGTTTGCCACATAACCGCGGGCACGACTTTCCGGAATATTTAACCCTGCAGGGGTGCTCCAACTAGTCCACCACAAACTGCCACGGGCCGCAAAGTAATCCTCTATCACGAATCTCGTGATCTCGTCGGATTCCTTAGAGGAAAACCTCAACTTTGAGGAGACCCAAAGTTTCACCGGGATTCCTATACGCAAGATATATCGCTAAGGTAAGACAAATCTGGCAGGACCTCCCGTCGCGTCGACGACCCCGATAAGAGCCGCGTATCTCAGTCTCAGGACACAACGGATAAGCGACGCATACAGTGGCCCGGTAGAAATCACTCAAGTTGCCCTGAGTTGGCCCCGCACGGTGCTCTAGTTTGGACTAACACTCATGAGGAGCACTGGCCCGGGTTGTTGATTAAATCCGCGGGGTAGCTATTCCCTATGCAGATTATTATTAGGTGATTAGCAAATTAAAACCAATGTTGGGTCCTGCCGGACAAGCCTTAACACTACACGATTTATCAAGGGGGTCCCCATGACAACCCCGAACATGTTAGGAGCGATCAGTTATGGAATCAAACACCGGTAACCGAAACTAAGGCGGCAACAATGGAACAAATCACCCGACAAAAGGCTAGGCCTTCCGTCATTTACCAAGTATATAGGTGCATTCATTTAATAGTAGTTTAAACATAATGATATCAAAATACTCATGTTATCACATGAGACAGCTGTCACCTACAACTAGCAAAGCTATTCATTAGAGGTTGAGCAAGCCTACTTAGCCAAACAACTTTTGCTAGGAGAGGGAGGTGTTTGGGTTTCATGGCAATAACATGTGGCATTTATATCAAGTGGTAGGCAGCGAGCATGTATTGAAGGAAACGGGATTCTAGGCATAACAAAGCTAGATACGGTATCAAGGTCACGGTCATCTTGCCTGTGATGTCTTCAGCTTGGGACTGCTCTTGATCTTCCTGCACGTACTCTCCAGAATCCACGTACTCGCTCTCCGATCCCGATGCTACCCAAGATAAAATAACAGCCAATGAACACCAACACAACATTATGTAACAAACAATATGATGCGTGTGTGAAGAAGGAAGCATGCATCACTATTCTAGTCACTTTCATATGCATTAGTTGAGTTAATAGAATTCTGGACAGAACCTAATTTTAAGTTATCTTGACATGCATGGAGATGGCATGAACATGTGCATCACAAGAAAACGAAGCAAAAACATATAAAGAACATAGGGAATGGAGCTACGGATCAACCGGAAACTACAAAACAAGATATGGAGACCTACGGTTCAAATCAACCACAAACACACTCCAATGGAACTCCCCTGGTGTTACCATGTTGCCACATGATCAAACAACAAAATATAAGTGGGGTGGTGCATTAGAACACACCACACCCTCAACAATGCCCACACAAGCTTCAAATCAACAAAAACATGCAATCTGTTTTTAACAACATCATAGGAGTTTGTCTACAATATTTAAAGTAGCTACAACCATCCAAATGAGCCAAACAAGATATGAGGAAAAAGCCATTCAAAAGCTCTACAACCCTCAACAAGAAGTTAATTCAAAGGAGTCACACGTGAGCAGATCTATAGGCACTAAAATGGACAAAACATCACAAATTCTGGGACTTAGTGAAATCTCAGATTTTCACCAGCTGCTTATGCCCTTAAGCATTTTGGCAGCCTCCAAAATGATATCTACAGGAAGTGAATAAGCATGAAATTTAACAGGGTGCTATACAAACACAAAATCTCCTAAACTTTAGTTTGTTGCATGGGCTGATTCGCAACACAAGAGCTTTTGAAACCAAGACAACAGGGGAAGAAAATAACATCATATTCTCAGACTTAGTGAAAATCACAGATTTTCACAAAGCTGTTAGTTTCAGCCAAGTGTCAACTTTGACAAGGAACAATAGGTGCATGTAAATTCCTATGAACAAAACAAATACCCCATGCTATAGAGGGGTTCACCCGCTACTACTACATCAATGATTCATCCTCATAGGGTCAAGGCCCCACATAATACATATCACTAAACATGTCATCATGATAGAAAATAACAATTTTATGAAGTTGCGCTAAACTTAAATCTGATTCCACCAATGGATTCCTGGGATGATTCTACCCCCAAATCATATATAATACATGGGCACTTGCATGTAACATCTAGGCACAAAGCTAGCTCGAAACACACCACCTAGAATCCAACAAGACATGTAGGAACAATATCACATGTAAAATAGCACTTGTAGCATCAACTACATCCACATATGCACACACACAAGCTCATACACCACTACATCACCCCAAAGTGGCAAGCATGAGGGGTTAGCCCTCATGCACAAGTGCATATGTGCACCCATGCCCACACACACACATGCATGAGCACATACACACACATATGTGTGCTCACACACACACACACATACACACTACAAAAGGTGCAACATGAGGGGCCAGGCCCTCTTGCACATGTGCATATGTGCACCCACATGCACACACACACACACACTCACATATATGCACATATTCACTCATGTGCACACACACACACACACACCTACACACACTAGTGCACGCACCACCTCTCACACATGCACTTGCACACACACATACAATGGCATTAAAAGAAATACATAACCCTGGTTTTGCTAAAAGAAACAAGGCATACTTTCTGCCCAAGAAAAGGAATAGGGAAAAATGAATAGGGGAAACAAAAAATAAAAGGGGGAGGCCCCTGGATTCGAACCCAGGAGCTCCCTGGTGCCATGAAACAACAAAAGGGGGGTCTGCGGGGATTCGAACCCACGACCTGTGGTGACAAGCCCACGCGATATACCAGTCGGGCTACAGACAGACGCTTGACAGGGAGGGGGAAGTTGCTCTTTTGATCATACCCCTCGATGCTACGTGCAACTAGCTGACCGAAACAGAGGCGCCGGTGGCGAGCACACGGGGTCTCATCGGAGGGGCTGGTCACCGGCGAGGGATGCCGACAACACGGGGAATCCATTCTCAAAGCCAGCGCGGGAAAAGTCCCTACCTTGCGCTACTACTACTGCGAGGAACTACGGCGACAGCTTCTGCTCGAGCTCCTACGGCGCTACTCGGGCGAGGCATCGCTGCGCCCATCTAGACGCGCTAACAGAGAGGGAAGGAGCGGGGGGAAGACATTGTGCAGCTCACCTAGGGCCTAGGCATCGATCCGGCGCAGGAGAGGAGGGAGGGCGACGAGCCGGAGCAGAGGAGATCGCCGGCAGCAGGGGAAGTAGTCGACGTCGTGGACATCGTGGAAGAAGCCGTCGTCGTCCAGTTGCTACGGGAACGGAACCTCCACGGCAACTGCGTCCTCCTGTTGCTGACGAAGAGGCGGAGGAGCATGAACTGCTGACTGCCCGAAGCTCACCGGAGCCCTTCCATGGCATTAGCGTCGGAGGGCTGCCCTGACGGCACGAGGGAGAGGAGAAGGGGAAATGGAACCGCCTAGGGCTGGAGAGGGCGACGAGCCGCTTAAATGGCCTCGGGAGGCGCGCTTGGAGCCGCAAGATCATAGGGGAGGAAGGATCAGTGGGTGGCCTTCGGTCCTACAGTGCTGACGTCGTGAGGAGGAAGGAGAGGGTCGGGGGATGGGCTGCACTAGCGACAGAAAGGAGATGGTCCAGGGAGAAAGGAGGGAGCCAGCCCACGTGGCCTCTTTGAATAAAACAAAAGGGTTTTTCCTATTTTAAATAACACCTTCAAACAAAAATACACACAGCCACACAGGGGTTTGAAGAAAAGAAAATAAAAATACCTAGGGCATAAGGGAATTATGCCCTATTTAAATAAAATATAAAACTGATTTTTGTAGCAACTAAATTAAATGCAAAACATAATTTCCTATGTTGTTTTGTAGATAAAAACTCTATATGGTTTAGGTTTTAAAACCCCAAGACAACACCCCTTCACACACAAGATAAAACAACAAATGAACAACATTTTTACAACAAGTTTTAAACAAGTTAAATCATGAGCTCAAATAATAATGGTCAAGGTTTTTTTTTGAAACCTAGTTTGAAAGCAACCTAGTTTGAAATAATAGCTTGGCAAACACCACATCATCACAACACACCACAAGCATAGCTTACAACAACAAGAAGAAAGAAATAAAGTTGCAAGAAAGGATGATGCCATGATGCAAAGGTGATGACATGAAATGACCACATGAAATGATAACTCTTATAGAATTGACATCATGGTTTCAAATAGGAAAGGTTTCCAAATATGGCAAGGGTTACATCTGGGGCATTACAAACTCTCCCACACTACAAAAAGATCTCGACCCGAGATCTAGGACTGAAAGAACTCTGGAAATTCAGAACGGAGGTGATCCTCGCGCTCCCAAGTGGCCACTTTTATCAGAATGATGTGACCACTGCACCTTGAGAAACTTGATTGACTTATTGCGGGTCTTGCGCTCAGTCGACTCAAGAACTGCAACTGGATGCTCACGATAGGATAGGTCGGGTTGAAGGTCAATATCTTGAAGATCAACTGTGCGCTCGGGAGTCTTGAAGCATCTCCGGAGCTGAGAGACATGGAACACATCATGCACATTTGCGAAGTTTGAAGGGAGCTCAAGTTGATAAGCAAGGTCGCCTCTCTTGCCAACAATTCTGAAAGGCCCAACAAAACGAGGAGCAAGCTTGCCTTTGATGCCAAAACACTGTGTACCCTTCATAGGAGACACTAAGATAGACGAAGTCATCGAGCTCATAAGACATGTCACGATGCTTACTATCATAGTAGCTCTTCTAACGGGACTGCGATGCTTTGAGATTATCCCGAATAACACGACACATCTCTTATGCTTCTTCAATCAAGTCATTCGCAAGAATCTGACGCTCGCGAGTCTCTGACCAGTTGAGCGGGGTATGGCATTTCCTGCCATAGAGAATCTCAAATGGAGCTTTGCCTGAACTTGCCTGATAGCTGTTCTTATAACAAAACTCAGCAAAAGGTAGGTAGTCTTCCCACTTCATGCCAAAGGAAATGACACAGGCTCTTAGCATATCCTTGAGGACCTGATTGACTCTCTCAACTTGCCCACTAGTCTGAGGATGAAAGGTTGTGTTGAATCGAATCTTAGTACCCATCGCAGACTGAAATGAGTCCCAAAACTTGGAAGTAAAGATGCTTCCGCGATCCAAATAAATCAGCATTGGAACACTGTGCAAAGAGACTATCATCGAAGTGTACAACTGTGCAAGCTGAGCTGTTGAGATAGACTCCTTGACTGGAAGGAAATGAGCTACTTTGCTCAACTTGTCGATGACGACGAAGATGGCATCGTTACCCTTCTTGGACTCCGGAAACCCGGTGACGAAATCCATCTCAATATGGTCGAGCTTCCACTCGGGAATGGGCAATGGATGCAAAAGACCTACTGGACGTTGATGCTCTGCTTTCATCCTTCGACATACATCACATTCATTTACGAACTGAGCAAATTCACGCTTCATGCGAGTCCACCAAAAGGTCTGTTTCAAATCCTGATACATCTTGGAACTTCCTGGACGTATGGAGAGAAGAGAGTTATGAGCTTCCTCCATGATAACCTTTCTGAGATCCCCTTTCGTAACGACAAGACGATCCTCAAAGAATAATGTATCTCTGGCATCAACACTGAAGCACTTATATTTGGGAACTCCCTTTGCCAAGCCAATCTTAACTTTCTTCACCATTGCATCAAGAAGTTGAGCTTGTCGGACCTGGTCTTCCAAGGTAGGAGAAATCTGAAGATTAGCAAGAAATCCCTGAGGTACTAACTGAAGGTTGAGCTTTCTGAAAGATTCACAAAGGTTAGGCTGGAGAGGTTTCAGAATGAGACTGTTGCAGTAAGCCTTCCTACTCAAAGCATCTGCCACGACATTAGCTTTGCGTGGAGTGTACTCAACGCTCGGATTAAAATCTTGGAGCATTTCCACCCAACGAGTTTGCCAAAGATTGAGGTTAGGCTGGGTGAAGATGTACTTGAAACTCTTGTGATCGGTGAACACTTCAACCTTTCTCAAGAGGTGTCTCCAAGTCATGAGAGCATGTACCACTGCCGCCAACTCAAGATCATGAGTGGGGTAATTCTTCTCACTTGGCTTCAACTGCCACGAGGTATAAGCTACCACTTTCTTGTCTTGCATCAACACTGCACCAAGACCTTGAAGAGAGGCGTCACAGAACACTTGATAAGGTTTGGAGTCATCAGGAGGGACCAAGACTGGAGTAGAAGTGAGCTTCTTTTTGAGTGTGTCGAAAGCCAACTGACACTCTGGAGACGAGACATACTTCACACCCTTCTGAAGAAGACTTGAGAGAGGCTTAGCAATCTTGGAGAAATTCTCAACGAATCTTCTACAATAGCTTGCAAGCCCGAGAAAGCTCCGAAGCTGCTTCACTTTTTGCGGAGGCTCCCACTCAACAATGGCATGCACCTTCGACAGATCAACTTTGATGCCCTCGGAAGAGATGATGTGCCCAAGGTAGACAACTTCTTTCAACCAGAACTCACATTTGGAAAACTTAGCATAGAACTTATGCTCTCTTAGCTTATCAAGCACAAGCCTGAGATGTTCTTCATGTTCTTCCTCAGTTTTCGAAAAGACCAGAATATCATCAAGATACAACAAGACAAATTCATTCTTGAATGGGGAGAAGATATATTCATCATTTGACAGAAGGTCGGTGGAGCATTGGCCAGACCGAAAGGCATTGCTGTGTACTCATACGAGCCAAAGCTTGTTCTGAAAGCAGTATTTGGAATGTCCTCTTCACGAATGCGAATCTGATGATAACCCATCCTGAGATCAAGCTTCGAGAAGTCTTAGTCCCTTTCAATTGCTCGAACAACTCATTGATGTTAGGAAGTGGATACTTGTTTTTAATCGTCTTCTTATTCAATGGGCGGTAATCAACACAGAGTCGTTCCGTACCATCCTTCTTCTTGACGAAAAGAACTCCACAGCCCCAAGGAGGTGAGCTTGGTATGATCAGACCCAGACGCTCTTGCTCATCAACTTGTTTCTTCAGCTCCTTCAGCTCTTCTGGACCCAGTCTGTACGTCCGTTTGCACACAGGCTCAGCACCCGGTTCAAGCTCAAGTACGAACTCAACTGCTCGGCGCGGAGGCATTCCTGGCAGTTCTTCCGGAAAAACATCTTCATATTCGCAGACCACTCGGACTTGCGAAATTGGAGAGATCTCACCTTTCTCATTCAAGGAAAATAGACGGACCGTGTCATCACGCATTGCGAAGATAATCACGTCCTCCGAAGAATGAGTAAGCTTCACTTCTTTAGCTTCAAATGAATAGACGCCTTGTTCATAGCCAACCAATCCATTCCAAGGATCAAATCAATATCAGAGTTGCCAATGACAATAGGAAAAGCTAGAAAGGCATAATCACCCATCTTGACAATGACATCCCGAACCACTTTGTTGGCGCTCATAAGAGTGCCGGGTGACACCACACACAAAGCCTTGCTCAAATACTGTGATGGGGTTATAGTCCCATGGTAGGGTCATAGGTCTGCCCTATAGGTCCTACCCAAGGACTACCCTTCATAGAAGACAAGACCGTTAGACAGTTTCGACTGAACTAAGGACACCCTCATCATCTAGTCGGCGACGATCCACTCGGAGCATATCTAACATGCCGACTGGAATCCACTCTGTATGTCGTAACTTCCCATGAGGGCAACGGTCATACGTTTTCATACACCATAACTAGCATTTAAGGCTTACGTTACCAGTAACGCCAGCCTTTAATCGCCACTATTCCACCCCTATCCACCGGGGCATTATGAAGGGCAACACACTCTATATAAGCCGCCCTTCACCACTGGTACAGGGGTTGGCACTTGCTGTAATCCCCTAATACACTCGACACAAAGCTCCCCGGAGCACTGAGATGTAGGGCTTTTACCTCCACCGTAGAGGGGCCTCAACTCATACATCCTCGCCGTAGCTAAGGCTCTGCCCATATACTTTCGTACCCCGTACTTCAACTGTCAGACTTATACCCACGACAGTTGGCGCCCACCTTGGGGCAGGCGTCTAAGCGACTTCCGGCGAGTTTGCGATTTCATCTTTTCGTCATGTCATCCGGCGGAGAACTGCGCATGGGTCATGAGATCCTCTTTGGTGCACTCTCCTTCATCGTCGACGATTCGGCATGGCTTCAGGATGCGCCCCTCGGCATCGAGGCGCTTCCGAGTCGCGGAGCTACGCACTTCCGTGCCAGTTCCTGCAGCACTCTTCTTCTCCAGCCATCGACTCGGTGTCGATCTTCGTCCCTGTCACGCGCCGCAACAAGCGATCCAGTCGCTCGCGGCTCCAGCATTGGGTGCGACACGCCCTAGCGCGACAGAACATGTCCTCTCAAGTGGCGATGCTCGAATCGGTTGTGGTCCCGCCGTCATCCCAGTGCTTGGAGTCAGTTCCGACTGAACTACCTTCCGAGTATCAGGGTCACGGGCCTACAGCCGAAGTACTCATGGCCGATTCCCATGAAAGTCCCCCCGGGACTGGTCAGAACGAGCGTGAGTTCGGAGAATCATCCGGCGCTCGTCGTCAGCACCTTCGTTCTTCCAGTCGACGCACTCGCCAGAGCAACGTCGAGGTGTTCCGTACACCCATCCTCAACTTGGCTGCAACCGCCAGGATTGCCGATTCTCTCCAGCCGACTGATTCGGAGTCTGGTAGAGGAATCGAGCAGATCCGTGCCTTGTTACATACGGCGCAACAGCAAAACTCAGCGGTCTCCCAGTCGCACAACAAGATACACAACAGTTCCGTTCAAGCGAACACACGTCGGTCGGTTTTCAGTCCCGGCTCTCACCAGCGACACAGAGGGGGCAGCCGTTCCAAGGATCCGAGTCGGAATTCGCTTTCCATTCGGTCTCATCCCGAAGATCGTCGCCGTTCGTGTACTCCTCCGCGGAGCGGGCCTTACGGACCCCGGCATTACAATGATCATCATTCGGGTGGTGGCGCACGTGATCAAAGGCCTGATGCAAGAGGGTATATCACTCAGAAGAAGGTTGATAGAAGTCGAGCCCACCGTGATGGTCACAATAGAGACCGTCCGAGTGGAAGCAGGACCGTCGTTTCTGGTCCTGAGTGTTTTAGTCGGGCCATTCGCTCAGCTGACATCCCTCCTAACTTCCGATTGGCGACGGGAATAAGCAAATTCACAGGAGAGTCCTAACCAGAAACTTGGTTAGACGACTACAGAGTGGCAGTCCAGATCGGTGGCGGAGATGACCATGTCGCCATGAAACATCTTCCACTGATGCTCGACGGTTCAGCTCGAGCTTGGCTGAACCAGTTAGCTCCATCAAGCATTACAGTTGGGCAGATCTGTCCCGAGTCTTCATCAGGACCTTTGAGGGTACGTGCAAACGCCCTGCTGGTCTCACAGAGCTTCAGCACTGTGTCCAGAAGCAAAATGAGCCCTTGCGCGATTTCATCCAGCGCTGGACAACCCTCTACCACACGGTGGAGAATGTTACAGAACACCAAGCAGTCTGCGCCTTCAAGGCAGGCGTTCGGTACAGAGATCTATACCTGAAGTTTGGTCGGACAAGTGACATCTCCATGAGCAAGATGATGGAGATAGCCGCGCGCTATGCAAATGGCAAAGAGGAGGACCGCATTCGTAGCGACAATCATAAGTCAGTCGCCGACGGAGATGGGAGCAACACTCGGAAGCAGAAACAGAAAGCCCAATCCACTCCGCAAGCAGAGGCAACAGTCGTTACAAACGCTAAGTTCAAAGGCAAGGGGAAACAACAGTACACCCCCAAGAAGAAGCAGTCAGGAAATTCCATCCTAGATCAACCATGTCCAATCCACACGAAGACGGATGAAGAAGGCAATGTCATATTGCCGAAACATACCACTCGGCAGTGTCGCCTCCTGATCCAAGGATTCGATGAAGGACAACCTAGTGAGAAAGACACCGGGAAAGATGATGAGGACAAGGAGGATCCGTTCCCTCAAGTCCATGCAACGTTAATGTTTTTGCTGACGTAGAAAGCAAAAGTCGACTGAAGCTGGTCAACAGGGAGGTAAACATGGCAACTCCATCCACTCCCACGTTCCTCAAGTGGTCACAGACTGCAATCACCTTTGATCAGTCAGACCACCCAGCACACATACCCACCCCAGGGAGGCAAGCTCTAGTCGTCGACCCGGTGGTGGAAGGAGTTAGACTGCGCAAAGTCCTCATGGACGGCGACAGCGGCTTGAATATCATGTACGCCGATACTCTCAAGGGGATGGGCATTCTGATGTCCAGGCTTAGCGAGAGCAGTATGCAGTTCCATGGAGTCGTCCCAGGAAGAAAGGCCAAATCACTCGGCCAGATTGTGTTGGATGTCGTTTTCGGCTCTGACAAGAACTTCCGCAAAGAAAAGTTAACATTCGAGGTGGTAGATTTCCAGAGTGCATACCATGCCATTCTGGGCCGTCCGACGTACGCACGTTTCATGGCCCGTCCATGTTACGTATATTTGAAGTTGAAGATGCCTGGTCCCAAAGGCGTGATTACTGTCACAGGCAATCGGCAGCAGGCCGAGGAGTGTTTGCAGCAGGGGTCGAGAATTGCAGACCAGCAGATGGCTGTACTCGAGTTGGATGAGTACAAGAAGATTGCCGACCCCGCCGACCTGATGCGTTCAAAGAAGCCAGCTTCCGAGTCCGCATTCCAGTCGGCGGGAGACACGAAGAAAGTAAGCGTCCACCCGACGGATGCCACCGCTGCCCCAACAAACATCTCCACCACCCTTGATCCAAAATAGGAAGCCGAGCTCATCCAATTCCTCCGTGAGAACTGGGACATTTTTGCATGGAAGCCTGCTGACATGCCAGGTGTACCCAGGGAGCTGGATGAGCACCGACTGCACGTGGATCCTCCCGCTCGGCCCGTCCGAGAACGCCTGCGTCGGTCCACCGCGCACAAGAGAAAAGCAATCGGAGAGGAGGTAGCTAAACTTCTGGCAGCCAACTTCATTCGCGAGGTACACCACTCCGAGTGGCTCGCTAATGTGGTCATGGTGCCCAAGAAGGACAAGTCTCTCCGTATGTGGACCAATTTCAAGCACCTTAATAAGGTCTGTCCGAAAGACCACTTCCCGCTCCCCCGCATTGATCAAATCATTGATTCGACTGCGGGTTGCGAGCGCTTATCCTTCCTTGATGCCTATTCAGGCTATCATCAGACCCGTCTGTATGGTCCAGATGAATTAAAAACATCTTTCATCACCCCATTCGGGTGCTTTTGTCACATCACTATGCAATTCGGTATGAAGAATGCAGGAGCAACTTTTATGCGAATGATCCAAAAATGCCTCCTAGACCAGATTGGTCGAAATGTGGAGGCATATATGGACGATATCGTAGTCAAGTCACGCAAAGGTTCCGACCTGCTGATTGACTTGGCAAAAACTTTCGCCAACCTACGAAGGTACGATATCAAGCTCAACCCAGCCAAGTGTTCGTTCGGTGTTCCCAGCGGGAAGTTACTCGGTTTCTTCGTTTCTAAACGAGGGATTGATGTCAACCCCGAAAAGATCGGGACCATTGTTCGAATGGAGCGACCGGTAAGAGTACATGATGTACAAAAGCTCACAGGTTGCCTAGCGGCTTTGAGCAGGTTTATCGCTCGACTCGGCGAGAAGGCGTTACCTCTGTACGGACTCATGAAGAAGTCAGATACCTTCGAGTGGACAGACGAAGCCCAAACCACATTCGACGACCTCAAAGCCCTGCTTTCCACCCAGCCGGTTCTTACTGCCCCGCTCAGTAAAGAACCCCTTCTTCTGTACATCGCGGCTACAAATCAAGTCGTCACCACCGTTCTGACAGTCGAACGCGAAGAAGAAGGCAAAGCGTACAAGGTTCAGCGGCCAGTATATTATGTTTCCGAAGTCCTGACTCCTTCCAAGCAGAGGTATCCCCATTATCAGAAGCTTATTTATGGGATCTACATGACTGCAAAGAAGGTGGCTCATTATTTTCAAGACCACTCGGTATCTGTCATATCTGATGCTCCGTTGTCGGAAATTCTCCACAATCGGGACGCATCAGGCCGAGTGGCAAAGTGGGCAATGGAGATGCTATACTACGACATCAAGTTCAAAGCCAAGAAAGCTATAAAGTCTCAAGCTCTTGCTGACTTCATAGCAGAATGGGTAGAACAACAACAACCGACTCACATCTACTCGGCTCATTGGACCATGTTCTTCGATGGGTCCAAGATGTTGAATGGCTCCGGCGCCGGCGTAGTGCTCGTATCCCGGAATGGTGATAAACTCAAGTATGTGTTGCAGATCCATTTTGATTCTTCCAACAACGAAGCAGAGTATGAAGCTCTCCTTTATGGGCTGCGCATGACCATCACACTCGGCGTCCGTCGCCTGATGGTCTATGGCGACTCAGGTTTAGTGGTTAATCAAGTAATGAAGGAGTGGGATGTAAGGAACCCCACTATGACTGCATACTGCAATGCAATAAGGAAGCTTGAAAAGAAGTTCGAAGGTCTGGAACTTCACCATGTTCCCCGACTGAAAAACCAAGCAGCACATGAATTGGTGAAACTTGGATCCACACGGAGACCTGTCCCGAGTGATGTCTGCCTCGAGCACCTACACCTCCCCTCGGTAAAAGAAGATCCTTTTACAGAAGAACCTGTGCAACCGAAGAGCTCAACAGACCAGACTGAAGTCGAGGTTCCCGCTGTGGTTGACCTGGTCATGGAGATTCTAGCTGTCATTCCCGTATGGACTGTGCCTTTCATTGCGTACATCCCGAGGCAAGAGTTACCGGAAGACGAGGTCCAAGCTAGGCAGATCGTTCGTAGGTCGAAGTCCTTCACCGTCATTGATGACCAATTATACAGAGAAAGTGTTTCAAGCGTCCTTCAGCGTTGTATCTCTCTTGAGGAAGGACAGTTAATTTTGGAAGAAATCCATTCGGGAACCTGCGGTCATCATGCCTCCCAAGGGCGATCGTCGCCAAAGCATTCAGAACTGGTTACTTCTGGTTGCAGGCGAATGAAATGGCAAAAGATATGGTCGACCGTTGCGAGGGTTGTCAGTTCTATTCAAACAAGTCCCACAAGCCAACGTCCGCGCTGAAGACAATTCCCCTTTCTTGGCCATTCACCGTATGGGGATTAGATACAGTGGGACCATTCAGAATAGGCCAAGGAGGATTCACCCATCTGTTGGTAGTAGTCAACAAATTTACCAAGTGGATTGAAGCCAAGCCAATCAAGAAGCTTGATGCCCTTACGACCATCAAATTTATCAGAGACATCATCGCCAGATACGGGGTTCCCCACAACATAATCACCAACAATGGCACAAACTTCGACTCGGACAGGTTCAAAGGTTTTTGCGCAGGCCAAGGTATCCAAGTGGATTTTGCATCTGTTGCGCACCCCCAAACAAACGGACAAGCGGAGCGGGCGAATGGACTCATTCTTCAAGGGTTTAAGCCTCGACTCCTGCGGGAAGTTGGGCATGCCGCCGACGCATGGGTCACCGAGCTGCCTTCGGTGCCGTGGGGCCTCCGAACAACTCCGAATAGATCGACAGGGCGATCCCCGTTTTTCCTCGTTTATGGAGCAGAGACAGTCCTTCCGAGTGACTTGCTTCACAACTCTCCACGAGTCGAACTCTTCTCCGAAGCCGAAGCAGAGCAAGCCAGGCAATACGGAGTGGACCTTTCAGAAGAGGAGCGTGAGATGGCACAGATCCGTTCAACAATTTATCAACAAGATCTACGGCGATTTCATGCGCGACACGTTAGGAGCCGCATGTTCCAAGCAGGCGACCTGGTGCTCCGAGTGGATCAACAGAGACCCCAGAAGTTGGCTCCCGCCTGGGAAGGACCGTTCATCATTTCTAAGGTGCTGAACAACGGAGCATATCGACTCTACAACCTCGACAGGGAAACGTACGAGCCGCGAGCATGGAATGGAGATCTACTGAAGCGCTTCTACACATAACCGCCGACAAAGACAATGTAAAGAACCAGTATCATCGAAGTAATACAAAGCAGATTAATTTCCTGCCGATTCAAAATTCTTCCGCATTTGCAGACTCCGGTCTAAAAAATAACTCTGAGTGTGCGCTAAAAGCCACACTCGAGGACTTAGCTGCGACCCAGAGTCGCCTAAGTAAAAACTCGCTTCGAGTGTGCACCAAAAGTCACACTCGGGGACTTAGCTGCGACTCAGAGTCGCCTAAGTAAACAACTTGCTCCGAGTGTGCATTTCAAGTCACACTCGGAGACTTAGCTGTGAACCAGAGTCGCCTAAGTAAAAATCTTCCTCCGAGTGGGCACTCGAGATACACTCGGAGGCTTAGCAGACCCTCATTGAGGCTCATATGGATGTGAAGACAACTGACAACTACATGCTCCACATGTTTGCCATTGGCTTCACCAAGAGACTTAGCTGCGACCCAGAGTCGCCTAAGTAAACAACTCGCTCCGAGTGTGCACTAAAAGTCACACTCGGGGACTTAGCGGCGACCCAGAGTCGTCTAAGTAAAAAACTCGCTCCGAGTGTGCACTAAAAGTCACACTCGGGGACTTAGCTGCGACCCAGGGTCGCCTAAGTAAAAACTCTCTCCGAGTGTGCACTAAAAGTCACACTCGGGGACTTAGCTGCGCCCAGAGTCGCCTAAGTAAAAACTCGCTCCGAGTGTGCACTAAAAGTCACACTCGGGGACTTAGCTGCGACCCGGAGTCGCCTAAGTAAACAACTCGCTCCGAGTGTGCACGAAAAGTCACACTCGGAGACTTAGGTGCGACCCAGAGTCGCCTAAGTAACAACTCGCTCCGAGTGTGCACCAAAAGTCACACTCGGGGACTTAGCTGCGACCCAGAGTCGCCTAAGTAACAACTCGCTCCGAGTGTGCACCAAAAGTCACACTCGGGGACTTAGCTGCGGCCTAGAGTCGCCTAAGTAAAAAGCTTCCTCTGAGTGGACACTCGAGATACACTCGGAGGCTTAGCAGACCCTCATTGAGGCTCATGTGGATGTGAAGACAACTAACAACTACATGCTCCGCATGTTTGCCATTGGCTTCACCAAGAGACATCCAAACAAAAACCACGAGCCAAAATCGTGTAAAAAAACTCAGCAAAAGAAGAGCAAAAGATCCGGTTCGAATCCAAATTGGTTCTACGATCAGTCGGCTCGGTGTGAATCAAGTTTATCCACACCGAGCCACGAATGTACCGGCCAACATCAGTGGCCAAAGTTTAATACATACTCCACTCGGCATACCGAGGTAAATGCATGTTCAGCATAAAGTTTATCAAGCGTCGCCGAGGCTGGCAGGCTCCACAAAGGTGTCGAGGTCGATTCCATCTGCAATTCGAGTGGCCATGTCGAGGAAGGTCTCCATGAAATCTTCAAATCGAAGTTTCTTGGTGTTGGCGACCTGCAACGTCTTCAACTTGTCTTCACGGGCTTCCTTGCAGTGCACTCGGACCAGAGACAGCGCCACGTCCGCACCACACCGAGCGGCAGACTTCTTCCATGCCTGCACTCTGCTTGGAACGTCCTCCAGTCGAGTCATCAACCCCTCTATCTCGTTCCGGGAGTCATCTTCAGGCCACAACTCCTTGTCAATTCGGCCGACAACTCCTCTCAGGCGACCAATGAAAGGACCCACCCTGTTAAGGCGGGAATTCACTCGGAACATGTCCCGGTTAGCTTCGTCGCCGAGTGGAACATTCGGTTGCCCAAGCGACCGTTCAATTTCGGCTGTTTCGGCCTCAACATCCCGACAGAAATCTGCAAAGAAAAGACAGGGAGAAAATAAGCGCGGAGTGAACTCCAAAGTCAAAAAGCACTCGGCAAGCAACTTACCACCGAGCAGTGCGACCATCTTCTTCGCCCAGTCGCCGACGTAGTTCTCCTGCGCTCTGCACCGAGTGTTCATTAACTTCAGCTGGCCCATCCATTCGGATCTCTCCTTCTTCATTTTTTCTACCTCGGCTACCAGTGCCTTGTTAGCCTCCCGAGATTCCTCCAAAGATTTTTCTCGTTCAGCGAGAGCCTCCTTCATGCCAGCCAGGTCATTTGCAGCCACCTCCAAGTCAGCAGCAAGTTGAGTCTTCTCAGCCTTGAGATCATTATAGGCCGACCCCATTTCACAAGTCTTTTGGCAAAGAGACACAAAGGGAGGATCAGCCAGATTCAACAAGGAAAAAGTCTCGACAGATATGACAAAACAGTCAAAACTCAAGATTCTTCAGACCCCTGCCGATGCAAGCAATCGACAGCGGTCTCGGGGACTACACCCAGTGGGTTCACTGAGAGTGACCCCACTGGTATGAAGCTCGAACAGGTCGGTCCCATTGAGCTCCATAGCACACCAACAACACTATGAGATTACTTTTACTCGATCCGAGTAACACTACTCTCGGGGACTACACCCAGTGGGTGCACTCGGCGTGCCCCCACTGGTACCATTCAGGCAGACCAGCTCTGATCTATAGAGATTATGGAAAATACATATAAAGACAACTGCCGGTGCAAACACTCGACAGAAGTCTCGGGGACTACACCCACTGGGTTCACTCGGAGTGAACCCACTGGAAAATCAACTTACTTTATCCGAGTATCTCGCTGAAACCCCCAGTGGGCACCAAGAGGAATGTAAACACTTACTAGCGCACTTACTCGGATATCATCCCGAAGCTCCAAGCTCTTCTTGTACAGGGACGCGATGGAGTCATATGCTCCCTTGGCGTCGCCCACCATCAGCTCCACTTGTACCATGGCGTCCTTGGCGGCTCCTACTTGATCTTCCGGGAGGCGTCGTGCATCATATTGAACAGCCGACGGACCCGGCGTGGCAGAAGGCTCCCTGGGCATCCCGAGCTCTGCTCCAGTCGGTTCCGCCGTGAGGGCCACCGTCTCAGTCGGCGGCACGTTCATGGCGGGATTGGCAGCAGGTTGGATAACCCCAGGGACAGGCGCCAAAAGTTGGTTCCGACCTCCTTTGGTCGTCGTCGTCCAGATGGATCACCTCCAAAGGAAGCCCGACCAAGCAAAATAAAAATACAGAAAAAGGTCAAGATCAAAGACAGCACTCACGAAACGGTAATATAGCTCTCGGAGCCATGACAACGTACCTTGCTGGAACGTGGCGGCGTTATCAGTGTCCATGGGATCATCATCCTGACGCGGCACAGAGGTGGCAGAGGTAGCACTCTGTTGAGTGAAATCCACTCGACGGTTAAACATGAATTCCAAAAAAGAAGAGCCCAATCAGATACTGAAGGAAGATGGAAGAGCAAAGATACTTATGCTGAGGCGACCGGAACAACGATCCTCATCCGGGGCAAGGCTTTCCGAGGTTTAGACCCGCTGGGTTTAGCCACCTTGGACGGCTGGTTCACGGGCTCGGCAGAAGCACCCCTGGTTCTCTTCACACTCCGAGCACTCGGAGCCACGGGAGGAGCCGGTGGAATAGCGGGGTCATGACGGTGCTTGGTTCGGTGTTCTGGTGGTGAGGGTGACGAGCTCTCCTCTTCACTCTCCTCCTCCTCCTCTTCTGTTTCCCCCTCCGTCTCCCTACTCTCAGAGACGTACTCGACACTATCCGCGCTGCCCTCCATGCTGCCTTCTTCTTCCTCGACCGGATTCCCATTTGAGACTGCAGAATGCCAGTTCGTCCACTCCTGCACAAAACACAGTCGGAACGTCAGTCAGCGAGACAAGAAAAGCAATAAAGCTGAGAAGGTTAAAAGCACTCGACGACATGTACTCACCTCATTCGGAGGAGGATTTTCGGCGCGGAAGGCCTTCACCCGCCGAGATCCCACGGGGTTATCACATGTGCCCGTGATGCTGCGGACCCATGCACTCACGGTCTCCTCGCTCACGTCTTTGGGATGGGACCGAGTGGTATCCGAACGCCCCGTGTAATGCCACATAGGGTGGTCTCGGGCCTGCAGCGGCTGGATGCGTCGACCCAGAAAAGTCTCCAGCAGGTCCATGCCGGTGACTCCCCTCCGGACGACGGCTATCAGCGCGTCGACCAAAGGCTGGATCTGGGTTCTTTCTCCCTTAGAGAGCGCAAGCTTCCTGGGAGGGCCCGGAAGGTCTAAACTAAAAGGTGGAAACCCACTCGAAGCATTCGGGCAGGCAATGTCCTGGCAATAGAACCAGGACGATTGCCAGTTCCTAACCGACTCGGATAGTTGAAGGGAGGGATAACTACTCTTTGTTTTCTTCTGAAAGCCTAAACCCCCGCAGAGCTGGAGGATGTGTGTCTTATCATCCGACTGGCTAAGCTTCTTAACAGTTTGAGATCTAGCGGAGAAGACATATTTAAAGAGCCCCCAATGGGGAGGACATCCTATGAAGCACTCGCAAAGGGTGATGAATGTGGAAAGATGAGCTATCGCATTCGGCGGAAAGTGATGGAGCTGCGCCCCGAAGTAATTCATGATACCTCGGAAGAAAGGATGGGGAGGCAGGGAGAAACCTCTGGCCACGTGGCTGAGCAGAAGAACGCGCTCTCCCTCCTTTGGCACCGGCTCCATCTCGCCTTCCGGCAGCCTCCAGGACTTGTTGACGACCATGCCGTGCTCCACCAGCTCCAGCACGTCGTTCTCCCTCACCGTGGAGGGGAGGAAGTCCCCGTGGATCTAGCCCGCCGGCAACGCCTGCTGCCGCCGCTGAGTGGAGGCCGCCCCCTTCTTCTTCTTCTTCGCCTCGAGCTTGCTGGTCCGCCCCTTCGTCATGGCGAGGGTGACGGGTCCGCAGAGGAGGAGGGGAAGGAGGTGGCTTGAGGTGTGCAAGGAGTTGCGAGGAGGGCGAAATTAATGGGAGGAGGATGAGCAGCGCAACAGGAAGTTCCGCCGGGGAGGCTTTAATAGGCCTCCGACTGAGTCACCTACAGGTGGGCCCGAGATCTTATCCTCCCACCGGCTGCAGCAAGATTAGTGAAGAAGATCATGGCGCGGTAATCGAGGAAGCGAAATCTACTCGATGACGATGTCGTCATCCTCGCTGAGCGCGCGGCAACCGAAATTTGAGGATCCCGGAAAATCCGACGCTGTCAGTATGACCGGTCACGTCGAAAGATTCCGCAGAAGCAATCGGTCCCTCACGGTTCGTTTTGCTCGCATATCCACTCGGATCACTAGCCGCAAAGATAAAAATGATCTAGGCAAACAACGCTAAGATCACCTCAATACCAGTCGGCTCCAAACTCCGGACATCACTTCATCGTTCCAACCTCGATCCATTCGAGGACTAATGATGGGGTTATAGTCCCAGGGTAGGGTCATAGGTATGCCCTATAGGTCCTACCCAAGGACTACCCTTCATAGAAGACAAGACCCTTAGACAGTTCCGACTGAACTAAGGACACCCCCATCATCCAGTCGGCGATGATCCACTCGGAGCATATCTAACATACCGACTGGAATCCACTCTATACGTCGTAACTTCCCAGGAGGGCAACGGTCATACGTTTTCATACACCATAACTAGCATTTAAGGCTTACGTTACCAGTAACGCCAGCCTTTAATCGCCACTATTCCACCCCTGTCCACCGGACCATTATGAAGGGCAGCGCACTCTATATAAGCCGCCCTTCACCACTGGTACAGGGGTTGGCATTTGTTGTAATCCCCTAATACACTCGACACAAAGCTCCCCAGAGCACTAAGACGTAGGGCTTCTACCTCCACCGTAGAGGGGACTGAACTCATACATCCTCGCCGTAGCTAAGGCTCTGCCCATATACTTTCGTACCCCGTACTTCTACTGTCAGACTTATACCCATGACATACTCAGAATCAAAATCATGCTCGGAAAAGAACATTCTAGACATGAATGAATGAGAAGCACGAGAATGAAACAGAACCTTAGCAGGAATATCATTAACGAGGAGATTACCCATAATCACGTTTGAGGAGTTGTCTGCTTCAGCTGCATTCACCAAATTGACTCTCGCAGACCTGGGGTTGAACTTCACTATTGCATTGCTTGGAGGCTTCCCTGGAGGAGGGGGCAAAAGACGCAGTTGAGAGGTGCACTTGTTGGCATAGTGACCCTTCTGCCCACACTTGTGACAAGTGACATCTGCCGGCTGACGGAACTGCACCTGAGGATTCCCTTGCTTCTGCTGCTGAAATCTCTGGTGGAAAGATGGGTTGGGTGGGTGGGAAGAACCACGACCACCTGATTGCTTGAACTGCTAAGTCTGTCGAGGAGGAGGAGACACCTAGTACTTCTGCTGCTTCGGAACCACCTGAGTTGAGTGCGACGAACTGGACTCTCTGGAACGCTTCTTCGAATTCTCCACCCTGAGCAAAGTTGTCTCAGCCCTGAGAGCCAAGTTATAGAACTTATCAAACTCATTGGGATCGTGCAAGACGAGGGCCAGCTGCAAGTCCTCTTTCAGACCTGCTCTAAACTGATAGATCTTGCTCTTCTGATCTGGAATGTCCTACAAGGCATATCGAGCCAGCTCGTGGAACTCGACGTTGTACTTGTACACAGAGGAACCACCTTGCTTCAAGCGTCTGAACTTCTCACGCATCTCCTCCACAAAGCTAGACGGAATATAGCGAGACCTGAAATCTCTGCACAACTCATCCCAACTGATCAATCTGCCACCCGTGGAGTCCTTCAACTGCTGCCACCAAACTGCTGCCTACCCCTTGAGCTGAAATGTTGCAAACTTGACGAAGTCCTCTGGATGGACATTGCTGCACTCAAAGTGTTTGTTCATGTCCAGAATCCAGCCCTCAGCGTCAAACGACTGATCACACGACGTGAAGGTCTTCATATGGTTTGCCAGGAATTGACTCAGAGATGCAAACTAATTACCACCATGGTTGAAATTGCATTGCTGTTGATTTGTCCTCTCTTGCAACAGCTGGATTAACATCTGGGTGTTAGCATTTGTTGCAGCCATCACCGCTTGTCAAGCCTCTGCAGGAGGAGAAGGCGTCGGAGGAGGAGGCGGAGGGGGTGGTGGCGGAACATCAGCACCCTCACGACCCGGATTTTGATGAGTTGGTGGAGCCATCCTGAAGACGGACAACACATTAGACCATTGAATAACATTGAAGGAAAAGCTGAATCAAAAGTCAGGAATACCTGAACAAGAATATTAGCAATTGCACTCGAACAAAATAGTAAGAATGCTTCCTCAAGGTGCCTGTCGACAAAATCTGATTAAAGACCACTTGCAAACCAAGTATGAGCTAGAACTTCTCGGAACAAACGTATGATCGAGATTCCATCCGATATCTTCGTGGATATGATCGCACGGGCTCGAATTTACAGTAGCCATCCTGTGCAAGGCAGTGCACACGACTTACGAAGCATCCCCGAGTCGTAGCAAGCTACAAGGACTCTTTAAGACATAACGAGAACCGCTGTAAGATGACCGTGAACAAACGTACCCACTAAATGTCGAATCCCAACCTCACATCATGCATCCGTAGGAAGATTGTCCTATAAGTCACTACTTGATATCCCACCTATGAAATCCCGAAATATCTGGTCATGCAATCTGGTACACGGATACAAGGAGTAATATTTCACACAACTCCTATACTAACCCGTCCAGTGTATCACATCTGTCAACACATAACCAGAATCTCGGACCTTCATCTACTACAGACCCTCGTGATCACAATGATACAAAGTGTGGCGATACATCTGGAACTCTCTGCACCAGTACTGGGGAAGCCGGACTCCTCTCGTCACAACTAGTATTGAAGCAATTACGAACATCCTCCGTCCTGAGATACTAAGAAATCTGAATGATGGCAATGTGCACAAGAATCCCCTGGAGCTCAACTCCCTGGAAGAAATCAAGTCAGACAGGAGGCACCAAGACAGAACTCCGTCACATCGATATCATATAGATTTCAAAATACCCGCGTGATCCTAATTTTTTTTGAGCGAGAAGAGGAGTAGAATTAAGATTTCCTAAGTTGAGAACCTCACCAGAGCATAGAATAGGAGAAAAACGAAACCTACTCTCCGATATAACTAAGACTCAAAACATTTTTCTAGACTCGACCCGGCCAAGTTCGATCACACAAAGGCTCCTATGGTCGTAAGGCTCTCATTACCAACTTGTAACGACTAAGATACGACCCTTTCCTTATTTGGGGGCGAGGCCTCAAAAGGGGAAAGGGGTGTATCTACGCGTTTCGCAAACGGGATAATCATCACATTACATAAATAAAGATTAACAAGTAGGGCATTGCTACTTCTGAAACAACAACTCTAGAAATTGACACGTTGACGGAGACTTGCTTGCATTGGTTTTTCCCTTGAAGAGGAAAGGGTGATGCAGCACAGGAGCAATAAGTATTTCCCTCAGTTTGAGAACCAAGGTATCAATCCAGTAGGAGAATATCGTCAAGTCCAGAGTACCTGCACAAACACAAAAGAGCTTGCACCCAACGCTATAAAGGGGTTGTCAATCCCTTCAAGATTGATTGCAAAGTGAGATCTGAAGGCAGAAAGTGCAACGAAGTAAAAGTTTAAGGCTGAAAATATGATGTGAAGTAGACCCGGGAGCCATAGTGTTCACTAGAGGCTTCTCTCAAAATAGCAAATATTACGGTGGGTGAACAAATTACTGCCGAGCAATTGATAGAACCGCGCAAAGTCATGACGATATCTAAGGCAATGATCATACATATAGGCATCACGTCCGAGACAACTAGACCGATACTTTCTGCTTCTACTACTATTACTTTCTGCTTCTTGAACACACACACACACACTTGGTTTATGCGGAAACAACTAGACGTAATTTAAGCAGGGTTACCCAACTGTCCTTGACCGTGGACACGACTATTCGAATAGTTTGATACTCTGCACACGTTGTACGCTGTACCCACGAGATCCGGGAAACTTCCGTGTCATCCACGACTCGTGGTATATAACATACCCGAGGTAAGTACTCGATCAATGCCTTTCCCCTGAGGATACTAGACAAAGAGATCCACTCGATTGGCACCCAGCCCACATGATGTACGTCTTACGAGCACCGACTCTGGACAGTATCATCTATGCGGGGACCAACGGTGTGCCCGGAACACGTAAAAACGACATAGTCATCCTACCTAGCACGACCCCGTCACGAGAGTGACCACGCATCCCTCGTGCCACTGGTAATGTGGCTCTTTGCTAGCACCGACCAAAGTAATCAACAAAGCCCCGTCCCATAAAGGGCTAACATGGTCGCACATGTAAGGTTGGGACGGTCGACACATCATAAATCTAATCCCAATTCTGAAACCACTCACACCAAATATACCCGGTGCACCACTTCTTCACAAGTGGCCACTGATGTCAACTGTTCTTCCCCTTGCAACAGCACCAGAAGAATGCTGCTAGCACTCTCCGGCAATCGAAACTAGAAGAATGTTGTTGACGGCCCACCAGCGCGTGGGACCGTAGCAGTTTTCGAGGGTAGAGTATTCGAACCAAATTTGTTGGTACGCCTATAGGAGGTGAGAGGATACTGTCAAGTATTAGCAGCTAAATGCGTCAGATTCAACCACACCTGAAAGATTAGTATCTGCAAGCAAAGTAGTAACAACAAAGTAGTATGATAACAACGGTGTCAGAAACGATCTGTTGACAGCAGACTATTCCTAACTGTCGTATCAATGGTGCCAAGTTGCCTCGTTGATGGAAATTGTCAGTTCCCATCAACGACCAGCGATCAAGATTGTAGCAGGTAGCAGCAGTGTAACGAGCAATAGCAGCGGCAAGGAAAAGCAATAGTGACAACAGTAGCAAGTAGCAACAGTAGCAACAGAGCAAGACAAGTAACAGCAGTAGCAACAGTAGTAGCAGCAGCAGAGCAAGACAAGTAACAGCAGTAGCAACAGTAGTAACAACAACAGTAGGACAAACTCGTAGGCAATGGGTCGGTGATTTGTTTGGATGATATTCATCATGCAACAGCTATAACACGGAGAGATATGTGGCTAGCTCCCGTTCGTCAATGTGATGTAGGCATGCATTCCGTGTGTCGTCATACATGCTTAGGGGAAAGAACTTACATGACATCTATTGTCCATCCCTCCCGTGGCAGCGGGGTCCAAAAGGAAACAACGGGATATTAAGGTTCTCCTTTTAATAAAGAACCGGACCAACGCATTAGCACTTGGTGAACACATGAATTCCTCAAACTATGGTCATCACCGGGAGTGGTTCCGGTTATTGTCACTCCGGGGTTGCCGGATCATAACACAAAGTAGGTAACTACAACTTGCAAGATCGGATCTAATACACACATATATTGGTGACAACATAATAATTTCAGATCTGAAATCATGGCACTCGGGCCCTAGTGACAAGCATTAAGCATGGCAAAGTAGTAGCAACATTAATCTCAGAACATAATGGATACTAGGGATCAATCCCCATCAAAACTAACTCGATTACATGATAGATCTCATCCTACTCATCACCGCCCAGCGAGCCTACGAATAGATTACTCACGAATGACGAAGAGCTTCATGGAATTGGAGAGGGAAGAAGGTTGATGATGACGATGGCGACGATTTCCCCTCTCCGGAGCCCAAGACGGACTCCAGATCTGCCCTCCATATGAAGAACATGTGGTGGTGGCGCCTCCGTATCGCAAACGCGATGAAAACTTCTCTTTTTATTTTTTCTAGGATGAAAGGGAACTTATAGACCTGAGGTTGGGGGCGACAGAGCCGTGTGGGCCCCACAAACCTACCCACTGCCACCAGGGGGGTGGTGGCGGAGCCAGGGCTTGTGGCCCACTGGCCCACCCCCTCAGGTGGAACTTGGCGCAAATATTTTTCATATTTTCCAAAACTGCTCCCCGTAGATTTTCAGGACATTCGGAGAACATTGATTTCTGCACAAAAATAATACCAAGGCAATTCTGCTGAAAACAGCATCAGTCCAGGTTAGTTCCATTCAAATCATGCAAATTAGAGTCCAAAACAAGGGCAAAAGAGTTTGGAAAAGTAGATACGATGGAGACGTATCAGCCACCTTAACTCATCATCACCCTCGGGCATTAGTGGCACCGGACGGGGTTTTCATAAACTTTTGTTATTCACCATCATCATGCTCATGCTTCTACTATGCTTAGATCTACTTGTCAACATGATATTAGCGTGATCCTCATAGGTGGTAGGATCATGCTCAAGATGCAAGTGCCTTGGAGGAGCCATCGGAAACATCATATCGATGCTTTACCGAATATTCTTGATCATATGCAACGGGAATAATTGCTCTAGTAGCATGCAATATAATATTTGCTCAAACATGGTCAAAGGGTGCTTGCCTTCGCTCACATAAGTCCTTGGGGTCTTCGAGGTCTTTCGGTCCAACTCCGAGTACTCCATCTACTCCCTCAACTATCGTCGGAAATAACCACGGTAAGCCACACAACAAGCAGAACTAAAAGTGCTACATAAATAGGAGTTATATCTTTCTTGGACCTCTCTAGTCATAAGAAAAATACGTGAAGCTTGCTATAGGAGACTTGGTTCATCAGGGAATTTGAATGGATGAAAGGAAGAATAGGTGATCTTTAAAGAAGCCTACAAAAAATATCATGATAGAAATGAGTGGAGGCACTCATTTAATAGAGTATAATTTTAGAAATATTTTGGAAGTTCTTTCACTGGATTTGGAGTTGATATGAATATACTAGGGATTTTCTAATATTGGATAAATAGCAATAGGAAGCTATTTATTTAATGTAAGAGAATAAAGCCTGATAAAAATGTTGACCAAGGCTTCAAAAATAGGGCATGATATAAGAAGACTCTAGAATTTGGAATCACTCCATATGGAGTTGATTTGAATGCTATAGGAATTTACAAAGTGGGGTCTAAAATATTCAAATGGGCGTTTGAATATTAATCCCACAGAAAGTCTTCTTGAAAAATGTGCAATGCACTTAAATGGATTGAACTTGATTTTAGGGACCTGCAGAAATTTGAATCATCAATTTTGGGGCTCAAATGATTTTGCTATTGATTTCTGAAGTTTCTGAAAAAGAAAAGGCAAAAGAAAGGGGCTACGAGGGAGCCTATAGATCGCTCAGGGCGGCCGGTAGACAAGTGGGCCGGCCCAGCTGCCCAGCCACGCGGGCAGGCCGTCCACGTCGAAGACGCATTCATGTGAATGCTCCTCCACGCGGGGTAGACGGTCTCCGGCCAGGGGCACAACCACTTAATGCGTGGGCCCGGCGTTGGCTTGCCGACTGGGGGCCCGCGTGCAGGAGTCTTGTTCCTCCTTCGCTCGGACAGAGAGGAAGCACGGGAGCGGGAGGCAGGCCATGCCGAGGCTCGGCCCGGTGGCTCCGGCGATGGCTGCCGATGCCGCACCCACCATTGAGCTCGGGAAGGACCTGCACACCCACCTGGTGGCCCAGCCCCGCAGGAGAGCTTCAGGGGCGAGGGGGCCCCTGGCCATGGCGGAGGCCGCAAGGGTCGGCCTTGGCTGGGGATGCTCCGGCGACGGGAAGGAAAGGAGGGAGCACGGGGGGTGGGGTGGGGTGGGGTCTCTGGAGAGCTCTGGGAGCTAGAAGGGAAGGAGGGAGCCGTGCGGGCCCGAAGTGTAAGCTGCTCCCGGAGGGAAAGCTCCGACCATTTGAGGGGTAGGAGGAGGTGGAGAGCTTGGGAAAGAAGGGGAGGTGGTCCAGGAGGCTTCCAGGGAGAGGGGAAGAGGTGCACAGGCAGCAATGGCTCGGGGGAGGCCACAAATGGAGGGGGCGGCCGAAGAGAAGCTTGGGAGCTCTCTGGCATGGGGGAAGACACGCGTCCCTAGGGCACTATGGAGGCTAGCAAGTACCGGGAAGGGCTTATACCAGTCAAGGGGGATGCCCTGGTGCGCTTGGACATGATGCAACGGCTGGATATGTCCTGGAGAAAGAAAACAAGGTGCAGAGCACCCTTATTGCAGGTTAGGGTGGTGGCCACCACGGCCAGGTGTGCCTAGGTCCGTCTTGTGGTCAAGCCTTACTGTCAAACATGCAAGGCATGCCCTCTAGAGACTGGAGGAGGAATTTGGTTGCACTTGGGGCAGGGTAGATGGGGTTTTGACTATGATTAATTTGCAACAGGAAACTAGGGGCTGGCAAAAGTGGTTTTCACACAAAGGTAATTGAGGTGAAACCTTGTCTACCCGTCTTAAACATGGAAGGACTACAACAATGCCAAGTTTGAGCTCACACACACGTGGGTAGCTAGTACTTGCTATACAAAGCTACATTTCAGCCAGAAATCAACTTGTAGATGTGCTGGTTATTTTTCCTACATGAGCATGCCATCTCTTTGTTTGAAATGATGGATTAGCATGTTGGGGAATCTTTGAAAACAGGTGGGGGCTTTGGATTAAGCAGACGTGGGGCAAGAGGGGTAAAAATGGTGATCCAAGGGTAAAAATGAGAGGTAGCTACAAGGAGTCTCTCTCCAGTAATTGACTAGTGGCAATGGAAAAGCTACTGGAGTAAAAAGGTAACTAGGGGAGGCTGTGGTAGGAATTTGAGATCAAGGGTAAAAGTGGAAGGGGCCAAAGTAGCCACTTTTTTGAGTGCACACAAGGTGTTTGATGGGTGTCAGGGCAACCAGATGGACTTCAATCGACATAAAAATTAACAAGATCAAATAATAGATGAAAATAAGCTTGGACACCAAATTTGGGATTTGGTGGAGAAGGTTTCCAATGTAGACTTGGAAAACCCATGAAATGGGCAGAAATGGCCTTCTCTTACAAAGCTATTCAAATCAATTCCCACAAATCCAACATTTGGTGTGGAGGCGTTATTTGAGCATTAAAGCATGCCCAAAAAGTTTGGGGTCAATTGGAGAAACTTTATAATGTAAAGTTTCCCAAAGTTATAAATCAACGGAGAGGGTTTTGAGGGGCTTGGAACAAGTTCTTCTATTCTCCTTGATGCACCACTTGGTGTGGATGCATTATTAGAACATCAGAACATGTCCACCAAATTTGAGCACAATTGGAGACACTTGGCAATGTAGAGTTGCTCAAATTTGGATCTGGACAGATAGGGTTTTAGAATAATTAGGGGAATCAATTCAACTTGGATTGACATGAAACTTGGCAAGATCATCACATATATCATATGTGGCATGCTAGAATTTTACAGGAATTTATTATTCCAAAAGCTTGAAATAGGCAAGAAGGGTTTTGAAGGGGTTTGCCCAATATTTTGAACATGACCATGTTTTGAAACTCGTATATATGGAATATATATGTCCACTAAGTTTCCCTAAGTTTTCTTAAATAATTTGAAAGCAATAGAAATAACTTTCCTTCATAAGAGACCATTTCTGGCCTCACATGAAGGCATTTAAATAAAATAGTAAAATGACTTTTAAAATAATAATATTGTGGATTTGGGAATCCATTTTGATAATGGGTTTTAGATAAAATAGTTGGTGCAAAATAAATTCCCTAATTTGAGGACTTGTAGTACAAATCCCATGTGAGGGGTTTTGAAAGCTTAATCCAAAGAAATGCTTTTTGGTGAAAATAATATTTGGTAATAATAGTTTCTGGTCCTAAACACATGGCATGATCATTAGGCAAGTGTTTTTGGGCTAAGGAGGTGAGTCTGGAGAGTAAAAGAAATTATTGAGAATCAAACACAAGCATACAAGCAAGCAAGCAAACAATAGTCACTTCAAGCATCACAAGCATTCACAAAAAATTTAATTGGTCTTAATTTTTTGAGAAAAGTCAAATCAGTTAGAAGAGTTAAAAACAGGGTGTTACAGACCTTACCCCCTTAAGAAAATCTTGTCCCCGAAATTTTTAGGCTAGGTGTTGGAGGGATACAAAATCTTGAGTCGGAGGTAGTCTTCATGTCCCCATGTTGCTTTTCTTGGTCTTGAGGTGCTTGATGACACAGCTTCAAATGCTCCGCATGTCCTTGCCTGACATGAGCGGATTCTAGTAATTAGTTAGGCTTGACCGAGGGTCGAGGGCTTTGTGAACAAGTCCGTGCAAGGTTCTGGCTTGCAAGTGCATTCCAAAGTCGGAATACGTGGCAAGATAATGTGTTTGGGTTCTGGTCCTAGGCTGCTCATGCCGGTTAGTGACATCTAGATGTCTCATGTTAGAACGTACGGTCAAGGTCCTCGCGTAGCTCTCTGCTGATGGGGAAGTCCTTGACTCCTTAAGGCAGGCAAGCTATGGTCATAGGTGGTCTTCATCCTCGAGGGTGTTGCAATGGGCCTTCGTAGGCTTCTCGCAAAAGGGTGTGGGTTGGGTATCGCCCATGAGTCTAAGCTCGGGGACTCAGAGCCCAGAATAGGTCCTAACATCTCGGAAGGTTCGCGAGGGGTTCTGGATGAGCTGGCTACCCAAGAGTATAGACCAGTCATCCACTCCCAAGGTCTGCGGCTCATCAAGTGGGTGAATCACCTTTAGCAGGTTTTCACCATGATCCAATCAGTACTCTAGTCCTTGATTTGAACCAAGAAGAGGCTCTCTGATTTCCCTTGCTGTCCAAAGGTTTCATCATCTTGAATCGTCGAGGCTTCTTGACATCGTTGATGTAGTCGGTGCATGATCGGTGGTTGACGTCTTCTGCTTCCTTGTCATTGTCGTGGTTTCCCAACCATAGCGGTTCTTCATCTTGTCTTGGGTAGGATAGACTTTCCCTGTCTTGAGGTTGCTTCAAGAAACCCATCCTCTTGAGATAACACCGTACCCACGAGAGGCATAGTGATCGACATTCTTGGGGCTTGCCCAAACAGGACTAAGGTGTTCTTCCTCTTATCGGGTGAATAAGGATGTCATCCGTGAGGATAACGACATATTTTCCGAAGCATCACATAAGCATAGTGCTTATGAGACAGGTGAGGAGAGCGGGGACTCACTATGGGTGGTCACTGGCCGAGGGGTTTGTGATCCAATATGACCTGGTACCTCATGCCCATGCTTGTCATAGGCACGATGGGTGGAGGTCGGGCGGAGTACGGGCCATATTCCAACGACTTAGGGTCGTTTTCTATGGTCGTAATCCGACCACCTTATGGATCGGTGAGGCTTTAGGGTCTCAAGTAACTTAGGATGTGAGTGAACAGTTATCATCTTATCTTAAGCACATTCCTTAGATGCCAGTAGTCTGACCTCTCACTCCGGACAAAATCACTCTATTTCATCAAAGATACCATCTCACATAAGTCAACTCCACACCGCTCATGCTAGTCAACTCTGGGGTTGAGGGGAGGACTAAACCCAAATACCACAAGTATGATATAGCATACGTTGCACATGCATTCGTATGCTAGAGCCTCAGGAAAGCATATAAGCTGCTAAGCTTGAACTGGGATGCTACGAATCCAAACGTCCAGCTAGATCATTCAATGGACAGGGTACTGCATTTCTATACTAAGGAAATACGTAGTACACCGATCCAATATCTTGTTTCCTTTCTACGAATCCGGTCAAATGGTCCATCAATCCGGTCGATCATCACTGGACCCATCACTCCTACAAATCCAGTATTGACGAAATTCTGCATAATCACTTAGAATCCTCATAATTCACATTTTACCGCAAGGATTACATCATAGTATATCCACCAACTTCCAATATCATGGACAACTAATCTCCAAGGCTATGCTTATACAAGTTCGTGAGTTATTCCTACAATTCCAATTACTACTACTTGTAACCCACCGAGAAACATGGCATCATGATCAATATCGTCGGACTAAATCCGATTTACTCCGAACCATGTGGTCTCTGCCAATATCGATACTCTATTGAGATTACCTATTTAAATCCAAAAATCAAGTCCAATAAGAACTCTTACTTGATACTCCAAGTCATTATGGTAAAAGCATCAAACCACGTCAACTACTTGTTAAAGTCAATTATACCACCAAGAATTATTTCTCACGACCATAATCATCCTACTGAATCCAACTTACTCCAGGAATATGTAGGTTATGCTACTATATCAATTTGTTCCACCAAATTCACCTACCTTCATAAGGGTCTTACGATCCACCAGGATAGTTTAGCTATATCCTCAAGATACACATCATCACCACAACAAACCATAGTCTAGTATTCTTAAACCCGAGAACGGTCCTATTTATGGCATCAGGGTTATGGTGCTATCTTAAGAATGAAGGATACTCGTTCACCATGATCACTCGTTCCTTGAAGAACCCGGTGCTAAGCGGGGGTTTATCGGGGCTCGACGGGTGTTCTCGCAAATCCGTGTATTGGACACGTGACCAGAAATTTGGGCCGGAAAGGCTTGTGGAGGTTAAGCTGGGCTAGGGAGGGTTTCCAATCTGGAGGAAATCATAACCTCTACGAGTTGCGTGTGGTTAAGCATGGTATAGCCAGTGTCTTCAGTGTTAGCTGTCTATCGAAGTGGATCCCTGGTGCATCCTGTCTTGCTGGTCTTCAGCTGTCGAGAGGGGTGAGAGAGAGTAGCAACACACAGGGGTGTGCCTAAGGGGTGCTATAGTGCAAGTGCAATCAAACAAGTGTTGGAAAGTCAACTCAAACATCAAGATGAGGCAGGTGATATAATCACGGGTTTCTTGCCTAGAGCAAAAGCGCGATTTATATCAAGCGCAAACAAACAAAAACAAGCAACACACAACATGGTCCCATCTGAACCATTTCACGGACTCAACTTCGCATAAGGGATTCACGACTCATCCTACCTTAGGGTTCTTGGAATCAACAGTCGTTCTTGCTCCGTGCTCTGGAGAGGAGTCCGCTAAGTCTTCTGGACCTTCTCATGGTGTTGCCACATCTCTTATTGTTGCTCGCCGAAGCGACTCGGGTTGAGTTGAAAGAATTCTTGATGACTTCTCGTGTGGTGAGTTGCAAATGAAGATGGTTCTTCATGGCTACTGTTGACAGGTCTTCTGTTGTCTTTATAACCTTGTCGTTGTGTTTTTGCCTTTCAAGACGTTGAGAGTTCCAAGTGGACAACTTTTATGCAATGACATCAATAAGGCATGATAGAGTTCCAACCCGTTAGTCATGTTGATCATAGTATCGACACCTAGAGCGGGGGATGAAGAGAACCGTTTTCCTGCTCACTAGGGTGAGGCGGACCAAATGGCGAGGTTCTCATCCACCGGTGGTGATCGACACAATCTTGTTATTGACAGGGTCGCTCTATTAGCGATGCAGATAATGGCCTTGCATATATTATGTCTTGTTCATCGTAGGTGTAGGTGGCATCACTCCGGAACAATACCGAGGATATCGCCATCTTCTGGGCCTCGATGTCCTTGTTCCTCATGGAGGTACTTTTGTTGGTGTCGTCTGTTCATAGCATTGTCATCCTTGTCCTTTAGTACATGGGTGCTTTCTTGGAAAGATCGCTTCCTTCCAAGTTGCCCAAGAGGATTTTAGTAATCCTGTGGTTAGGCATAAGGGTGCTAGCGGCCATGTGCAGGTTTTTAAGAAGTAGACGAGGGGTGTCAAGAAAATACGGTTGAAAGTGATAAGGAAATAACCTCGCTTCTTTTGAAAATTAAATTGAGACGATAAAGGTACATGTTTTGTAGGTACTTTGAAAGGTCTGGAAAACAGCTTTGTCCTAACTAACGTCCGTGCTAACTAAGGGCTTCCTATAGTGAGGATGGCTCTGATACTAGCTTTGTGGGGACCCCGACTTACGGGTCAAGATCGCCGAATGAACGTGCTCAGTGATCCCAGAGATCAATGCTCACCGAACACACAAAAACCGAATAACAAGAGTCTTACATCCATCCATACCGCTTGATACAATAAATGGCCTATGCGGCCAAGTCTTATATATATAGGGCCTTGAGGGCCAACACACCAAACTTGAGCAATAGCGGAAATATTGGTTGAAAGCGTGAACCCATGCCATCAACCTTAACCTACATGCATTCTGACTGGGAAGCGTCCTAGCTCGTAGGAACGTCACCAAGTTACTCTTCACCATATCCTGATCTCTCATACCTGGTGAATGAAATAAGCAGTGGCAAGCCAATGAGTACTTTGAATGTACTCGCAAACAACCCATGATATGGATAATGCAGTTGGTATGGTAACAAGTAATATCCATTATTGGTGGATAGCACCTTAACTGTAAATAAACATGATCATAGATGGATATGCATCATAAACTAGATGGTATTTTGAAGAACAGGTTACAGATGTCAACATATCTGTTGTGGGCTGAACACTTCGGGTCCACCCAATATGCCAAGTCACCAAACTTGGTCATATCGTCTCTTACTCAGATAACTTCTTGAACACACACACAGACACACACACACTTGGTATATGCGGAAACAACTGGACGTAGTTTAAGCAGGATTACCCAACTGTCCTTGACCGTGGACACGACTATTCGAATAGTTTGACACTCTGCAGAGGTTGTACGCTGTACCCACGAGATCCGGGAAACTTCCATGTCATCCACGACTCGCGGTATATAACATACCCGAGGTAAGTACCCGATAATTGCCTTTCCCCTGACGATACTAGACAAAGAGATCCACTCGATTGGTACCCAACCCACATGATGTACGGCTTACAAGCACCGACTGTGGACAGTATCATCCATGCGGGGACCAACGGTGTGCCCGGAAGACGTAAAAACGGCATAGTCGTCCTACCTAGCACGACCCCGTCACGAGAGTGACCACACATCACTCCCGCCACTAGTAATGTGGCTCTTTGCTAGCACTGACCAAAGTAATCAACAAAGCCACGTTCCATAAAGGGGTAACGTGGTCGCACATGTAAGGTTGGGACAGTTGACACATCATAAATCTAATCCCATTTTCGAAACCACTCACACCAAATATACCTGGTGCACCACTTCTTCACAAGTGGCCACCTTATCTAATCATCACCCTCGGGCATTAGTGGCACCCAACGGGGTTCTCATAAAACTTTGTTATTCACCATCATCATGCTCATGCTTCTACTATGCTTAGATCTACTTGTCAACATGATATTAGCATGACCCTCATAGGTGGTAGGATCATGCTCAAGATGCAAGTGCTCCGGAGGAGCCATCGGAAACATCATATCGTTGATTTACCGAATATTCATGATCATATGCAACGGGAATAATTTCTCTACTAGCATGCAATATAATATTTGCTCAAACATGGTCAAAGGGATGCTTTCCTTTGCTCACATAAGTCCCCGGGGTCTTCGAGGTCTTTCGGTCCAACTCCGGGTACTCCATCTACTCCCTCAACTATCGTCGGAAATAACCACGGTAAGCCAGACAACAAGCAGAACTAAAAGTGCTACATAAATAGGAGTTATATCTTTCTTGGACCTCTCTGGTCATAAAAAAAATACCCGAAGCTTGCTATAGGAGACTTGGTTCATCAGGGAATTTGAATGGATGAAAGGAAGAATAGGTGATCTTTAAAGAAGCTTACATAAAATATCATGATAAAAATGAGTGGAGGCACTCATTTAACAGAGTATAATTTTAGAAATATTTAGGAAGTTGTTTCACTGGATTTGGAATTGATATGAATATACTAGAGATTTTCTAATATTGGATAAATAGCAATAGGAAGCTATTTATTTAATGTAACAGAATAAAGCCTGATAAAAGTGTTGACCAAGGCTTCAAAAATAGTGCATGATATAAGAAGACTGTGGAATTTGGAATCACTCCAGTTGGAGTTGATTTGAATACTATAGGAATTTACAAAGTGGGGTTTAAAATATTCTAGGACGAGCAGGAGTTAAGCTTGGGGATGCTTGATACGTCTCCAACGTATCTATAATTTTTGATGGTTCCATGCTATTATCTTGTCAACTTTGGATGTGTTATATGCATGAATATGCTATTTTATATCTTTTTTGGGACTAACCTATTAACTCAGTGCCAAGTGCCAGTTTCTGTTTTTTTCCGTGTTTTTGACCCTTTTTCAGACGGAGTCCAAATGGAATAAAACTTCCGCGATGATTTTTTTTGGACCAAAAGAGACCCCCGAAGTTTGGAAGAAGGCCAGAAGAGCCACGAGGGAGTCACAAGCCCAGGAGGCGCCCCCACCCCCTAGGCTGCACCTACTAGGCTTGTGACCTGCTCGTGGGCCCAACCGACGTAATTCCACCGCCATAAATTCCTATAAATTCATAAACCCCCAAAAAGAAACCTAGATTGGGAGTTTCGCCGCCGCAAGCCTCTGTAGCCACCAAAAACCAATCGGGAGCCCGTTTCGGCACCCTGCCGGAGGGGGAATCCATCTCCGGTGGCCATCTTTATCATCCCGGCGATCTCCATGACAAGGAGGGAGTAGTTCTCCCTCAGGGCTGAGGGTATGTACCAGTAGCTATGTGTTTGATCTCTCTCTCTCGTGTTCTTGAGATGTCTTGATCTCGATGTACCGCGGGCTCTGCTACGATAGTTGGATCTTATGATGTTCTTCCCCCTCTCCCTTCTTGTAATGAATTGAGTTTTCCCTTTGGATTTATATTATTGGATTGAGTCTTTAAGAACACTTGATGTATGTCTTGCACGTGTCTATCTGTGGTGACAATGGGATATTCATGTGAGTACTTGATGTATGTTTTGGTGATCAACTTGCGGGTTTCGTGACATCGGGAACCTACGCATATGGGTTGGCACACGTTTTGACTCTCCGGTATAAACTTTGGGGCACTCTTTGAAGTTCTATGTGTTGGTTGAATAGATGATTCCGAGATTGTGTGATGCATATCGTATAATCATGCCCACGGATACTTGAGGTGACAATGGAGTATCTAGGTGACATTAGGGTGTTGGTTAATGTGTGTCTTATGGTGTTATTCCAGTATGAACTCTATGATGGATTGAACGGAAAGAATAGCTTCGTGTTATTTTACTACGGACTCTTGAATAGATCGATCAGAAAGAATAACTTTGTGGTGGTTTCGTACGCGATAATAATCTCTTCGTTTTTTCTCCGCTATTAGTTACTTTGGAGTGACTCTTTGTTGCATTTTGAGGGCTAGTTATATGATCCAATTATGTTATCATTGTTGAGAGAACATCACTAGTGAAAGTATGAACCTTAGGCCTTGTTTCCACGCATTGCAATACTGTTCGTGCTCACTTTTATTTTTAGTTACCTTGCTGTTTTTGTAATTTCAGATTACAAAAACCTATATCCACCATCCATATTGCACTTGTATCACCATCTCTTCGCCGAACTAGTGCACCTATACAACTTACCATTGTATTGGGTGTGTTGGGGACACAAGAGACTCTTTGTTATTTGGTTGCAGGGTTGCTTGAGAGAGACCATCTTCATCCTATGCCTCCCGCGGATTGATAAACCTTAGGTCACCAACTTGAGGGAAAATTGCTACTGTTCTACAAACCTCTGCACTTGGAGGCCCAACAATGTCTACAAGGAGAAGGTTTCATAGTAGACATCAGGGACCTCCAGAAGTTTGAATCATCAATTTTGGGGCTCAAATGATTTTGCTATTGATTTTTGAAGTTTCTGAAAAAGAAAAAGCAAAAGAAAGGGGCTACTAGGGAGCCTATAGATCACTCAGGGCGGCCGATAGACACGTGGGCCGGCCCAGCTGCTCAGCCACGCGGGCAGGCCAGCCACGTCGAAGGCGAATTCACAGGAATGCGCCTCCACGCGGGGGAGACTGTCTCTGGCCAGGGGCGCGGCACTTAACGCCTATGCTTGGCGTTGGCTCGCTGACAGGGGGCCCCGCACGCAGGAGTCTTCTTCCTCCTTCGCTCGGATAGAGAGGAAGCACAGGAGCGGGAGGCAGGCCATGCCGAAGCTCGCGAGGGTGGCTCCAGCGATGGTTGGCGATGTCGCAGGCACCGTCGAGCTCAGGGAGGAGCTCCGCACCTGCTTGGTGGCCCAGCCCCGTAGGAGAGGTTCTGGGGCGAGGGGGGCCCTGGCCATGGCGGAGGCCGCAGGGGTTGGACCTGGCTGGGGATGCTCCGACAACGGGAGGGAAAGGAGGGAGCACCGGGGGGGGGGTCAGCGGAGAGCTCTGGGGGAGCTAGAATGGAAGGAAAGTGGAAGCTGCTCCCGGAGGGAAAGCTCCGACCATTGGAGGGGTAGGAGGAGGTGGAGAGCTTGGGAGAGAAGGGGAGGTGGTCCACAAGGCTTCCAGGGAGAGGGGAAGAGATGCAGGGGCAGCAATGGCTCGGGGGAGGCCTGAAATGGAGGGGGCGGCCGAAGAGAAGCTTGGGAGCTCTCGGAGCTCTCTGGCATGGGGAAGACACACGACCCTGGGGCACTATTGAGGCTAGCATGCGTCGGGAAGGGCTTGGACCAGTCAAGGGAGATGCCCTGGTGCACTGGGACACGATGCAACGGCTAGATACGTCCTGGAGAAAGAAAACAAGGTGCATAGCACCCTTATTGCAGGTCAGGGTGGTGGTGATATGTCCCAAATGTATCTCTAATTTCTGCTTGTTCCATGATCTTTTGGGTGACATTGTTATATGTTTTGCTACACTTTTATATCTTTTTACACATATTTGGACTAACCTACTAACTGAGTGCACCCAGTGCCAGTTTCTGTATGCTGATGTCTTTTTTGGAGGGACTTTTACCCAAATTTCCAGAGTCCCAAAAATCCCTAGAAAATATATAAAAATCTGCGTGACGGAAGCTTCCGGAGCATCGAAGATGAGCCAGAGGGGAGCCAGGGGCTGCCCAGGTCGCCTCCCTGCGCGGCCTGGCCCTGGCAGCACCCACAGGTCGCCTGGGTGGGCCCCACCTCTTCTGACGCCCTCGTTTAGCCTATATTTACCCCTCTGATCGGAAACCCTTGAGGCATATCTAGAATCGTGAATTTCTTCATCGTTCCGCCGCCGCAGCGCTTCCGAGATCGGGAGCGCCACGAGACCTCTTCCCGGCACCCTGCCAGAGGGATGATTGACCTCCGGGAGCTTCTCCACCGCCATGGACGCTTCCTTGACGTGTCGTGAGTAGTCCTCCTTGGACCATGAGTCCATGACCAGTAGCTATGTGATGTCTTCTCCCCAATCTATTGCTTCAATGATTAGCCCTTGTGAGCTGCCCTACATGATCAAGGCATCTATGTAATTTTCCTGCTATTGCTATGCTCGGTTTGTTGGGATCCGGTGGATTATGAGATTACGTTCAGATTGTGATGAGTTATATATTTGATTATCCTTTCATATTATGTTCTTTAGTGATTCATGCATGTTGTCCGTTGCTTTTTATTGCTTTGGCCGAGTAGTAGATTATAACTCCAAGAGGGAGCGTTAAGCATGATTGTGGGTTCATGCCCCCTGATTTCTAGCTTGAGTGACAGAAACATGAGACTATGGGATGTGCTGTTGCCACCAGGGAGAAAACAACGGTGCTTGTGACCGCGGTTGCAAGTATTGTTTACCTTACGCAAAGTTCGTTAATGCAGTTGTCCGTTGCTTTGAGTTTACACTTTGGGTGGGGCTTGCAACTTAATACCAGCGAGTTGTTCTGGATAGATATCTCAAGGTGGATGATTAGTAAGTATATGTTGATGAATAAACGGTCTACTTGTCTTGGCGTACTGCCCTTTACTATTGAGCCTCTAACTTTCAAGTAGCATAATTAGCATTGCGGTGCGTTCATAATTCTGTCAATTGCCCAGCTGTAATTTGTTTACCCATGCATAGTTGTTTATCATCTTTTGGGAGAGAGACATCACTAGTGAACATCATGTGACTCCGGTCCATATTACCACCATTTCTTACACCTCCACCATTTACTGCTTTTATTTACTTTTCTGTTGCAATCACTATCACTATTCCCGCTTGTGTTTTGATCCTTTGCAAACTACAAGGCCGGAGAGATTGACAACCTGTGTGTACTCGTTGGGAGCAAAGTTATTTGTTGTGTGTGCAGGTCCACGTCTTATGCTAGCGCCACGGCAGCAGACACCTACTTGTTGATCCTCAGAGTCCTCCTAGTTCGATAAACCTTACAGTCCCCGTGTAAGGGAAATCTACTGCTGACTACATCTCCACCTTCCACTTGGGGTAACCAACGAGGGGCGAGAAGTATATCCATCAACTCATCATCAGGTGATCACCATGACCACCTGTGCCCAGGTCCATCTTATGGTCAAGCCTTGCTGACAAACATGCAAGGCATGCCCTCTGGAGATTGATGGAGGAATTTAATGCACTTGGGGCAGGGTAGATGGGGTTTTGACTGTGATTAAGTTTGCAACAGGAAACTAGGGGCTGGAAAAATTGGGTTTCACACAAAGGAAATTGAGGTGAAACCTTGTCTACCAGTCTTAAACATGGAAGGACTAAAACAATGCCAAGTTTGAGCGCAGGCAGAGGTGGGTAGCTAGTACTTGTTGTACAAAGCTACATTTCAGCCAGAAATCAACTTGTAGATGTGCTGCTCATTTTTCCTACATGAGCATGCCATCTCTTGGTTTCAAATGATGCATTAGCATGTTGGGGAATCTCTGGAAAAAGGTGGGTGCTTTGGATTAAGCAGAAGTGGGGCAAGAGGGGTAAAAATGGTGATCCAAGGGTAAAAATGAGAGGTAGCTACAAGGAGTCTCTCTCCAATATTTGACGAGTGGCCATTGCAAAGATACTGGAGTAAAAAGGTAACTAGGGGAGGCTGTGGTAGGAATTTGAGATCAAGGGTAAAAGTGGAAGGGGCCAAAGTAGCCACTTTAGTGAGTGCACACAAGGTGTTTGATGAGTGTCAGGGCAACCAGATGGACTTCAATTGACATGAAAATTAACAAGATCAAATAATAGATGAAAAAATCTTGGACACCAAATTTGGGATTTGGTGGAGAAGTTTTCCAATGTAGACTAGGAAAACCCATGAAATGGGCAGAAATGGCCTTCTGCTTACAAAGCTATTCAAATCAATTCCCACAAATCCAATATTTGGTGTGGAGGCATTATTTGAGCATTAAAGCATGCCCAAAAAGTTTTGGGTCCATTGGAGAAACTTTATAATGTAAAGTTTCCCAAAGTCAAAAATCAACAAAGAGGGTTTTGAGGGGCTTGGGACAAGTTCTTCTATTCTCCTTGATGCACCACTTGGTGTGGATGCATTATTAGAATATGAGAACATGTCCACCAATTTTTCCCTAAATTTTCCCTAAAATTTATATGTCCACCGAGTTTCCCTAAATTTTCTTAAATATTTTAAAAGCAATAAAAATAACTTTCCTTCATAAGAGACCATTTCTGGCCTCACAGGAAGGCATTTAAATAAAATAGTAAAATGACTTCTAAAATAATAATCTTGTGGTTTTGGGGAGTCATTTTGATAATGGGTTTTAGATAAAATAATTGGTGTGATTTTTCCCTAATTTGAGGAGTTGTAGTACAAATCCCATCTCACGGGTTTTGAAAGCTTAATTCAAAGAAATGCTTTTTGGTGAAAATAATATTTGGTAAAAATAGTTTCTGGTCCTAAACACATGGCATGATCATTAGGCAAGTGGTTTTGGGATAAGGAGGTGAGTCTGGAGAGTAACAAAAATTATTGAGAATCAAACACAAGCATACAAGCAAGCAAGCAAGCAAGCAAACAATAGTCACTTCAAGCATCACAAGCATTCACAAAAAGTTTAATTGGTCCTAATTTTTTGAGAAAAGACAAATCAGTCATAAGAGTTAAAAACAGGGTGTTATAGCCATTGACGATACAGAACTCCGAGTGCACCTTTTCACAGAGGGATCGACAAGCGCTTGTTCAAGTTTTGTGATGAAGCATGAATAGAACTTGAGATGAGATAACATATATAGCTAGAGAAGGGTCCTAGGCATTCTTGTCCATCCAATTGGCAAAAGATAAAATCAAAAGCCAAATAACAACAATTGGATGTCCTCGAATGATCAAACACATGCAGACCAACATGCTCACACAATAAGAATGATGAATAAAACATGGTGAACATGCACAAACATCCTAGCAGCTATCAAGCACTTGGGGCGATGACAAATCCATCTATATATGAGTATATTAACATAGGAGCCAACTAAGAATACTTGATCATAGGTCATACTCATCGTTAAGCACAAGTGGGGTTACCACTTTTACATAAGCATTAATGTGTTCATATCCTTAGGAGATGCTTATACTCAAGTCTTAGAGTAAAGCTCCCCCTTGATATGATATCCCCACTAAGATGGATCAACTAACCTTGGGTTTTGTCGTAGAAGACTTCAAGTAGGTGAAGTAGTGGTGGATGCTCAATGTTTGTGAACATCATCTTAAGTCGGGAGCAACGCTTGTTGTTTTCATACTCCTTTCACCTACACGGGTTAGTCCCAAAGCAAAAGGAACATATGGAAGAATAATTATGGACATGGAGTGAAGCACACATGGGATATTGTCCAAAGATGCATTAATTACCTTGTTCCTTGCTTACCTTTGAGGGAATGTGTGACACCTTGAACTAATGCATATGGTTGATGTTGATTGCATATAGTTCTTGCCAAAATGAATAATAGTGAATTTCATTAGCACAGTCACCCCTCAAGAACTTCTAGTTATTCCTCTTGGGAATCCACACCAAATTGATGGGAATCCTTGGAGTTGTGGTAGCACTTGTTGAGGTAGATCTAGTAGTATCCTTGGGAATCCACTTGACCTTGGCTTAGGGTTCTTCTTCAGATAGGTCAATGTCATCTTGAAGCTTTCCCTTGCCTTTGTGGTCTTGTGGTAGAAGGCCATCTTGTGAGCTTGTTCCTTCAAAAGGAGTGGAATCAGACTTCTCTTCTTGGGGAACAAACTTGGGAGTGGGATATGGACCTTCTTCCCAAACATCTCTGTTGACGTTGAAGTAGCCAACACCATGTTTCTTTCGATGTCCTCCTTGATTGCGCACATTTTCCTCAAATTGCTTAATTCACGCAAGACTCTTGAAGACTCCTCTCTCTATAATCCCTTTCAATAGATCATTTTCTTGCTCAAGTGTAACTTGGCTAAGAGAATCGTTAGTGGAATCAATAGAGTTACTAGCAACAACATTATTGGATTTAGCTTTAGCATTGTTGTTACTAGATGAAGAAACCTTCTTGACTTTGTTACTAGTGTTCCTACGTTTAACTTGTGGAACATAGTTAGACAAGAGTAATCATTTGGATAGGTAAGAAGAACTCTTCTTCCGAAGATCATCATCGATTGCTTTTAAGAACTCATGCTCTTGCTCCAAGTTGAGATTCTCGAAGCATAGCTTCTCATGGGTTGTTTCAAGCTCTCTATGATCTTCTAGAGTAGTTTCATGAGCTAACTTAAGAGTTTTTAATTATTGAGTTAGTCGTTCAGTTTCTTTCTTATCATCATCATTCAATTCCTCTTGACTAGCATGATAAATAGCAAGTTCATTTTCAATGCATTCACTAGTTTTATCTAGAAGCAAGTCATCTTCTCCTAACAAGTCATTCTCATCACTATTGAAATCAAGATACCCAGGATGTGATACCTTGGGGCCTTTATCCATGAAGTAGTTTCCGACTCCCTCATTTGGTGAATCAAATAAGTCCTAGGAGTTGGTGGAAACAAGCACAATCCCGGCAACACCTTCATATTGACTATAGTCAGAGTTGGAGTGATAGCTTCTCTCGGAGTGGTGATAAGACTCGGAGCTAGAGATCCATTCACCAACATGAGCTTCATGTCTTCTTCTTGAACCTCTCTTGGTGTATTTGTCCTTCTTCTCCGATTCCTTGCCTCTCCGTGAGTGTCTTCATTCATAGTGATCTTCTCTACTCCTTCTCTCTCTACGAGGTGACTCATCTCTTGAGATTCATCTTCGAGGTGACTCTACTCTTCTTTTGTAGGGAGACGAGCACTCATTTGAGTAATGTCTGGGTTTCCCACAATTGTAGCAGTTTCGTCACGACTGGACGAACGCTTCTCATCATGTCTTGATCTTGAGCTTCTATCTTTGCCTCTACTCTTGTAGAACTTGTTGAATTTTCTAACCATGAGGCTTATCTCTTCATCGGTGACAAGATTGTCTTTTGAAGTAGCGGGAGCATCACATGAAGCTTTATAAGCACCGCTTGACTTGTTGTGCAGCTGATCTTTGACCTCGAGTGACATCTCATGAGGAACAATCCTACCAATGACTTCAGTTTGCTTGAGATCTTTGTAATTTGGCATCATTTGGATCAATGTGCACACTTTGTCATACTTGCCCTCGAAGTAGGAGGCTCCCAAGCGACACCTAACCAATCTAGGAGGCACCACCATCCAAAGGGTAATAGATGGGGTAGATCAATGAACTCCTTGCTCTTGTGCTTCTAAAGATAGTCTCTTCAACACAAATCACTCTCTCACAGAATATGCATGGGTAGGAGAGGTTGATTTGGTGGAAAGCAGTTTGGGGAGGCTAGAGATCAAGTTTCAAATGACTGGATTGGAATATCTTTGTCTCAACACATGAGTAGGTGGTTCTCTCTCAGAAAATGGATCTAGAAATGAAGTGTGTGTTCTGAGTGCTTCTCCCACGAATGAGAGGTGGGTGAAGGGGTATATATAGGCAGCTACCAAAATCCAACCGTTACACACAAAGGAGCAAACTCGGTGACAGCGAAGTTGGAAACTCAGTGGTACTGACTAGCACTAAATGTGTGAACTTTAGAATCTCGGTGAGACCGATATATAAAACTCGGTGGCACCGAAAAGGTGACTAACGGTCAGATGGCCAAACTCGGTGGCACCGATACTCAAACTCGGAAATTCCAATTTTGTGGATCTTGGCAATAGAAGTTGGTCACCCAAACTCGGTAGCACCGATGCAGTTTCGGTTGCACCGATCTGGTGGTAAAGGCTAGGGTTCTGCCTGAGGTTCAAACTTGGTGGGTCCGATGTGGCAATGTTGGTGACACCGAATTTGTGAATGTGGAACTTGACAGAGTGGATATGTGGGAAAAATGTCTGAGTGTTTTGGTGGCTAACTTTGAGCATTTGAGCAATGAGTTCATTTTACTACCTCACCCCCTTTTAATAGTATTGGCTTTCCTATGGACTCAAAAAGTGATTTCTCACAAATATAAAGTGAAGAGTCTTCTAGCTTGAAGCTTGAGCCAATATTATTCCTTTCTTGCATCAAGGGGCATCTTTTGAACTTTTCTGAAATATATTTGGAAAACACATAGTCCAATGATGCATATGTTGTGATCAATTAACAAAACCACCCTAGGGAGAAATTGTGCTTTCACAAACCTATACCTTGCACATAGTCCACCTGAGCTAGATGATGACGATGTTGACTTCCTCAAGATGGACCACCTTTCTTGATTGCGTTAGCTCGATGAAGACTTGTAAACGGATCCCCCATACTCCAATGTGGGTGAGCCACTCTTGAGCACATCTTCACAAGTTCATTGCCTCCACAATGGACGACAAGCTTCAAGCATTATATCTTCATGATGCTCCACTTGAACTTGCACACCGCAATCTTGATGACGACCACCACTTGACATCATCCTCCATGGGTTGTATGAGATCTTCCTCTTGACGCAAACCCTTGGAAACACAACTAACCCCACATAGAACTCACACGAAGACATGGGTTAGTACACAAAAGCATAACGGACAATGCTTACCATACCATGGGATCACTTGATCCCTCTCGGTACATCTTGTACGCTTTGTGTGTTGATCAACTCGATTTACTCTTTGCCTTAGTCTTGAACAACCTTGTGTCTTTATGACCATTCTTTGTCTAATACCTTGAGTACCACCTTGGTCATCATAGAAACTCCTTGAAACCAATAGATGGACTTCAAGAAGTGCCTATGGACAAATCCTTCGAATATAGCTTAAGGCAACAATTAGTCCATAGGGATTGCCATTAGTTACCAAAACCACATACATAGGAATATGCTCTAACACTAGTCAAGCCGGAGATACTGAGGTAATTTCAATTTCCCCCAACTCATCAGAATTGTGTATTCTGAAGAGGATGATACGAGCCGTCAGAAAAGTTAAGTTTTCACACCCAGTTGCTTACTTAGGCCCAAACTTTCTTTTTGAAGAAAACTCAACACGCCACTCAATCAAAATGCAAGACCCGGAGCAGTTCTAGGGAACTTTCCCCTCGCTTTTCTCTTGAGGCGGCCACCCTCAATCAATGTGTTGAGGTGCCACATAGTCCAACCACTTCTCATCCTCAACCTGGTCTTTTTAAGTAACCTCTTAGTCCTTCTGATTCACTTTGTCAGGAATCTCCACCTTCTTCTGGCGACTCAACATCAACATAGCTTCCGTCCTTTACCATCAACCATTGGTAAGCTTCTATTCAAGCATGTTTCATTTATTTTGCTCTTACTTATCTTAATCCAATACTCTATTTTTATGACTGCACAGCCAAAGCTTTCACAAGGAAAAAGGCGGGCGAGTCATCTTCTACTGCCGTGGATCACAATATTCCAAATCCTCTACCAGAAGAGGTGGCGACTCATGTTGAGCCTTCTCGCCTAAATGACCCATGATTGGGTACTGAGCCGGCCCCTGACATGGAGATGGTACATGTTGAATATCGATCATTACAGAAATAGCAGGTGAAAATCAAGGCGTGTCAGATGACCCGACCTTTCAATCACCAAGTCATCCTCATCCTTCAAGCCCTATGCTTAATACGTATAGTGCCCCCCATCAGCTGCTATTGACAATACAGAAGTAGCTATTATAGGGGAAGCTTTCCATGCTCCTCGGACTTCAAATGTCTTACCTAAAGTTCTAGCCAAAATTGAGCTGGAGATGCTGGAGAAAGGGAAAAACAAACCGAAACTTCGAGAGGTCTCTAATCTTGACATTGTTGGCTTATATCAACAATATATAACCCGATTGTCTAAGAGCCAGGATACTGAGAAGAACTTGGTTAATGCTTTGAAGCAGAAATACGAGGTAAAACTTTTCCTTTGTCATCTATTATGCATACTCTTGTAGCCCCCAAGGGCTAGCTTAGTATGAGTAAGTAGTGAGCTGGGTCTTTGTTTATAGTCTTAAGAACCAATCGTAGCCCCCAAGGACCGGGTTATTATGGTAATAATGAGCCGGTACTTTCGGATTACCCGAAGATCAGAAATATCACCTGTAGCCCCCGAGGGCCGGCTTATATCTTTGAGATAGCCAGGTCTTCTTGTAAGGAGATACTTGTTATCTTTTAATTTAGAAAATGGAATCCGTAGCCCCCAAGGGTCGGCTTATCTATTTGCCATAGCTGGGTCTTTCTTTTGTTGAAATAAGTAACTTGCATTAGCCCCCAAGTGCCATGTGGATTGCTTGCAATTTGCATGGGATTTAAAAAATAAACCAATTTTTGAATGTTGTAGCCCCCAAGTGTCGGTTCGCTAGCCTGTGGTGGCTTAGGACTTTGTATACTTGCTCTTATGTGTTGTGTGTTTGCACACGAATCATTGACAGAGACCGAGTCTGTTGCAGCTGGCTTGCAAAGGCGTCCTAAAGGGGAGGAGAAACTCAAAACCGATGCAGAATAGCAGGCTGCTCATCTTCAAGAATTCATACGCCAAGCAAACGATCTTCTGGGTCAAGCCAAAGCTGAATTTGAGAAGGAAAAAAGCTGCCTTACTGTCGCGTGCACAGGAGGCTCAAAAGAGTCTTGGCTCAGCCATTAATGAACTGAAAACTCTAAAGAAGCAAATTACTGACATGACTGCCGCTATCTTTGGTGAGAATCTTGATATTTCTTTTGTATTATGTTGGGTCATCAAAATTGCCGGCTTATGTTCCTACATGTATTTTGTGCAGGGCGAAAAAAATCATAATCTTGTGCAGGAACCAATAGTAAAGTTGAAGGTGATCTTCACTTATGTGGAACAGATGTTCACTGGATGTGTCTTCGCCATAATGGCAGTAAAGAACTCGAGCAGTCTCAGAAGGGACTCCAAAACATGCTGAAACAACTGTCAACAGTGCCTCAATGGGTTGAAGAGTTCAGGAGGTCGGCAACTCATATTGGAGCTAATGTGGCCCTTGCTTGCGCAAAGGCATATTTACCTGAACTGGATCCAGTGGCACTGCAAGGTGGGTTTCCAGAATACAACATTGATGGCTCAGAGTTTCAGAAAAGGATTATGCCAATTGCATGAAGGATACCCGCCTGTTGGCAACTCTGCTTGCTGATGAGCTAGATCTCGTGAAGTATCAACCCGCCTATTCAATGGAGAACAGGCGCATAGACCCGCCAAAGGATAATCCCTTTGAGCTTGTGCCACCTCGCTCTAAGCAATCTTTCGCTCTTGATGTTGACTCATCTACTATTATGCGTGGAGACCCAACTTTCCAAGATCTGAACACAATTCAGTGGGTGCGAAAGGACCTCCAGATCCACGAAAATGAGCTAGCTTAGGTGGATCCAGAAGGTTCTAGTGAAGAAAACCGACATAAGGAGGCTGAGCCGGAGGATGCACAAGCCATCCAACAAGAGTAATCTTTTGAGGTCTTGTGAAGAAAAAACTTTAATATCTTTTTGTGGCTTCCACAATGAGCGTGTAATATGAATATCAAGCTCGATTCATCTGCCGTGCCATCGTGCACGTAATACTCATTGTTAATGAGCTGCCTTTGTGCTTGGTCAAAATTAGTTGGTTTTTGCCATGTGATTCTTGTTGCCCAATAAGCCGTGTTTCTGTTATGTATCGTGAGCCGCCAACTTGCAATGATGCAGGCCTATAACAAACGAGGCTTTGATAGGTTCACCCACAGAAATAACTTGATCATTATATGTCGCACCATCGTAACCCGGATGTCGAGAGTTGACCGGCAAAATAAGATAAAATTTGTACCTGTAATTTTAGGACATAGAGATAGGAATATATATATATATATATATGTGTGTGTGTGTGTGTGTGTGTGTGTGTGTAAAATGTTTGGGGCACCTAGCGTTTAATAGTTTGCATGTCAATCCATTGCCATTTATTGATTTGAACAGAATTAAAACACACATTAATTGAGAGTGAGAATCAAAAAATAAAAGGAAAGGGATATACATGTTTACATGCATTTTTTCAGATCAAGGTATACATGCATGTATGCAGAATGTGACTCGTAGGTCAATGAACCTTCTACGCATAGATGAATATATATGTATACACAAATATTGATTATTTCATTAGGGAAAAATATTTTTATTATCTAAACCCAACAAATTATGCATCTGACTCAAGATTGTAGAGATATACCCAGCTTTTTTGGTTGTACCTTGTAAAAGAATTATATACATATATGGATATATATGTATGCCTACTAACGTAATTATGTACATACCTAGATATGATATACCTACTAACAAAATAATGTACATACGTGGGTATATATGTATATACCTACTTATGAAATAATGTACATACATGGATATGTGTATACCTACAGATGAAATTATTTACATACGCTGTTATATATATACCTAATTATGTACGCACATGAAAATTTTGAATAATATACATACGTGAATATGCATATACCCAATTAAGTATTCTAGGAATCAATAAACGTTACATGAAGAAGTAATAAATGTTAATTAATCTCCTACCTTTCTATAATGTGTCATGCATGCATGCGATGATCAACAAATTAAAACCTACCAAATTAACTAGTAACTGGGACATTTATATTGGTTTCCAAATCACCTGTTACAGACGATCCAACGACATATAGGCAAGGTGTCGAGGCACCTAGGTGCCCCAAACGGTCGTCCTATATATATATATATATATATATATATATATATATATATATATATAGGGATATATTTGTGAGCCGACCTTTGTGGCTCAGCATTGAGCCGACTTTCAAGGCTCAAGTCTTGCTTCGATGAAGCTCGCATGATAGCCCACGGTTTATCCTTGCTTTGTGTAAGCCGACTCTCACGTGGATCAAGCCGGTGTTTTAACCTGGATAAGTTCAGGGTCCATGTGGATTGACTTAATGAGAGTACACGTGATCACTTTTTTGGAGTAGCATCTTGCAAACTGGCAGGTTTAACCAAGTTTATAATGGCATTTAGCAGAGTCAAGAGGGATATTAACAGCTAACTCGTTGAGTCGGGAGCCCCCAAGTGACTGATGTTCAAAGAATAAAGACTCATGCAATTTTTAGCTGAAACGACAAAGGCCTCGAGTTTTGGGGGTGCCGACTTTATTATATTGAACAAAAAGGTATATACATAGGTATATACATTGATGTGGAGCGAGTGGCTCTAACTGTAATAAGGCCGAAGATGAGCAATATTCTAGGGCCTGTTGGCCTCCTCTTCACAGGTGTGCAACTTCTTGTGTTCAGGTATGTTCACAGGCGAAAGCTTATGCATTCCTGTTTGGTCCTGAATCAAACGGAGCACTAAGTCGCCTTCTTGGAAAGTCCGGCTTCAAACTCTAGGGCTATAATAGCGTCATAGGTCTTGTTGGTAGATAGCTGATCATGAGGCTGCAATATCACATTCCTCTTCCAATGCATCCAAAGAGTTTGCCGATCTTATTCATTATCAGCCTCGACATAGGTGGCAACTCTGGCGGAATCGTGTTTGATATCACTAGGCAAAACAGCTTATGCTCCGTAAACCAGAAAAAACGGCGTGTAGCATGTGGATCTGTTTGGAGTAGTCAGGATGCTCCAAAGTACCATGGTAAGCTCTTCAACCCAGCAAAAAGGGGTTCACTCTAGGGGAAGCATAAGTCGGGGTTTGATGTCGCGCGGTATCTTTTGATTTGCTCTTTCAGCTTGTCCATTGGATTGGGGATGTGCCACTGAGGCTAAGTCAAGCCGGATATGCTCACGCTAGCAGAATTGTTCCATAGCTCCTTTTGATAGATTGGTACCATAATCTGTGATGATGCTATGTGGATACCCAAAATGAAAAATGAGCTTTTTTAAAAAAATTCACCGATGTCTCAGCATCGCAAGTGTTGACTGGCTCTGCTTCAATCCACTTGGTGAACTTGTCATCTGCCACCAAAAGGTGGGCCTTCTTATCTGAGGATGGTTTGAACGGGGCGACCATGTCAAGCCCCCAGACTGCAAAAGGTCAAGTGTTTGGAATCATCCATAACTCTTGAGCTGGCACAAGAGCTTGTCGTGAAAATTTCTGACAACCATCGCACTTTCGTACGATGTCTTCGGCTTCAGCATGGGCGATAAGACAATAAAAACCATGTCTGAAAGCCTTAGCCACCAACGATCTTGAGACGGCGTGATGACCACAGTCACCGGCGTGTATTTTTTTTAAGGATCTAACGAGCTTCTGTAGGGGAGATGCAGCATTGAAACACACGGGTAATACTCCACCGGTGCAACTCGCCATTGATAATAGTCATTGATTTGCAACACCTAATAATCTGTGGGGTGATGATTTCCCATCAAGGAGCTCTCCATGGGTTAAATAGGCCAAATAAGGGATAGTCCAGTCAAGGGTGGCAGGAAGAGCCCACACGAGTTGTGCCTCCGGGTTAGGAATAGCCAAATCTTCTTCCGAGGGAAATTTGGCTAAGGGTTGATGTAGTACATCAAGGAATATATTGGGGGGACCGGCTTATGTTGAGAACAGAGACGTGATAGATCATCAGCCGCCTCGTTAAGTCGGCGATCAATGCGATCAACCTGGTAACCTTGGAAGTGATCTGTGATGTTAGTGACTTCACACCTGTAAGCCGCCATGAGAGGGTCTTTCGAATCCCAAGTTCAAGAAACTTGCTGGCCACCAAATCTGAGTCACCTAAACATCTAACCTGACTTAAGTTCATTTCCTTAGCCATACAGAGCCCATGGAGGAGAGCCTCATATTCAGATGCATTGTTAGTACAAGGGAACATGAGCCGTAAGACATAACAATATTTATCACCTCGCGGGGAAGATAAAATAACTCTAGCCCCCGAGCCTTCCAACTATATGGAACCATCAAAATGTATTGTCCAGTACGTGTTATATGACCTCTACCTAGGGACCTGTAACTTTGTCCAATCATTAATGATGTCTACCAATGCCTGGGATTTGATGGCCGTTCGAGGGACGTACTTCACCTGGTGGGGTCCAAGCTCGATCGTCCATTTGGGAATCCGACCCGTAGCTTCCCTATTTTGTGTAATATCTCTGAGGGGAGCTGAACTGACCACGGTGATTGGATATTCATGGAAATAGCGCTATAGCTTGCGGCTGGCCATGAAGACGCTAAATGCTAACTTCTGACAATGTGGGTACCGCTGCTTTGATAAGGTCAAAACCTCGCTGACATAGTAAACATGCTGTTGTACTGGATACTCCTTCCCTGCCTCCTTGCGCTTCACAATGACTGCTACACTCACTGCTTGGTTATTTGCAGCGATCTATAGGAGCATTGGCTCTTTGTTGATTGGGGCGGCTCGAACAGGTGGCTCAACCAGCTACTTCTTGAGGGTTTCGGAAGCTTTGTTGGCAGCATGAGTCCACACGAAATTGCCAGTTTCTTCAACAACTGATAAAGTGGTATTGCCTTCTCGCCAAGGCGGCTTATAAACCGGCTTAAGGCCGCAATGCGACCCGCCATGTGCTGAACATCGTTGATGTTGGCTGGCTTAGCAAGTGAGGTTGCTGCTTTAATCTTCTCCGAGTTGGCCTCGATGCCACGCTCTAAAACCAAAAATCCTAGTAATTTGCTTACAAGAACACCAAAAACACTTTTAGTTGGGTTGAGTTTCATCCTGTACACCCGAAGGTTGTTGAACGTCTCCTTGAGGTCATACAATAGAGTTTCTTTCTTCTGGGATTTGACCACAGTATCGTCAACATAAGCATGAACATTACGCCCAATCTGTTGATGCAAGCAATTCTAAAAGCAGCGTTGATAAGTAGCCCGAGCGCTCTTGAGCCCAAAAGGCATAGAAACTTAACAGAAAGCTCCAAAGGGTGTGATGAAAGCTGTTTTCTCTTGATCCTCAAGAGGCATCTTGATATGATGGTAGCCGGAGTAAGCATCGAAGAAACACAAACGTTCACAACCAGCAGTAGAGTCAATAATCTTGTCAATACGAGGAAGGGCAAACTGGTCTTTGGGACAAGCCTTGTTGAGGTCTGTGTAATCAACACACATATGCCAAGTGCCATTCTTCTTCACAAAAAGCATGGGATTTGCTAGCCACTCTGGGTGGAAAACTTCGATGATGAACCCGAAAGCTAGGAGCCCGACCACTTCTTCACCAATAGCTTTTCATCTCTCCTCGTTAAAATGACGGAGGTATTGCCGGACGAGTTTCATTTTTGGGTCCACGTTGAGGTGGTGCTCAGCTAGTTCTCTCGGTACACCATGCATGTCAGAAGGCTTCCATGCAAAAATGTCCTGATTCTCATGGATGAACTCGATGAGCGAGCTTTCCTATTTGGGATCCAGGCCTGTCCCGATAGTGAACTGTTGGGACGAGTCGCCTGGGGTAAAGTCGACTTGCTTCGTATCTTCAGCTGGCTTAAATTTGAGCAAGGGGCCAGACTCTGTGGTAGACTTTTTGAGGGACATCATGTTTGTAGGGTCAACATTGGTCGTGTAGAATTTCAACTCTTCCATGGCACAAGCTGATTCGACATAAGATGCATCTCCTTCTTTGCATTATTGAGCTATTTTTCAACTCCCATCTACAGTGATGGTGCCATTTTTCCTTGGCGTCTTAAGTTTGAGATAGATATAACAAGATAGAGCCATAAATTAGGCATAAGTCGGACGTCCAAAGAGGGCATGGTAGGGGCTCTTGATTTTTACCAACTCAAACATCAGAGACTCATATCGGTTGTACTCTAAGACGAAGGCAACATCGAGTTTGATCCGCCCAATTGGATATGCTGACTTCCCAGGGACAATTCCATGGAAAACTGCGGTGAAGGGTTGTAACTTATCCCTAGAGAGGTTCATACGTCGGGAAGTGTCATAATATAAGATGTTGATGCTGCTTGCTCTGTCCATAAGAACCATGTTGAGAGTACAACCACCAACTTGAGGTGCCAGTACTAGAGCAAGACCACCCAGATTGTCAACCCAGGGAGGATGATCCTCTCTGCTCCAAGTGATCGGGTACTTGATGACCCACAAGTATAGGGGATCAATCGTAGTCCTTTTGATAAGTAAGAGTGTCGAACCCAACGAGGAGTAGAAGGAAATGATAAGCAGTTTTTAGGAAAGTATTTTCTGCAAGTGCTGTGAGTAAGAGTAGTAGATAGTTTTGTAGCAAGATAATTCGTATCAAGCAACATGTAACAATAGTAACAAGTGTGCAAGAAGGTTGCCCAATCCTTTTATATCAAAGGACATGCCTAAAAGTACTCTTATAATAAGCAAGTGCTCGTGAGGACGCATGTGAATTTCTGTCTAGTCATATTCATCATGTTGAGTTGATTCGCGTTCGCTACTTTGATATTTTGATATGTGGGTGCACCACTGCTAAGGTGTTGTTCTTACTTGAACTAGCAATCTACTTATGATTAACCCCTCTCGCAAGCATCCGCAACTATGAAAGAAGAAATAAGATAAATCCAACCATAGCATGAAACATGTGGATCCAAATCAACCCTTTATGAAGCAACACATAAACAGGGGTTTAAGCTTCTGTCACTCTCGCAACCCATCATCTACTTGTTACTCTAGAATGACTTACCTTAGGCCCACAACATGGTGAAGTGTCATGTAGTCGACGTTCACATGACACCACTAAGAGAAGTAACAACATACATATCATCAAAACAACGAACGAATACCAACTTCACAAGATTACTTATAACAAGACTTCTCCCATGTCCTCAGGAACAATAGTTACTAAACAGATCATCAACATGTTCATGATCAGAGGTATAATAAAGAGGTTTAAGGATCTGAACATAATCTCTTCCATCAAATCATCCAACAAGCATCAACTACAAGATGTAATCAACACAACTAGTAACCCGTAGGTACCAATCTGATGGTTTGAGACAAAGATTGAATACAAGAGATGAACTAGGGTTGGAGATGAGATGGTGCTAGTGAATATGATTATGAAGATTGGTCCTCCCATGAAGGAGGAAGCATTGGTGATGACGATGGCTTCGATCTCCCCTCTCGGAGAGGAATTTTCCCGACAGAATCTCACTGTCGGAGTGCAAAAGGGCCTCTACCCAGGTTTCCACCTCGATACGTCGGCGTCTTGTCCCGAAAGGCTGCTTATGATTTTTTCTAGGGTAAAACACACCATATAGGAGAAGAGAGGCGTCGGACCACCAACAGGGGGCTCACAAGCCATCAGGGCGCGCCCCTAGGGGGATGTCGTGTTGGCTTGTGCCCTGGTGGCAGCCCCCCTGGTAATTATTTGTTCCAGAAATTCTTAACTATGCCAAAAATATTCTCCGTGAAGTTTCATGTCATTTGGAGTCTGCTAATTTTCGTGCCTTTTTCTCAGTTTTCCGATTCAGAATTCCAGTTTCCACATATTTCCCTCCTTGTGGCGTACCTTGCATATTCAGAAAGAAAAGGCATAAGAATTGATAATAATGTGGAATAATGGACAAGAGTTGAGTAAATAGTAATAAGAATTCATGATGCAAAATGGATGTATGAGTACTCGGACCAATTCAAATACTTGGGGGTCACCGATTCGGCCATATTGATGGCCCTATGTTTGACCTTGCATTCACACGTGCAAGTGCTAGTGGTAACACATGATACTGCCCACTGTTTAACTGCTTGGGATTGACAAAAGATGACATGCAACTATTACGGAAGCACGTATGACTATATACGAGATACATGCCTACGTGTGATTGATAAATTGGAGCAACTGTATATCGGTTTAGGTTGTGACAGTTACATGTTGAATTTCATACGATTACCATCGGTACTACATGCCTACGCTTTATTGTTATTGTCTTTTCTAGAGTTACTACTGCTACTATTCTACAAACTGCTACTATTGTTGCTATTGCTACTACTACTTTATTGTTACTGCTCTTATTACTATCATATTACCGTGGTACTAATAATTTTTTGCTAGAAAAGTTATCTCGGGTGAATTGACAACTCAACTGTTAAGGGTCATAAATATTGTTTGGCTCCCCATGCATCGAATCAATAAATTTGAGCGAAATACTACCCTCAAAGACTTTTGTGATCCCCTATAATTATGGGTCATCATAGATGCACTCATGTGAGTTGAACCATACATCCAATGAAAATACCAAACATCAACACTCTCAAAGTACATTCTGGCAGCTAGGGAACGAGGTCGTCACCAAAATCCTTACTGAGCTGAGGTAAAGGAATCAAACCCATCTTGGTGAGTACCAGGTGCACATCTGAATATAGATGAGTGTGGTACACACATAATCAAAATCTGAACTTTTACGAGTGTTAGGGCATATTTATGCCTAAGTAATTTTGGTGATTGATGGCAGAACCTTAATAGACTAATCGTGTGCATTGAGCTTTCAGATAATACACGACAAAGGCACAAGACGATTCGGCACCCTCCGTGGAATAGAAGCACGGTGTCCTCTACGATTCTCTTTGGTGGTTTTTGAGTCGTAGGAACGTCGTACTATTAAGAGGGGATCCGTATTGGAAAGGTTTGGGTGGAATCAATCTTGCACGCACACACTTTATCTCCATCCCCTTTCCCCTCCAACTTTGGAGCTTTTCCCATCTCTGTTTTTTCTCCTCTTGCAAAAAGGTCAGCGGTAGTACCGCTGGCCCTAGCGATAGTACCGCTAGAGCTGGCAGTAGTACCGCTGGCCCAACGGTAGTACCGCCCCTAGTCAGCGGTAGTACCGCTCTAGGACTTTAGTACCGTCATCCTTGCGGTTGTACTTCGTCGGACTTTTTGCGAAGACTTTCTTGGAGGTGGTTGGCCCGGTAGTATCTTTGCGCTACCATGGGCTCAGCGGTAGTACCGCTGGGCTCGTGGTGTGAGTGGGAAAACGGTTGGATCCCCCCCCGCTATATAAAGGGTTCTTCTTGCTCAAGAACCCTACCTTTGACCCTCCCAAGCTACCTTGTTGCCCCCTAAGCTCAAAAGTGCCCGATCTCTCTCCCTAGCCAATCAAACTTGTTGATTTCCTAGGGATTGGTTGAGAAGGCCTAGATCTACACTTCCACCAAGAGAAAATTGATTCCCCCCACTAATCTCTTGCGGATCTTGTTACTCTTGGGTGTTTGAGCACCCTAGACGGTTGAGGTCACCTCGAAGCCACATTCCATTGTGGTGAAGCTTCGTGGTCTTGTTGGGAGCCTCCAAGCTTTGTGTGGAGTTTGCCCCAACCTTGTTTGTAAAGGTTCGGTCGCCGCCTTCAAGAGCACCTATAGTGGAATACGGGCACCGTGCATTGTGTGAGGGCGTGAGGAGAATACGGTGGCCCTAGTGGCTTATTTGGGAGCATTGTGCCTCCAGACCGCTCCAACGGAGACGTACTTCCTGTCAAAGTGAAGGAACTTCGTGTTGGAAATATGCCCTAGAGGCAATAATAAATTAGTTATTATTATATTTCTTTGTTCATGATAATCGTTTATTATCCATGCTATAATTGTATTGATTGGAAACACAGTGCATGTGTGGATACATAGACAAAACACTGTCCCTAGTAGGCCTCTAGTTGACTAGCTCGTTGATCAAAGATGGTCAAGGTTTCCTGACCATAGGCAAGTGTTGTCACTTGATAACGGGATCACATCATTAGGAGAATCATGTGATGGACTAGACCCAAACTAATAGACGTAGCATGTTGATCGTGTCATTTTGTTGCTACTGTTTTCTGCATGTCAAGTATTTGTTCCTATGACCATGAGATCATATAACTCACTGACACCGGAGGAATGCTTTGTGTGTATCAAACGTCGCAACGTAACTGGGTGACTATAAAGATGCTCTACAGGTATATCCGAAGGTGTTCGTTGAGTTGTATGGATCGAGACTGGGATTTGTCACTCCGTGTGACGGAGAGGTATCTCGGGGCCCACTCGGTAATACAACATCACACACAAGCCTTGCAAGCAATGTGACTTAGTGTAAGTCACGGGATCTTGTATTACGGAACGAGTAAAGAGACTTGCCGGTAAACGAGATTGAAATAGGTATGCGGATACTGACGATCGAATCTCGGGCAAGTAACATACCGAAGGACAAAGGGAATGACATACGGGATTATATGAATCCTTGACACTGAGGTTCAACCGATAAGATCTTCGGAGAATATGTAAGATCCAATATGGGCATCCAGGTCCCGCTATTGGATATTGACCGAGGAGTCACTCGGGTCATGTCTACATAGTTCTCGAACCCGCAGGGTCTGCACACTTAAGGTTCGACGTTGTTTTATGCGTATTTGAGTTATATGGTTGGTTACCGAATGTTGTTCGGAGTCCCGGATGAGATCACGGACATCACGAGGGTTTCCGGAATGGTCCGGAAACGAAGATTGATATATAGGATGACCTCATTTGGTTATCGGAAAAGTTTCGGTCTCATCGGTAGTGTACTGGGAGTGCCGGGAGGGGTGCCGGGGACCATCAGGAGGGGTGTCACGCCCCAAGGGGTCTCATGGGCTATGGGAAGAGATAAACCAGCCCCTAGTGGGCTGGAATAAGTTCCCACTAAGGCCCATAAGGTTTGAGAAGGAAAAAAACACAAGGTGGAAAGAGTTTCCAAGTGGGAAGGTGGAATCCTACTCCAAGTAGGATTGGAGTAGGACTCCTCCACCTCCAATTTCGGCCAAACCTTTAGGTTTTGAGGCTGTCTCCTCCCCTCCCTCCCTCCTATATATAGTGGGGTTTTAGGGCTGATTTGAGACAACTTTTGCCACGGCAGCCCGACCACATACCTCCACGGTTTTACCTCTAGATCGCGTTTCTGCGGAGCTCGGGCGGAGCCCTGCTGAGATTAGATCACCACCAACCTCTGGAGCGCCGTCACGCTGCCGGAGAACTCATCTACGTCTCTGTCTCTCTTGCTGGATCAAGAAGGCCGAGATCATCGTCGAGCTGTACGTGTGCTGAACGCGGAGGTGCCGTCCGTTCGGCACTAGATCGGAGCGGATCGTGGGACGGATCGCGGGACGGTTCGTGGGACGGTTCGCGGGGAGGATCGAGGGACGTGAGGACGTTCCACTACATCAACCTCGTTTCTTAACGCTTCTGCTGTGCGATCTACAAGGGTACGTAGATCGGAAATCCCCTCTCGTACATGGACATCACCATGATAGGTCTTCGTGCGCGTAGGAAATTTTTTGTTTCCCATGCGACGTTCCCCAATAGTGGCATCATGAGCTAGGTTCATGCGTAGATGTCTTATCGAGTAGAAGAAAAAAGTTTTTGTGGGCGGTGATGTGCGTTTTGCTGCCCTCCTTAGTTTTTCCTTGATTCCGCGGTATTGTTGGATCGAAGCGGCTCGGACTGACATTACTCGTACGCTTACGAGAGACTGGTTTCATCGCTACGAGTAACTCCGTTGCTCAAAGTTGACCGGCGAGTGTCGGTTTCTCCAACTTTAGTTGAATCGGATTTGACCAAGGAGGTCCTTGGATGAGGTTAAATAGCACTTCATATATCTCCGTTGTGGTGTTTGCGTAAGTACGATGCGATCCTACTAAGATACCCATGGTCACCACGTAAAACATGCAACAACAATTAGAGGACGTCTAACTTGTTTTTGCAGGGTATGCTTGTGATGTGATATGGCCAACGATGTGATGTGATATATTGGATGTATGAGATGATCATGTTGTAATAGTTAATATCGACTTGCACGTCGATGGTACGGCAACCGGCAGGAGCCATATGGTTGTCTTTAAACTAACGTTTTTGCTTGCAGATGCGTTTACTATATTGCTAGGATGTAGCTTTAGTAATAATAGCATGAGTAGCACGACAACCCCAATGGCGACACGTTGATGGAGATCATGGTGTGACGCCGGTGACAAGAAGATCGTGCCGGTGCTTTGGTGATGGAGATCAAGAAGCACATGATGATGGCCATATGATGTCACTTATGAATTGCATGTGATGTTAATCCTTTATGCACCTTATCTTGCTTAGAACGACGGTAGCATTATGAGGTGATCTCTCACTAAAATTTCAAGACGAAATTGTGTTCTCCCCGACTGTGCACCGTTGCGACAGTTCTTCGTTTTGAGACACCACGTGATGATCGAGTGTGATAGACTCAACGTTCACATACAACGGGTGCAAAACAGTTGCACACGCGGAACACTCGGGTTAAGCTTGACGAGCCTAGCATGTGCAGACATGGCCTCGGAACACATGAGACCGAAAGGTCGAGCATGAATCGTATAGTTGATATGATTAGCATAGAGATGCTTACCACTAAAACTATTCTCGACTCACATGATGATCGGACTTGAGATAGTGGATTTGGATCATGTACCACTCAAATGACTAGAGAGATGTACTTTTTGAGTGGGAGTTCCTAAGTAATATGATTAATTGAACTAATTGTCATGAACATAGTCTAGTGGTCTTTGCGAGTTACGATGTAGCTTGCGCTATAGCTCTACTGTTTTTATATGTTCCTAGAGAAAATTTAGTTGAAAGTTGATAGTAACAAACTTTGCAGACTGAGTCTGTAAAACCGAGGATTGTCCTCGTTGCTGCGCAGAAGGCTTATGTGCTTAATGCACCACTCGGTGTGTTGTACCTCGAACGTCGTCTGTAGATGTTGTGAACATCCGACATACACGTTTCTGATGACTACACGATAGTTCAGTACAAAATACTTAATGGCTTAGAAGCAAGGCGCCGAAGACGTTTTGGTACGTCACGAAACATAAGAGATGTTCTAAAGAGATGAAATTGTGATTTCATGCTTGTGCCCTTGTTAAGAGGTATGAGACCTCCAACAAGATTCTTTGTCCACGAAGTAGAGGAGAAAAGCTCAATCATTGAGCGTGTGCTCAGATTATCTGAGTACGACAATCGCTTGAATCAAGTGGGAGTTGATCTTCCAGATAAGATAGTGATGGTTCTCCAAAGTCACTGCCACCAAGCTGTGAGAGCTTCGTGATGAACTATAACATATCAAGGATAGATACAATGATCCTTGAGCAATTCGCGATGTTTGACACTGCGAAAGTAGAAATCAAGAAGGAGCATCAATAGTTGATGGTTAGTAAAACCACTAAGTTTCGAGAAAGGCAAGGGCTAGAAGGGATACTTCGTGAAACGGCAAAGCAGTTGGTGCACTAATGAAGAGACCCCAGATTAAACCCAAGCCCGGGACTAAGTGCTTCTGTTATGAGGGGAACGGTCACTGAGGCGGAGCAACTCTAGATTCTTGGTAGATAAGAAGGCTGGCAAAAGACGAAAGAAGTATATTTGATATACATGATGTTGATGTGTACTTTACTAGTACTCCTAGTAGCACGAGGGTATTGGATACCGGTTCGGTTGCTAAGTGATTAGTAACACGAAATGAAAGCTACGGCATAAACGGAGACTAGCTAAAGGCGAGGTGACGATACGTGTTGGAAGTGTTTCCAAGGTTGATATGATCAAACGTCGCACGCTCCCTCTACCATCGGGATTGGTGTTAAATCTAAGTAATTGTTATTTGGTGCTTGCGTTAAGCATGAACATGATTGGATTGTGTTTATTGCAATATGATTATTCATTTAAAGAGAATAATGGTTACTCTATTTGCTTGAATAATCACCTTCAATGGTTTATTGAATCTCGATCGTAGTGTTACACATGTTCATGATATTGGTGCCAAAAGATACGAGGTAATGATGATAGTACCACTTACTTGTGGCACTGCCGCTTGAGTCATGTTGGTATAAATTGCGTGAAGAGGCTCCATGCTCATGGATCTTTATACTCACTTGATTTTGAATCACCAGTGACATGCAAATCATACCACCTGAGCAAGGCCTTGTTTTCATTGAGATGAAACAAGATAGTAACTTGTTGGAAGTGATACATTTTGATGTATGCAGTCCAATGGGTGCTGAGGCACGCAGTGGATATCATTATGTTCTTACTTCAATGACGATTTGAGTAGATACAAGAGTATTTACTTAATGAATCACAAAAGTCTGAAATATTGAAAAGTTTAATTCTGTTTCAGAAGTGAAGTTCGTCGTAACAAGAGGATAAACTATCTACGATATGATCATAGAAATGAATATCTGAGTTACAAGTTTTGGTACGTAGTTAAGACAATGTGGAAATTGTTTCGCAGTTCATGCCACCTGGAACATCATAGTGTGATGATGTGTCTGAACGTCATAGCCACGCACTATTTGGTATGGTGCATGCTGTGATGTCTCTTATCGAATTACCACTATCGTTTATGGGTTATGCGTTAGAGACAACCGCATTCACTTTAAATAGGGCACCGCGTATTTCCATTGAGATGACACAGTATAGACTGAGGTTTAGAGAAATCTAAACTATCGTTTCTTGAAAGTTTGGGGCTTCGACACTTATGTGAAAAAGTTTCAGTCTGATAAGCTCGAACCCAAAGCAGATAAATGCATCTTCATAGGATATCCAAAACAGTTGGGTACATCTCCTATCTCAGATCCGAAAGCAAAGTGTTTGTTTCTAGGAACGGATCCTTTCTCGAGGAAAGGTTTCTCTCGAAAGAATTGAGTGGGAGGGTGGTAGAACTTGATGAGGTTATTGAACCATCACTTCAACCAGTGTGTAGCAGGGCGCGGGAAGTTGTTCCTGTGACGCCTACACCAATTGAAGTGAAAGCTGATGATGGTGATCATCGAGCATCGGATCAAGTTACTACAAGCCTCGTAGGTTGACAAGATCGCGTACTACTGCAGAGTGGTACGGTAACCCTGTCTTGGAGGTCATGTTATTGAGCAATAGTGAACCTACGAGTTATGGAGAAAGCAATGGTGGGCCTGGATTCCGACAAATAGCTGGAAGCCATGAAATCCGAGAGAGGATCCATGTATGAAAACAAAGTGTAGACTTTGGAAGAACTACTTGATGGTCATAGGACTATTGAGTAAAAATGGATCTTTAAAAGGAAGACAGACGATGATGGTGATAAGTCACTATTAAGAAAAGCTCGACTTGTCGCAAAGATGTTTCCGACAAGATCAAACAGTTGACTATGATGAGACTTTCTCACTCGTAGCGATGCTAAAAGTCTGTTAGAATTATGTTAGTAGTTGCTGCATTATTTATGAAATATTGCACATAGGATGTCAAAACATTGTTTCCTCGACGGTTTCCTTGAGCAAACATTGTATGTGATACAACCAGGAGGTTTTGTCGATCCTAAAGATACTAGCAAGTATGCAAGCTCCAGCGATCCTTCAATGGACTGGTGCAAGCATCTCGGAGTTGGAATATACACTTTGATGAGATGATCAAAGATTTTGGGTTTGTACAAGGTTTATGAGAAACTTGTATTTCCAAAGAAGTGAGTGGGAGCACTATAGAATTTCTGATAAGTATATGTGGTTGACATATTGTGGATTAGAAGTAATGTAGAATTTCTGTAAAGCATACAAGGTTGTTTGAAAGGAGTTTTCAAAGGAATACCTGGATTGCGCTACTTGAACGTTGAGCATCAAAGATCCATGGAGATAGATCGAAAGCGCTTAATAGAAGTTTCAACAAGATGCATGCCTTGACAAGTTTTTGAAGGAGTTCAAAATAGATCAGCAAAGAAGGAGTTCTTGGTTGCGTTGTAAGGTGTGAATTTGAGTAAGACTCAAAACCCGACCCCGACAGAATAAAGAGAATAGACGAAGGTCGTCTTCTATGCCTTGGTCGTAGAATCTGAAGTATGCCATGCTGGGTACCGCACCTGATGTGTGCCTTGACTCAAAGTCTATTGAGAGGTACAGAGAGTCATCCATGATTGAATCACTAGCAGCGGTCAAAATTTATCCTTAGTAACTGATGGACTAAGGAATTTTTCTCGATTATGGAGGTGGTTAAAAAGTTCGTCGTAAAGGGTTACGTCGATGTAAGCTTTGACACTAATCCGAATAACTATGAGTAGTGAAACGGATTCGTATAGTGGAGTAGATATTTGGAGTATTTCCGAATAGCACATAGTAGCAGCATCTATAAGATGACATAAAGATTTGTAAAGAACACACGGATCCGAAAGTTTCAGAACCGTTGACTAAAACCTCTCTCACGAGCAAGACGTGATCAGACCCCATAACTATATGGGTGTTGGATTCGTTGGAATCACATGGTGATGTGAACTAGATTATTGACTCTAGTGCAAGTGGGAGACTGTTGGAAATATGCCCTAGAGGCAATAATAAATTAGTTATTATTATATTTCTTTGTTCATGATAATCGTTTATTATCCATGCTATAATTGTATTGATTGGAAACACAGTGCATGTGTGGATACATAGACAAAACACTGTCCCTAGTAGGCCTCTAGTTGACTAGCTCGTTGATCAAAGATGGTCAAGGTTTCCTGACCATAGGCAAGTGTTGTCACTTGATAACGGGATCACATCATTAGGTGAATCATGTGATGGACTAGACCCAAACTAATAGACGTAGCATGTTGATCGTGTCATTTTGTTGCTACTGTTTTCTGCGTGTCAAGTATTTGTTCCTATGACCATGAGATCATATAACTCACTGACACCGGAGGAATGCTTTGTGTGTATCAAACGTCGCAACGTAACTGGGTGACTATAAAGATGCTCTACAGGTATATCCGAAGGTGTTCGTTGAGTTAGTATGGATCGAGACTGGGATTTGTCACTCCGTGTGACGGAGAGGTATCTCGGGGCCCACTCGGTAATACAACATCACACACAAGCCTTGCAAGCAATGTGACTTAGTGTAAGTCACGGGATCTTGTATTACGGAACGAGTAAAGAGACTTGCCGGTAAACGAGATTGAAATAGGTATGCGGATACTGACGATCGAATCTCGGGCAAGTAACATACCGAAGGACAAAGGGAATGACATACGGGATTATATGAATCCTTGACACTAAGGTTCAACCGATAAGATCTTCGAAGAATATGTAGGATCCAATATGGGCATCCAGGTCCCGCTATTGGATATTGACCGAGGAGTCACTCGGGTCATGTCTACATAGTTCTCGAACCCGCAGGGTCTGCACACTTAAGGTTCGACGTTGTTTTATGCGTATTTGAGTTATATGGTTGGTTACCGAATGTTGTTCGGAGTCCCGGATGAGATCACGGACGTCACGAGGGTTTCCGGAATGGTCTGGAAACGAAGATTGATATATAGGATGACCTCATTTGGTTACCGGAAAAGTTTCGGTCTCATCGGTAGTGTACTGGGAGTGCCGGGAGGGGTGCCGGGGACCATCAGGAGGGGTGTCACGCCCCAAGGGGTCTCATGGGCTATGGGAAGAGATAAACCAGCCCCTAGTGGGCTGTAATAAGTTCCCACTAAGGCCCATAAGGTTTGAGAAGGAAAAAAACACAAGGTGGAAAGAGTTTCCAAGTGGGAAGGTGGAATCCTACTCCAAGTAGGATTGGAGTAGGACTCCTCCACCTCCAATTTCGGCCAAACCTTTAGGTTTTGAGGCTGTCTGATCCCCTCCCTCCCTGCTATATATAGTGGCGTTTTAGGGCTGATTTGAGACAACTTTTGCCACGGCAGCCCGACCACATACCTCCACGGTTTTACCTCTAGATCGCGTTTCTGCGGAGCTCGTGCGGAGCCCTGCTGAGATTAGATCACCACCAACCTCTGGAGCGCTGTCACGCTGCCGGAGAACTCATCTACCTCTCCGTCTCTCTTGCTGGATCAAGAAGGCCGAGATCATCGTCGAGCTGTACGTGTGCTGAACGCGGAGGTGCCGTCCGTTCGGCACTAGATCGGAGCGGATCGTGGGACGGATCGCGGGACGGTTCGTGGGACGGTTCGCGGGGCGGATCGAGGGACGTGAGGACGTTCCACTACATCAACCGCGTTTCTTAACGCTTCTGCTGTGCGATCTACAAGGATACGTAGATCGGAAATCCCCTCTCGTAGATGGACATCACCATGATAGGTCTTCGTGCGCGTAGGAAATTTTTTGTTTCCCATGCGACGTTCCCCAACACTTCGGTAACACATCCTCGTCTTCATTGGTTCCACTTGTGGTTATCTCTAATCTTTACATTGTGCATGTTTTTGTTGTAGACTATCTCTTACTTGCCTTAGTGATTTTAGTTGGTAGCATCATATAGGTTCATCACCGAGTTGTCATTTTAGAGAACCTTTATGTTGCTAACCCTAACTTGCTAAGAATTAATTAAAAGTGGTCGTTGCCTATTCACCCCCCTCTAGTCAACCATATCGATCCTTTCAATTGGTATCCGAGCCACGTCTCTTTATTAAGGGTTTCACCACCCAAAGATTATGGAGGATGATGAGGGAGGACCCCATGGGCAACCCGAGGCCTTGGGCTTGACTTCGGTCACAAGGGACGACTTAAATGAGGCTATGGCCCACCTCAAGACGTCCTTGACGAACGAAGTCAAGACCATGTTTAAAGAGTTAATTAAGGGAATTAAAAGTTCTCCCGAACCGGCGTTGGTGGTTAAACCCACCAACACTGATTCGGAGGCCAATTCCTCTGGGGAAGCGGCTAAAGTTATGCGACCTTCTTCGCCTCTCGAAAATAATGGGACTGGAACCTATGTCTCGGTTCCACCTCCCATGGTCTATGGAGGACCAGTTCCTACACTGCGCCTTAACCCTGTTGGTCCTCCTCCTAAGCTTGTTAAGGGTGATTTTGCTAACTCGGTGTTTTCTATTAAGTCTCATTTGAATCGCAGCTCAACAAATTTATGTAGAATCATCGAGCAAGGCTACTATCCTCATGACCCAAGCAACCTCACTCCAAGAGAAGAAGCGAACAATCAATATAATCACTCCGCATTGTTTATTCTCCAATCCGCAGTACCTCCTGAAGATCTTCCTCACTTGCACCCCTTCACTCTGGCTAAAGACTTTTGGGAGCACATTATGGTGTTGTACAAGGGAAGCTCAAGCATTCGACGGTCCAACTATGAAGTGGTGCATGATAAGGCCAATGAGTTTGTGATGAAGGAAGATGAGGACCCTCGTGATCTCTATCGAAGGGTGACTGCTATTGCTGTTGCTCTCAAGGATCATGGGAGCAAGGATGTGGATGACACATGGATCAAGAGCAAGTTTCTCAAGGCCATCATGCCATTCAACAAAGCCATGTCATCAGTCATTCGCCAACGACCAGATGTCCACTCCTTGTCTTCCAGTGAGGTGTTGGATGAATTCATTGCAATGTCAATCATGAACGAGGCCGCTGACAATGCACTTGCTCGAGTTCGGTCAAAGACAGCTTCACCCAAACTTGCTTTAAAGGCAAGGGCTACCTCTGAAGAAGAAGAGGATGAGGAAGAGGAGAGCGGCCCTGAAGACACTAAGTATGCTTATCACGAGCACATGGCTCTTGCGTCAAGGCAATTCTCGGGAAACAAGAGGAACTCCAGACCCAACATCTCCAAGAACAATCAAGTGGGTTCAAATCCAAGCAACGAGTGAGGACATGCTATAACTGCGGTAATGTGAGTCACTTCGTGGCAGAATGTCCCTATGATAAGAGGGAAGACAACGGGGGCAAGCTCATTAGCAAAGACAAAACCAAGTGATTCCCAAACAAGAACAACTTTGTCAAGAAACCCCACCCAAAGGGTATGGTGGCACTTGAAGAGTACCCCTGCGATGATGATGACGATGACGATATGGTGGCAACTGCGACTGTCGCCATTGCCACCCCTTCTCCCAAGAATGTGTCTCTCTTCAACGCCCCCAACGATAACCACATCGCCAAGTACCTCATGGCCAAAGGTATCGATCATGTAATTAACACCCAACATTAAGACCAACATCACTACTGCTCCTTCATTGTTGAATTGTGTTGATGATAGTGATGTTGTGGAACTTAATGAGCATGATCTTGACAAATTTCTATGTACGATCAAAGGAGAACCCAAGAAGCACTTTGTTGATCTTTTGGAACAATTGGGTGAGGCTAATGACCTCATCGAGTCTCATGAGGAGACCATCTCCAAGCTGCAAGGACATAGTCGTGACTATGCCGATGAGATTGCTGAACTATCTATTGCACTAGAAAAGGAGCGCACTCTTCGTTTGGCTCTTGAGGAGTCATACAATGATGACTGCGCTAAATTGCAAAAGGAACTAGGTCATGTTATTGTTCTTACTCGTGTGCTTAAGTCTGAAAAGGATACTCTTGGGGTTGGCCATGACAGACTCAAAGTGGAGTTTGACACACTTGACAAGGCTCACAAGGTCTTGAAAGGTGCTCATTTCTCCGTGAAAGCGTCTCATGATCAACTCCAAGCAAAGCTTACCAAGGAGATCTCTACTTGTCATCCTTTCGTTATAATTGATAATGCTTGTACAACTAACCCTTGTTGTGAGCATGTACATCTTGTGGAGGAAAATGCCAAGTTGAAGGAACAACTTGAGAAGGGCCTTGTGTCATGCATCCAAGGCGAGAAGAACCTGAATGACCTCTTGAGCAATCAAAAGGGTGTTGTAGGAAAGGATCGACTTGGACTTACATCCAAGTCAAAAAGAAAAAGGAAGAACAGGAACAAACGATCCCCTACCCTCATGGACATCTTTGTCAAAGAGGGCGAAGGGACTCAGGAGGTGAACAGGAACAAGGTGGAGAATGGTAGCGTAAAGAAGGGCAAAACCATTCCTACCAACACAGCCGACAAACTCAATCCTTCCTATGTTTTATGTCGTGCTGGTGATGGGCATGTTTATGCCAGATTTGTTGGTTCTTACTATGAGTCCATTGAATGGGCTATTTGGGTTCCTAAGACCCTTGTCTCTAACATTAAAGGACCCATTCAATAATGGGTACCTAAAACCAAGCCTTGATCTATTGCAGGAGTTTGCTTCCGGTGGGGTGTCATGGTTGCTCGATAGTGGAGCAACAAATCATATGACCGGAAGCAAAGACTTAGTGGTGAATGTGCATCTTTCCCCATCTATGCCCACCCATGTCCAATTCGCTGATGCATCATCATCAAAGGTATTGGGATTTGGTAAGGTGGTCATCTCTCAAGAGTTATCTATTGAGAAGGTCATGCTTATTGAGTCCCTTGCTTACAATTTACTTTCGGTTCGTCAACTTGCAATTATGGGCTTTTCCACATTCTTTAATCTTGATAAAGTGGTCCTTTTGTGGAGCAAGACTCTTAAAGTGGCCTATGTTGGATATGTCAAAAATGGTCTCTATGTGGTGAACTTTTCAAATCGACCCACTAAGACTGCGACTTGTCTAATGGCTAAAGTTGATGTGGGATGGCTTTGGCATCGCCGACTAGCTCATGTCAATATGAGATCTTTGCAAAGTCTCCTCAAAGGGGACCATATTCGTGGACTAACAAATGTGAGTTTTGCTAGAGATCGTGCTTGAAGTGCCTGCATTGAAGGGAAGATTCATGAAACTGCTCATCGTCCAATGACTCTCATTTACACTAAGAGGCTGTTGGAGCTCCTTCATATGGATCTCTTCGGTCCTCCATCATTTGATAGTCTTGGGGGCAGAAAGTACTGCTTGGTGATTGTTGATGACTACTCAAGATACACCTGGGTATATTTCTTCAAGAGGAAGAGTGAGACTCAACAAACTGTCATTAACTTTGCTAATGAAGCTCAACGTCAACATGAAGCAAAGATTTTGATGATTAGATGTGACAACGGCATCGAGTTCAAGAACTACACCTTGGATGAGTTTCTAGGTGATGAGGGAATAAAACATCAATATTCAGCACCATACACCCCTCAACAAAATGGTGTGGCGGAAAGGAAGAACCGGACGTTGATGGGCGCGACAAGAACAATGACGGCGGAATTCAAATTTCCATATAACTTTTGGGCCGAAGCCATCAACACATCATGTCATGCATCCAATCGGCTCTATATCCGCAAAGGCTTGAACAAGATCCCATATGAGATTCTCACCGGAAACAAACCCAATCTCAAGTACTTTAGGGTATTCGGGTGTAACTGTTTCATTCTCAAGAAAGGTGCATGTTTAGTTAAATTTGATTCTAGAGCTCAAGAGGGCATCTTTGTTGGTTATGCTACAAACTCTCATGCTTATCATGTCCTCAACAAGTCCACCGGGCTCATTGAGGAAATGTGTAACGTGGAGTTTGATGAAAATAATGGCTCCCAAGTGGAGCAAAGTGGTCTCTGTGATGTAGGTGATGAAATTCCTCCCCAAGCCATAAGAAGAATGGGGATTGGTCAAATATTCCCCATTAAGGAACCCCTTGTGGCCAAAGGAGAAGGACAATGCTCTACTCAAGTGGAGCCATCATCCTCGCAAGTCCCACACGCTTCCGATGAACAAAGAGAAAACCCTCAACCAGTTGAACAAGCTCAAGGACAAGATCAATTGCTCAAAGATGGTGATGTGCCCCATGATGTCCAAGTGCTTACACAAGGTTCCGAATCCGCTAAAGATCAAGATCAAGTGCAACTACAAGATCCAGACCAAATAGAAGCACAATATCAAGATCAAGAGCAACCACAAGATCAAGGACAAACCAGCGAGCCTGCTCAAGTCGAAGATCAAGTTGGTCAGGATGCTGTCTCTCAATTCCCTTATGCAGCACCTAAGAGGGCTACCGGTGCCAAGGGAGGATCAAAATGCAAGGCCAAGCAAAGTAATCAAGTTGATGCACCCTATTTATCCAATGCAGAACTCTTGGAGCGTCGCGCAACCAAGATTGCAAACAAGCTGAGAGTCAAGGCACATCTTATGAAGAATGTGCTTGGCAGTTTGAAAAGGGGAGTATCCACTCGTCAACAAATTTGAAATTATTGTGAGCATCACACGTTTGTTTCGTATTGTGAACCTCAACAGGTACAGGAAGCGCTCGATGATGAGGATTGGCTTATGGCCATGCATGAAGAACTCAACAACTTCGAGCGTAATCAAGTCTGGAATTTGGTACCAAGACTAAAGGAGGAACATAATGTCATCGGGACCAAATGGATCTTCAAAAACAAGCAAGATGCCAATGGGATTGTGGTTCAGAACAAGGCAAGATTGGTGGCTCAAGGCTACTCCCAAGTCGAGGGTATCGACTACTGTGAAACCTTTGCCCCTGTTGCTCGTCTAGAATCTATTCGCATGCTGCTTGCATTTGCTTCTCATCATAATTTCAAATTACAACAAATGGATGTGAAGAGTGCTTTTCTTAATGGTCCTTTAAATGAGTTGGTCTATGTCAAACAACCCCCGGGGTTCGAACATCCCAAGCTCCCCAATCATGTGTACAAACTTAATAAGGCACTCTATGGCCTTAAACAAGCCCCACGTGCGTGGTATGAGTACCTTACTGAGTTGTTACAAGATCGTGGGTTTGAGATTGGGAAGATAGATCCCACTCTTTTTACCAAGAAGGTCAAAGGGGATTTGTTCATATGCCAACTATATGTTGAAGATATCATTTTTGGTTCCCCTAACGAATCTTTCAATGAAGAAATTGCTGCACTAATGATCGAGAAATTTGAGATGTCTATGATGGGTGAGTTGAAGTTCTTCCTCGGGTTCGAGATTAAACAAGGCTTAGAAGGGACCTTCATCAAACAAGCCAAATACACTCAAGACATGCTCAAGAGGTTCGAGTTAGAGGATGTCAAGCCGGTCAAGTTTCCCATGCCAATAAGATGCAAGCTTGACAGTGATCCCAATGGTAAAGCACTGGATCAAAAGGTATATCGCTCCATGATTGGATCTCTTCTTTACCTTTGTGCATCTAGACCGGATATCATGTTGAGTGTAGGGATTTGTGCACGGTTTCAATCTGCACCAAAAGAAAGCCATTATATGGGTGTTAAGCGAATCTTTCGATATTTGGCTCATACCCCAAACTTTGGTCTATGGTATCCCAAAGGAGCAAACTTCAACCTAGTGGGCTATTCTGACTCAGATTGGGCGGGAGACTGTGTGGAGAGGAAGTCAACTTCTGGAGGATGTCAATTCCTTGGTCGTTCACTAGTAAGTTGGTCTTCAAAGAAGCAAAATTGTGTCTCACTATCTTCCACCGAGGCTGAGTATGTGGCAGCTGCAAGTTGTTGTGCACAATTGCTATGGATGAGGCAAACTTTAAAGGATTACGGAGTCACTTGTGACAAAGTTCCTCTTCTATGTGACAATCAAAGTGCTATCAAGATTTCCCTCAATCCGGTGCAACATAGCAAGACCAAGCACATTGATATTCGCCAGCACTTCATTCTGAACATATCAAGCGAGGTGATATTGAGGTTCACTTCATCAACACTGAAGAGCAACTTGCAGATATTTTCACTAAGCCCCTAGATGAAGCAAGGTTTCGGGAGTTAAGGCATGAGCTAAATATCATTGATTCAAGCAATGTGGATTGAAACTAGGCACTCTGCACCTCACTCTGCATTATATCTTGTCCTAGGTGTAGGCATGGACATAGGGGGAGTGTTGTTCTCTCAATGAACTTTCCCTCCCCCCATTATGCATAAATCGATCAAGTCTTTCACTTTGGCCATTATTAAATGGCACTTGTGCTTCAAAGACGAGCGTTGGTCATGAACCCAAGGATAACTCTTCGCGATGTCATACCTTTGTCTCAAACATAGGTGGCTTCGGCCACCGCCCCCACCTTTCTCTCGTGTTGAAGAAAGGATACAAAATGACTAGTCAGTATATCTTGCTGGTGTTACCTTTTTGTCTACACTGACTAGTCGTTGCCCACATCATTTCGACAAAGTCCTATGTCTCGTTGTGCCTTTTTGAGCGGTACTACCGCCAGGGGTAGCGGTACTACCGCCAGGACCCCAGCGGTACTACCGTCAGTGGGAGCGGTACTACCGCCAGGACCCCCAACGGTACTACCGCCAGGGGTAGCGGTACTACCGCCAGGACCCCAGCCTATCGAGGCTTGACTAGGGCTTTTTAGGATTGTCTCAAGGGGGAGCGGTACTACCGCTAGGACTCCAGCGGTACTACCGCCAGGGTAGGGGTACTACCGCCATGACCTAGCGGTACTACCGCTGGGCCCGTACCCCTTGGACTATATAATGGAGGGGGAGCCGTTTTTTCTTGCCCTACTTCTTCTTCCTCGTGGCTCCCTCTCCCTCTCCACCGAACTCCCCCCGTTTAGATCTCTCTCTGCGGAGCCCCTCCTCTCCTTTCAGTTGGAGGGTTTGCTCCCCTCCTCCTTCCTCCGTCAAGTGCCATGGACTCCGGTAAAGCTCCTCCCCTTCTTCTCTTGGTTGGTGTGTTTGTTTCTAGGGTTAGGAGCTTGTTGATTTGGATCCATGGATATGATTTATGCTTAGTTTTTTATGGAACAGGGGAGATATCTTAGGGGATTTTAGGTCTAACGTTCTTCATTGCAAATATTTTGACATGCCCTAGTTCTCCATGTTTTAGATCTAGTAGCTCCTATCATACATCTCATGGATTTGATCTAAAACTTGGATCCCATTAACTAGGCTTGTCTCCATCTAGATGATTTCGAGTTCCACATCTGTTAGGGCTATGGTGATTCTTGTAATGAGTTTATTTATTAGTCGTGGATCTCTTGAAACGAATCTAGTAGTTTTTGTGGGTTCAAATATGTCCAGATCTGAAAGTCAACCCCCTAGCGGTACTACCGCCAGCCTTGCGGTACTACCGCCAGGGGGAGCGGTACTACCGCTAGGGGCCCAGCGGTACTACCGCCAGGGCCCCAGCGGTACTACCACCAGGGCGAGCGGTACTACCGCCAGGAGGGTATTTTTTTATTTCCCTTGGCAATATGTGTTTCTTCTTATGATTTTTGAACATTGCCATGACTCCTTTTGTCGCCCTTTTTGGTGTGTGTGTCTTGTGTATCACAGGTGGTCCTCGTTGCTCGAATCCAGCACGTAACACCCAACCAAAACAGTATCACACTCCACAGGCTCCAGAAGGTTCCACAACTTCCAGTCTGAATCCTAAGAAGAAGTCCTTCAAGAAGACTGCTACCAAGTCCAAAGGGGTCAACGTTCGCACTATGTCCCCTAAGGATTTTCTGGCACTCCACACCCATGATCCGTATGTTGATGACAAGGCTCAGCTCAGGGGCGTCGATCATGTTTGGTCACGGGAACATGCAATGATCTATCATGACATCGTTGTGCCCTTCAAGAAGATCTTTGTCCTAGTGAAGTGGATCGACCTCGCTCACCTTCGGTGGCATCCATACTACTTTGGCGAGGCTCTCTCCTTGATTGAAAAGCTTGGCCTTACCAATATCATCACCTTCAGAAAGGACTTCGATCCAGATATTGTGGCTCAGTTTTATGTCACTGTTCACTTTCAACCTGATGACGAGCGCACCATGACCTGGATGACCGGTAATCAGAAGCTGATTGGTTCCTGGACGGAGTTCATGCAGTTCCTCAACGTCGACTTTGAAGGGGAAGAAAATGTTCTTGGGATGCGTCCTCATGCTCCAGCTTCGTCTACTTCCACTCCCAAGGACAGGCTGCAACAACTTTACATCAAAAAAGGTGTGCTCCCCACGCATCTGGATATCATGCATCGGATCTTCCGCAACTCCCTGTTCCCTCGTATTGGCAACAAGGACGAGGTGCAAGGTCATCTGGCTGAGATGCTTCTGCTGTGTGAGGAGGCAAGGACTAAGGACACCGCGCCTCTCGACATATCTCATGTGATGTTCCATGAGCTCTAGAATTGCATCATGAACCGTAAGGTTCCCATATACAGGCCTTACTTGTTTGCCTATATTCAGAAGAGGTGGAACGATATCTATCTGATAGATCCCTTCCCTATTCAGCTGACTATTTTGTGCATGATCCTATCAAGCTGCGTATAAAGGACAAATGGACCAACCCATCAACTTCTTCTCATCCCATGGATACAGACACAGAGAATGCTGCTGGAGGAGGACCTGCTTCGCATACCCGCTTTTCTGCTATGCCATCTTGGGCTGTGAAGCTGAAGGATCAGATGAAGACTCTCTTCTGTATGCAGGCCAAGGGACAGCATCAGTCTCATGTGGCCCAGAAGGAGAACCGTCAGAGGCACAAGCGTGTCTTAAGGACCCTTGATGTGGCAATCTCAAGTGGCTCAGAGGACGACATCACGCCAGAGATTGACTGGATGAGGTCTCAAGGTTACCAGTGGAATGGGTCTGATGCTGAGGAGGAGGCTTCCGAGGAGGACATTGAGGAGGAGCAGGACGAGCAGGATCCAGATGCCACGGATGAGTCTGGGGATGAGGAGTGACCACCTGTGTCTTAGGTGTGCCCCTTTTTGGTGTCTTGGTGCCAAAGGGGGAGAGAGTCTAGGAGTTGGATTTGCTTTTATTTATCCTTATCGTGTTTGCTTTGAACTTGGTTTGATCGTATTTGCTATCTTTACTACGTGTGATGTGAGACTTGTTTTTATTATGAGACCTATTTTTATCATATGATGTGAGTCATATGCTCTTCAATTATCTCTATTAAATTATCTTTATGATCACATGCTTTCTACTGTGCAAATCCGGTATTGTCATCAATCCACCAAAAAAGGGGGAGATTGTTAGGGCATATTTATGCCTAAGTAATTTTGGTGATTGATGGCACTACCTTAATGGACTAATCGTGTGCATTGAGCTTTCAGATAATACATGACAAAGGCACAAGATGATTCGGCACCCTCCGTGGAATAGAAGCACGGTGTCCTCTATGATTCTCTTTGGTGGTTTTTGAGTCGTAGGAACGTCGTACTATTAAGAGGGGATCCGTATTGGAAAGGTTTGGGTGGAATCAATCTTGCACGCACACACTTTATCTCCATCCCCTTTCCCTCCAACTTTGGAGCTTTTCCCATCTCTGTTTTTTCTCCTCTTGCAAAAAGGTCACCTAGCCGTAGTACCGCTGGCCCAGCGGTAGTACCGCCCCTGGTCAGCGGTAGTACCGCTCCAGAACTTTAGTACCGTCATCCTTGCGGTTGTACTTCGTCGGACTTTTTGCGAAGAATTTCTTGGCGTTGGTTAGCCCGGTAGTATCTTTGCGCTACCATGGGCTCTGCGGTAGTACTGCTGCAGCCAGCGGTAGTACCGCCGCAGCCAGCGGTAGTACCGATGGGCTCGTGCTTTGAGTGGGGAAACGATTGGATTTCCCCCTCGCTATATAAAGGGTTCTTCTTGCTCAAGAACCCTACCTTTGACCCTCCCAAGCTCCATTGTTGCTCCCTAAGCTCAAAAGTGCCCGATCTCTCTCCCTAGCCAATCAAACTTGCTGATTTCCTAGGGATTGGTTGAGAAGGCCTAGATCTACACTTCCACCAAGGGAAAATTGATTCCCCCCCACTAATCCCTTGCGGATCTTGTTACTCGGGTGTTTGAGCACCCTAGACGGTTGAGGTCACCTCGGAGCCACATTCCATTGTGGTGAAGCTCCGTGGTCTTTTTGGGAGCCTCCAAGCTTTGTGTGGAGTTTGCCCCAACCTTGTTTGTAAAGGTTCGGTCGCCGCCTTCAAGAGCACCTATAGTGGAATCACGACACCTTGCATTGTGTGAGGGCGTGAGGAGAATACGGTGGCCCTAGTGGCTTATTGGGGAGCATTATGCCTCCACACCGCTCCAACGGAGACGTACTTCCAATCAAAGGGAAGGAACTTCGGTAACACATCCTCGTCTTCATTGGTTCCACTTGCGGTTATCTCTAATCTTTACATTGTGTATGTTTTTGTTGTAGACTATCTCTTACTTGCCTTAGTGATTTTAGTTGGTAGCATCATATAGGTTCATCACCGAGTTGTCATTTTGGAGAACCTTTATGTTGCTAACCCTAACTTGCTAAGAATTAATTAAAAGTGGTTGTTGCCTATTCACCCCCCTCTAGTCAACCATATCGATCCTTTCAACAAGCTACATTATTGTACTTCTTAACCTTGAGGATCTCCTCATAGACCTGGTGTTGGAAATTATTCCATAAGCAAGAATCAATGTTGGTATTCCACCCACATTTGATTGAGATCAACAATAGCGGTAGGATCATAATCTTCATTCTTAGCATCAAAGTCATCATCACTTGTGATATCATCATCATGAGCCTCATGCTCATCAGCCACATAGTGAGCATCCTTCAAAGAATCATATTCCTCACCAGACTCACATTGGGAGGCTTAGAGCACAAAGAGCCTTGGAAGATGCATTTATGACCAGTGTATCGAGGGATGCACTCGAACTCTGCCCCTGAACTGATTTGCCACTAAACTTGGCACCACCATCTCCACCCCTCGTCTTCCTGCGATGAGCAGACCCAATGACACATGCAGAATCTAATAAAAGGTACAAAAACACAGAACAAAGATAACTACAAGAGATCATTCAATTTTTTAAAAATAATCGATAAGGCATAAAAGCCCCTCTTTGATTCGCGGGATTTGTAAAATAGAGGAATAAAGTCGCATATCATCTTCAATCCTACATAATTAGCATGAGCGTTTGATTGTGCATGAGAAAAACGTATGATTTTTCACATGAGGTTGGAGTGGCTAATTTTCTCATATGAAAGAGTGAATCATAGGGAAAAACCCTATGGATTGCAATCCTATGTACCAAACAACACACAAAGGAAATATCACAAGGATTAGAATCTGCTTAAAGTTTCGTGTGTTTGAGTTGGTTGGAGGCGTGTTCTTCGCCCACTTCCGACCAATGCGCCCAACCGACCGACGCATTTTCCGTCCGCATCCATTCTTCTGCAAAGAAGATTTAATGTGAGAAAAGACCAGCTGTAACAACCCGAGACCAACGCTCTAGAGGATTCCCGTTTTATTCCGTTGTCATCGTGTGATTCGTTTGTTTGTCACATTCATGATCGCATCATTCGCACCATCCGCATTGCATCAGCACTTCGTTGCCATCGTTTTCAAACTTGCATCCATCCGTAGTTGCTGGTTCTCTCCTTTCTCGTCGACGACCGGTTTGAGACCAAACACACACGCCCGCGCCCGCAACATTGTAAAAATATTGTTTAAAAAATGATTATAAAACTTTCTCATAATGGGTTGAAAGTTGGCATGCGGTTTTAATATAGTGTAGATAGATCGACTGCCAAATTTCATCACATTTGGAGTCTGTTTGATATCCCAACGGATAAACATGTAGCGACACTATAGCCGGTTTATTCGACACACGTTTTGGTTTATAAAACACACGTGTCGGGCCGCAAGTCTCTCTCTCATGCCCACCTAGCCTCTTTAACACAGCCCACCAGCCCACCACCACCCAACCCTAACCCCATCCGCCTCCAGAACATCCAATCGAGATCGAACGGTCCAAAAACGGAGCAAAATCCCTAACCCTAGTCAACCTACTATATATAACACCTCCTCCCCTGCCTAAAATGGCCTTTTCCCACCTCCTCCATCGAAATCCGTGCATGCCTAACCATGCCTCTTACACTTGTCGCCACAAATGTCCTAGCGATAGGACTTAGTCTAGGAGCCATCACAACTAGGTGGTCGCTTGGATGGGGTTGATCCAGAACAAGAGACAAGGGTTTACCCAGGTTCGGCCCCTCCGATGGAGGTAAAACACTACGTCCTGCTTCATATGTATTGATGATAATCTCGATTACAAGGTGCAGAATTGCTAACCTAGCTTTCGAGCGTTTCTTTCTCACTTGTTCTCTCTTCCTCAGGGGTCCCCTTTATATATAGGTTGAGGCCCTGAGATTACAACAGAGTCCGGGTCGTACTACAGCCCGTGACCTAGTCTAATTCATACTCATCTTGTCATCTAGCTAAGGGAAACTCCTTACGTCTTCTGTAATGAGCCCGCCTGCCACGTTATCATCGTCAACCCGGCCTTCAGGATTAGACGCCTCCACGGCCACGTGATCCTGCGGAATAAACCTAACGATTAATTTGTCAAGCACAAAACCTAAAACAACTAGGCGCACCTATGTGCACCAACAACTTATGCTAAGCAAGATAAACAACTAAGTGATAGCATGATATATAACAAGAAATAATATGGCATCAAAAAGTAAAGTACATAAGTAAAGGGCTCGGGTAAGAGATAGCCGAGGCACGCGGAGACGACGATGTATCCCAAAGTTCACACCCTTGCAGATGCTAATCTCCGCTCGGAGTGGTGTGGAGGCACAATGCTCCCCAAGATGCCACTAAGGCCACCGTAATATCCTCACGCCCTTGCACAATGCAAGATGTCGTGATTCCACTAAGGGACCCTTGAGGGCGGTCACCGAACCCGTACAAACAAGGTTGGGGCAATCACCACAAACTTAATTGGAGACTCCCAACACCACCACGAAGCTTCAACATAATGGAGTATGGCTTCGAGGTAACCACCAAGCTTCTAGGATGCCAAAGCACCCAATAAGAACAAGCTCCAAGGTACCAAGCACCCAAGAGTAATAAGCTTCTCAAACTTCACTTCCACGTATCACCGTGGAGGACTCAAACCGATGCAACTAATGCAATGGCAAGAACACACGAAGTGGTCAAGTCCCTCACACTCAAATCCCTCCACAACAACAAAAGCCATTGAGGAATATGAGAGGAAGAAAAAGGAGCTCACAAAGAACTCCAAGATCAAGATCCAAGGGGTTCCCCTCACATAGAGGAGAAAGTGATTGATGGAGATGTGGATCTAGATCTCCTTTCTGTTTTCTCTCAAGAACTAGCACGAATCATTAGAGGGCTTGAGAGTTAGCAAGCTCGAAGAAGATCAACAATGGGGGGGGGAAACGTGAGCTTGATAGATGGAAAACCATTGGGGAAGAAGACCCCCTTTTATAGGCCTCCCAAACTCGAACCGTTATGCACTCAGTCAATGCACAAGCGGTAGTACCGCTGAGGCGAGCGGTACTTCTGCTGGACCGGAAGTTTCAAGAAAAACGTGCAACCGACAAAGATCTCGGGGCGGTAGTTCCGCCGGAGCGGTACTACCATTAGCCCGAGCGATACTACCGCTCAAAATGGAAAAAGACCCCGCACATGCCAGAAGAAAAATATAAGTGGAACAGAGGCTGGCAGGGGAGGGCGACAGTACTGCCAGAACGGTACTACCGCTCTTCCCAAGCGGTACTTCCTCTTGAGAGTGAAAGCGTGCTCTGAACTGCCATACATTTGCATGCGAGCTCCGAATTGAGCAAACTCAAGCCTGTTGGATTCAGGACGACAAGAGCTTGTTGGAAAACTTAAGAAGAGACAGTTAATAAAAATGCCAATGATATAGAGATGTGAAACCTTTATGAATGAAGAACTAGCAGAAACTCCAACATCGAAAACATCATAGAAGATGCACATGAACTCTGATTTTGATGAACTCGGGCTTGTCATAAAGATGACCATAAGCTCTAAAACTCACAAAGAGAACCACCAAACAAGAACCAAGAAAGATGATGCATGGATGCAAATGGTTTGAGCTCTCAATGAACGATACGATCAAGCTACTCACTTGAGAGCCCCCCTTGACAGTACGACAATCTATCCTAAAATATAAAACCTATCAAGGACAAACTGTAGGATCAAAAGTATGTCTAGAGGGGGGTGGTGATTAGGCTACTTGACAAGATAATTTTTTTATCTTTTGCCAATTTTACTTGAGAGGCAGCTACGGAATTATAACAAGTCAAGGACAGCCTACACATGCAGTTCTAATAGTACAACAACGGAAAGTAAACATGCAAGTGTAAATACAAGAGTAAGGTAGGGAGATCAAATGCATGAGGTTGACACGGCGATTTTTGGCATGGTTCCGATAGGTGGCGCTATCGTACGTCCATGTTAGCGGAGACTTCAACCCACGGAGGGTAACGGTTGTGAGAGTCCACGGAGGGAGGGTCCACAAAAAAGCGGCCTTGTCTATCCCACCATGGCTTCCATTCACGGAGGACTAGCCTTACTCACGGTAGATCTTCACGAAGTAGGCGATCACCTTGCCCTTACAAACATCTTGGTTCAACTCCACAACACGAATTAGGAGGCTCCCAACCGACACCTAAACAATCAAGGAGGCACCACCCTCCAAAAAGTAATAGATGGGGGTAGATCAATGAACTCCTTGCTCTTGTGCTTCTAAAGATAGTCTCCTCAACACAAATCGCTCTCTCATAGAATATGAATGGGTAGGACAGGTTGATTTGGTGGAAAGCAGTTTGGGGAGGCTAGAGATCAAGTTTCAAATGATTGGATTGAAATATCTTGGTCTCAACACATGAGTAGGTGGTTCTCTCAGAAAATGGATCTAGAAATGAAGTGTGTGTTCTGAGTGCTTCTCCCACGAATGAGAGGTGGGTGAAGGGGTGTATATAGGCATCATCCAAAATCCAACCGTTACACACAAAAGAGCAAACTCGGTGACACTGAAGTTGGAAACTCGGTGGTACCGACTAGCACTAAAGGTGTGAACTTTTGAATCTCGGTGAGAACGATATATACAACTTGGTGGCACTAAAAAGGTGAGTAACGGTGAGATGGCCAAACTCGGTGGCACCGATACTCAAACTCGGAAATTTCGATTTTGTGTATCTTGGCAACAGAATGTTGGTCACCCAAACTCGCTAGCACCGTTGCAGTTTTGGTTGCACCGATTTGGTGGGAATGGCTAGGGTTCTGTCTGAGGTTCAAACTCGGTGGGTCCGATGTGGCAATGTTGGTGACACCGAATTTGTGAATGTGGAACTTGATAGAGTGGATATGTGGGAAAAATGACTAAGTGTTTTGGTGGCTAACTTTGAGAATTTGAGCAATCAGTTCATTTTACTACCTCACCCCCTTTTAATAGTATTGGATTTCCTATGGACTCAAAAAGTGATTTATCACAAATATAAAATGAAGAGTCTTCTAGCTTGAATCTTGAGCCAATATTTTTTCCTTTCTTGCATCAAGGGGCATCTCCACATAAACTTTAAGCCATAGCATCTTTTGAACTTTTGTGAAATATACTTGGAAAACACATTAGTCCAATGATGCATATGTTGTGATCAATTATCAAAACCACCCTAGGGAGCAATTGCGCTTTCAATCTCCACCTTTTTGGTAATTGATGGCAACATATAGATCAAAGCTTTGACAAAAGATATAATCAATGATTAGCATCGACCCTTTGAGAGGTATGTGAAAAGCAAGAGCTCCCCCTAAATTTGTGCATTATTTAAAATTTGCTTTTGAATGCAAATGCATAATCAATTAGGATCATGGGTTACTCTTCCATGTCACATACATCTTGGTGGTGCGTAAAAATAATAGCAATGCACATGACACCAACAAGATAAGTGAGTGATCACCACAAGTATAGCTAAGAGATGATAATGTAGCATCACACAGGATAAAGCGTATGATCAATCACACATATAGGATAAAGTCATCCAACAACCAAAGTTTTTAAAACCAAATGAGAGAAAATTAAATCAAAAGCTCTCTCTCACACGAAGTCTCCCCCTTTGGCAACAAGTTACCAAAAAGTTCAAAAGTATAGAACTACTCGTCTCTCTGGGCAGTTGATGATGGAGTCGATAGAACAACGTCTAAAAAGTCGTGTGTTGATGTCCCTGGAGCTGGAGGAGTTCATACTGGAGGTGCTTGAGCTGGAGATGGTGTTGAAGGTGCCGAAGATGTCTCGCCTGGCTCGTGAGCTGGAACAATAGCTGACCGAGGCGTGGTGTTGAACCTAGTAGTAGTGGGAGGAGGAGACTCATCCTCCTCCTCATCATCATCTTCATATTCATATTCATCCTATGAGCGTGGAATCTCCACAAAGTCAACTTCATGTTGAAGCTGTGTGACAATGGTGGTCAACTCAGTTACCTTCACATCCATGTTGTGGAATTTTGTCTCCACGACTCTCTCAAGACTCTTCTGATTTTGCATGATCAGCTCATCATTCCATGGGGTCATCTCCTTCCCAAAAAATTTCTCAATGTCCACTGCCTTGAAGTTCTCTCGGACACGTGGAAAGAAATCTTCATTATCCTTTATGTATGCCCAATCGACATACCTCATATCACTGACAACACGACTCTTGTCAAATAAGAGCGTCTCATAAAAGTATTGTTATTCTTGGTGTGAAACCTTGGATCAACAACAATTATTCTCCTGACAACATATGGATCAAGGTATCTCCACCTTCTTAGTCTGACACCGTTCCTCTTCTTCATGTCCCCTGCTATAGGATGAGCAACATTGTGGAGTGGAAGGAATGGTCTGAGCTTCCTGAGAACTGGACATTCTCATCTGCTTCTTCCTCTGCAGTAGGGGCATTGGATGTAGGGCCTTTTGTTTTGGCACCTACAGGTATGTATTTCGTGGTCTTCCTGGAAGCTGGAGCCTTCTTTGCTTTAGCAGCAGGCTTAGGAGCAGACTTCATGGCGCCAGCCATCAACTTCTTCTTCTTGGGAGGAACTGGGATCTCCTAAGGAGCTTCTTCCTCCGCAGCTTCTGGATCTTCATGCATGGAAGTTGTTCTGCCAACAAGATGGAAAATTCTCTTCCTGGGCCTCTTCACACCATATTTCTTTGTAGGTGCATCCTTGGAAAGCTCAGTGCTCTTCCTGGCATACTCAGGTGCTCTCAGATCAGCTGGAGTAGCAGTGAATTTCCTGACAATCTTCTTAGGAGGAGCCTTCAAAGGAGCTGAAGTCTCTTCAAGCACAAAGTCTGAATCCTCCTCATCAGAATTTAGCTTCCTTCTCCGCCTGGTGGCTGCCTTGGGCAAGCCATGGGAGCTATATGATCCAGAGTTAGAGTTTGTCCTCTCTGGACCAATGCCAGCATCCAATTCAACACTTGGTTCCCTGAAATCATTATGACTATCATCTGAACCTGACATACTGACAGACACGCTCGGCACCAAATAGAAGAACCCGTGAAGTGGATATAGGAAAGACAGAATGAATGAGCATCACAAGATTCATATATTTTTGAAAATTTGAAGTCTGAAACTTAGGGTATGATATTCTGGAGGATGTAAATCCGTGGCACTAAGTTGGCATTTTCGGAGTCACCGAGAAAGATTACTCGCTTCACAGAAACTTGGCAGCCATTTTCGGTGGCACCGAAAAGATCTTCTCGGTCTCACCGAGTTGCTTCTCAGGAACCCTAAAACAAGAATCGGTGGAACCGATTTTACAAACTCGGTCTCGTCGAGTTGCATACTACAGGAGATCAAATCCAAAATTTCCTACTTCTACTAATCTAAGGATTCATCTGGTGGACAGGAGGTTTGCATATGGTGGTATGGAGAATAAATATTCCAATGCGTGAGAATCAGATGGGGAAACACAAAGGAGATCGAGACATACCCTAACTCGGTGGCGGTTCGGCTACGGCGATGGCGGCGAAGTAGATTGTGTCGACGGCGACGAATCCCAGAGGCGGTGGCGCTCGGGGAGACAAAGGCGATGACCTGGGGTCCTGGAGGCAGCAAGGGTTTGGTGAACGAACCATTTTGACGAAGTTAAATCAAAGGATTCAGTCCGCGGATATATATAACCATACGCTGTCGGTGTCACCGAGATGGCAAAATCGGTGTCACTTAGTTCATCGACTGTCACTAGATAAGGAAACTCGGTGCAATTGAGTTGGCGATTTCGGTGGTACCGAGATAGGAAAGCCCGATCAACTTTGAAAAATCGGTGGCGCCGAGTTTGTGGAGTTGGTCACACCGAGTTTTTCAAAGAGGTTTTGGAAGACAGCCTTTGTGGGGACCCCGACTTATGGATCGAGATCGCCGAATGAACGTGCTCAGTGATCCCAGAGATCAATTGTAACGACTAAGATACGACCCTTTCCTTATTTGGGGGCGAGGCCTCAAAAGGGGAAAGGGGCGTATCTACGCGTTTCGCAAACGGGATAATCATCACATTACATAAATAAAGATTAACAAGTAGGGCATACACTTACCATCTGTTAAGAATATATCATAACTTACAGACATACATTATTCAAAGTAGCAGCAAGTCCAGCTACGGACTTTAAATAGAAAAAGAGATGATCTAACACATCCCGTATGCTAGCCCACGACCACGACCACGACCTCAGTCTTCCGGATATTTCACATACAGACGGTCAGAGTCCTCATCGTACTCCCACTTCAGCTGGTTGTCACCATGATCTCCCGCGTCGGGCGTATCTGTACCTGTTGGGGTTTGTAGTAATCTATGAGCCACAGGGACTCAACAATCTAATGACCTTGGTACTGAATCTAGTCAAGTTATTAGGCGAGGAAGGTTTAGTGTATGGGTTTGCAGCAACCTAAGCATATATGGTGGCTAACTTACGATGATCAGAGTAATTTATATGGTGGTTTACGCAAGCGATCGAAGACTAGATTGATCACTAAGTGATCTTGAACGACTACCTACGTCAATCATAACCCCACCGTGTTCCCGATCGAAGAGTGGTCTTCGAAGGAGACAATCACGGTTACGCACACAGTTGGCAGTTTTATTAGAGTTAGTTTAAGTTGTCTAGAACCGGATGTTAACAAATTATCCATGTTTGCCACATAACCGCGGGCACGACTTCCGGAAGATTTAACCCTACAGGTGTACTCCAACTAGTCCACCACAAACTGCCACGGGCCGCAAAGTAATCCTCTATCATGAATCTCGTGATCTCGTCGGATTCCTTAGAGGAAAACCTCAACTTTGAGGAGACCCAAAGTTTCACCGGGATTCCTATACGCAAGATATATCGCTAAGGTAAGACAAATCTGGCAGGACCTCCCGTCGCGTCGATGACCCCGATAAGAGCCGCGTATCTCAGTCTCATGACACAACGAATAAGCGATGCGTACAGTGGCCCAGTAGAAATCACTCAAGTTGCCCTGAGTTGGCCCCGCACGATGCTCTAGTTTGGACCAACACTCATGAGGAGCACTGGCCCGGGTTGTTGATTAAATCCGCGGGGTAGCTATTCCCTATGCATATTATTATTAGGTGATTAGCAAATTAAAACCAATGTTGGGTCCTGCCGGACAAGCCTTAACACTACACGATTTATCAAGGGGGTCCCCATAACAACCCCGAACGTGTTAGGAGCGATCAGTTATGGAATCAAACACCGGTAACCGAAACTAAGGCGGCAACAATGGAACAAATCACCCGACAAAAGGCTAGGCCTTCCGTCATTTACCAAGTATATAGGTGCATTCATTTAATAGCAGTTTAAACATAATGATATCAAAATACTCATGTTATCACATGAGACAGCTGTCACCTGCAACTAGCAAAGCTATTCATTAGAGGTTGAGCAAGCCTACTTAGCCAAACAACGTTTGCTAGGAGAGGGAGGTGTTTGGGTTTCATGGCAATAACATCTGGCATTTATATCAAGTGGTAGGCAGCGAGCATGTATTGAAGGAAACGGGATTCTAGGCATAACAAAGCTAGATACGGTATCAAGGTCATGGTCATCTTGCGTGTGATGTCTTCAGCTTGGGACTGCTCTTGATCTTCCTGCATGTACTCTCCAGAATCCACGTACTCGCTCTCCGATCCCGATGCTACCCAAGATAAAATAACAGCCAATGAACACCAACACAACATTATGTAACAAATAATATGATGCGTGTGTGAAGAAGGAAGCATGCATCACTATTCTAGTCACTTTCATATGCATTAGTTGAGTTAAAGGAATTCTGGACAGAACCTAATTTTAAGTTATCTTGACATGCATGGAGATGGCATGAACATGTGCATCACAAGAAAACGAAGCACAAACATATAAAGAACATAGGGAACGGAGCTACGGATCAACTGGAAACTACAAAACAAGATATGGAGACCTACGGTTCAAATCAACCACAAACACACTCCAATGGCACTCCCCTGGTGTTACCAGGTTGCCACATGATCAAACAACAAAATATAAGTGGGGTGGTGCATTAGAACACACCACATCCTCAACAATGCCCACACAAGCTTCAAATCAACAAAAACATGCAATCTGTTTTTAACAACATCATAGGAGTTTGTCTACAATATTTAAAGTAGCTAGAACCATCCAAATGAGCCAAACAAGATATGAGGAAAAAGCCATTCAAAAGCTCTACAACCCTCAACAAGAAGTTAATTCAAAGGAGTCACACGTGAGCAGATCTATAGGCACTAAAATGGACAAAACATCACAAATTCTGGGACTTAGTGAAATCTCAGATTTTCACCAGCTGCTTATGCCCTTAAGCATTTTGGCAGCCTCCAAAATGATATCTACAGGAAGTGAATAAGCATGAAATTTAACAGGGTGCTATACAAACACAAAATCTCACAAACTTTAGTTTGTTGCATGAACTGCTGACTGCCCGAAGCTCACCGGAGCCCTTCCATGGCGTTAGCGTCGGAGGGCTGCCCTGACGGCACGAGGGAGAGGAGAAGGGGGAAATGGAACCGCCTAGGGCTGGAGAGGGCGACGAGCCGCTTAAATGGCCTCGGGAGGCGCGTTTGGAGCCGCAAGATCATAGGGGAGGAAGGATCAGTGGGTGGCCTTCGGTCGTACAGTGCTGACGTCGTGAGGAGGAAGGAGACGGTCGGGGGATGGGCTGCACTAGCGACAGAAAGGAGATGGTCCAGGGAGAAAGGAGGGAGCGAGCCCACGTCGCCTCTTTGAATAAAACAAAAGGGTTTTTCCTATTTTAAATAACACCTTCAAACAAAAATACACACAGCCACACAGGGGTTTGAAGAAAACAAAATAAAAATACCTAGGGCATAAGGGAATTATGCCCTATTTAAATAAAATATAAAACTAATTTTTGTAGCAACTAAATTAAATGCAAAACATAATTTCCTATGTTGTTTTGTAGATAAAAACTCTATATGGTTTAGGTTTTAAAACCCCAAGACAACACCCCTTCACACACAAGATAAAACAACAAATGAACAACATTTTTACAACAAGTTTTAAACAAGTTAAATCATGAGCTCAAATAATAATGGTCAAGGTTTTTTTTTTGAAACCTAGTTTGAAAGCAACCTAGTTTGAAATAATAGCTTGGCAAACACCACATCATCACAACACACCACAAGCATAGCTTACAACAACAAGAAGAAAGAAATAAAGTTGCAAGAAAGGATGATGCCATGATGCAAAGGTGATGACATGAAATGACCACATGAAATGATAACTCTTATAGCATTGACATCATGGTTTCAAATAGGAAAGGTTTCCAAATATGGCATGGGTTACATCTGGGGCATTACAAACTCTCCCACACTACAAAAAGATCTCGACCCGAGATCTAGGACTGAAAGAACTCTGGAAATTCAGAACGGAGGTGATCCTCGCGCTCCCAAGTGGCCACTTTATCAGAATGATGTGACCACTGCACCTTGAGAAACTTGATTGACTTATTGCGGGTCTTGCGCTCAGTCGACTCAAGAACTGCAACTGGATGCTCACGATAGGATAGGTCGGGTTGAAGGTCGATATCTTGAAGATCAACTGTGCGCTCGGGAGTCTTGAAGCATCTCCGGAGCTGAGAGACATGGAACACGTCATGCACATTTTTGAAGTTTGAAGGGAGCTCAAGTTGATAAGCAAGGTCGCCTCTCTTGCCAACAATTCTGAAAGGCCCAACAAAACGAGGAGCAAGCTTGCCTTTGATGCCAAAACACTGTGTACCCTTCATAGGAGACACTTTAAGATAGACGAAGTCATCGAGCTCATAAGACATGTCATGATGCTTACTATCATAGTAGCTCTTCTAACGGGACTGCGATGCTTTGAGATTATCCCCAATAACACGACACATCTCTTATGCTTCTTCAATCAAGTCATTCGCAAGAATCTGACGCTCGCGAGTCTCTGACCAGTTGAGCGGGGTATGGCATTTCTTGCCATAGAGAATCTCAAACGGAGCTTTGCCTGAACTTGCCTGATAGCTGTTCTTATAACAAAACTCAACAAAAGGTAGGTAGTCTTCCCACTTCATGCCAAAGGAAATGACACAGGCTCTTAGCATATCCTTGAGGACCTGATTGACTCTCTCAACTTGCCCACTAGTCTGAGGATGAAAGGTTGTGTTGAATCGAATCTTAGTACCCATCGTAGACTGAAATGAGTCCCAAAACTTGGAAGTAAAGATGCTTCCGTGATCCAAAGAAATCACCATTGGAACACTGTGCAAAGAGATTATCATCGAAGTGTACAACTGTGCAAGCTGAGCTGCTGAGATAGACTCCTTGACTGGAAGGAAATGAGCTACTTTGCTCAACTTGTCGATGACGACGAAGATGGCATCGTTACCCTTCTTGGACTCCGGAAACCCGGTGACGAAATCCATCTCAATATGGTCGAACTTCCACTTGGGAATGGGCAATGGATGCAAAAGACCTACTGGACGTTGATGCTCTGCTTTCATCCTTTGACATACATCACATTCATTTACGAACTGAGCAAATTCACGCTTCATGCGAGTCCACCAGATGGTCTGTTTCAAATCCTGATACATCTTGGAACTTCCTGGACGTATGGAGAGAAGAGATTTCTGAGCTTCCTCCATGATAACCTTTCTGAGATCCCCTTTCGGAACGACAAGACGAACCTCAAAGAATAATGTATCTCTGGCATCAACACTGAAGCACTTATATTTGGGAACTCCCTTTGCCAAGCCAATCTTAACTTTCTTCACCATTGCATCAAGAAGTTGAGCTTGTCGGACCTGGTCTTCCAAGGTAGGAGAAATCTGAAGATTAGCAAGAAATCCCTGAGGTACTAACTGAAGGTTGAGCTTTCTGAAAGATTCTCAAAGGTTAGGCTGGAGAGGTTTCAGAATGAGACTGTTGCAGTAAGCCTTCCTACTCAAAGCATCTGCCACGACATTAGCTTTGCGTGGAGTGTACTCAACGCTCGGATTAAAATCTTGGAGCATTTCCACCCAACGAGTTTGCCAAAGATTGAGGTTAGGCTGGGTGAAGATGTACTCGAAACTCTTGTGATCGGTGAACACTTGAACCTTTCTCAAGAGGTGTCTCCAAGTCATCAGAGCATGTACCACTGCCGCCAACTCAAGATCATGAGTGGGGTAATTCTTCTCACTTGGCTTCAACTGCCTCGAGGTATAAGCTACCACTTTCTTGTCTTGCATCAACACTGCACCAAGACCTTGAAGAGAGGCGTCGCAGAACACTTGATAAGGTTTGGAGTCATCAGGAGGGACCAAGACTGGAGTAGAAGTGAGCTTCTTTTTGAGTGTGTCAAAATCCAACTGACACTCTGGAGACGAGACATACTTCACACCCTTCTGAAGAAGACTTGAGAGAGGCTTTGCTTTCTTGGAGAAATTCTCAACGAATCTTCTACAATAGCTTGCAAGCCCGAGAAAGCTTCGAAGCTGCTTCACTTTTTGCGGAGGCTCCCACTCAACAATGGCATGCACCTTCGATAGATCAACTTTGATGCCCTCGGAAGAGATGATGTGCCCAAGGTAGACAACTTCTTTCAACCAGAACTCACATTTGGAAAACTTAGCATAGAACTTATGCTCTCTTAGCTTATCAAGCACAAGCCTGAGATGTTCTTCATGCTCTTCCTCAGTTTTTGAAAAGACCAGAATATCATCAAGAAACAGCAAGACAAATTCATTCTTGAATGGGGAGAAGATATATTCATCATTCGACAGAAGGTCGATGGAGCATTGGCCAGACCGAAAGACATTGCTGTGTACTCATACGAGCCAAAGCTTGTTCTGAAAGCAGTATCTGGAATGTCCTCTTCACGAATGCGAATCTGATGATAACCCATCCTGAGATCAAGCTTCGAGAAATCTTAGCCCCTTTCAATTGCTCGAACAACTCATTGATGTTAGGAAGTGGATACTTGTTTTTATTCGTCTTCTTATTCAATGGGCGGTAATCAACACAGAGTCGTTCCGTACCATCCTTCTTCTTGACGAAAAGAACTCCACAGCCCCAAGGAGGTGAGCTTGGTCTGATCAGACCCAGACGCTCTTGCTCATCAAGTTGTTTCTTCAGCTCCTTCAGCTCTTCTAGACCCAGTCTGTACGGCCGTTTGCACACAGGCTCAGCACCCGGTTCAAGCTCAAGTACGAACTCAACTGCTCGGCGCGGAGGCATTCCTGGCAGTTCTTCCGGAAAAACATCTTCATATTCGTAGACCACTGGGACTTGCGAAATTGGAGAGATCTCACCTTTCTCATTCAAGGAAAACAGACGGACCGTGTCATCACGCGTTGCGAAGATAATCACGTCCTCCGAAGAATGAGTGAGCTTCACTTCTTTAGCTTCAAATCAATAGACGCCTTGTTCATAGCCAACGAATCCATTCCAAGGATCAAATCAATATCAGAGTTGCCAATGACAATAGGAAAAGCCAGAAAGGCATAATCACCCATCTTGACAGTGACATCCCGAACCACTTTGTTGGCGCTCATAAGAGTGCCAGGTGACACCACACACAAAGCCTTGCTCAAATACTGTGATGGGGTTATAGTCCCAGGGTAGGGTCATAGGTCTGCCCTATAGGTCCTACCCAAGGACTACCCTTCATAGAAGACAAGACCCTTAGACAGTTCCGACTGAACTAAGGACACCCCCATCATCTAGTCGGCGACGATCCACTCGGAGCATATCTAACATACCGACTGGAATCCACTCTGTACGTCGTAACTTCCCAAGAGGGCAACGGTCATACGTTTTCATACACCATAACTAGCATTTAAGGCTTATGTTACCAGTAACGCCAGCCTTTAATCGCCACTATTCCACCCCTGTCCACCGGCCTTTATGAAGGGCAGCGCACTCTATATAAGCCGCCCTTCACCACTGGTACAGGGGTTGGCACTTGCTGTAATCCCCTAATACACTCGACACAAAGCTCCCCAGAGCACTGAGATGTAGGGCTTTTACCTCCACCGTAGAGGGGCCTCAACTCATACATCCTCAACATAGCTAAGGCTCTGCCCATATACTTTCGTACCCCGTACTTCTACTGTCAGACTTATACCCACGACAGTTGGCGCCCACCTTGGGGCAGGCGTCTAAGCGACTTCCGGCGAGTTTGCGATTTCATCTTTTCGTCATGTCATCCAGCGGAGATCTGCGCATGGGTCATGAGATCCTCTTTGGTGCACTCTCCTTCATCGCCGACGATTCGGCATGGCTTTAGGATGCGCCCCTCGGCATCGAGGCGCTTCCGAGTCCTGGAGCTACGCACTTCCGTGCCAGTTCCTGCAGCGCTCTTCTTCTCCAGCCATCGACTCGGTGTCGATCTTCGTCCCTGTCACGCGCCGCAACAAGCGATCCAGTCGCTCGCGGCTCCAGCATTGGGTGCGACACGCCCTAGCGCGACAGAACATGTCCTCTCAAGTGGCGGTGCTCGAATCGGTTGTGGTCCCACCGTCATCCCAGTGCTTGGAGTCAGTTCCGACTGAACTACCTTCCGAGTATCAGGGTCACGGGCCTACAGCCGAAGTACTCATGGCCGATTCCCACGAAAGTCTCCCCGGGACTGGCCGGAACGAGCGTGAGTTCGGAGAATCATCCGGCGCTCGTCGTCAGCACCTTCGTTCTTCCAGTCGACGCACTCGCCAGAGCAACGTCGAGGTGTTCCGTACACCCATCCTCAACTTGGCTGCAACCGCCAGGATCGCCGATTCTCTCCAGCCGACTGATTCGGAGTCTGGTAGAGGAATCGAGCAAAACTCGGCGGTCTCCCAGTCGCACAACAAGATCCACAACAGTTCCGTTCAAGCGAACACACGTCGGTCGGTTTTCAGTCCCGGCTCTCACCAGCGACACAGAGGGGGCAGCCGTTCCAGGGATCTGAGTCGGAATTCTCTTTCCATTCGGTCTCATCCCGAAGATCGTCGCCGTTCGTGTACTCCTCCGCGGAGCGGGCCTTACGGACCCCGGCATTACGATGATCATCGTTCGGGTGGTGGCGCACGTGATCAAAGGCCTGATGCAAGAGGGTATATCACTCAGAAGAAGGTTGATAGAAGTCGAGCCCACCGTGATGGTCACGATAGAGACCGTCCGAGTGGAAGCAGGACCGTCGTTTTTGGTCCTGAGTGTTTCAGTCGGGCCATTCGCTCAGCTGACATCCCTCCTAACTTCCGATTGGCGACGGGAATAAGCAAATTCACAGGAGAGTCCAAACCAGAAACTTGGTTAGACGACTACAGAGTGGCGGTCCAGATCGGTGGCGGAGATGACCATGTTGCCATGAAACATCTTCCACTGATGCTCGACGGTTCGGCTCGAGCTTGGCTGAACCAGTTAGCTCCATCAAGCATTTACAGTTGGGCAGATCTGTCCCGAGTCTTCATCAGGACCTTCGAGGGTACGTGCAAATGCCCTGCTGGTCTCACAGAGCTTCAGCACTGTGTCCAGAAGCAAAATGAGCCCTTGCGCGATTTCATCCAGCGCTGGACAACCCTCTACCACACGGTGGAGAATGTTACAGAACACCAAGCAGTCTGCGCCTTCAAGGCAGGCGTTCGGTACAGAGATCTATACCTGAAGTTTGGTCGGACAAGCGACATCTCCATGAGCAAGATGATGGAGATAGCCGCGTGCTATGCAAATGGCAAAGAGGAGGACCGCATTCGTAGCGACAATCATAAGTCAGTCGCCGATGGAGATGGGAGCAACACTCGGAAGCAGAAACAGAAAGCCCAATCCACTCTGCAAGCAGAGGCAGCAGTCGTTACAAACGCTAAGTTCAAAGGCAAGGGGAAACAATAGTACACCCCAAGAAGAAGCAGTCAGGAAATTCCATCCTAGATCAACCATGTCCAATCCACATGAAGACGGATGAAGAAGGCAATGTCATATTGCCGAAACATACCACTCGGCAGTGTCGCCTCCTGATCCGAGGATTCGGTGAAGGACAACCTAGTGAGAAAGACACCGAGCAAGATGATGAGGACAAGGAGGATCCGTTCCCTCAAGTCCATGCAACGTTAATGATTTTTGCTGACGTAGAAAGCAAAAGTCGACTGAAGCTGGTCAACAGGGAGGTAAACATGGCAACTCCATCCACTCCCACGTTCCTCAAGTGGTCACAGACTGCAATCACCTTTGATCAGTCAGACCACCCAGCACACATACCCACCCCAGGGAGGCAAGCTCTAGTCATCGACCCGGTGGTGGAAGGAGTTAGGCTGCGCAAAGTCCTCATGGACGGCGGCAGCGGCTTGAATATCATGTACGCCTATACTCTCAAGGGGATGGGCATTCTGATGTCCAGGCTTAGCGAGAGCAGTATGCAGTTCCATGGAGTCGTCCCAGGAAGAAAGGCCAAATCACTCGGCCAGATTGTGTTGGATGTCGTTTTCGGCTCTGACAAGAACTTCCGCAAAGAGAAGTTAACATTCGAGGTGGTAGATTTCCATAGTGCATACCATGCCATTCTGGGCCGTCCGGCGTACGTACGTTTCATGGCCCGTCCATGTTACGTATATTTGAAGTTGAAGATGCCTGGTCCCAAAGGCGTGATTACTGTCACAGGCAATCAGCAGCGGGCCGAGGAGTGTTTGCAGCAGGGATCGAGAATTTCAGACCAGCAGATGGTTGTACTCGAGTTGGATGAGTACAAGAAGATTGCCGACCCCGCCGACCTGATGTGTTCAAAGAAGCCAGCTTCCGAGTCCGCATTCCAGTCGGCGGGAGACACGAAGAAAGTAAGCGTCCACCCGACGGATGCCACCGCTGCCCCAACAAACATCTCCACCACCCTTGATCCAAAATAGGAAGCCGAGCTCATCCAATTCCTCCGTGAGAACTGGGACATTTTTGCATGGAAGCCTGCTGACATGCCAGGTGTACCCAGGGAGTTGGCTGAGCACCTACTGCACGTGGATCCTGCCGCTCGGCCCGTCCGAGAACGCCTGCGTCGGTCCACCGCGCACAAGAGAAAAGCAATCGGAGAGGAGGTAGCTAAACTTCTGGCAGCCAACTTCATTCGCGAGGTACACCACTCCGAGTGGCTCGCTAATGTGGTCATGGTGCCCAAGAAGGACAAGTCTCTCTGTATGTGCATCAATTTCAAGCACCTTAATAAGGTCTGTCCGAAAGACCACTTCCCGCTCCCCCGCATTGATCAAATCATTGATTCGACTGCGGGTTGCGAGCGCTTATCCTTCCTTGATGCCTATTCAGGCTATCATCAGACCCGTCTGTATGGTCTGGATGAATTAAAGACATCTTTCATCACCCCATTCGGGTGCTTTTGTTACATCACTATGCCATTCGGTATGAAGAATGCAGGAGCAACTTTTATGCGAATGATCCAAAAATGCCTCCTAGACCAGATTGGTCGAAATGTGGAGGCATATATGGACGATATCGTAGTCAAGTCACGCAAAGGTTCCGACCTGCTGACTGACTTGGCAGAAACTTTCGCCAACCTATGAAGGTACGATATCAAGCTCAACCCAGCCAAGTGTTCATTCGGTGTTCCCAGCGGGAAGTTACTCGGTTTCTTCGTTTCTGATCGAGGGATTGATGTCAACCCCGAAAAGATCGGGACCATTGTTCGAATGGAGCGACCGGTAAGAGTACATGACGTACAAAATCTCACAGGTTGCCTAGCGGCTTTGAGAAGGTTTATCGCTCGACTCGGCGAGAAGGCGTTACCTCTGTACGGACTCATGAAGAAGTCAGATACCTTCGAGTGGACAGACGAAGCCCAAACCGCATTCGACGACCTCAAAGCCCTGCTTTCCACCCAGCCGGTTCTTACTGCCCCGCTCAGTAAAGAACCCCTTCATCTGTACATCGCGGCTACAAATCAAGTCGTCACCACCGTTCTGACAGTCGAACGCGAAGAAGAAGGCAAAGCGTACAAGGTTCAGCGGCCAGTATATTATGTTTCCGAAGTCCTGACTCCTTCCAGACAGAGGTATCCCCATTATCAGAAGCTTATTTATGGGATCTACATGACTGCAAAGAAGGTGGCTCATTATTTCCAAGACCACTCGGTATTTGTCATATCTGATGCTCCGTTGTCGGAAATTCTCCACAATCGGGACGCATCAGGCCGAGTGGCAAAGTGGGCAATGGAGATGCTATACTACGACATCAAGTTCAAAGCCAAGAAAGCTATAAAGTCTCAAGCTCTTGCTGACTTCATAGCAGAATGGGTAGAACAACAACAACCGACTCACATCTACTCGGCTCATTGGACCATGTTCTTCGATGGGTCCAAGATGTTGAATGGCTCCGGCGCCGGCGTAGTGCTCGTATCCCCGAAAGGTGATAAACTCAAGTATGTGTTGCAGATCCATTTTGATTCTTCCAACAACGAAGCAGAGTATGAAGCTCTCCTTTATGGGCTGCGCATGGCCATCACACTCGGCGTCCGTCGCCTGATGGTCTATGGCGACTCAGGTTTAGTGGTTAATCAAGTAATGAAGGAGTGGGATGTAAGGAACCCCACTATGACTGCATACTGCAATGCAATAAGGAAGCTTGAAAAGAAGTTTGAAGGTCTGGAACTTCACCATGTTCCCCGACTGAAAAACCAAGCAGCACATGAATTAGTGAAACTTGGATCCACACGGAGACTTGTCCTGAGTGATGTCTGCCTCGAGCACCTACACCTCCCCTCGGTAAAAGAAGATCCTTTTATAGAAGAACCTGTGCAACCAAAGAGCTCAACAGACCAGACTGAAGTCGAGGTTCCCGCTGTGTTGACCTGGTCATGGAGATTCTAGCTGTCATTCCCGAATGGACTGTGCCTTTCATTGCATACATCCCGAGGCAAGAGTTACCGGAAGACGAGGTCCAAGCTAGGCAGATCGTTCGTAGGTCGAAGTCCTTCACCGTCATTGATGACCAGTTATACAGAGAAAGTGTTTCAAGCGTCCTTCAGCGCTGTATCTCTCTTGAGGAAGGACAGTTAATTTTGGAAGAAATCCATTCGGGAACCTGCGGTCATCATGCCTCCCAAGGGCGATCGTCGCCAAAGCATTCAGAACTGGTTTCTTGTGGTTGCAGGCGAATGAAATGGCAAAAGATATGGTCGACCGTTGCGAGGGTTGTCAGTTCTATTCAAACAAGTCCCACAAGCCAACGTCCGCGCTGAAGACAATTCCCCTTTCTTGGCCATTCGCCGTATGGGGATTAGATACAGTGGGACCATTCAGAATAGGCCAAGGAGGATTCACCCATCTGTTGGTAGTAGTCGACAAATTTACCAAGTGGATTGAAGCCAAGCCAATCAAGAAGCTTGATGCCCTTACGACCATCAAATTTATCAGAGACATCATCGCCAGATACGGGGTTCCCCACAACATAATCACCGACAATGGCACAAACTTCGACTCGGACAGGTTCAAAGGTTTTTGCGCAGGCCAAGGTATCCGAGTGGATTTTGCATCTGTTGCGCACCCCCAAACAAACGGACAAGCGGAGCGGGCGAATGGACTCATTCTTCAAGGGTTGAAGCCTCGACTCCTGCGGGAAGTTGGGCATGCCGCCGACGCATGGGTCACTGAGCTGCCTTCGGTGCCGTGGGGCCTCCGCACAACTCCGAATAGATCGACAGGGCGATCCCCGTTTTTCCTCGTTTATGGAGCAGAGACAGTCCTTCCGAGTGACTTGCTTCACAACTCTCCATGAGTCGAACTCTTCTCCGAAGCCGAAGCAGAGCAAGCCAGGCAATACGGAGTGGACCTTTTAGAAGAGGAGCGTGAGATGGCACTGATCCGTTCAACAATTTATCAACAAGATCTGCGGCGATTTCATGCGCGACACGTTAGGAGCCGCATGTTCCAAGCAGGCGACCTGGTGCTCCGAGTGGATCAACAGAGACCCCACAAGTTGGCTCCCGCCTGGGAAGGACCGTTCATCATTTCTAAGGTGCTGAACAATGGAGCATATCGACTCTACAACCTCGACAGGGAAACGTACGAGCCGCGAGCATGGAATGGAGATCTACTGAAGCGCTTCTACACATAACCGCCGACAGAGACAATGTAAAGAACCAGTATCATCGAAGTAATACAAAGCAGATTAATTTCCTGCCGATTCAAAATTCTTCCGCGTTTGCAGACTCCGGTCTAAAAAATAACTCCGAGTGTGCGCTAAAAGCCACACTCGAGGACTTAGCTACGACCCAGAGTCGCCTAAGTAAAAACTCGCTCCGAGTGTGCACCAAAAGTCACACTCGGGGACTTAGCTGCGACTCAGAGTCGCCTAAGTAAACAACTTGCTCCGAGTGTGCATTTCAAGTCACACTCGGAGACTTAGCTGCGAACCAGAGTCGCCTAAGTAAAAAGCTTCCTCCGAGTGGGCACTCGAGATACACTCGGAGGCTTAGCAGACCCTCATTGATGCTCATATGGATGTGAAGACAACTGACAACTACATGCTCCGCATGTTTGCCATTGGCTTCACCAAGAGACTTAGCTGCGACCCAGAGTCGCCTAAGTAAACAACTCGCCCCGAGTGTGCACTAAAAGTCACACTTGGGGACTTAGCTGCGACCCAGAGTCGTCTAAGTAAAAAACTCGCTCCGAGTGTGCACTAACAGTCACACTCGGGGACTTAGCTGCGACCCAGGGTCGCCTAAGTAAAAACTCGCTCCGAGTGTGCACTAAAAGTCACACTCGAGGACTTAGCTGCGACCCAGAGCCGCCTAAGTAAAACTCGCTCCGAGTGTGCACTAAAAGTCACACTCGGGGACTTAGCTGCAACCCGGAGTCGCCTAAGTAAACAACTCGCTCCGAGTGTGCACGAAAAGTCACACTCGGAGACTTAGGTGCGACCCAGAGTCGCCTAAGTAACAACTCGCTCCGAGTGTGCACCAAAAGTCACACTCGGGGACTTAGCTGCGACCCAGAGTCGCCTAAGTAACAACTCGCTCCGAGTGTGCACCAAAAGTCACACTCGGGGACTTAGCTGCGGCCCAGAGTCGCCTAAGTAAAAAGCTTCCTCCGAGTGGACACTCGAGATACACTCGGAGGCTTAGCAGACCCTCATTGAGGCTCATGTGGATGTGAAGATAACTAACAACTACATGCTCCGCATGTTTGCCATTGGGTTCACCAAGAGACGTCCAAACAAAAACCACGAGCCAAAATCGTGTCAAAAAAAACTCAGCGAAAGAAGAGCAAAAGATCCGGTTCGAATTCAAATTGGTTCTACGATCAGTCGGCTCGGTGTGAATCAAGTTTATCCACACCGAGCCACGAATGTACCGGCCAACATCAGTGGCCAAAGTTTAATACATACTCCACACGGCATCCTGAGGTAAATGCACGTTCAACATAAAGTTTATCAAGCGTCGCCGGGGCTGGCAGGCTCCACAAAGGTGTCGAGGTCGATTCCATCTGCAATCCGAGTGCCCGTGTCGAGGAAGGTCTCCATGAAATCTTCAAATCGAAGCTTCTTGGTGTTGGCGACCTGTAACGTCTTCAACTTGTCTTCACGGGCTTCTTTGCAGTGCACTCGGACTAGAGACAGCGCCACGTCCGCACCACACCGAGCGACAGACTTCTTCCATGCCCGCACTCTGCTTGGAACGTCCTCCAGTCGATTCATCAACCCCTCTATCTCGTTCCGGGAGTCATCTTCAGGCCACAACTCCTTGTCAATTCGGCCGACAACTCCTCTCAGGCGACCAATGAAAGGACCCACCCTGTTAAGGCGGGAATTCACTCGGAACATGTCCCGGTTAGCTTCGTCGCCGAGTGGAACATTCGGTTGCCCAAGCGACCGTTCAATTTCGGCTGTTTCGGCCTCAACATCCCGACAGAAATCTGCAAAGAAAAGACAGGGAGAAAATAAGCGCGGAGTGAACTCCAAAGTCAAAAAGCACTCGGCAAGCAACTTACCACCGAGCAGTGCGACCATCTTCTTCGCCCAGTCGCCGACGTAGTTCTCCTGCGCTCTGCACCGAGTGTTCATTAACTTCAGCTGGCCCATCCATTCGGATCTCTCCTTCTTCATTTTTTCTACCTCGGCTACCAGTGCCTTGTTAGCCTCCCGAGATTCCTCCAAAGATTTTTCTCGTTCAGCGAGAGCCTCCTTCATGCCAGCCAGGTCATTTGCAGCCACCTCCAAGTCGACAGCAAATTGAGTCTTCTCAGCCTTCAGATCATTATAGGCTGACCCCATTTCAAAAGTCTTCTGGCAAAGAGACACAAAGGGAGGATCAGCCAAATTCAACAAGGAAAAAGTCTCGACAGATATGACAAAACAGTCAAAACTCAAGATTCTTCAGACCCCTGCCAATGCAAGCAATCGACAGCGGTCTCGGGGACTACACCCAGCGGGTTCACTGAGAGTGACCCCACTGGTATGAAGCTCGAACAGGTCGGTCCCATTGAGCTCCATAGCACACCAACAACACTATGAGATTACTTTTACTCGACCCGAGTAACACTACTCTCGGGGACTACACCCAGTGAGTGCACTCGGCGTGCCCCCACTGGTACCATTCGGGCAGACCAATTCTGATCTATAGAGATTATGGAAAATACATATAAAGACAACTTCCGGTGCAAACACTCGACAGAAGTCTCGGGGACTACAACCACTGGGTTCACTCGGAGTGAACCCACTGGAAAATCAACTTACTGTATCCGAGTATCTCGCTGAAACCCCCAGTGGGCACCAAGAGGAATGTAAACACTTACTAGCGCACTTACTCGGATATCATCCCGAAGCTCCAAGATCTTCTTGTACAGGGACGTGATGGAGTCATATGCTCCCTTGGCATCGCCCACCATCAGCTCCACTTGTACCATGGCGTCCTTGGCTGCTCCTACTTGATCTTTCGGGAGGCGTCGTGCATCATATTGAACAGCCGACGGACCCGGCGTGGCAGAAGGCTCCCTGGGCATCCCGAGCTCTGCTCCAGTTGGTTCTGCCATGAGGGCCACAGTCTCAGTCGGCGGCACGTTCATGGCGGGATTGCCGGCAGGTTGGATAACCCAGGGACAGGCGCCAAAGCTGGTTCCGACCTCCTTTGGTCGTCGTCGTCCAGATGGATCACCTCCGAAGGAAGCCCGACCGAGCAAAATAAAAATACAGAAAAAGGTCAAGATCAAAGAAAGCACTCGCGAAACGGTAATATAGCTCTCGGAGCCGTGACAACGTACCTTGCTGGGACGTGGCGGCGTTATCAGTGTCCATGGGATCATCATCCTGACGCGGCATAGAGGTGGCAGAGGTAGCACTGTGTTGAGTGAAATCCACTCGATGGTTAAACATGAATTCCCAAAAAGAAGAGCCCAATCGGATACTGAAGGAAGATGGAAGAGCAAACATACTTACGCTGAGGCGACCGGAACAACGATCCTCATCCGGGGCAACTACTCTTTGTTTTCTTCTGAAAGCCTAAACCCCCGCAGAGCTGGAGGATGTGTGTCTTATCATCCGACTGGCTAAGCTTCTTAACAGTTTGAGATCTAGCGGAGAAGACATATTTAAAGAGCCCCCAATGGGGAGGACATCCTATGAAGCACTCGCAAAGGGTGATGAATGCGGAAAGATGAGCTATCGCATTCGGCGGAAAGTGATGGAGCTGTGCCCCGAAGTAATTCATGATACCTCGGAAGAAAGGATGGGGAGGCAGGGAGAAACCTCTGGCCACGTGGCTGAGCAGAAGAACACGCTCTCCCTCCTTCGGCGCCGGCTCCATCTCGCCTTCCGGCAGCCTCCAGGACTTGTTGACGACCATGCCGTGCTCCACCAGCTCCAGCACGTCGTTCTCCCTCACCGTGGAGGGGAGGAAGTCCCCCTGGATCCAGCCCGCCCGCAACGCCCACTGCCGCCGCTGAGTGGAGGCCGCCCCCTTCTTCTTCTTCTTCGCCTCGAGCTTGCTGGTCCGCCCCTTCATCATGGAGAGGGTGACGGGTCCGTAGAGGAGGAGGGGAAGGAGGTGGCTTGAGGTGTGCAAGGAGTTGCGAGGAGGGCGAAATTAATGGGAGGAGGATGAGCAGCGCAACAGGAAATTCCGCCAGGGAGGCTTTAATAGGCCTCAGACTGAGTCACCTACAGGTGGGCCCGAGATCTTATCCTCCCACCGGCTGCAGCAAGATTAGTGGAGAAGATCACGGCACGGTAATCGAGGAGGAGAAATCTACTCGATGACGATGTCGTCATCCCCGCTGAGCGCGCGGCAACCGAAATTTGAGGATCCCGGAAAATCCGGCGCTGTCAGTATGACCGGTCACGTCGAAAGATTCCGCAGAAGCAATCGGTCCCTCACGGTTCGTTTCGCTCGCATATCCACTCGGATCACTAGCCGCAAAGGTAAAAATGGATCGAGGCAAACAACGCTAAGATCACCTCAATACCAGTCGGCTCCAAACTCCGGACATCACTTCATCGTTCCAACCTCGGTCCATTTGGGGACTAATGATGGGGTTATAGTCCCAGGGTAGGGTCATAGGTATGCCCTATAGGTCCTACCCAAGGACTACCCTTCATAGAAGACAAGACCCTTAGACAGTTCCGACTGAACTAAGGACACCCCCATCATCCAGTCGGCGATGATCCACTCGGAGCATATCTAACATACCGACTGGAATCCACTCTATACGTCGTAACTTCCCAGGAGGGCAACGGTCATACGTTTTCATACACCATAACTAGCATTTAAGGCTTACGTTACCAGTAACGCCAACCTTTAATCGCCACTATTCCACCCCTGTCCACCGGGCCATTATGAAGGGCAGCGCACTCTATATAAGCCGCCCTTCACCACTGGTACAGGGGTTGGCATTTGTTGTAATCCCCTAATACACTCGACACAAAGCTCCCCAGAGCACTGAGATGTAGGGCTTCTACCTCCACCGTAGAGGGGACTGAACTCATACATCCTGGCCGTAGCTAAGGCTCTGCCCATATACTTTCGTACCCCATACTTCTACTGTCAGACTTATACCCATGACATACTCAGAATCAAAATCATGCTCGGAAAAGAACATTCTAGACATGAATGAATGAGAAGCACGAGAATCAAACAGAACCTTAGCAGGAATATCATTAACGAGGAGATTACCCATAATCACGTTTGAGGAGTTGTCTGCTTCAGCTGCATTCACCAAATTGACTCTCGCAGACCTGGGGTTAAACTTCACTATTGCATTGCTTGGAGGCTTCCCTGGAGGAGGGGGCAAAAGACGCAGTTGAGAGGTGCACTTGTTGGCATAGTGACCCTTCTGTCCACACTTGTGACAAGTGACATCTGCCGGCTGACGGAACTGCACCTGAGGATTCCCTTGCTTCTGCTGCTGAAACCTCTGCTGGAAAGATGGGTTGGGTGGGTGGGAAGAACCACGACCACCTGATTGCTTGAACTGCTAAGTCTGTCGAGGAGGAGGAGACACCCAGTACTTCTGCTGCTTCGGACTGGACGCTCCGGAACACTTCTTCGAATTCTCCACCCTGAGCAAAGCTGTCTCAGCCCTGAGAGCCAAGTTATAGAACTTATCAAACTCATTGGGATCGTGCAAGACGAGGGCCAGCTGCAAGTCCTCTTTCAGACCTGCTCTAAACTGATAGATCTTGCTCTTCTGATCTGGAATGTCCTGCAAGGTATATCGAGCCAGCTCGTGGAACTCGACGTTGTACTTGTACACAGAGGAACCACCTTGCTTCAAGCGTCTGAACTTCTCACGCATCTCCTCCACAAAGCTAGATGGAATATAGCGAGACCTGAAATCTCTGCACAACTCATCCCAACTGATCAATCTGCCACCCCTGGAGTCCTTCAACTGCTGCCACCAAACTGCTGCCTACCCCTTGAGCTGAAATGTTGCAAACTTGACGAAGTCCTCTGGACGGACATTGCTGCACTCAAAGTGTTTGTTCATGTCCAGAATCCAGCCCTCAGCGTCAAACGACTGATCACACGACGTGAAGGTGTTCGGCTGCTTTGCCAGGAATAGACTCAGAGATGCAAACTGATTACCACCATGGTTGAAATTGCACTGCTGCTAATTTGTCCTCTCTTGCAACAGCTGGATTAACATCTGGGTGTTAGCATTTGTTGCAGCCATCACCGCTTGTTAAGCCTCTGCAGGAGGAGAAGGCGGCGGAGGAGGAGGCGGAGGGGGTGGTGGCGGAACATCAGCACCCTCACGACCCGGATTTTGACGAGTTGCTGGAGCCATCCTGAAGACGGACAATACATTAGACCATTGAATAACATTGAAGGAAAAGCTGAATCAAAAGGCAGGAATATCTGAACAAGAATATTAGCAATTGCACTCGAACAAAATAGTAAGAATGCTTCCTCAAGGTGGCTGTCGACAAAATCTGATTAAAGACCACTTGCAAACCAAGTATGAGCTAGAACTTCTCGGAACAAACGTATGATCGAGATTCCATCCGATATCTTCGTGGATATGATTGCACGGGCTCGAATTTACAGTAGCCATCCTGTCCAAGGTAGTGCACATGACTTACGAAGCGTCCCCGAGTCATAGCAAGCTACAAGGACTCTTTAAGACATAACGAGAACCGCTGTAAGACGACCGTGAACAAACGTACCCACTAAATGTCGAATCCCAACCTCACATCATGCATCTGTAGGAAGATTGTCCTATAAGTCACTACTTGATATCCCACCTATGAAATCCCGAAATATCTGGTCATGCAATCTGGTACACGGATACAAGGAGTAATATTTCACACAACTCCTATACTAACCCGTCCAGTGTATCACATCTGCCAACACATAACCAGAATCTCGGACCTTCATCTACTACAGACCCTCGTGATCACAACGATACAAAGTGTGGCCATACATCCGGTACTCTCTGCACCAGTACTGGGGAAGCCGGACTCCTCTCGTCACAACTAGTATTGAAGCAATTACGAACATCCTCTGTCCTGAGATACTAAGAAATCTGAATGATGGCAATGTGCACAAGAATCCCTTGGAGCTCAACTCCCTGGAAGAAATCAAGTCAGACAGGAGGCACCAAGACAGAACTCCGTCACATCGATATCATATAGATTTCAAAATACCCGCGTGATCCTAATTTTTTTGAGCGAGAAGAGGAGTAGAATTAAGATTTCCTAAGTTGAGAACCTCACCAGAGCATAGAATAGGAGAAAAAAGAAACCTACTCTCCGATATAACTAAGACTCAAAACATTTTTCTAGACTCGACTCGGCCAAGTTCGATCACACAAAGGCTCCTATGGTCGTAAGGCTCTCATTACCAACTTGTAACGACTAAGATACGACCCTTTCCTTATTCGGGGGTGAGGCCTCAAAAGGGGAAAGGGGCGTATCTACGCGTTTCGCAAACAGGATAATCATCACATTACATAAATAAAGATTAACAAGTAGGGCATTGCTACTTCTGAAACAACAGCTCTAGAAATTGACACGTTGACGGAGACTTGCTTGCGTTGGTTTTTCCCTTGAAGAGGAAAGGGTGATGCAGCACAGGAGCAATAAGTATTTCCCTCAGTTTGAGAACCAAGGTATCAATCCAGTAGGAGAATATCGTCAAGTCCAGAGTACCTGCACAAACACAAAAGAGCTTGCACCCAACGCTATAAAGGGGTTGTCAATCCCTTCAAGATTGATTGCAAAGTGAGATCTGAAGGCGGAAAGTGCAACGAAGTAAAAGTTTAAGTCTGAAAATATGATGTGAAGTAGACCCGGGGGCCATAGTGTTCACTAGAGGCTTCTCTCAAAATAGCAAATATTACGGTGGGTGAACAAATTACTGCCGAGCAATTGATAGAACCGCGCAAAGTCATGACGATATCTAAGGCAATGATCATACATATAGGCAGCACGTCCGAGACAAGTAGACCGATACTTTCTGCATCTACTACTATTACTCCACACATCGACCGCTATCCAGCATGCATCTAGTGTATTGAGTTCATGACGAACAGAGTAACGCCTTAAGCAACATGACATGATGTAGAGGGATAAGCTCAAACCAATGATGAAAACCCCATCTTTTTACCCTTGATGGCGACAACACGATGCGTGCCTCGCTATCCCTTGTGTCACTGGGTGAGGTCACCGCACGGTATGAACCCAAAACCAAGCACTTCTCCCATTGCAAGAATCATAGATCAAGCTAGGCAAACAAAACGCACAACTCGAACAGAATTATAAGGATATGAAATCATGCACATAAGAGATCAGAAGAAACTCAAATAAGATTCATAGATAATCTGATCATAAATCCACAATTCATCGGATCTCGACAAACACACCGCAAAAGAAGATTACATCGGATAGATCTCCATGAAGATCATGGAGAACTTTGTATTGAAGATCCAAGAGAGAGAAGAAGCCATCTAGCTACTAGCTATGGACCCGTAGGTCTATGGTGAAGTACTCACGCATCATCGGAGAGGTCATGGTGTTGATCAAGAAGCCCTCTGTATCCGAATCCCCCCTTCGGCAGGGCACCAGAACGTGCCCCAGATGGGATCTTGCAGAGGCAGAAGCTTGCGACGGCGGAAAAGTACTTTCGATGATCTCTTGATTTTTTCTCGAATTATTGGGAATTTATAGTAGAAAGACCTAGGACAGGGGAGGCCCAGGGAGCCCACAAGCCTGGGAGGCGCGCCCCCTGGCCACGGCTAGGGGGCTTGTGGGGTCCCTGGTGACCTCCTTCCTTGGTTCTCAAGTTCCCCGATCTTCTTCTGTTTTGGAAAAAATCTTTTTGGAAGTTTCGTTCTGTTTGGACTCCGTTTAAAATCCTCCTCTGAAAAGGGTCAAAAACACGGAAAAAACAAGAACTGGCACTTGGCACTGAGTTAATAAGTTAGTCCCAAAAAAGATATAAAAGGCATACAAACATCCGAAGTTTGACAAGATAATAGCATGAAACCATAAAAAAATATAGATACGTTGGAGACGTATCAGGCATACACTTGCCATCTGTTAAGAATATATCATAGCTTACACACATACATTATTCAAAGTAGCAGTAAGTCCAGCTACGGACTTTAAACAGAAAAATAGATGATCTAACACATCCCGTATGCTAGCCCACGACCACGACCACGACTTCTGTCTTCTGGATATTTCACATACAGACGGTCAGAGTGCTCATCATACTCCCATTTCAGCTGGTTGTCATCAGGATCTCCCACATCGGGCGTATGTATACCTATTGGGGGTTTGTAGTAATCTGTGAGCCACATGGACTCACAATCTAATGACCTTGGTACTGAATCTAGTCAAGTTATTAGGTGAGGAAGGTTTAGTGTATGGGTTTG